>NC_086102.1:66760064-67960064 GCF_963921235.1 Mobula hypostoma | reverse complement strand
CCTGCTGAGTTCCTCCAGCATTTTGTGTGTTTTCCCCTGGAATTCCAGCATCTGCAGGTTTTCTCATGTTTGTGTAACTAAAGGCCAATGAGGCTTACATCGGTGGTTGTGGAGTTATTGCAGAAAATTCTAAGGGATAAGATATATGTGTTTTGGAAAGATAGGAACTGATTATGATTTTTCAGCATGTCTCTGTGTGGGAGAAATCCTGTCTCACTAGTTTAATTGTGTTTGTGAGGATTTAATAAAGAAGATAGATGAAGGAAGGGTGGGAGATATTGTTTGTGTGGACTTTACTAGGGCCTTCTTTGGTGGGCTGCTTCAGTGTATAAGGCATGTGGGATCCAAGCTGAGTAGGCAATTGGATCCAAAATTGGTCTGGTGACCGGGTGGAGATGGTGATGGAAAGAATGCTCTTTTGGTTGAAAATCTATGACCAGTGGAGCATAGGTAGCTATTGGGACAGTGATTCATCTTTGTGATCTATTTATTTATTTAGAGATACAGCACGGAATAGGCCCTTCCAGCTCTTCAAGCCACGCTGTCCAACAATACACCAATTTAACTCCAATCCAATTATGGAACAATTTGCAATGACTAATTAACCTATTAACTGGTATGTCTTTGGACTGTGGTACCCATGAGTAATAGCAATCTATTGTTACGTCACACAGGTGGGAAACATCATGGTGGCAAACATCAAAATGATTTTTCAACTATGATCACTTCAGAATTTCACTCATATTGTATTCTAAGAAAATTGAAAGCCCTAGATTGAGTGGACATGGAGAATATTTCCAATAGTGCAAGAGTCTAGGACCAGAGCACAGCCTCAAAATAGAACGATGTCCCCTTAGATTAGAGATTTCCAACCTTTTTTATGTCATGGACTAATGCCATTTGACAAGGGGTCTGTGGACCCCAGGTTGTGAACCCCTGCTTTGGATAAATATTAACAACTTGGATGTGAATGCTCAAGGTACGATTTAGTAAATTTACAGATCACAGGAAAGTTTCTGGTGTTACGGATATCAAGGAAGATTGCCTCAGCCTATAGCAGGTTATAGTTGCAAAGTTCGGCAGAGCATTGACAAATGGAATGTAATCTCAACAAGTGCGAGTTGATGGCATTTTTTGAAATCAATCGGACCTAGAACATATTCAGTAAATGGGTAATAATTCAGAAAAGCTGGGCCATTATGTTGCAACTTGACAAAAAGTTGGACCACAATTGGAATATAGTGTGCAGATTTGATTGTCACTGCTTGGACGGGACATATTTACATTGAAGAGAGCACAGAGGAGAATAATTAGAGCTCTGTCTGGTTTTGAGTAATGGGAGAAATCGTAGAGAGTGGGTATGGTTTACTTGCAGCAAAGAAGAATGAATGATTTCCTGATAGATTTAGAAAAATTATAAGACGCTCAGACAAAATACATAGAACAGAAAACATGAAGGATGTGTTTAAGGAGAAAGAAAGGAGTTTTAAAAGGAATTTGACAGGTATGTTCTTTCATAGTGAAAATGGTTGATATCTGAAATTCGCTGCCAGAGGGTGTGGTGGAGGTAGATACTACTACTGAAACTCTAGTCAAGAAGAAACTGTTGAAAATCTAGTCAAGAAGAAAAGGAAAGCCTGTGAAAGGTTCAAAAAACTAGGTAATGGTAGAGATCTAGAAAATTATAAGGCTAGCAGGAAGGAGCTTAAGAATGAAATTAGGAGAGCCAGAAGGGGCCATGAGAAAGCCTTGGCGAGCAGGATTAAAGAAAATCCCAAGTCATTCTACAAGTATGTGAAGAGCAAGATGATAAGGCATGAGAGAATAGGACCAATCAAGTGTGACAGTGGGAAAGTGTGTATGGAACCGGAGGAGATGGTAGAGGTACTTAATGAATACTTTGCTTCAGTATTCACTACGGAAAAAGATCTTGGCGATTGTAGGGATGACTTTGAGTGGATTGAAAAGCTTGAGCATATAGGCATTAAGAAAGAGGATGTGCTGGAGCTTTTGAAAAGCATCAAGTTGGATAAGTCTCCGGGATCGGACGAGATATACCCCAGGCTACTGTGGGAGGTGAGGGAGGAGATTACTGAGCCTCTGACAATGATCTTTGCATTATCAATGGGGCCGAGAGAGGTTCCAGAGGATTGAAGGGTTGCAGATGTTGTTCCCTTATTCAAGAAAGGTAGTAGAGATGATGGTTGGTAAGTTGATGGAAAAGATCTTGAGGGGCAGGATTTATGAACATTTGGAGAGGCATAATATGATTAGGAATAGTCAGCATGGCTTTGTCAAAGCAGGTCATGCCTTACGAGCCTGATTGAATTTTTTGAGGATGTGACTAAACACATTGATGAAGGTAGAGCAGTAGATGTAGTGTATATGGATTTCAGCAAGGCATTTGATAAGGTACCCCATGCAAGGCTTATTGAGAAAGTAAGGAGGCATGGGATCCATGGGAACTTTGCTTTGTGGATCCAGAATTGGCTTGTCCACAGAAGGGAACGAGTGGTTGTAGATGAGTCATATTCTGCGTGGAGGTTGTGGCCAGTGGTGTGCCTCACGGATCTGTCTGGGACCCCTTCTCTTCGTGATTTTTATAAATTACCTGTATGAGGAAGTGGAGGGATGGGTTAGTAAATTTGCTATGACACAAAGGTTGGGGATGTTGTGGATAGTGTGGAGGGCTTTCAGAGGTTGCAGTGGGACATCAACAGGACACAAAACTGGGCTGAGAAGTGGCAGATGGAGTTCAACCCAGATAAGTGTGAGGTGGTTCATTTTGGTAGGTCAAATATGATTGCAAAATATAGTATTAATGGTAAGATGCTTGGCAGTGTGGCGGATCAGGGGGATCTTGGGGTCCGAGTCCATCGGACGCTCAAAGCTGCTGCGCAGGTTGACTCTGTGGTTAAGAAGGCATATGGTGCACTGGCCTTCATCAACCATGGGATTGAGTTTAAGAGCCGAGAGGTAATGTTACAGCTATATAGGACTCTGGTCAGACTCCACTTGGAGTACTGTGCTCAGTTCTGGTCATCTCACTGCAGGAAGGATGTGAAAACTGTAGAAAGGGTGCAGAGGAGATTTACAAGGATGTTGCCTGGATTGGGGAGAATAGGTTGAGTGAACTTGGCCTTTTCTCCTTGGAGCGACCGAGGATGAGAGGTGACCTAATAGAGGTGTATAACATGATGAAAGGCATTGATCGTGTGGATAGTCAGAGACTTTTTCCCAGGGCTGAAATGGCTTACACGAGAGGGCACAGTTTTAAGGTGCTTGGAAGTAGGTACAGAGGAGATGTCAGGGGTAAGTTTTTTACGCAGAGAGTGGTGAATGCATGGAATAGGCTGCCAGTGGCGGCGGTGGAGGTGGATACGATAGGGTCTTTTAAGAGACTTCTGGATAGGTACATGGAGCTTAGAAAAATAGAGGGTTATGTGTAACCCTAGGTAATTTCTAAAGTAAGTACATTTTCGGCACAGCATTGTGGTCCGATGGGCCTGTATTGTGCTGCAGGTTTTCTATGTTTCCATATTTCTACTATATTTAAGAGATACTTAGACAACACTTGACTATGCAAAATATAGAAGGATAGGGAACTAATATGTGAAAATGGATTTAGTGCCAATGGTCAAAAAGCTCTGGGGGTAGTGCAACAGAACCACAAGCTCAATCCCTAGTAACCCAAGATGAAAACATGTGATGTTCTCTCTTAAAAGGTGGTAACTAAGAAGCTATTCTCTATAAGGTATAGATAGATATAAATAATAGAGAGAACAAATTTGGTCCAAAGCTATGCCAACATCATATAATGTTTCAAATAAATTTAAGGTAATTTTAAGGGCTGCATCCAGAAAATACTTTCTCCCCACAGATTGGTGAGCATATGGAATAGAACTCTGGACTGGTGAGAGGTGACAAAGATTCAATGATTATTTAAGAAACATTTGGATGTAGTCAAGAGGAAAATCATGTTTATTTTTGGATGAAAGAACAAACGTGGCCTTTATAACCTTCCTCACTGATATCCATGTGGCAGTGTTGTGTAGAATACATAAATAAACCTGTGTAAATGAAAAACTAGGGAACATACGCTCTGAGGCCACTTTATTAGTTAACCCTATATACAGCTGCTTATTAATGCAATTATTGAATCAGCCAATCATGTGGCAGCAACTTAATATATAAAAGAATGTAGACATAGTCAAGAGGTTCATTTGCTCTTCAGACCAAACATCAGAATGGGGAAGAAGTGTGATCTAGGTCACTTTTACCATGCAATAATTGTTGGTGCCAGACGGGGTGGGTTGAGTTATTTCAGACACTGATCACCCCCTGTGATTTTTCATGCAGAACAGTCTCTAGATTTTACAAAGGATGCTGTGAAAAAACAAAAAAAAATGTATCTAGTGAGCAGCAGTTCTGTGGGAGAAAATGTTTTGTTAATGAGTGAAATCAGAGGAGAATGCTCGTGTCACATCCATGGCTTCAGCAGCGTAGTAGATCAGAATCAGAATCAGGTTTATTATCACTAGCATGTGACGTGAAATTTGTTAACTTAGCAGCAGCAGTTCAATACAATACATAATCTATGAAAGAGAAAAAAATAAAGTAAAACATAATAATAATAATAATGGCAGAGGAGAAGAAGCTGTTCCTGATCACTGAGTGTGTGCCTTCAGGCTTCTGTGCCTCCTACCTGATGGTAACAGTGAGAAAAGGGCATGACCTGCATGCTGGAGGTCCTTAATAATGGACGCTGCCTTTCTGAGACACCGCTCCCTAAAGATGTCCTGGGTGCTTTGTAGGCTCGTACCCAAGGTGGAGCTGACTAGATTTACAACATTCTGCAGCTTCTTTCGGTCCTGTGCAGTAACCCTCCATGCTAGAGAGTGATGTAGCCTATCAGCATGCTCTCCACGGTGCAACTATAGAAGCTTTTGAGTGTATTTGTTGACATGCCAAATCTCTTCAAACTCCTGATAATGTCTCGCCGCTGTCTTGCCTTCTTTATAACTACATTGATATGTTAGGACCAGATTAGACCCTCAGAGATCTTGACACCCAGGAACTTGAAGCTGCTCACTCTCTCCACTTCTAATCCCTCTATGAGGATTGGTATGTGTTCCTTCGTCTTACCCTTCCTGAAGTCCACAATCAGCTCTTTTGTCTTACTGACATTGAGTGCCAGGTTATTGCAGTGGCACCATTCCACTAGTTGGCATATCTCACCCCTGTACGCCCTCTCGTCACCACCTGAGATTCTACCAACAATGGTTGTATCGTCAACAAATTTATAGATAGTATTTATAGATGGTATGGCAATTGCAATTGTGAATATGCACGTGTCAGCTAATTATTATTTCATTGTGATAGTACTTAACTCCATACTTGTCGTCGTAGTGCTTGGAGACACAGCACAGCAACGCTTTGCTGCCTGTTTGCATTCGGCCTTGCCTGAGAAATTGGACTGTCGAGTCAACTGACTCTGAAGACTAGCGGTAGTCAATTTATATTTTAGTTGTTCTTTCAACCGCAGTGTTTGCTTCGTTTTTTCCATTTCAGAGTTTTAGTTAGTGGCCCTGTTTGGCCTAGTGTTTAATGTTTTCTTTCCCCTTTAACACTGTTTGCATTAATGTCTATGAACTATCAACCTACTTCAGTGTCTCTCACTCCGCACTTGGGCCATATCTGAACCTAATGGCAGCTCAGACTGATTCAAGCTGACAGGATGGCAACAGTAACTCAAGTAAGCACACTTTACAACAGTTGTGTGCAGAAGAGCATCTCTGAATGCACCACATGTTGAACCTTGAATTGGATGAGCTACAGCAGTAGAAGACCACATTGAGTTCCACTCCTGTACTTAATAAAGTGGCCACTGAATGTATTTTTGGTTTGGTTGCTTTGCTTCACCTAATGTAACACTGATTACAACATTTTATTTCCATTTAATGCCATGTAAAGGAAATTAAATCTATTATTTTGCTTTACTTGGTAGGCTGTTATGTAATCGGATTAGAAGACTAATTTCTAAACTTCAACTGCCATTATATTTTGTTTAGTACTCCATATTCCTTGTTTATTACAGAAACCTATGCACCCTTCAAGTTATATAGATTATGTAATAACAGATTATTTTAGTTGCTTTCATCAACTTTGTTAATTTTGCCAAGCATTTTACATTTTGTTTGGAAATAGTTACCCAATACACTGAAATATTCGATTGTATACAAAAGAAGTAAAAGCTCAACAGCAAAAGAGGATTTTTTTGTCTGACAATTTCTCTTGCACTTCTTCCTTTCTCACAGGGTAAACTTGTCCTGGCAAACCTAACAGATGGTACTGAGCGCATCTTCAACCTCAAAGGGATAGGCAAAATGCCAGCATCAATGGATCATATTGTGATAGACTGCCAAGTAAAACAGATTACAAAGAAGGTCATAATGGTTCCCAATTACACTCAGACTAAGTTAACATGTAAGGTGAGATGTTTAGACTTGACCACATTAAGCTTGATATCCTCTGAGAAGAAAACTTAAGTATTTGAGTGGTGTGGATATGTGAATTACTCTTAATAGAAAGGGGGAAATGATACAGTGTTTGTAAATGTGTTCCACATGTTGATATTCTGCACTTTAAAAAATGTCATTGGTGGGTAAGCAAAGCATCTGTCTATACTTTGGTACAAAACAGACAATGTTAGAAGCATTCAGCAGGTTAGGCAAAGAGAAGCTGACTCAAAAGTTCAAGTCTAATGAAAGCTTTGATGAAGGATTGCTGATCTGAAGTGTTGATTTTCTCCATCGATACTGCCCAGTCTGTTCAATGTTTCCAGTTTCTTCCTTCCTTTCGTTCAGATTTCCCAAATCTACAGTTTTTGTTTTGATTCTTTTTTTGTAAAATAGCACATACAAGATGCAAAGAAAGTTTTATTATATTCATAGAACCCCAGTTGCTCTGATTAATACATTTGAGACTCTCAGTTTTGCTTTTATTTAATTGAAGACTGGGCATCAAATTGGTACTTGATGTTGCAGGAACATATGGGTTGCAAGAAGGTTAAAATTGAAATTGGCCCTGAGGCTATCTTGTTATTGCTTTGGCAATATAGGTGTACTGTATGTTACTTTGTAAATACTTGACTCTGTACTGTTGAGTGTACCCACAAGTAATGAACTGCATACATAAGTATCCAATTTGTTGCAGCTTTTCAATAATCTATTGGAGCTGTGGCAAGACTTGCCAATAAATTGCGGTTGTATTACAACTGTTTACAAAAGTTAATAATTGTTAAAATATAATTACCTACATGAACGAGCTTGCCTTATTTTACAAAAATGGATGAAAATATGTTTCCAGGTTATTTCAGACATGTTAATAGTGAGTGGAGAACCATTTGTTACATTAAAGGCCGGACAAACTGTTCCCTATGAGATCAATGTTTTATCATGGAAGCGAGGAAACTTTACAGGTATGGCTACCAATTAAGCAAATAGAAAAGATTTGAATAATTTATTTTAACTTTCAGGGAAGTTATCAAGTGAATGTATTGCATGTGAATGCAGCTTATTTAACATTTCAATATGATTTTGATGAAATAATGTGTAAGAAGCATGAGAAGTTTAAAGCCAAAGTTTCAAAGGAAAAATGGGAGATTTTGTTCTGGAGATGGTTGAATGATAGAAAGCAGAAGTAACTGATCTAAAATATGTGGGTCATGCACAATGCATATCTTTTTACTTGGACCACTTTGATTCTCCATCTGAATAAAGGATCTTGCCTCCAGATTTCGATTATGCATGCATTCACTTATGGATACAGTGCTTTCTATCTTTCTACTTGTTCTTTAATTTAAGTTAATTGAATTTAACTATGAACAATCTTCTTGTGTCACAGCATTTAACTTTTAATATTTCTACTTGAAGCCTTTATTTGACATTCTCTTCATGCTTGCCCATTCTGCAGCCACCAAAATGCACTGAAATTATTTTGGTGTTGGCTTGGCTCCATGAGGCTCGATAGATTGACTTCAAGCCTTACACCAATACTTTCTCTATACTGCACACAGTGCATTCTTCTACCCACTCATAAAATGAAAAGAAAATTATTTAAACATTAATGTAATGTGAATTATGTACACATTAAAGTATGCAGGAATATACTGTATAAGTGTTATTTCTTTAATTTTCATTGTGGATGAGTAGTGAATTTTTTTGTAGTCACTTATGTTATCCAGTGCAAAGAATAAGTCAATGTCAGAATACTAGTTACCTGGTTATGCTAAACCAAGAAAATATATGAAGTAAAATCTGAGTCTTTTACCTTCATGGGTAAGGTAAAAAGTTTAGTTCTGTGAGACAATGCAAGTAAATTAAAAGTTAAGTAAATGTAAAAATGACCCAAGTTTAAGAAATAACAAAATAAAGCTTCATTTGAATTGGATGGTAGGTGAGAGAGGGATATTAAACACACAGGGACATTGAAGACAGTAGGGGAGTTCAGCTTATTTGAAAAAAAATAAGTTTGAAAATTAAGCACAACATATGATACAATTTCCAGTAGCTGTTCCTGGTGGCTAAGGTTTCTTAAGACATTATTGTTTAACATTTTTGTATTTGTTTCATCTCGATGACACAGTAAATCTTTCAGCGCTACTCCTTAAAGAGGAATTTCTTTCAGTGTAAAACTTAACCCCCTTAAAATCTATGTCTTCAGGAAAGTTCCTTGGATATCCATTAAGCATGATACTGTAAAATAGTTCATTGATCATTGAATTGTTCTGTCTGCCCCCAGCGGGGGAGCCATCATCAACAGCTGTTTTTAATGTCCTTGTTCCAGCCAGCTCTTTAGGTGAAAACAATTTTATTTAACTTCCTGCTGCTGGATATTGATCTCATTAATGAAACACACTTCAGAAGACTGAATTTTGCTTTGATAATCTTTTCTTGGAGAAATGTTCTCTTTTAAATACAGATCAAAAGTCAGCTTAGAGATGAAAAACAAAGATTTGATACAAACAGACTGTGAAATTATTTGTGAAGTGAGAAACTGAATTAACATTTCAAGCTGGAATTTTTTTTATCAGGGCTGAAAAAAATTAGAAATTAGACATATTTAAGCTGCAGAAAGGGGAGGGGTAGAATGATTATAGGTGTGATGGGGTGGCTAAGAGAGACTGCATGAAATAAGCTGTTGTGGTCTGTGATTGACCATGAGAGAATGATGAAGGATATAAACATGGAAGATATTCCTGAAAAAAATGTAAGTAGGAGATTAATAAAAACAGAGAAGATAAAAAAAGAAAAAAAAGAAAAACTGGAATTTTAAGTTACAGTGTACGTGAGAAGCACATTTTAAAAAGCTAGAAATTTAAAATAAAAACAGAATGCTGCAAATACACAACAACTCAGATGGAGAGAGAAGAAGTGAGGTAATGTATCAGGTTGATGATCTACTGGCCAGTACTGATTCAAATGGGAAATGCAATTTATTTGAAATTTCTGATTTCACCATGAAGTCTTGAGTTGGAAGATGTGATGATCTTCCTTGAATTTAAATCTGTCTTTGTTGGAACAGTATGAGAGTCCAAGAGAGAGAGATCAAAGTGAGAATGGGATGGAATTTTAAAGTGACGGACTACTGGAAACTCAAGATCACCCTTGTGGATATGCTGCAAATGGTCACCCAATCTCTTTTTGTTTTTCCAATTTTGTACAGAGCACAATGTGAATACTTGATCAATGCACCAAAAATTGGAGTCTTCACTTAAATAGTAACTTTAAGAAACAATACATATGGGTGCCATGTCGCATTTGTACAAAATATTGGTTAGTCTGCACTTACAGCATTGTGCACCAATTTGATCACCCAGAATCAAAAAGGATGTGGTAGCAATGGAAAAAGTTCATAGAGATTCACTAGGATGTTGCCAAGAATGAAGGGATGTAGTTATAAGGATAGGCTGGTTTATTCTTACTGAAACCTAAAGGGCTAAGAAGTTCATAAAATTATGAGGAGCAGGCCTGGATATGACAGACAGAAAGAATCTTTTCTTTTCCATAGCTAGATTGCACACATTTAAGTGAAAGGGGTGCAATTTAAGAGATAAAGGTGTGAGTTTTTCCACTCAGAGGGTGTTGAATATCTAGAACATGCTGCCAGGGGAGGTGATGGAAGCAGATTCAATTATAATGTTTAAAAGACAGGAAAAGCATTGAGAGAAACAGGCCTAATGCCGGCAAATGGGATTAGCATTGATAGGCCTCGTAGTTGGTATGGACAAGATGGACCTGAAGGGCCTGTTTCTGTGCTGTATATTTCTATGATTTAATCAATACATTATGGAATAATTTTACCCAATGACTCCAGTTGACAGAGGATCTATTCTCTTTGTTTCAGGTGTAATTTCATTTGTGGCTGAAGATGAAACTCTTCAACAGGACCAGCTGCCTGACTGCAGTAGCTCAGTGGAAAAGCCTAGTGGTGAACAGTCAGTAACAAATGTGACATCAATGACATACGAAATAACTGGAGATACAAACTCTGGTCTGCTTTCATCAATTAGTAACTTAAACCTGTTGCATACTACTTGCTTTGTTTTTGACAAAATTATTTATGCTACATAATAATGGTGTTCTTCAGGGACTGGTGTTGGGATCACTTTCTTCCATGTTACATGTCAATGATCTGGATAATGGAATTGACGGCTTTGTAGCCAAGTTTGCAGACAATACAAAGATAGGTTGAGGGGTAGGTAGTGCTGAGGAAGCTTGGAGTCTGAAGAAAGACGGATAGATTAGGAAAATGGGCAAAGAAGTGGCAGATGGAATACAGTGAGGAGAGGCATATGGTCATGCACTTTGGTACAAGAAATAACGGTGTACACTATCTTAAAATTCAAAAATCAGAGGTGCAAGTAGACTTGGGAATCCTAGTGCAGGATTTGTTAAGGTTAACTTGAAGGCTGAGTCCCTTATCTAAGAAGGGATGTGCTGGCATTGGGGAGGATTCAGAGAAGGTTTATGAGAATGATCCTAGAATGGAAGAGGTAACTTATGAGGAGCGTTCTAGGCCTGTACTTGCTGGAGTTTAGAATAATGAGTGGGCACCTCATTGAAACCTATTGAATATTGAAAGAGTGTGGATAGAGTATGGATGGAGTGGACATGGAAATCTTGCCCATCGTGGGGAAGTCTAGGACTGAAGAGCACAGCCTCAGAATACAATGACGTTGCTTTAGAACAGAGATGAGGTGGAGTTTCTTTAGCCAGAAGGTGGTGTATCCTTGGAATTCATTGCTGCAGATGGCTGTGGAGGCCAAGTCATTGGGTATATTTAAAGTGGACTTTGATAGGTTCTAATTAATAAGGATGTTAAAGATTGCAGGGAGAAGGCAGGAGAATAGGGTTGAATGGAACAATAAATCAGTCATGGTAGAATGGTGGAGAGGACACAGTGGGCTATATGGCCTAATTCTGCTTCTATGTCTTATGGTCTTATAGTTTATCTTTTTCAAGTAACTGTGGAAAAATATGTGGGTGTGGCACTGTTTAAAAAGCAGAGGAATTTTTAATTCCTCCTGCTTGAAGGCACATTCAGCCCATTTAGTGTGAAAACCAAGTGCTCAAAAATTGGTTTGTATACATTACATTTTGAAAATGAGTGAAATAAGGAATTGTTAGAATAGTTGTGTTGCCACAGGCACTTCAAATATTGTTTTGATTGCTGAACCTCTGACCAGATATGATTCAAAGGCCATCAAGTTCAAAATCAAGTCAGTGCAAAAAGCTTGAATTAAAAATATTTACATCTCCCAGCCAACTAAGTAAGGCTGGATATTCACTTGCAAAACAAAGTTCTATTGGTTTCAATTTCTACTTAATGCTGTACAGATAGAACTGAGAAGTTTGCTACATGGAGTATTTCCTCCTATTCCGTTAGTTTTGTTGGCTAGAGCAGAACAGAAAACTATTTAAACTGGCTTACGGCATAGTTTAAAATAATTAAATGTGAAGCAACAGAATGTAATGTAAAACTGAGCTAGTTATAAAAGAAATACCCAAAGTCAGCAAATGGGAAATAGTGAGGAATTTTGTTGCCTAATGTTTGCTGGAGGTTCCTGAAATACAGAGAGCGATAAGTTAGCCATTATTGTTAATTAATATCCACTGAAGTCTTTTAATAAATGTGTTAGAATGTTAAACAGTTCTACAGGCCACCAAAAACTCTGAAATCCTTTCCACATTTCCATTTTGCCTTTGACAATAGAAGGCCCATCATGTCTGCAATCCAATTCCCTTACTGATTTTCCCCACATTTTTAGACCAGTGTAGAATACCTGTGACTGCTTGAGCACTCTTCTATATTGACCTTACTCTTTCAGGAGAGCAGAAAATATTTCCTCATGTAAGAGGTGAAAGAACTGAGGACATCTATTTCTCATGAAATGCACTGGTGCATTCTCAATTTTTGGGAAAGGACATCTAAGAAATGCTGGCAGATCTATGCCAAGCTACAAGTATCTGAGTCTGGGACTTTTGTTTGAATGCAGAGGCACTGAACTTGTTGGCTGTTTTGATCAGCAATTTCTAGAATATGTTTTAGTTTTGGACACTATATCTGCCTATTAAACCTGCTTCAAATTAGACTCAGTGCAGGAACAGCTGGGAAAACAACTGCAAGGGAGAAGAATAAACTAATTTACATTATTAATATTATTTATTTATTATTAATTATGTAATTATTGGTAGGTGAATTACATTTTGTAATTTTACTTTTGTTAATTAAATTTTCTAATAGTTTTTGAATAGCAGTTTCGTTACATCACATCCTTGTGAGCTTGTCCACTCTCTGTTTTTTTTTATATCCACTCAAAGGATGTGGAGCTCACAGACTGAACTGGCATTTAATGGCCCATCTGTAGTTGACCTTGAAGGCCATAGTGAGCTGCTTTCTTAAAATATTGCAGTCCTTGAGGTGTAGATACATCCTCAGTGTTGCTCCCCAGTAACAGCTAATTGGGGAGGATCTTCTGTATTTGCTGGCATAAGAGTGAAGAGTTTTTTCACAGCATGATACTTCATTCTTATTTTTGAATTTGTATATCTTCCAATAATTGCAATTTTCACACCATGCTTTTCAACATAGTCATTGAATCACAGTCATACAGCATGGAAATAGTTTCATCATTGGCCAAGCAACACATACACAATGCTGGAGGAACTCAGCAGGCCAGGCAGCATCTATGGAAAAAAAAAGTGCAGTTGTCATTTCGGGCTGTGACCCTGCAGCAGGACTGGAGAAAAAAAAGATGAGGAGTAGATTTAAGGGTGGGGGAGGGGTGAAGTAAAGAGCTGGGAAGTTTATTGGTGAAAGAGATACTGGGCTTTAGAAGGAGGAATATAATAGGAGAGGATAGAAGGTCATGGAAGAAAGGAAAGGGGGGAGCAGCACCAGAGGGAGGCAATGGGCAGGCAGGGAGGTAAGGTGAGAGAGGGAGAAGGGGATGGGGAATGGTGAAGGGGGAGGGGCATTACCAGAAGTTCGAGAAATCGATGTTCATGCCATCAGGTTGGTGGCTACCCAGACGGCCAAACTGATCTCTGCTAACCAAAATTCCAATCTAAATTAGTCCCATTTGCACTTGGCCCATATCCTTCTAAACTTTTTTGATTCATGTATCTTTCCAAGTTTCTTTTAAACGTTGTTAATGTACCTGCCTCAGCACTCTGGGTGAAAAGATTGCCCTTCTGGTTCCTGTGAAGTCTCTTCCTTCTCACTCTTTATCTATGTCCTCTAATGACTGATTCTCCAAACCTGGGAATTTTCCTGATTAATGCCCCTCATGATTTTATACACCTCTTTAAGATAACCCTTCATTCTTGCATGTTCCAATGAATATAGTCCTAGCCTGCTCAATCTCTTTATATAACTCAGTCACTCAAATCTTTTCTGCATTCTCTCCAGCTGAATGGATTATTTTCTACAGCAGGGTGACCAAACTGAATACAATACTGTACTCCAAGTGTGGCCTCAACAACATCTTGTACAACTGCAGCATAATATTTCATCTTCTCTGCACATTGCCCTGACAAATGAAGGTCAGCATGCCAAAAGACTTTTTCACCACCCTGTCTACTTACACTTGATTTCTTTGGTCCTCTGTTATACAACACTTCCAATAACTCTACCATTCATTGTGCAATTTACCTTCGCAAAATACAACATGTCACAATTACCCCTCACACTTAGCTGAATTAAAATCACCTTCCCCATCTATTTCAAAGTATTGATTTCTTTTTTAAACAAACAATTTGTTCTTAAACATATTTTGTGTAGATACGTAAATTCATGAAAATGAGAGAAAAAGTGTTGGATTTATTAGGGAACCCTTACAAAGCTCAATATATTCCCACCCTGGGAAGCTTCTCATTTAAAAATGCCTTTGTTAATTTAATACACCATTATTATTTCTCCCTGCAAACATTATGCAGCAAGCAAGGAAATCATAAATTTGTACCAGGAGGAAAATAATGTTTTGATTTGCAGATGTTGTAGTTTCCAGGATGAAACTAGTTAAATGGACCAGCTGGCCTGTTCATGTCCATTTTTATATCAATAAAATCAGCAATAAGTATGCATGAATTTAATTATATGGTCATTTGGATGATTTCCTGGAGGGCTAATAGTATGAATTGGCAATTTCACAAATGGAAATAAAAAGTGATTTTTAAAATTGTGTTACAGATCAAAATAGGTGACGTTTTTAAACTAGGGTGTTTATCACTTTAAATACAAGAATCTTCACTCTATTCTTTTTTACATCTACTTATGGCAACCACAAAATTATAATGAGATCATGTACAATCTTTGGAGAAATGTGAAATTTTTCATTTACAAATATCTTCTTGACAACATCTATTGCTCCCATTTTGAGGATATTTCCCAGTTCATTCTCCAAGGCTGTTTTCTGTCTAGCCTCTAATTAATCTACTGATTTAGTCTTCTTAGAGCATAGTTGAACAATATTGAGCAACAAATACAAAATGCTAAAGGAATTCGGTAGGTCAGGCAGCATCTATGGATGTTTCGGGCTGAGAACCTTCAGGATTGGAAAGAAAGGAGAAAGGTACCAGAATGAAAAGGTAGGGAGGGGTTGGGAAGGAGAACAAGCTAGAAGGTGATAGGTGAAGCCAGGTGGGTGGGAAAGGTTAAAGGCTGGAGGAAAAGGAATCTGATGAAAGAGGAGAGTGGACCATGGGAGAAAAGGAAGAAGGTGGGACACCAGGGAGAAGTGATAGGCAGGTGATGAAAAGAGGTAAAGGGCCAAAGTGGGGACTAGAAGAAGAGGGAAGGGTGAGGAGAAAGAAAAAAAAAACACTAGAAGGAGAAATGAATATTCAGCTTGGAGGCTGCCTAGATAGAATACAAGATGTTAGCTCTCCACCTGAGAGTGGCCCCATCATGGCAGAAAAGGAGACAATTGACCGACATGTCGAAACAGGAATAGGGAAAGGAATTAAATTGGTTGACCATAGGGAAATTCTGCTTTTGGCAGATAGAACTCTCTCTGATGAACTGTAAATTTCCAAGATGTTCAGTTGCTCTATCGTTAATTTCAGATTACAGCAAATTCCCCAAAGCTTATATTAAAATACTGGCCTATAATCCCCTGTTTCTTTTCTCTCACTTTCAACCTACATTGAAACGATCCATCAAAATCTGCAATCCATATCTAGTTCTAGACCATGGAGTAGCTTCATGAATGTTACCGGGTGTAAACAATAGCTAAGTCAGAGTGTAAGAACAAAAAGCTTAAACATTCACAATTTCTTTCAGTAGAAGACCTGAGTGAGTGATCTTTCTTCACCCTATCCAGAGGTTTCATTTCTGCAATTGCCAATTTGTAATTTGATTAACTCAATATCTCATCAAGAAATAGCTGAAAGCACTCAACACTTGAAAAGCAAGGGATCCAACATTATCCAAATTTTAGCGCTGAAGACCTAAACTGGAAGTGGTTACATTTTTTACCTTTATCCCTGATATCCACCTGATAAGGTTTCCAGATATATCCAGTTCATAGGAGACAACATATCTAAATTGACCATCATTACATATAGGGCAACAATGAAATAACAAGACCCACCACATCTTCTCAAGTTCATTTAAGGTGCAACTGGCCTGAAAATACTGACTTTGCATGCAAAAGCTGTATTTGTAATGGGCTGCCAGTTTTGATGTTTGGCAAAACTTCAGTCCAAACTTTGGCAGTAATAAAAACTATTGAATAATTTTTAAGAAAATGTATTCCTCTAAATCATTAACATATGCTCATAAATCTTTATTAACATTAAACCTGAATAATTAAAATAAAGCAGGAATCCACCCTTTTGCTTCCTTCTCCTTTGCCTTGCAAAACCCATTTAAATTAATGAGGTCAGACTAGGCCAGTATTTGAAAGGTCATGTCCAACATAATCGTTGAGGATTGTCGGCAAGGCCACCCTTGAGGAGGCCAATGGCAGAAGGAACTTAAAATATTTGGGATATGAATTTGTTATTAAATTTGCAACCTATACATCTTAAAGTGTAGCTTCAAAAATCTTCCTCTTGTTTTCCGTTCAAGCAGATCTGGGTCATTCAACTACCCAACTTATTGCAACCATCAAATTATGGAATAGATAGTTTCCACTGTATCAATTATATTGAGTTATGATTAATATACTGTATGTGTTGTACATAAACATTTAAACTCCATTACAATAATATTTTTTGGTTTTGAATATCCAAAATTATTAGATGGAATCTATTGGAGTTTGTTTCAAAACTTGTGGAGTAATGGTGTTAATAGGATTAATAGGGTTAAAATATTATTCATGAAAATAGTTTTTTTCATCTTTCATCTACAGCAAAGAAGAGTAAATTATATAGAGTCTGGTTTTATTTAGAGATTAATACTGTTCCAGCTCCACCTGAGCAGCGGCTTTGCGTAACCTGTGCTGTACAGGTAAGTACCATATAAAGTTTACAAAATAAAAGTTTACACTTTTAATCATGTGTAAAATGCTACATACAGATGATATGAATGTTGTTAGAATTCAACTTACAATAGTTCCAGTTCCATATCAAATTAATTTGCACTCAATTACAATCAGATTCATTGATATTTTAAACCACTTCAAATCAAGTAACCATAGCATTAAATAAACTAAAATAGTTAAAGAATAATTATGTTAACTAATTGCAAATATTAAACTGAACCAAAATATTTTAAATATGAGCAGCCTTTCCGTTTCCTTGTCTGCAGCTGAACAATATCCTTTGGAATTAATGGGGTCAGGCCTAATATGTGTGGTTGGCAAGGGGCAATCACTTAATATAGCAAAGTTCAAATATTCCCAAAAATTTTACAAAAATTTTTAACACTGAAATATAATTCTATTCTCAAAATTGCTCTTGTGTCTTTAGACATAATTATTACAATGTACTGGTATGAAAGTTCATTTATTTCGCTACTGCTGTCTTTGGTCTATGCTTTTTGTGAATACTGTTGAGTACAGTCTCCACACACAATAACCCAACAAAAATCTTAAAGATGTGTTGTGTTCACTACAAATTTATTGTGCATTTTTTGCTGTTAATTAATATATATTTATTTAGTCGATGGTAGACTTTATGCTTTCTACTCATGTCAATCTCTGAATAACAAGCAGAGAGTTATGCTAAACATAACATCGGTATTACAAATTGAAGTCCTACTTTTTCAAAATATTACAAGTGATTCTGGTTAATTGTGGACTATCACAAAAAATATTAAAAATGCTGAACTATTTATCACCAAGACAAACTATCTCGCTTACTTCTATGTGGAAAAGCAATTTATTATCACTAGGTAACCTCATTGGTTTAAGACAGTAGTTACATATAAAATTTGTACATCCGGAGTGATGTAGAACATCAGCTGGGCTTTGTACATCCTAAGCGATCTAGAACAGAAACTGGGCAAAAAAAAGAGACTTGCAAGTATTCTTATGGAATCTTGTGATAGGAAATAAAAAACAAATAATGTTAACTTTAATGTTTCTGAATCTTATGCTCATCTAGTGATCATTTCTGGATTTGAATATTTTCTGCAGAGCGGCACAAGGTTGCAATTATTACTCTATGTTACTGAGTGGAATCACAAAATGCTGGATGAACTCAGCAGACCAGGCAACAGCTGTGGAAAAGAGTATAGTTGATGTTTCGGGCTGAAACGTTGACTGTACTCTTTTCCATAGATGCTGCCTGGCCTGCTGAGTTCCTCCAGCATTTTGTGTGTTGCTTGGATTTCCAGCATCTGCAGATTTTCTCTTGTTTGTTGCTGAGCAGAATGCAAGGATTTCCTGCAAATGTATACAAATATAGAAATCCAGAAGTTATTATCACTGACTTGATGTGGCACAGAAAGTTGTGTTCTGACATTGGACTTCATTTTCCTGTTTCTAAAAATGGAAATGCAGTTAGCTTTTTTTTCTTGATTATGTATTTAAAAACTGCTATAATTGGTTAGTTCTGACTTTTCCCAATGGTTAATTTCCTGTTCTATGTCCGGTGGTTGCAGAATTAAATAGGCAGATATTTGGAAAGATGGAGGTTTGAGGTCTAAGAGTGTGAGTGTATAAATAAATGACTGACAACTGGATGGTGTGGAATCTGAAGAGGGTGGGAGAAAACTTCTCCTAATGATTTCCATCTGCTGGATATCCTATTCCTTGATGTTTTCATCTCTCTGTTAATGATTACTGATAAAAAGAACTTGAAAGTTCAGACATTGAAGTATTTTTGTCTTTTTTTAATCAGACAAGGTATTGATCATTTATAGATTCTGTAGAAATCAGCTTCAAAGTGTTGCACATTCTCCTAATTTTTAAGAAACTTTGATCAAAAAAACACATAGGAGAATAGTGTTCTAAAAGCTTGGGAGATCTAGGCCAGATTTTCTCGAAGTATGCCCTCTTCATTAAATATGTTTGTGCATAAATTACTAATGAGGTTGATATCAGTAAATGGTTCAGTAAGGATATTGAAGTGTTTGGACTTTTGATCCTCCCAATTTAGCACTCTAATCTACCTCATGTTGGAATCAGATGAAATTGGGTATTTTAGAAGTGAGCCAGATGGTGCGAACATTCAGATGAACATTTTGTTGTAAGCAATAGATGGAAGACTATTTTAGATGCATAAGGTCTTAAAGTAAGTTAGATTACAGGAGATATAATGACTAAAGATAGCTAATAGAGTGAAATAAGGATTGAGCAAAAGGGCAAAGAGACAGACAAATAAGAATATTAAAAATTTGAGATTTTGCTTTCTTTGTTGTTTTGATACGAATATGTGCACTTTTCTATGCAAATAAAGCTGATGGTAATTTTAAACAAATATCAAATTATTTCAGCTTTTAATTGTATGATATTGCTATAGTAAATATGATTTGCATCTGCAACAATGTTATAAGATTCATGGGAAGTTTCAGATGTCATTTTGCAAAGTGACCAAAAGCTATACAAACCACAATTGACAATTCACTTGTTATATTACATTTACCGTAAATTGTAAGCACCTTTACTTATTATGAACAATGTATTACGTTGTCATCAAATGTGGCTTAAAATTGAGTATTTAAATCTGGCCCAGTGCTTAAATAGGCCAAACATCGGGTCGTTCTTTAATCTCAGGCCTGGGCCCTGCCGCTTTGATATGCTCATGGGGCCAGGCATCACCACCTTGATTTGCCCCATACCTGACCTTTCTAACCTGGCCAGGTGTTTAAATCATTCAAACATTGGCTTGTTCCTTGATCTTGGGCCCGGGCCCTGCCACCTCAACTCTGCCTCACCTCGTCTCAGTTCTACTGCTGCGAATTGGCTCCAAGTCCACTCCAGCAATGACCAAGTATTGGCTCATTCCTTGCTCTTGGGCTTAGGGCCTGCCACTTTGATTCACGCTGTACATGCCTCGCTGCAACCGTACTGCACCTTCCAGACTTCAGTTCACACTGCAGGGGCAGTTTCAGGCAATTGATTGCAGTGATTTTTTTTTCTCTAGAAAAAGTGTGATTAATAGAGTAGTTAATAGTTTTATTTGCTGCCAGCAAGGTGTTGTTGTATTTCACTAGCACCATCTTAAACCTGATGCGAATATTACAAATTTTGGGTTAGGGTTCAGTTTTGAAATGAGTTACCTTCTTCTATATTTCCTCTTTTTTTTAGTTTCTCTTGACTCATCCTTTTAGTTTGCATATCTTTGTCCTTGAACAGTCCTCAATTCCCATGAATACCTGCTCAATGATTTCACACCTATTTCTGGAAAACCCATGTAAACATGAAAAGCCCCATGTAAAAATACATAAATAATATACATAAATAATGAATTCCCTGTGTTTATTCATCAAAGTAAATGAGTTCAACTTTAATTGCCACAGAGAGAACATGAGTAGATAGCAAAGAAATTCACTTTTTTGATGAATTGCTACTTTCTTGGGTTTGATCTGGTTGAGTGTCTTATCAAGGTCTTGGGTAAAATAATGGATAGTAGTATCAATAGAGAAACAGGCCAGAGACTGTAGCAGCATCAACATGAAATCGTCATACCATGCCATTTGCAGTACTGAGGGCTGAAATTTAATCCTGTTTGCTTTCAAGCTTGTGCTTCATCAGTAGCTGCAAATCTTGAAAATGATTGAAATCAATATACCAATGCCACAATTAACAAAAGGAGATATTTCTCTCTCCTACATAGGCAGTCCCTCAGAACTGAGGATGACTTGCTCCCATTTCTTTTTGTAGGTTCTAGGTTCGTGATGAGGCCAGTGTGGAAACTGCTCTCTTCTGATCTGATCCACAGATGGATCAGAAGTTGACGAAGGGATGGTTATGTGCAGATACTTTGTGAGGTGGTGTGCTCCTTAACCTCTTGGCTAGGGCTTGTATATGTAACCAAAGAATGGCTAAAATATTCTCCATATCAGCCTTCTCCAAGTTAGTCAGTTGTGGAGGTCCCCAGCGGATATCTACAGAGTTATTAGAGGTGCAACTTGGAAGGCTGCTTTGTTAAATGTAAGACACCATATGATGGATCAATATTCCATGTTTTCAGAAATACTATAAACCTAAAAATGCTATGTAACTAATAATGAATTTAAGAAGTCTTTTCCCAGAATTTGATTGTCAGACATTGAATGGAAGTCATTATTTGGAAATTTATTAGTGACTTTTTATACAATTTGAAAGGATCTTGAGTTGTTTTTACCAGTTGTTACAATATTCTGCCATCATTCATATTGAACATTTTTTAAGAATGATTCCCTGAGATGTTTCATGAGTGACCTTCCAAGACAATACTTTCGTAAATGATGTATTTAAAAGGCATGTCAGGCATACTTCTTAAAATTATATATGTTGATACTTTCAGTTTGCTATTTTACCAAAAACAAGTTTGCCTGGAAATGTGTGCCTCATCACTGAAGCTAAATGAGCCACATAGCAGGACCAGTGTGTTTGAAACTACTAAATTGTTTCTGTATATTTATTTCCACCACTAGGTCTTGTAAGAGTGAAATTGTTTGCATATTGAAGAAAGTAGGTGCCATTGAGTTTTACCTTAGTCAAAGCAACAAAATGTAAAATTATTAATTTTACAGGTAATCGTGTCATGTTTGGATAGCATCAAAAATTTTAAAAAATGAAACTCATTGCAACATTGTGAATGTGAAATAGCTTTTATTTTGTAATTTATATGAAAGTAGTGAAGGGCTGAACAATTTAGTGTGTATGTACAGTATATATATTTGTAAGCAGTGAAATGCCACACAAATATATAATTAGAAATTATATATTAAGCACTTACAATAACAGAAGGTGTGCAAATGTTCCATATCACACTAATTGTATCTTGTGGCAATGAAAATGCACTAATTGTTTGCCTGGTTCATAAGACTTATTTCTATTATGTTTCCTGAGCATCAAATGTGCAAATGACAATTTTCTACCAACATCCAAGGCAGGCATTTAGTGTGGAGTTGATCTGTCAGAGACATTATGATACACAAATTATGAAATATGACAAACTCAAATGATATAAAGCAAATATATATCTAGATGCTAGAAAATATATATAAAAGAAAAGAGGGAAGACTTGAAGCTGCAGAAATGTGATTTTTGAGGAGAATGATGAAAATATCGTGGAAGCACAGTAACAAATGAGGAATTGTTGCAAAAAGCTGGAGTAAGAAGAGAGTTGATATTATCAATCAGGAAATGGCAGCTGGAATTTCTGGGACATGTACTGAAGAAAGAGAAAATCGAACATCTTGCAGTGATGTGAAAAACAGATGGAAGAAAAAGTTGTGGTCAAGAATGCATGGCATTTACATCAGGGGATGGACAGACAAAAGTTTTGAAGACCTTATTAGAACTTCCTGGATTAAAGACAGATGGGAGACCATGATAGAAGACAATGATCACCCACGTCATACAATACATAATGATGGTGATGATAGATGCTAGAAAATCTGAAATTAAAACAGGAAACCACAAAAGCATTCAGTCAGGTACAATCTGTGGAAAGAGAAATGGTTAATGTTTCAGGTCTTGGCTGGAATGGCTGTTTAGGTCACTGGATAGTGGTGAGGGAGGAGGTGTAAGAGCAATTGTTATACCTCCTGTAATGTTTCATGTATGACCTTCTGAGGCCATCTTCTCAGAGAAGGTGTCAGGGGTCAGGGAGGGATGGGTAGGGAGTGATGAATGGGCCAGAGTGTCGTGGCAAATTATCTTTAGTTTTCTGACAGAGGCCTTTGATTCTTGAGTTTGGAGACCTTCACATTGGTAAGAAGTTCTGCAGAGAGCTTTAAACTGGAGTATTAGCTTCTAGCTCCCAATTTTGTAATTTAGTTTAGTGTTGAATTTTGGACTGGAATGGTGTGCAGGTATGGTAACTTACTACAGTCATGAGTTCATTTGTGTTTCAGGTCCTGTCAGCCACATAATACTTTGGACAACTTTCTTAAATAACTCAAATACACGACATTTTATTTCTTTGAATGATTTAATATAACTCTATATAAATTCCAATGTTGGAAAGTGTGTAACTTTATTCCCTC
Source organism: Mobula hypostoma (assembly GCF_963921235.1). Taxonomy (NCBI): domain Eukaryota; kingdom Metazoa; phylum Chordata; class Chondrichthyes; order Myliobatiformes; family Myliobatidae; genus Mobula; species Mobula hypostoma. Next base: position 67,936,913 of record NC_086102.1, on the reverse strand, counting down.
CTGTTTGGTTTGGAAATAAATATTTTGATGTGAACTTAGTTAAAGTAAACTTCTGATTTATTTTCTGGCAACACACAGTGGTGAGATAATGAATTTAGTGGCAAAAAAATTGCCTATATTGTTAAATGTCTGCAGCCATAAATCAATTTGCTACTGTAAATGCAAATATAGCTTAGGAATCATTAAGTTAGCAAAATGTAGAGATGGTTTGTTTTTATATATTGAATTATTGTACATTTGAAAGTCCTTTTTTTAAAGTCCTTTAGTTTTGCTTGTATATTGATCTGCCAGTTCAAATGAGTGGAATATTTGAAACAAACCCAACTTGTCAAATTTGTATTAAAATTGACAGGCAGAAAGTTTAAAAAATTATTTCTCATCATGTATAACAAGCAAATACTGTAATTGTAAAAATTTGGAAGAGGATACTTTTTTTATGTTACATTTTTTACATGTTTTGGTTCTATTTAATATGAACAAACACCAGTTCTTTAAATGTCTCTGTTAACTTTCAGTTATCAAATTCTGGCATGGGGAATTCTGTTTATCATTTAATTATCCTTGTACTAAAGAATGTACAAATGTATAAAAGTAATGCAGCCTTGCAAGAATCATTCTCATAAATGACTCTCAAATATTTAACATACTCTGCCACTCCACTAATGCTTTTAATTTGTATGCTTTGCAGTTATATTTATTTGGATGGAAGAATGAAAATACTCAAACTCTACCAATTATATAAATTTGAAGTGTCAAATTAGCTGAAGAAGTCAAAGAAAACATTTCTAGGTTTTGTTTCCCTTATTACAATATTCTCTCGGGAGATGACTCATGCAAGTTCATTTCAATAGGAGATTGTATAATGTGGTGGAAAACAAGTAGAACTGCAGATGCTGGAAACTGAAGCATAAACAAAAATGTTGGAAGAATTCAGCCAGTCAAGCAGCATCCATGGAAAGATAAAACCAGCTAACATTTTGGATCAGTGACCCTTCCTCCAGAAGTGGGGAAAGAATGAAGGGCTTACAGTTTTCAAATTAGAGCTGGCCTCATGAGTCAAGGTAAAATGCATATGGAAATAGCTTAAGAGACATTAGGTGTTAAAGTGAACCAGCCTTCACACATAAATTGACAAAATGCTGGAGGAACTCAACAGGCCAGGCAGCATCTATGGAAAAGAGTACAGTCAACATTTCAGGCCGAGATCCAGTCCTGCCAAAGGGTTTCTGCCTGAAATGTTGATTGTACTCTTTTCCATAGATGCTGCCTGGCCTGCTGAGCTCTTCCAGCACTTAGTGTGTGTTGCTTGGATTTCCAGCATCTGCAGATTTTCTCTTGTTTGTGATTGGATTTCCACACATAAATTATTTATTTTGGCTTATTATTTTACTGTATACCATAATAAGCAAAGAATAGATGAATTATTTCCCACATGCTGACAATCTGCTTGTTCAGATCAGCTGGCGGGGGTGTTTGCAGACATTCTTAACCTCTCCCTGCTTCAGTTTGAGGTTCCCACCTACTTTAAGAAGACCACAGTCATCCCAGTTCTTAAGAAAAATGAGGTAATGTGCCTTCATGACTACCATCTTGTGGCTCTGACATCTACCGTCATGAAGTGCTTTGAGAGGCCGGTCATGGTCCAGCCTTCTAGAGCACTTCAACCCACTATGATTTGCCTACCAGCAAAACAGTTCCATAGCAGATGTCATCTCCCTGCCCCTACAATCTGGAGTAGCTGGACAGTGAAATCACCCACATTAGACTTTTGTTTATTGACTACAGCTTTCTTTTCAATACCGTAATTCCTAGCAAATTCATCTACAAATTCCTGGACCAAACTCAATATCACCCTTTGGAAATGGAGCCTTGACTTCCTGATAAGAGACTGCAATCAATAAAAATAGGCAGCAACAACTTTATCCTTACTGGCATCCTCAACCTTCTAATTCCTATACACTCATGACTATGTGGTCAAATTCTATTCCAACTCCATCTACAAGTTTGTGGATACTACCACTGTAGTGGGCTGTACAGGAAGGAGATAGACAGCCTCATGTCATGGTGTCATAACAGTAGACTTTCCCTCAATGGTAGCAGAACAGAGCTGATCGTTGACTTCAGGAAGTGGGGTGGTATGCATGCTTCTGTTTACATTAATGGTGTTGAGGCCGAGAGGATTGAGAATTTCAAGTTGCTAGGAGTGAATGTCACCAGTAGTCTCTACTGGTCCAACCATGTAGACTCCATGGCCAGAAGAGCTCACCAACACCTCTACTTCCTCAAGACACTAAATAAATTTGTAAAGTCCCCCTTGACCACCAATTTTTATTGATGCAGCCTAGAAAGCAACCCATCCAGATGCATCATGGCTCTGCCCATGACCACAAGAAACTGCAACAATTTGTGGACACAGCTCATCACGTGATGGAAACCAGTAAAGGAACCCCTCCATGGACTCCATCTACACTTCTTGCTGCCTTTGGTAAAACAGTCAACATAATGAATGACCTCACCCGCTCCAGACATTCCCTTGTCTTCTGCTCCCATTGGGCAGCAGGTCCAATACCTGAGGGTGCATACCATCAGGCTCAATGACAAATTTTATGAGCTGTTTTAATAAGACTATTGAATTGTCCTATAGTACAATAAGATGGAATCTTACTTGACCTTGCAAACTACCTCATTATGACCTTGCACCTTATTGTCCACCTCATTACACTTTTCTGTAACTGCACTATTTTGTTCTGCACTTGCTTATTGTTTTATCTTGTATTATCTCAAGGGACTGTTGAAATAAATTAATCTGTATGAATGGTATGGAAGACAAGATTTTCACTGTACCTCAGAACAATTGACAATGATAGAACAATTTACCAATTTTCAGAAATCATAGGACATTGAGTGCTTGAGAAATATGAACTAATTACGTACTTTGTTGTGAAATATGTGTACCGATACTATATAGAATAAATCAGGGGACCCCAACCATTTTTGCACAGCGGACCAGTTTCATATTGACAATATTCTTGTGGACTGACCGACCGGGGGGGGGGGAGGCGGGGTAGGGTTGCCAAGGGACGAGAGTAGCTGTCAAATATGCTGGGTTTACCCCAAGAAAGACTACAATGACCATGAAGCCTTGCGCGGGCACCAGCGCGCATGCGTGTACAGTTTTTTCTACAAATCGTTTTTGGCGAATCTGTTTGGGGGGGGGGAGGGGGTGTTAATCACGACCGGAATATCGGATATAAGTGGCTAATACACTCAATTTCCTTTCTAAAAGGGTTTATCTAACGAATCTAATATTAAACACACAGCGTATATTTTCCTCGCCTGAATATAGTGATAAGTCAATTATCAGGGGAGCTTGAAGTAAGTGTTGAACGAACTTCCAGTAGAAGTGGTAGAGGCAGGTCCAATATTATCATTTAAAGGAAAATTGGATAGCTATATGGACAGGAAAGAAATGGAGGGTTATGGGCTGAGTGCAGGTCGGTGGGACTAGGCGAGAGTAGCGTTCGGCATGGACTAGAAGGGCCGAGATGGCCTGTTTCCATGCTGTAATTGTTATATGGTTATATAAGTCAATAGCATCATAACATTTTAAGTAATATTTGGATATTAAACACGCAGCACATATTTTCCCCGTATGAATATTGTGACAAAAGAGGGTTACAAAAGTACACATAGACTAAGGTGTTAACTGTCCTGTGCTATCACAAGTGGGATCATCAGTTGATCTGCCACCTGTCTTCAGGAGAGAGAGATAAGTAAGACAATGGAGCAGCATTTGGAAATATTAATGAGGAAACGAGAGAGAGTTTAATAGAAGGAGACATCGGTCTGAGTACTGTCAGACGGGCTGCTTTGAACCCTGAACTGTTTGAAGTCTGATGGACAGGCGATACCCCAACAGGGGGGATAAAAAGGGACAGGTTCGCTAAGGCAACAGACACCACACACACACCCCGAGGTAACGAGACCCTGGAAGCGGTGCGCCCCCACAAGTCGGTGGGAGTTTTGGAGGTCTGGTCGCGGGTCCAACCATAGATGCACAGGGTGGAAAGATACGGTCGGCGGGAACCTGGTGTGTGTCTGCCCTTGCCTGGGTGCCGGGTTCACCGCTGAAGAACGATCGTGTCTGGAACGGAGGGGTCACAGTCGGTGACCTCAGAAGACATTACAAAGGGCTCGCCCGAAAGCTAACTGCGAGGAATATCGAAGGTCTGTTTGGAATCCGATTTGCATATTCATTTGTTCTCTCTCTCTCTCCAACAGCACGACGGCGATTACTGCGAACTGAACTAAACTGAACTCTGTCACTTGTGATTGATCATCTTACCCCTAGACTGTGATAGAGCTTGATTGACCTAGTTCTGTGTACATGTGTGTTTACTCATTGCTAACCTGTTGCATTTATATCCTTACTATTAGAGTACTGTGTTGCTTATTTCTTTAATAAAACTTCCTTAGTTCCAATAATCCAGACTCCAACTGAGTGGTCCATTTCTGCTGGTTTGGCAACCCAGTTACGGGGTACGTAACAATATATAAAATCATTGCATCACACCAATATCGCTGAATCTGGGAGCCCTGGGCTTGTTTTCCTGCAACAAGACGGTCCGATCGAGGGGTGATGGGAGACAGCGATACTCGAATGGGGTTCCTTGTGTCCAGTCTATTCCACAATTCAGTTTTCGTTGCATTCATTGCAGAGATATGTTGGAAATGGAAACAATGTTTTCAGTGCTTTCGTGGCTATCTCAGGATATTTAGCCTTGACTTTGATCCGGAATGCCGGCAGAAATGTTATGTCAAACATACTTTCCAGCCCGTCATCATTTGCAAGCTCGAGGAGTTGATCTCCTTCCTGCGCTGTCATGGATGACGCGCGGGTAATGACCTCGCATGCGTTCAAGCTCAACGGTGGACGTGACAGGGAATGAGGAAAGGTGCAACTGACTCCTATCGCCAAATCATATTGCTTCCTCGCGGCCCAGTTGCACATGCTTTGCGGCCCGGTACCGGTCCGCGGCCGGGTGGTTGGGGACCGCTGGAATAAATGATGCTGTTCTCAAAGAAGGGATAGGGGGTATATATGAAAAAAGCAATGAAAATGGTAGGGTTAATAAGGTATGTGTGTCATAATTTTGTGTTTTATCAATAGGAACATAGGTGAAATCAAGTTGAACCTTTATAAAACTTGGATACAGCCTTATCTGGAGTATTGTGTCATTGTGTAATGATTTGATCTGTATGAACAGTCGATAAGACAAGCTTCTTATTGTATCTCGGTACATGTGACAATAGTAAAACAATGCGAATTCCAGTTCCAATTTCTGGCCACTACATTACTGGTGGAATGTGAACATTTTAGATCGGATACAGGCTGTAAGTGAATGGTTCCTAGGATAAAAGACTATATTTATAAGGAAAAGGCCTTTTTTTCAAAAGTTTTTATTTTTGAATTAGAAAAGGCATAGGAAGATTTGGTAGAAGAATTTGAAATAATAAGGATTATGAGCAGACTAGATTGAGAGAAGTAGCTTCCTTTGATAGGATGCTTGAGGATGAGAATTCAATAGGTTTCAATAGGTACATTTAATATCAGAGAAATGTATACAATATACATTCTGAAATTCTTTTTCTTCGCAAACATCCATGAAAACAGAGGAATGAATGACAGTTAAATGTTAGAACACCAAAGCTCCCCCACCCATGCATAAGCATCAAAGTGACAACCCCCTCCCCCACCAGCAAAAAAGCATTAGCAGCCCCACCGAGCACTCAAGTGTGCAGCAAAGCATCGATAAAGACATAGACTTGCAATAGCCCAAAGACTACACGTTCACCCGGTAATTCAACATACCACAGGCTCTCTCTCTCTCCCTAATAAGGGAAAAAGAGGTGCCCTGTTTCACAGCGAGAGGGGGTACATAACAAAACAACTTGCAGATTTACAGTGTTGAAGTCCATTGTGTCACTTCTTCAGAGCTCTGTGCCCAAAGAACTTGGGTGTCTGGGCACACAGCCAGCAGCCAGCTCACTGCTTTTGATCTTCCGTCTCCCACGACACACCAGTTTTCTGTGGTGGCACTGACCTCGACTCCAGTCTCCTCCAGAGCCACATAAAACTGGCACTCTGAAGGCGTGCTAATCTTCTAGGCCGTATCCTTGGCAAATGGGAAGAAAGGCTAGTCGTGAGACCCCGAAAATGGGTCCCATTTCTGCAAAGAACCGAAGTCAGCGTGTAACTTCAGGTCAGGGTCTTCAAAAGAACCCTGGAAGGGAAAAATAGAGACATTAAAGATAGAAATAGAGCTGTTTCCAAAGATGCAAGCAAAGGAGTCGCTATTAGGCACCATCGTCCTCATAAGTCACAAAGTATTGGGGAAATTAACAAAGAGAAATGCAAGGAACACCTTTATGCAACATATGGTTGGAATCTGAGGTACACTGTTCATGGATGTGATAGAAGCAGACTCCATTGTGGATTTGAAGTAGAAATTGGGTAAATATAAGGCAAAAACAAGTGCAAGGCTATAGAGAAAAGACTAGGGAGTTGAACTAATGTGTTGCTCTCGTGGAGAGTTGTACAGACAAAAAAAGCTAAGTGGCATTTTCTTGTGCTGCTACCAATCTACGATGAAATTTTCATCATTGTGATGATATTGCAATATTATTACACTGTCAGCAGCGCATTGATTTGTAAAATTAACCTTTGTTCACAAGAAACTTTATCATGTTTATTTTCCTCAAGTCCCCTTTCTGAATGGACTTTTCTAGAATACAGCAGATGATAAAATGCAAGGTTAGCAATCTTATAAATTTGCAACTCCATGGACTCTTAACTTTTGCTTGTTAGTTAACTGGAAGTGAATCAGTGATGTATAAGGAAAATAAGGAAGTGTAGCAACATAAAAATTCATTATAACTGAATCAGAAAGAAGGATGCTGACGTTAGAATTTCTGAATATTTTTATGATCAATTATATTCTTAAAAGTGTTGTATTTTGGTAAGCAATGGCTATTTTATCAGAAATGATAAAGTAATTTTGCTCATTAGTATAATACGTTTCAATATGTTTCCAAGAAAAAAAAGTTGATTGTAGTATGTAATTTTGAACCACTTTATCACAAGTATGTTAATGTCATCCTTATAATTTCTATATTTTACATCCTTCTCCAGATTCATGTACTTCATGGTGAAAAAATACCTTTTGAATAATATTAACAACTTTGAAATCATTAACTCAATTTCCTTGTGGCAGCGTTAAATCCATTTCCTTCAGTTAAACTCTGTGTAATCCAATGCTTTTAAATCAATGGGATTTCACTGCACAGTTCTTTTTTGCTTCCAGCAGCAGATCAAGCCAAATATTTTCATTCTAGTTATATATCTCTCTGTAATAGCTGAATTTAATGCAGGAAGTTTCTGGTGGGTGAACTATTCATGTAATTATTAAAACCAAAAAAATCTGGCAATGCAGAGCATGTCAGCTAATATCTGGAAAAAGTAGAAAAAACGTTTCAGCAATGAGTTTTTAAAGCACCTTTTGACAGAAAGAAACATGTAAGAACAAAGGAAAACTTAAATAAGAAATGGAACAGTGAATAAGAATAGAAGATAAATTAAAGAGATTTTATAGAGGGTACTAAAAGGAGAACATGAAGTCAAACACACAAAGTTTTGGTGAGGAAATTTTGAAACCCGAGTTTTGGAGGGAATGATGTGGCTATTATTGATGCAAAAGAGCAAAGAAAAGTTAGATACAACAGAGGAAAATGCCATGCAGTTAATTTCAGCTATTTGGGATGAGGGTATTATGGTGTGGCATCCGTTAGTCTCATGAGACCATGGATTTGTGCCTGGAAAGTCTTGCTTCAGTCTGTGTTGGTAGAGCAGCATCTGTTGTGGTTGTAGAGGCCCACGCGGGAGTGACAGTCTTGGCTGTAGTGACTGTACTTGAAGGTGCTGTCCTCCAGTGTTGTCTTGGTGCTGCTTTTTTGGCGAGTGCACTTCTCTTCAGCAGCAAGCCTCAGTTTCTTTTTAGACCTCTGCGTAGTTCCAGCCTCCAGCGAGAACGATCACTTGCAATGTCCTCCCACCTCTCAACGTTCATGTTCAGTGACTTCATGTCTCTCTCGCAGACATCTTTGAAATGAAGATGGGGCCGCCCTTGAGCTCTCTTGCTGGAGGCCAGTTCCCCGTACAGCAGGTCTTTCGGGATCTTCCCGTCTGACATGTGGTGTACGTGGCCCAGCCAGCGGAGATGGCGTTGTTGTAGCAGGGTGAAGAGGCTGGGTATCTGGGCACGGGCCAGGAACTCATTGTTGGTGACTCGGTCAATCCACTTGATGTCCAGGATGCGTCTCAGGCTGTGAAGGTGGAAGGCGTTGAGACGCCGCTCTTGTCTGCAGTAGAGGCTCCAGGTCTCGCTGCCATAAAGCAGTGTGCTGAGGACGCAGGCCCTGTAGACTGCAACTTTGGTGTGCATCGTCAGCTTTCTGTTCTCTCAGACTCTCTTTGTCAGCCTGGTGAATGTTGAGGCTGCTCGTCTGATCCATCTGTTGATCTGGGGGTCTAGGGAGAGACTGTCCATGATGGTGGAGCCAAGGTATGTAAACCCGTGAATTACCTCCGGCTCGTAGTTGTTGATGGTAATGGTGGGGGGTACTCAACGCCTTGGTCCAATATGTTGATCTTCTTCAAAATGATAGTCAAGCTGAAGTCCTGGCAGGCTCTTGAGAAGCTGTCCATGAGGTGTTGCAATTGCTCTTCAGAGTGTGTTGCCAGTACCGCGTTGTCTGCAGACAACATGTCCCTGATGAGTATTTCATGAACTTTGGTTTTCGCCCTCATCCAGGACAGACTAAACAGCCTCCCATCCGATCTGGTATGGAGGTAGACATCATAAATTGATGTTCCAAAGGCATGCTTCAACTTGACTGCGAAGAAGATGCCGAACAGGGTGGGGGCAAGCACACAGCCCTGCTTCACCCCGCTGCAGATGTTGAAGGCCTCTGAAGAAGAGCCATCAATCTGAACGACGCCCTTCATGTCTGTGTGGAATGCCTGAACTATCCTGAGGATCCTCGGGGGACAACCAATCCTGGCAAGGATTTTGAACAGGCCATCTCTGCTCACAGGGTCGAAGGCCTTTGTGAGGTCAATGAAAGCGACATAGAGTGGTTGTCTTTGCTCTCTGCATTTCTCTTGTAGCTGTCGAAGGGAGAAGATCATGTCGATTGTGGAGCGCTTTGACCTGAAACCGCACTGACCTGGGATATTACCCTTTCGGCTATTTTTCTGCAGTCTGTTCAGGACCATGCGGGCGAAGTCCTTCCCAACAATGCTCAGCAAGGAGATTCCCCTGTAGTTGTCACAGTCGCTTCTGTTCCCTTTGTTCTTATATAGGGTGACAATGTTGCAGTCTCTCAGGTCTTGCGGCACTGCTATTATGGTAGAGATGCAGCAAAAATGAGATTTAGATTTAAAGATTAAAATTTGAGGCACTGTTCAATTAATTCAACAAGATAGAATGGTAATGATAAATTCAGTGTAGGATCGAATAATACGGGGATGAGCTTAAAAATGAAAACAGAAATGAGAGGCTTGTTGGAAGAGGACTGAAATAGTTGATTCTAAATGGAAGAGTGTTTTGACATCTATTCTTTTCACTTTTCTTCCAAAATAGGGATTTTTTATGTTTTTTCATAAAAACATCTTTTGAAAGTCATACATTCCCACAAAAAATATCTCACTAACATTTTGGAACTGCAGATCTCAGACTTTCTTTCCCTAATAATAGAAGATGTTATGTACCCACATATGCCAATTTACTAGTTTCCTATCCCTCTGCCAAACAAACTACATTTTCAGAAAAGCCCATTTCCGGAAAAGTTGGGATATTTTCCAAAATGCAATAAAAACAAAAATCTGTGATATGTTAATTCACGTAAACCTTTACTTAACTGACAAAAGTATAAAGAAAAGATTTTCAATAGTTTTACTGACCAACTTAATTGTATTTTGTAAATATACACAAATTTAGAATTCGATGGCTGCAACACACTCAACAAAAGTTGGGACAGAGTTAAAATAAGATTGAAAAGTGCACAGAATATTCATGTAACACTGGTTTGGAAGACTCCACATTAAGTGGGCTAATTGGTAGCAGGTGAGGTATCATGACTGGGTATAAAAGTAGCGTCCATCAAAGGGTCAGTCTTTGCAAGCAAGGATGGGTCGTGGCTCACCCCTTTGTGCCAAAATTCGTGAGCGAATTGTTAGTCAGTTCAAAAGGAACATTTCTCAATGCAAGATTGCAGAGAATTTAGGTCTTTCAACATCTACAGTACATAATATTGTGAAAAGATTCAGAGAATTCAGAGACATCTCAGTGCGTAAAGGGCAAGGTCGGAAACCACTGTTGAATGCACGTGATCTTTGAGCCCTCAGGCGGCACTGCCTAAGAAACTGTCATGCTACTGTGGCAATTATAGCCACCTGGGCTCGGGAGTACTTCTGAAAATCTTTGTCACTCAACACGGTCTGTCGCTGCATCCAGAAATGTAACTTGAAACTGTATTACACAAGGAGGAAGCCATACATCAACTCTATGCAGAAACACCGGCGAGTTCTCTGGGCCCGAGCTCATCTCAGATGGACTGAAAGACTGTGGAACCGTGTGCTGTGGTCAGATGAGTCCACATTTCAGCTAGTTTTCGGAAAAAACAGGCGTCGAGTTCTCCGTGCCAAAGATGAAAACGACCATCCAGATTGTTATCAGCAAAAGGTGCAAAAGCCAGCATCTGTGATGGTATGGGGGTGCATCAGTGCCCACGGCATGGGTGAGTTGCATGTATGTGAAGGTACCATTGACTCTGAGGCGTATGTTAGGATTTTAGAGAGACATATGTTGCCATCAAGGCGACGTCTCTCCCCGGGACGTCCATGCTTATTTCAGCAGGACAATGCCAGACCACATTCTGCACGGGCTACAACAGCATGGCTTTGTAGACACAGAGTACGTGTGCTTGACTGGCCTGCTGCCAGTCCAGATCTATCTCCTATTGAAAATGTATGGCGCATCATGAAGAGGAGAATCAGACAACGGAGACCACGGACTGTTGAGCAGCTGAAGTCTTATATCAAGCAAGAATGGACAAAATTTCCAATTGCAAATCTACTACAATTAGTATCCTCAGTTCCAAAACGATTAAAAAGTGTTATTAAAAGGAAAGGTGATGTAACACAATGGTAAACATGCCTCTGTTCCAACTTTTGTTGAGTGTGTTGCAGCCATCAAATTCTAAATTTGTGTATGTTTACAAAATACAATTAAGTTGGTCAGTAAAACTATTGAAAATCTTTTCTTTGTACTTTTGTCAGTTAAATAAAGGTTCACGTGAATTAACAGATCATAGATTTTTGTTTTTATTGCATTTTGGAAAATATCCCAACTTTTCTGGAAATGTGGTTTGTAGTTTGACAGCAGAAGGGAACCAGAGCACCAGGTCAGATGGCGGGGGGGTGGGGGGGGGTGCGGCATGGACAGGAAGGTAGATAATCAAAGACAATGAAAACAGACAGGAGCGAAGTAATAGTTACAATGGGACAGATAGTTTGAAGTGTGTGTATTAATGCTAGGAGTATTATGGGTAAAGGTGATGAACTTAGAGCATGGATTGTTACATGGAACTATGATGTTGTGCTAATTGCAGAGCCTTTGTTGAGAGAGGGACAGAAATGGGTTCTTACTGCCCCAGGGTTTTGATGTTTTAGAAAAGATAGGGAGGCAAAAAGGTGGAGGAGTTGCACTACTAATCAGGGACAATATCACAGCTGCACACAGAGGAGACATAATGGAGGGCTCATCTGCTAAGTCTGTATTAGTAGAACTAAAAAATAGGAAGTGTGATAGGATTTTACTATAGACTCCCCTAACAGCCACTGGGACACTGAGTAACAAATATGCAGGCAGATTATGGAGAGGTTAAAACTATAGAATTGTAGTCACAAACTTCAACTTCCCTAATATAAACTGAGACCTTCTGAATATAAGAGGTTTAGCTGGGGCAGAGTTTGTTAGATGCACCCAGGAGGGTTTCTTAAATCAATATGGACTATAGATAGTCCAACAAGGAAAGGAAGTATATTGCATCTGGTGTTGGATAATAAGCCCGGTCAAGTGACCAACCTTTCTGTGGGTGAACTGTTAGGGAACAGTGACCACAACTCAAGTTTTAAGATAGCTCTAGATAAGGATAAGTATGGACCTTGTGGAGAGTATTAAATTGGAGCAGGGCAGATTACGAGAGCATCAGGCAAGAATTAGGGAGAGTTAATTGGGACAGTTGTTTTTGGGCAAGTCCTCATCTGACATGTGGAGGGTGTTTAAAGACCACCTACACAGAGTACAGAACAGGTATGTTCTAGTGCCATGAAAAATTCTTGGCAAGTAGGATTAAAGACAATCCCAAGGCATTCTATACATACAACAAGAGCAAGAGGATACCTAAGCAAATGAAAGGACCACTCAAGGATAAAGGGGGAACATTTATTTGGATGTGGAGGATGTGGGTGAGGTCCTTAATGAATACTTTACATCAGTATATATCAAGGAAAAGGAGGATAGAGAGACCAATACCTTCATATCTTGTCTTGCCACAGGTGAGGTTCTGGAGGACTGATAAGTAGCTAATATTGTTCCAGGGATAATCCTGGAAACTATAGACCAGTGAGTTGCACACCTGTAGTAAGGAAGTTACTGGAGATGATCGTATTTATGAGCATTTTGAAAACCATGGTCTAATTAGGGAGAGCCAGCATGGCTTTCTGTGGGGCAAGTCATGTCTTACTAACTTGATTGAGTCTTTTGACGAGTTGACGAGGGTGGGTGATTGATAAAGTTAGAGCTGTAGTTGTTGTCTACATGGATTTTAGTAAGGCATTTGATGAGGTCCCTCATGGAAGGCTCATTCAAAAGATTAAGGTGTATGGGATCCATGGTGAAAAGTCAGAAATGGCTTGCCAATAGAGGACAGAGGGCAGTCATTGAAAGGACTTATTCTAGCTGGAGGTCTGAAGGTCTATGATTAGTGGTGTTCCCCAGAGATCTGTACTGGGATCTCTGCTGTTATGTACATAAATGACCTGGATGAAAATGTAGATGGTAGGTTGATAAGTTCGCAGATGACACAACAATTGGTGGTGTTGTGGATAGCGTAGAAGACCGACAAAGAATACAACGGGATATAGAGCATAAATAGTGCTTATCAAAAGTATTCATCCCCTCCCCCTTGGAAGTTTTGATGTTTTATTGTTTAACAACATTGAATCACAAGTGGATTTAATTTGGGTATTTGGCACTGATCAACGGAAAAAGACTCTATCATGTCAAAGTGAAAACAGAGGTGGGGGGTTAGAGAGAGGGGGAATTTAGAGAGAGAAGGGGGTTAGAGAGAGAGGGGAGTAGAGAGGGAGAGGGGTATAGAGAGAGGGGGAGTGTAGAGAGAGAGAGAGAGAGAGAGAAACGGGTGTAGAGGGAGAGAGGGGCTATAGAGAGAGAAGGAGGGGTAGAGAGGGGGTACAGAGAGAAGGGTGGGTGTAGAGAGAGGGGGGTTAGAGAAAAAAGGGGGTAGCAAGAGAGGGAGAGATGGAGGCAGTGAGAGAGAGAGAGAGACCCGGGGGTAGCAAGAGAGGGAGAGATAGGGGTAGCGGGGGGGGGGAGAGAGAGAAACAAGAGGATCAGAGGTGGAGGGGGTAGAGAGCGGGGGTTCAGATATGGAGGGGATAGAGACCGGGGGTTCAGAGGTAGAGGGGGTAGAGAGCAGGGGGTTCAGAGTTGCAGGGGGTAGAGAGCCAAGGGGATTCATTGGTGGAGGGGGTAGAGAGCAGGGGGGGTTCAGAGGTGGAGGGGTAGAGAGCAGAGGGGTTCAGAAGTGGAGGGGTAGAGAGCAGGGGGGTTCAGAGGTGGAGGGGTAGAGGGCAGGGGGGTTCAGAGGTGGAGGGGGTAGAGAGCAGATGGGTAGAGAGCTGGGGAGCAAAGTTGGAGGTGTAGAGAGGGGGATAAAGAGATGGAGAGGGTGGTAGAAGGAGAGGGAGAGAGGGAGAGGGAGGTAGAGATAGAGGGAAAGGGAAAGGTAGAGCTGGAGGTAGAGAGAGAGGGGGTAGAGATAGGGAGAGGTAGATAGAGGTAGAGGTGGAGAGAGAGGTAGAGGTGGAGAAAGAAGTAGAGTTGGAGAGAGGAAGAGGTAGAGGGAAAGAGAGATAGAGAGGTTGAGAGGATATTTGGTACAGTGGAGAGATAGGAAGAAGAGAGGGAGGTAGAGAGAGGAGTGAGAGAGAGAGAGAGAGAGTACGTAGGCAGCAGGTTTAAATCTAATGACATTATCACTTTCAGTCTTTTATACGCAACTATTATTTCTTTATTTATTTCATTGAATAGATTTGCCGCGCATATCGCAAAAAGTTAGTTTGATCTGATGGCCAGTGTTGAAATGTAGTTGTAGGGTCAGTAATTATGCATTTCCCTACAAACCTTATGTTTTGATTTGTGTCTATACGACAGAGTCCACCTATGATGCAAAGAGGATGGCATTCCCAAGTAGGGGTGTCTGGAGCAAGGGAACGTAGTTTTGAGATAATATATTTTTCATTTATGATAGAAATGAATAGAAATTTCTTTTCTCCGGGGGTTGTGACGTTATTTCTATTGTTCTAACCTTCCTCAGTTGATCAGTGAAGCCATCATTTACACTATCAACACAACTCTGATCATGCTACCTTCTGGAAAAGACAAGTATTAGAGATGAAAGCCGGAATCAATTTTTTTTAGAAGTAACGCATTTTCTTTCCCACTTGTACAGGCAATGAAACAAGTTCCAGAAAACCATAGTTTGTAACATCGTAAAGCTAACTATCCATTGCAACTGATAATTCAAAACATTCTTCAACCCCAAGAACTTTTGTTGTCCCATTTTAACACATTGTTTTGCATGTTAAGTAAATTGTGATTGTTTGGCTTCCAAGAATGTTTTGGAGCCCTCTTTAATGCAGTAAAATAAATTTCTCACTTTATCCTGTCCCTCTCCCCCCTCCCCCCTCCTCTTCCCCCCTCCCCCCTCCTCCTCCCCCTCCTCCTCCCCCTCCCCCTCCCCCCTCCTCCTCCCCCCTCCTCCTCCCCCCTCCTCCCCCTCCCCCTCCTCCTTCCCCTCTCCCCTCCCCCCAATATTCGATTCATATCGATTCGATTTTATCCGATTCATAAAAATACCAACTTGTAGTAAAATGCACGATAAAAAAGATGGTAAATATGTAAAAACTTGGTGTCAATTGAAATGTTGAAACAACTCTAGTTTCTAGTCATAGCTTTGAATATTTTTAAATGCTTCAACATTATGACCTGGTAGCAGCATGCAGTTTTTCTGTGTTCTGGTAAGCTTTATGTGGGGATTCAAATGTAGCAGTGGCTCATGCATTAATCTGCTCTAATCTACACAATTTGGTAAATTGCTTCAGCAAACAACCATAAGGAGAAGAACTGCCTGACAGCTAACTGACTGTTAACTTGCAAATCTTGTACTATCCAATTTAAATATCCTAATTGTCCACACCAAATCCAATAAGTTTCTCAGTTCAGTTCATTAATAATTCTTTCTCTGAAATTATTGTATCTAGTTCATTGAATGAAAAAATGCCAACAGTGCTAACTAAATCATGTCAGTTGTGTCATACCATTTAGTTTTACTGTCTGATTAATTATTATTTCAGATCTCTATTATTAACTAATATTTGACACATCACAGTTGTTAGATTTCATCTAAATCACTCTGGTAGATTAAGTTTGAATTATCTGCCCTTTCAATTTGTAGAAATTAGTTGCTAAATAATATGTTAATATATAGCATTTTTCCAGGTTTGTGAAGTGCTCAAAATAACAATGTGTTAATTCCATACCTAGGATTCTATTGATGTGAAGATTATGATAAGTAATCCTGTTAATGAACCTTTGGCACTTGACATTATGCTGAATGGAGATGGAATTGCAGGAGACAATTGTTTGGTACTTAAACCGAAAGAAGTTGCTGTCTATGTGGCTAGATTCACTCCAAGCATTGTTGGTAAAAGTATTGGAAGGTAAGATAAGAAAAGTTACAAAATACTGTATATTGGGAGACAGTATTTCTTTAAAATGGTGAAGTTATTTTTATCAGCAGATCTGAAATTTGCTAATGCAGATTTTGTGATCAGTAGCAAACCTCTTGGTCAGGGGTTCCCAACCTGTTTATGCTATGAGCTCAATGCCATTAAGCAAGCGGTCTGTTGATGCCAGGTTGGGAGCCCCGGCTCTAAGTACTTGGTTCTAAAAAGTCTTTATTAATTTTTATAGATTTCCCAGTACCAATATGCTCCTATTCTGGCCAGCTCCTCAATGGTGAGGCCCTAGGCAACTCCAGACTCTTCAAGAGTCTTGTATGTAGTAAGATAAAGAATTAGAGCAAGCTGAAACCAAGAAGCCTGAAGAAAAATCTATAGCAGCTATCTGTGAAATTTGTCAAATCAACAAATGCTTCTTAATTGCAAATAAAATTTCCCTCTTTCTATGTTATTTAGAAGTTTGGAATTTATTTTAAAAACAAGGAATGCAATATATATCTGTTGAATGAAAGTTTTTGCACATGCTAGGAAAAATTATAATGCTTTGTAGCTAGTGAGTGGGATCCAAGCAGTTCTGGGGGGACAATGGACAGATAAAATCTGGAAAAATCAACAATGGAAATTTGACTCTAACTCATTTACATCCAGTATTATAGGCTGTATCTGGAAAGTTCCACTGGGACAATTGCTTCAATTAAAGCTGCTGTTTCCTTGGCTTTCCAGAACTTGCTGCTTAAATCAAAAGCTCTGAATGTGATGAAAGACTCTGAAATTGTTGGAGCTGATCACTTGACAGGAAAATCTGTCAGTAAAATTCTCACATCTCAAAGCCACCTTTCTACCTGCTTATTTGATCCTACTACTTTTGCTGAAATGTTACTTTGACAGTAACATTAATCTTCACTTTGGAGCTCTGATCTTTCAGATCCGCATGAGTACTACTCATATGCTGCATTAAGCTGAGGACAAAAAAACAAACAGAATCAGGAACAGCTCCAGCAGTGTCAAGTATCACATAACTTTCACCAGCTCCAGCAACAACAAGAACTGGAGGTACAGTACCACCAATTAGAGAAAGGATTACTGTGGAGATGCAACATGCAAGAGGCTGTTCCTGGTGCAAAGTTTGGACAGGCAGTATAATACAACATAGAAACATAGAAAACCTACAGCGCAATACAGGCCCTTTGGCCCACAAAGCTGTGCCGAACATGTCCTTACCTTAGAACTACCTAGGCTTACCCATAGCCCTCTATTTTTCTAAGCTCCATCTACCTATCACGTTGTCACACTGGTTTCTGAGGAGACTAAGCACCTTGTGTTATCCTGCTAAACTCCTTAAACCCATTTGGTCCAGCTTGTGTTTCCTTTACTCATCTCATTCACCTGCATTTGGTTCATATCTCTCTAAACTTTCCTATCAATTAACCTGTAAAAAAACACACAAAGGTTGCTGGTGAATGCAGCAGGCCAGGTAGCATCTCTAGGAACGGGCCGAGACCCTTCGTCAGGACCCGGTCTCGGCCCAAAATGTCGACTGTACCTCTTCCTAGGGATGCTGCCTGGCCTGCTACGTTCACCAGCAACTTTTATGTGTTGAAAAGATTAGTCGACGTTTCGGGCCGAAACCCTTCGTCAGGCCCGAAACGTCGACTAATCTTTTCAACTGATGCTGACTGACCTGCTGAGTTCCTTCAGCGCATTGTGAGTGTTCCTTTGACAACAGCATCTGCAGATTATTTTGTGTTAACTTTTATGCATGTTGCTTGAAATTCCAGCATCTGCAGATTTCCTCATGTTTCCGTTAACCTGTAAAAATGTCTTTTGAATGTTGTCAACACACACAAAATGCTGGAGGAACTCAGCAGTCCAGGCAGCATCTATGGAAAAGAGCACAGTCGACATTTCGGGCTGAGACCCTTCATCAGGACTCTTTTGTACTCTTTTCCATAGATGCTGCCTGGCCTGCTGAGTTCCTCCACCATTTTTGTGTGTATTGCAGATCTGTGCTGTTAAATGCTATGATTGTATTCATTTCCTCCACTTCCTCTGTCAGCTGGGGCCAAATACCCAGCACCCTCATTGAAAATCTTCCCTTTCAGGCTCCCTTTGCATGTTTACCCTCTCTCTTTAACCTCACACCTTCTTGTTTTAAAATCATCTACCCTGGATAAAAGACTGTTACCATCCACTTTATCTACAGTATGTCCCTCATGGGTTTATAAACCTTAGCATGGTCACCATCAAGCTTCATCAATTCCAGGGAAACCAGACCCAGCCTATTTAGTCTTTCTTCATAACTAAAGTCCTCCAGTCCCAGTACCATCTTTGTAAATGTTTCTTCATTGTCTCTAGCTTCCTATTGTACAATGATCAAAATTGCTCACAATATTCAAGATGTGGTGGCATCAATATCCTAAATCAGGAGCATGAGACTGAACTACATAAAACACCACTTGATCCCACTGTTATGGTACTGCACACAGATTTTGTCATCACAATGCCACAAGTATGTGAAAGCTTTGGGTGATAGGGGGTGGGTACAGAAGGAACCTTGGTCGGCCAGTGGTGTAATGGTATCAGCACGTGACGTTGAGGCAAATGTTTCCATGTTCGAATCCTGCCGGCTCCTTGCACGCTTTGCATCCATGCTGGCTTGAGCATTGAGCTAACAACTCGGCCTCATAAAAAAAAAGTCAAAGTACTATGGAAGCAGCAAAAAAATGTTACCCGATATGCCGCAAGCCACAAAAAGAGACAATATCTGAAAGAACCTGTGATGATGTGGCCAAGGCTAGAGAAATTTTGTTAATTGTTGATTTATTGGTCACATGTACCGAGATGCAATGAAAATATTTACACATCATCCAAACAGGTTATTCCATACACAAATACACCTATTTAGTACGAGAGGAAAGCAAATGTCAGGACACAGAGTATAGAGTGTCAGAAACAGAAGGTGCAGGCAGTGGACAAGGTGTAGGTAGTAAAGAGAAAACATTGCTGAGGCTGAGTCTATTTTCTTCAAAAGAAGGGAGGCTGAGGAGACTTAAAATAAGGTCAATAGGAAGGATTAATTTGCTTTAGTGGAGAAGTTATTAAGCGTGGGACAAAGATTCCAGTGAATCAAAGGATTTCACAGGAATTGAGGAAAATCATTTTCACTCAGAATAGTGGGGGAATGGAACTTACCAAGACTGAAACCTGAACATACTTAAAAAATCTATGGGATACTCTGAAACTTGCAGGACTAAGGACCAAGAGCTGAATAGCTCTTATTTGTGTTGAATTGCTTCATTCTGTGTCCTTAATTTCCAACGATTATGTTAAGATTGGATGCACCATTTTAAACATTCATTACCTCCAGCATTGCTGCTAAGTATTTGCATCAAATCTTCAATGTTTTCTCAGGAACTCGCCTAAACCAAGAAGACGTAGGGAGTAGGTGCATAGGAGCTTTACCACATCTCAATTACTGTACTCAGCTGGAAGTCTGATGCTGGTTTGTTATTCTTAGAGTGTGTAATTTCATTACATGGATAGCAGCAGATGCAGAGGATGGTTTAAAATCAAAGTTCAAAGTAAATTTATTAACGTACATATATGTCACTGTATACAACCCTGAGATTGATTTTCTTGTGGGCATACTCAATAATCTATAGAATAATAACCGTAACAGTATCAATGAAAATCCACACCAACTTGAGTGTCCAACTAAAGTGCAAAAGACAAGAAACTGTGCAAATACAAAAAGAAAAAAAAATATTGAGACCATCAGACAAACAATCCCTGTAAGTGATCTCCATAGGTTGTGGGAACACTTCAGTGATGGGACAAGTGAAGTTGAGTGAAGTTATCCCCTTTGGTTCAAGAGTCTGATGGTTGGTGGGTAATATCTGCTGCTGGACCTGGTGGTGTGAGTCCTGATGCTCCAGTATGTTCTTCCTGATGGCAGCAGTGAGAAGAGAGCACGTCCAAGGTAGTGGGGGTCCCTGATGATGGGTGCTACTTTCCTCCGACAGTGTTTCATGTAGATGTGTTCAATAAAGGGGAGGGCTTTGCCCATGATGGACTGGGCCGCATCCACTACTTATTGTAGGATTTTCCATTCAAGGGCATTGGTGTTTCCATACCAAACTCCAGCACATCAAAAATTGGTATTATATGCAACTTCAGAAATGTTTTTGATTTCAAAGATAAAATAATTCAAAAAAATGATCACTTTTTTCAATAACCATTCATTACTTTCACTCTCCACTTTAAATCTAGAAGCCAATTGGCGATTAATTCTCTTACTTATGCCCTGGTTCAACATACCCTGACATTCAGTTATTTATTATGGGTTAAGCATATCAACAAACTTAGTGAAAATCTAGGCAAATTATAGTCACCATATGTTACCATAGTTTCTCTGTTATTTCCTCACAAAACTCAGTTAGGCTGGTCAAGTAATCTTCTCCCGTTTGCAATCCATGCTGATTTTTCATTATTGTACTTTTCACTTCTGGGTAATCTTTCATTCTTCCTTTCAGGAGGAACTGCATTAGTTTTCCTTATACCAATAATGAGATGGTGTAAGTGCCTTGATTGTAACATAAAAGATATGCAACTTGCTATCACTGAAAGCTGTAGCAATCCACGTCTGTTCAGATTCTTCCATGAAGTTTCGAGTAACTTTTCTAGCATTGAACCATTGCTCAGTGGGGACAAAGATGAAATGTCCAATATGATTCCACAGAATAGCCGCATGCCAGATGTAAGTTCTTTCTCCTCTCTGTCACATGCGAATAACATCTTGAGGATGACCACTTTCAAACACTATCTGCAGAACTGCAGTAAATAGTAGAATAAGTCGCTTTGAAAACAAAGCCATTTTAGTTACATAAGATGGCAGAGCAATTTGTGGTGCAAGAACAAATAGTCATCTCATGATACCCACTCTCTTGCAAGTGAGTAGAATAATATTTAGACAATGCATATGAACAGCTGTGATGACAAATTTCTTGTATTACAGGAGAATGTGTATTTGAATTGTCATTTGTTTATCCTATTATAGCAGTAAATAGCATACTTATGATTATTAAACTTGCTATATATGTGGATTTTTAGGGACTGGGCATTTGCCAGCATTTATTGCCCCAACCACTAATTGCCCTTGAGAAGGTGTTGATCGGCTTTCTTGAATGACTGTTGTACTTCTGGTGAAGACACTTTCCAGTGCTGTAGGGCATGAAGTTCCAGAATTTAGACATAGCAAAAGATGAAGAACAAGTTTTATATGTTATTTAGTTCTGTCATGATTGTGTACAACCTAGAGGAAATATGAAGGTGAAGGTATTCCCATACATCCGTTGCCTGGTCTTTGTCTGTGCTAGAAGTTGTGAGTTTAGGAGGAGCTGTTGCAGTAGTCTGGATTAGCATTTTGCAGCTAACACTCACTGCAGGCAGGGAACATCAGAGGTAAGTGGGGGGGTGGTAGATGATGGACAGTCAGGCAAGTGGGCTGCTTTGACCTAGATTGTTCAAAAAAGTTGATAGTGGTGCACTAATGCAAGTACGTGGAGTGTATGTATTCTGTTGAGTTCCTACTTTGTATATGTTACTAAGGCTTTAGGGGGTCATGGACTGGTTCTCCTGCCATAGAAAACCCAGCCTCTGACTTGCTCCTGAAGCCACCTATTTGTGTACTTCGTTCGGTTGAATTTCTGATCAAAGATAACCCTTAGGATGTTGTTGGTGAGGATTTCACAAGGGTGATATTAAGGAAGTCAGATATGATGCCTATCCAATTGTGCATGTGCATGCAGCACCGAAGATACGTTATTAATTTGACACCTATGAAATAGTCATATAGGTAGTACTAAAATAAACCATATTTAAACATCTTAGTAAGAGTTGGTTTCTGATGCCCCTTACTCTGTACCAAAGACTTGGTGGATTAGCATTTTCAATGAGTGCTTAATGGATAAATAAAAGAGAAAAAGATTGCCATTGTTGAAAACTGAAATTAAAAACAGAAAATACTGGAAATAGCAGGTTCCATCAGTAGCTGTGGAGAGTTATGATAAATGAAAATTGACTGAAACATTAAATCTGATTTTCTGTCTACAGATGCTGCCAGATCTGCTGACCATTTCCAATTCTCTTTATTATTATTTGGTATTGAATAGGTGATGAAAATAAGATATGACTAAGCAATTGACCAGGACACTGAATGCTACTTTCACTTGTTAATTTCTCTCAGCAAAACTTCGCATGAAGTGGTCAGCAACATTCTTAGCAGCAGTTTTAATCTTTCACTCCCATTCTTCATCTGATTCAGTCACTACGTAATATTATAACACATCTCCTCTGCTGACAATCACACAATTAACACTTACTTCTGGCTTAGAACAGATACAGCAACATTCTGCTGCCATATGGCTACACATAGATTGTATTTAACTGTTCTGTAAATTGATTTCACAGTGGAAGCACTTCCTCCTACACCACCCACTCGCTGACAACTTGCAGTTACTTCTGAACATTAACATGACAAGAACCTGGATGACAAATTTTCATAAATATTTCAAACACTACATATTAATTTACCCCCCACTCAAGGCTGTGAGGTAGAGATGGGAAATAACTGGAGCAGGTGCAGCCAAGAAATTATTAACATATGCAGAATACTATCAGAAATGGAAGTGGGAAGTCTGATGGTCAAGTATTGTAGGACGTTTAGCTATCTCTATGACAATTTTTTTTTACTTCAATCACATGAAAATTATTTAATGTGTTAAGACTATAAGACCATAAGACATAAGAGCCAAATTAGGCCATTCAGTCCATTGAGTCTTCTCCACTATTCCATCATGACTGATCCTGGATCCCACTCAATCTCATACATGTGCCTTCTCGCCATATCCTTTGATGCTCTGACTGATCAGGAAACGATCAACTTCCGCTTTAAATATACCCATGGACTTAGCCTTCACTGCAGTCTGGGGCAGAGCATTCCACGGATTCACTTCTTTCTGGCTAAAAAATCCCTCCATATCTCTGTTCTAAAGGTTGTCCCTCAATTTTGAGGCTGTTCCCCCTAGTTCTGGATACCCACACCATTAGAAACATCCTCTCCACATCCACCCTGTCTAGTCCTTTCAACATTTGGTAGCTTTCAATGAGACCCCCATGCATTCTTCTAAGTTCCAGTGAGTGCAGGCACAAAGCTGCCAAACACTCCTCATATGTTAACCCATTCATTCCCAGAATCATCCTCATGAGCCTCCTCTGGATCTCTCCAACGACAACACATCCTTTCTGAAATATGGGGCCCAAAACTGTTGACAATACTCCCAAGTGCAGCCTCACTAGTGTCTTATAAAGGCTCAGCGGTACCTCGTTGTTTTTATATTCTATTCCCCTTGAAATAAATACCAACATTGTATTGCC
Organism: Mobula hypostoma; assembly: GCF_963921235.1. NCBI lineage: Eukaryota > Metazoa > Chordata > Chondrichthyes > Myliobatiformes > Myliobatidae > Mobula > Mobula hypostoma. The sequence goes on along the minus strand of NC_086102.1, from coordinate 67,913,311 downwards.
TTATTTACCACAGACTCAACCTATAAATTAAACTTCTGGGAGTCTTTCATGAGGACTCCTGAGTCCCTCTGCACCTCTTATGTTTGAACCTTCTCCCCACTTAGATAATAGTCCACAATATTGTTCTTTTTACCAAAATGCATTATCATACATTTCCCAGCACTGTATTCCATCTGCCACTTCTTCGCCCATTCTTGCTATTTGTCTAAGTCTTGCTGCAATCGCATTGCTTCCTGGCACTAGCTAACCCTCCATCTTTCTTCGTATCATCCACAACTTGGCCATAAAGCCATCAATTCCATTATCCGAATCATTGACAAACAATGTGAGAAGTAGTGGTCCTAATACTGACCCCTGAGGAACACCACTAGTCACTGGAGCCAACCACAAAAGGCCACTCACTGCCTCCTGCCTGTCAGCCATTCCTCTATCCATGCCAGTATCTTTCCTGTAATGCCATAGGATTTTATCTTGCTAAGCAGCCTCGTGTGTGGCGCCTTATTAAATGAATTCTGAAAATGCAAGTAAATGACCTACGCTGCCTGTCCTTTGTCCACCTGCTTGTTACTTTCTCGAAGAACTCTAACCATTTTGTCAGGCAAGATTTCCCTTCACAGAAACCATGCAGACTTTGACTTAGTTTATTATGAGTCTCTAAGTACCCTGAAACCTCATCCTTAATAATAGACTTCAACACTTTCTCAACCACTGAGGCGAGGTTAAGTGACCTATAATTTCCTTTCTTTTGCCTTCCTGCCTTCTTAAAGGGTGGAGTGACATTTGCAATCTTCTAGTTCTCTGGGTCTATGCCAGAATCAAGTGATTTTGAAACGATCATGACCAATGTATCTGTTATCTCTTCAGCAATCTCTCTTAGGACTCTGGGATGTAGTTCATTTGGTCCCGATGACATATCCACCTTAAGACCTTTGAGTTTGCCTAGCACTTTTTCCTTTGTAATAGCAATGGCACTCACTGCAGCTCGCTGACACTCTTGGACCTCTGGAACACTGCTAGTGTCCTTACAGTAGTGGTCCCCAACTACCGGGCTGCGGACCGGTACTGGGCCGCAAGGAAACGATATGATTTGGTGATATGAAATGATATGAGTCAGCTGCACCTTTCCTCATTCTCTGTCACGCCCACTGTTGAACTTGAACGCACACGAGGTCATCAGTTGGTCATTAACCTACAACTACTCGATGTGTGAAAAACAAATGTCGCTTGAGAGTTTCTTTGGAAGAGGTGGTAGGGGACATAAAAGGCCTAATGATGATGAAAACGCAGAGACAGCTGAGGCCAAGACTATAAAAAAAAAGAAAGCTTCCTTCAACAGAAAATACGACGAGTCATACATAAAATATGGCTTAATTGCGACTGGTGACTCGCACGCTCCAATCCCCCTGTGTGTGATATGTGGAGACAAGCTGTCTAATGAGGCAATAAACCCCTCAAAACTGCTTCGGCACCTTGAGTCCAAGCACCCTGCACTTAAAGACAAACTCGTTGAGTTTTTTGAGAGGAAAAAACATGAGCAAGCGGGACAGAAGCAAGTGCTGAGAGCCAGTACCTCCACAAATGCTGATGCTCTGAGAGCATCGTACTTAGTGGCTAGCCGTATTGCTAAGGCTAAGAAGCCTTTCACTGTTGGTGAAGAATTGATTCTGCCTGCTGCCAAGGACGTATGCCGTGAACTGTTGGGAGAAGCTGCAGCTGACAAGATGGCACAGGTTTCTCTTTCAGCTACCACAGTCAGGTGGCTATCAAGGGGGAGAGTCCTGGCCAGGGTTTTTGAGTTAAGAGAGCAGTTACAGAGATTTCTTTCAGGAAGAAGTCACCACTGGCAGCATAACTCAGTGACGAGGAGTGGATAGTAAAACTCGCTTATCTGTGTGACATCTTCAATTTGCTCAATGAACTCAATTTATCACTTCAGGGGAGATTGACAACTGTCTTCAAGTTGGCAGATAAAGTGTCTGCTTTCAAAGCCAAACTGGAACTGTGGGGACGGCGAGTGGACAGGGGCATATTTGACATGTTCCCAACATTTGCTGGGATTTTGGGAGAGACTGAAGCTGTACCGTCCTTCTCACAGCCGGTGCGCGATCACCTATCTTCACTGTCGACAGAATTCGAGTGTTACTTTCCAACCGCAAATGACCCAAGACGTGCAAAGGAATGGGTCCGTGACCCATTTGTGTATGTCCCCGGCGAATCATCCATGTCAGCGCGGGAAGAAGATCAACTCCTCGAGCTTGCAAATGACGGTGGGCTGAAAAGTATGTTTGACATAACATCTCTGCCAGCATTCTGGATTAAAGTCAAGGCTGAATATCCTGAGATAGCCATGAAAGCACTGAAAACGTTACTTCCATTTCCAACATCATATCTCTGCGAAGCAGGATTTTCTGCAATGAATGCAATGAAAACTAAATTGTGGAATAGACTGGACATAAGGAACCCCCTTCGAGTATTGCTGTCTCCCATCACCCCTCGATGGGGCCGTGTTGTTGTAGGGAAATAAGCCCAGGGCTTCCACTGATTCAGCGATATTGGTGTGTTGCAATGATTTTATATGTTCATGCGAGGAAAATATGCGCTGTGTGTTTAATATTAAATTCGTTAGATAAACTCTTTTAGAAATGAAATTGAGTGTATTAGCCACTTGTAAGTGACTTATAGTTGACTTATCACCTATATTCTGGTCGTGATTAACACACCCTCCCCCCCGCCCCCCTCGGCCGGTCCGCAAAAATATTGTCAATATTAAACCGGTCTGTGGTGCAAAAAAGGTTGGGAACCCCTGCTTTACAGTGAAGACAGATGCAAGGTACCCACTAAGTTCATCTGCCATTTCTTTGTCCCCCATTACTACCCCACCAGCAACTCTCACCTCCTTTTTACTCTTTATATAACTGAAAAAAACTTTTGGTATCCTGCTTTTTATTATTGTCTAGTTGACCTCATATTTCATCTTTTCTCTTTTGTTGGATTTTAAAAGCTTCCTAATCATCCAACTTCCCACTCATTTTTGCTACCTTGTATGCCCTTTCCTTGGCTTTTATGCTGTCCTTAACTTTCCTTGTTAGCCACGGTTGCCTACCCCTGCCATTTGAGAACTACATCTTCTGTGGGACATATCTATCCTGTGCCTTGTGAACTACTCTCAGAAACTTCAGCCATCTCTGTTCTGCTATCATCTACGCCAGTATCCTCCTCCTGGGCAAGCTCCCCTCTCATTAGCTTTATTCCATTGCGATACTGATACATGTGACTTATGCTTCTCCCTCTCAAACTGCAGTATGAAATCAATCATATTATGATAACTGTCTCTTAAGGGTTCCTTTACAATAAACTCTTTAACAAGATCTGGGTTATTACACAACACCCAATCTACAATAGCCTTTTCTCGAGTAAACTCAAGCATAAACTGCTCTTCAAAGGCATTTATTTCATAGGCACTCAACAAATTCCCTGTCTTGTGTTCCAACACCAGACTGTTTTTCCCAAGCCCCTTGCATATTGATGTCCCCCATTACAACTGTATCATTACCCTTATCTTATCCAGCTCCCTTTGCAATCTCAACCCCACGTCTTGGCTACTATTTGGAGCCCTATATATGATTCCCTTAATGGTTTTCTCACCCTTGCAATTTTTTAACTCCACCCACAAAGATTCTACATTCTCTGACCCTATGCTACCTCTTTCTAAAGATGTAATTCCATCTCTTACCTTCAGAACCACACCACTGCCTGTCCCTTCCTGCCTGTCCTTTTGATGCAAAGTATATCTTTTGATGTTAAACTCCCAACTATGGCCTTCTTTCAGCCATGACTCAATGATACCCACAATGCCATACCTATCAATTTCTAATTGTAGCACAAGTTCGTCTAGCTTATTCTGAGTGCTACGCGCATTTAAATACACCTCCTTCGGTCCTGCATTCTTTGCCCTTAAGAATTTTGCCTCTGTGGTACAACTTATCTCTTTGCTCTGTCTGCAGTTGTACCCAATCATTGGCTTGTCCTTCCTTACATTCATGTTACATCCATCATACACTTGTGAACGTGCTGGCTCATCTTCAGCTACATCATACTGCTTCCCATCACCTTGTCATTTTAGCTTAAATCACTCCCAACAGCTCTAGTAAACCTGCCTGCAAGAATATTGGTCCCCCTCAGATTCAAGTTCAACCCATCCCTTTTGTAGAGGTCCCAATTATTCAGAAATCAGAATCATTGCCCCCTGCTCCAATTCTTCAGCAACACATTTATCTGCCACCTCATTCTATTCCTATCCTCTCTGTCACATGGCACAGTCAGCAGTCCCGAGGTTACTACCCTTGAGGTCCTGCTTCTCAGCTTCCTTCCTAACTCCCTGTATTCTTTTTTCAGGACCGCCTTTTTCTACCAATGTTGTTGGTACCAATATGTACTTCTGGCTGCTCACCCTCCCATTTCAAGATATTGTGGATGCGTTCAGAAACATAGCAGGCCCTGGCACCTGGGAGACAAGCTGCCATTCATGTTTCCTTTTCTTGTCCATAGAGTCACCTATCTGTCCCCCTGACTATAGAGTCCCCGATTATTGTTGCCATCCTCTTCAGTTCTCTACCCTGAGCTACAGGGCCAGACTCAGTACCAGAGGCACGGCCGCTGTTTCTTCCTCCAGTTAGGTCATTCTCCCCCAACAGTACTCAAAATGGAGTACTTATTGTTGAGAGGGACGACCACAGGGTGCTCTCCACCATTTGACATTCTCCCTTCCCTCTCCTGACAGTCACCCCTTTATCTGTCTCCTGTATCCTTGGGGTGACTACCTCCCTGTAGCTCCTGTCTATCACTGCTTCACTTTCTCTAACAAACTGACAAGGTGTTGTAGATACCTTAAGGTTCAGCCTTGGATTTTTTTGTGTTTCACAGCCATGATGTAGAAGATCACAGCCCTGGGTAAGGGGCACTGCATTACTCTTATCTTTTTAAGAATCAACCCATTAAATAAGCACCCTAAACAGGATAGATTTTTAAAAAATGTACACTGTCTTAGAATGTGGAAGCCACAGGCAAAGGCAATATTTAATTTCAACCCTAATCATCTTTTAAGGTTTGTTGGCATGGATATTCCAATGCACAGGATCAAAAGAGGCTGCAGTGTGTTATAGACTCGGCCAGCTCTATCACAGGCACAAGCCTCCCTAGCATCAGTGACATTTTCAAAAAGGTTGCCTCAAGAAGATGGCATCCATCATTAAGGGACTTCACCATTCGGAATAACATTTTTCTCGTTACTACCATCAGAGTGGGGGTACCGAAGTTTGAGCCTGAGGACACAGTCAGTGTTTTAGCAACAGCTTCTTCCTCTGCACAATCAAATTTCTGATGGTCCATGAACAAAATAGACACTACTTCACGATTCCTCTTTTGCACTATTATTATTTTCTTGTTACTTGTAATTTTTTTAATACCTTACATGCTCTCTTCTCCCTGCTGCTGTTAGGAAGGTGGTACAGGGGCCTCAGGACTCACATCACCAGGGTCAAAATCAGTTACTGTCCCTCAACCATCAGGCTCCTGATCCACAGGGGATAACTTTACTCAACTTCACTTGCTCCATTAGTGAAATGTTCCCACAGCCTTTGGACTCACTTTCAAGGACTCCTAATCTCACATTCTCAATATATATTGCTTATTTATTTATTATTAATATTCATCTTTTCCTTTTATTATTTGCACAGTTTGTTGTCTTTGCATACTAGTTGTCTGCCCACTTGGTGCGGTCTTACTGATTCTATTATGGTTATTGGATTTAGTCAGTATGCCCACAAGAAAATTAGTCTCATTAGTGACATAAGTGTATTTTGATAATAAATTTACTTTGAACTTTAATGCCAAAAATGTAGAGGCATTCATGTCAGGAAAGGATGAATAAATTAAATTTATTTTTCCCTTGAGAACAGAAGGTTAAAGTGTGACAAAAAAGAAGTTGAAGCAGAAATAGCCCTTCCACAGCTGTTCTGCCATTAAATGAGATCTTGGTAGATTTTTTTTACCTCAAAGCCATTTTTCTGTAACTACCCCCATTTTTCTTGATTTCCCTAGTTTCAAAACAAATCTGTTTCTGGTCTTTAAAAAGATGAAAGACTTTAACAGAGTTTATACAGAAAGAATGTTTCCACCTGTGGAAAAAGCATAACTGCTGATTATAATTTTAAAAATTCCTCACCAAAAAATTCAACGGGGAATTCTGAAGGAGTGTTTGCAATGAATAACTGTGCTGATAGACTTGCATGAGGAGAGATGTGAAAAGAGAAGGCAATGGAACAGAGGTGACAGTTTGGACTGGCTGTGCTGAAAGAGCTGTTCCTATACCATTAAGACAATGAGTGGAATTTCAGACCACATTTTCCAATAAACCACAATAAACACATTATATACCTCATTGCCATTTTTGTGTTCAAGTTTAAAGCAATGTCTAATAAAGTTAAATACAAGTATTCCATAGCAGTCTGGTTTTCCAGTAGGACACACTACAGATTCTAAATAGCAGGACGTGTGATCTACAGACCAGACATGTCAATAATTTAGGTACAGGATACCCTTGAATCCATTCTAAAATAAATGTGCTTCCAAATAGATCACAAAGACTGATATGAGATGATCCGTTGTGTGCCACATTTATTCCTTATTTAACATTGCATTTAGAAGGAACTAAACCTTTATCTTCAGTTTAGGATGTCACTGACATCAACATATTTCTAACCTTGACATAGTCATACATATGGCAAGTTAAAAAACCTCTTCTATCACTTTTGAAGTTTTATGAGTATGATTTCTGGGCCAAAAGAGACATTTGATTTTATGTTGGTTTATAAAATGGCCAAGGTATATCAAGCATTTGCAATTCTTCCAAAGGTTTTACATTTTGGCAAAATATTTAGAAATGTATTAAAGGCAGAATATGCAGAATATACATTTAGAAATGTATTAAAGGCAGAATATGCTAATTTATTTTTGAGAAAGTGACTAAATATATGGATAAGGGGAAGATGGTAGTTGTGGTATGTAGAGATATTCAAAATTGTTAATATTGTGTTACATAGAAACATAGAAAACCTACAGCACAATACAGGCCCTTCGGCCCACAAAGATGTACTGAACATGTCCCTACCTTAGAAATTTCTAGACTTCCCCATAGCCCTCTATTTTTCTAAGCTCCATGTACCTATCCAAAAGTCTCTTAAAAACCTATCGTATCCCCAACACCACCGTTGCCAGCAGCCCATTCCACGCTCTCACCAGTCTCTGAGTAAAAAACTTACCCCGACATCACCTCTGTACCTACTCCCCAGCACCTTAAACCTGTGCCTTCCTGTGGCAACCATTTCAGCCCTGGGAAAAAGCCTCTGACTATCCACACGATCAATGCCTCTCATCATCTTATACACCTCTATCAGGTCGTCTGTCATCCTCTGTCGCTCCAAGGAGGAAAGGCCGAGTTCACTCAACCTATTCTCATAAGGCATGCTCCCCAATCCAGGCAACATCCTTGTGAATCTCCTCTGCACCCTTTCTCTGGCTTCCACAACCTTCCTGTAGTGAGATGACCAGAACTCAGCACAGTACTCCAAGTGGGGACTGACCAGGGTCCTATAGAGCTGCAACATTACCTCTTGGCTCCTAAATTCAGTTCCAAGATTAATGAAGGCCAATACACTGTATGCCTCCTTAACCACAGCGTCAACCTGCGCAGCTGCTTTGAGCGTCCTATGGACTTGGACCCCAAGATCCCTCTGATTCTCTACACTGCCAAGAGTCTTACAATTAATACTATATTCTGCCATCATAGTTGACCTACCAAAATGAGCCACTTCACACTTGTCTGGGTTGAACTCCATCTGCCACTTCTCAGCACAGTTTTGCATCCTATCAATGTCCCGCTGCATCCTCTAACAGCCCTCCACACTATCCACAACATCCCCAACCTTTGTGTCATCAACAAACTTACTAACCAATCCCTCCACTTCCTCATCCAGGTCATTTATAAAAATCACGAAGAGTAAGGGTCCCGGAACAGATCCCTGAGGCACACCACTGGTCACCGACCTCCATGCAGAATATGACCCATCTACAACCACTCTTTGCCTTCTGTGGGCAAGCCAGTTCTGCATCTACAAAACAATGTGCCATTAGATCCCATGCCTCCTTAGTTTCTCCTTATCAAATGCCTTGCTGAAATTCATATACACTACATCTACTGCTCTTCCTTCATCAATGTATTTAGTCACGTCCTCAAAAAATTCAATCAGGCTCGTAAGGCACGACCTGCCCTTGACAAAGCCATGCTGACTATTCCTAATCATATTATACCTCTCCAAATGTTCATAAATCCTGCCTCTCAGGAGCTTTCCATCAGCTTACCAACCACTGAAGTAAGACTCACTGGTCTATAATTTCCTGGGCTATCTCTACTCCCTTTCTTGAATAAAGGAACAACATTCGCAACCCTCCAATCCTCCAGAACCTCATCGCCAGAGGCTCAGCACTCTCCTCCCTCGCCTCCCACAGTAGCCTGGGGTACATCTCATCCGGTCCCGGTGACTTATCCAACTTGATGCTTTCCAAAAGCTCCAGTACATCCTCTTTCTTAATATCCACATGCTCAAGCTTTTCAGTCTGCTGCAAGTCAGCACTACAATCACCAAGATCCTTTTCCATAGTGAATACTGAAGTAAAGTATTCATTAAGTACCCCTGCTATTTCCTCTGATTCTATACACACTTTCCCACTGTCACACCTGATAGGTCCTATTCTTTCATGCCTTATCCTCTTGCTCTTCACATACTTGTAGAATGCCTTGGGGTTTTCCTTAATCCTGCCTGCCAAGGCCTTCTCATGGCCCTTTCTGGCTCTCCTAATTTCATTCTTAAGCGCCTGCCTGTTAGCCTTATAATCTTCTAGATCCCTAACATTACCTAACTCTCTGAACCTTTTGTAAGCTTTTCTTTTCTTCTTGACTAGATTTATTACAGCCTTTGTACACCATGGTTCTAGGTCTAATTCGTCTATGTTTACTGAAAGAAAATCTAAGATCAGCACCAAGTGCTTATAATGCTTTTTAAAAATCTGTCATCCCTATCAATTTGATTTCAGTTCATTGGCCAATCTTTTTATTCACACTGTTAACTTTTCTTTGAGAATCTGCCCAATTTATTTTAACAAGCTTATGATGAGAGTTCTGAAAATCTCAGTGAACCATGTGCATGGCATTCCACTTATCTACGGTGCCAACAAGAGTATTCACCACCTTGAAAGTTTTCATATTTTCTTATTTTACAACATTGACTCACAGTGGATTTAATTTGGCTTTTTTGATACTGAATAACAGAAAAAGACTCTTTCATGTCAAAATGAAAACAGATTTCTACAAAATGATCTAAATTAGTTATAAATATAAAACACAAAATAATTGACTGCATAAGTATTCATCCCTTTCAAGACACTATTTAGTAAATGTACCTTTGGCAGCAATTACAGCCTTGTGTCTGTGTGGTTAGGTCTCTATCAGCTTAGCACATCCAGACACTGCAATTTTTCTGCATTCTTCTTTACAAAACTGCTCAAGCTCTGTCAGATTGCATGGGGTTCGTGAGTGAACATCCTGTTTCAAGTCAGGTCACAAATTTTCAATTGGATTGAGGTCTGGGTTCAGACTTGGCCACACCAGGACCTTTACTTTGTTGTTTTTAAGCCATTTCTGTGTAGCTTCGGCTTTATACTTAAGGTCATTGTCTTGCTGGAAAAGACATCCTCTCTCTAGTCACAATTTTCTTGCATGCTGCATTAGGTTTTCCTCCAGGATTTCCTTGTATTTTATCCTCTACCTTCACAAGCTTTTCAGGGCCCACAGCAGTGAAGCATTCCCACAGCATGATATAGCCACCACTGTGCTTCACAGTAGAGATGGTGCATTTTTGATTATGTGCAATGTTTGGCTTATGCCAAACATTGTGTTTAGTCTGATGGTCAAAAAGCTCAATTGTGGTTTCATCAGACCATTGAAACTTCTTCCAGCTGACTTCAGAGTCTCTCAAATGCCTTCTGGCAAATTCTAGCTGACATTTTATGTGAAATATTTTATCCCCCAGCAGTAGCTCTCTTTGCTACTCTCCCATAAAGCTGTGATTGGTGAAGCAGTTGGGCAACAATTGTACACGCATTCTCTCCCATCTCAGAAACTGAAACTTGTAACTCCTCTGAAGTTGTCATAGCTCTCTTGGTGGCCTCCCTCACTAGTCCCCTTCTTGCATGATCACTCAGTTTTTGAGGTTGGCCTGCTCTAGGCAGATTTACAGCTGTACCATATTCTTTCCATTTACTTAACTGCACTCCAAGGAATATTCAGTGACAGAGAAATTTTTTTTGTGTCCATCTTCTGACTTGTGCTTTTCAATATCCTTTTGTGTAGCTTGGAGTGTTCTTTTGTCTTCATGGTGTATTTTTTGCCAGGATACTGACCCACCAGCAGTTGGACCTTCCAGATACAGGTGTATTTTTACTACAATCAATTGAAACACCTTGACTGCACACAAGTCTCCAAAAACAGATCTCCATTATGTGACTTCTAAAACCAATTGACTGCACAAGTGATAATTTGGTGTGCCATGTTAAGGGAGGTGCTGAATACTTATGCAATCATTTATTTTGAGTTTTATGTTTGTAACTATTTTAGATCACTTTGCAGAGATCCATCTGCACTTTGACATAAAAGTCTTTTTCTAGTGTCAAAAAAGCCAAATTATATCCACTGTGATTCAATGTTGTAAAACAATAATACATGAAAATTTCTGGGGGGTGCTGAATACTTTTTATAGGTACTGTATATACTTGGTAACTTTTTAGTGCATTCTCTTTCACACATTCCAATTTCCTCTTCTTGATTAATTCATACGTTTCAAAATTCTGAGTGATATTGTTGTGGAATTCAAATTTGCTAATGACCAATGTTAAACAATGATTATCCATTTCTCTTCCTGCTTCAATGGGTTGTTTGTGCCCAATTCCCCAGAACTGTTTGTATTCATGAGATTCTGTTTCCTAATCTGAATATATACTGCTTATCTTTTGTTACCCTACTTATGACACTATGGTACATGAGTGAAGTTTGCAAAATTTTGCTTAATTTATGTTACAACTGCTAGCCTGCCTTTATCCTTCAAATCTTCCAGTTTGTTATTGCTCATGGTTCATCCATCGTCGTTGATGAAGACCTCGACACCATTAGTCACTTTGAGACTGGATGTGGTGTGTCCGAAGATAACTGGTCAGGCCAATTCGGGCACGGAATGTCCTGGCACATGTGGGGCAGACATGTGCGGGCACTGCAGTTGTTACGCTTCTGGCTCCAGACTTGCGCAGCTCGCGCTTTATTGCTAAATTAGTTGCAAAACAGTTTGATCAGTATAATAATCATCTTAATAGTTTTATTGACAAGACTATAATGAAATTCATACAGAGATTCTTTGCATATCAAATATGTTGGAATAACCAGGCAATTTACTGTATGTGAGATAACAATTATGATGATTTCAGACACTGTCACCAAAAATATAATACAATGCCCATAAAAATTTTTTCTATTTGTTAGATGAGCAGAAAATTTACATTTCTAATCTTCTCTTATCTGCAGTGTTACTTTGTACTCGGCCCTCATAGGAGAATTTTGGTATGAACTGGACCTTATTGCAGTGCAGCCAACACCACTAACACTGCCAGAGCTCCAAAGCGAGCTGGGGAAGTAAGTACTCCACTCCATCACACATTATTTCTGAGTAGAGACAGGCAATTATTCTGCATTAAAATTCTCTTGGTTTCTTCACGTTACTTTTGTTTAGTAGATTTGAAATATATTCCACAACTGAGCACAAATATGAAAGGCTCAGGGGGGTTTATAGATAGGAGTTAGAGGAGGCAGTCATAGCGAGATTGCAGGATGCAGGTGCCTGGATAACTGTCAGGGGAGGGAAAGGGATTACGTAGCCATTGCAGCTGACCCCTGTGGCCGTTCCCTCGATAACAAGTATACCACTTTGGATACTGTTGGAAGAGGACGACCTACCAGGGGTAAGTCACAGCGGCCGGATTTCTTGCAGTGAGCGGGCATGAAAAGGAAGGGGGGAGAAAAGTAATACATTGGTTAGGGAAACAGACAGTAGATTCTGTGGAGAAAAATGAGAATCCTAGATAGTATGTTGCCTCCCAAGTGCTAGGGTCAGAGACATCTCAGATCAAGTCTTCAGCATTCTTGAGAAGGAGGTGAGAAAATAGAGGGATTAAAGGCACTGATGATGTGGATAGTCAGAGGCTTTTTCCCAGGGCTGAAATGGCTAACATGAGAAGGCATAGTTTTAAAGTGCACGGAAGTATGTACAGAGGAGATGTCATGAGTAAGTTTTTTTTAGGGAGATGGTGGTGGAGGCGGATACAATAGGACCTTTTAAGAGACTCTTGGATAGGTACATGGACCTTAGAAAAATAGAGGACTATGGATAACCCTAGGTAATTTATAAAGTAAGTACATGTTCAGCACAGCATTGTGAGCTAAAGGGCCTGTATTGCGCTGTAGGTTTTCTATGTTTCTAGAAAAGAAGCTATAAAGCAGGTCCTCAAGGTTAGTTGTCTCTGAATTGCTGCCCACACCACATGCTAGTAAGGGTAAGAATAGAATGGTGTGGCAGTCAAATGCATGGCTGAAGAGTTGGTGCAGAGAGTAGGTCTCAGATTTGTGGATCATTGGGATCTCTTCTGGGGAAGGTATGTCCTGCACAGAAGGGAAGGATTACACCTGAACTGAAGAGATGATCAATATCCTTGCAGGCAGATTTGCTGGAACTGTTTGTGAGTGTTTGAACTAGGCAGGGAGAGGGATGAGAACCAGTGTGTTAGATCAGATGATAGAGTAGATGCTGTAAAAGTAGATGCATTGTGCAGACTGTGAGGAAGGATAAACAGTGGATAAAGCATAAATGCAGTCAGTGAATCATTGAGCGGTGTCTACTTCAATGTGAAAAGTATTAAGAATAAGGGTGATAAACCTTATATGGATCAGCACATGGAACTACGACATTATGGCCATTACAGGGACTTGGCTGCTGGATGTTTCAGAATTTAGATCTTTCATAAGGAATAAGGATGGAGGTAAAAGAGGTGAGTGGGAGTGGCATCGTTAAGCTGCAGAGAAAGAGGACATCGTGGAGGGATCTTTTACTGAGTCAGTGTTGTTGGAAATCAGAAACAGAAAGTGTGCAATCATTCTATTGACAGTATTCTATAGGCTCTCCCCCCCAAAAAAACAAACTACTAGGACTGCAAGAAGCAGATAAGCAAGCAGATTTTAGAAAGGTGTAAAATAACATTTGTCATGGGTTATTTGAACTTCCCATATATTGTGTGGGCACGTGACCAAGTGGTTAAGACAATCGTCTGGTGATCTCAAGGTCGTTAGTTCGAGCCTCAGCTGTGGCAGCATGTTTGTGTCCTTGAGCAAGGCACTTAATCACACATTGCTGTAGTGTCTATGCGAGGAGTGGCGCCCCACACAGACTTCCAATCTGCGCCTCATAAGGCATGAAAATGCCGGACGCAGGCTTCTCATGGTCTGAGTCAACCTTCCCCTCCCTCCCATATATTGGTTGGCCAGAAGCTACTGCCATTGAGGTTCTGCTTATTAGCTTCTTGCCTAGCTCCCTATATTCACTTTTCAGGACCTTTCTATGTTTCTATGTTTTCTATGTTTCTATGTTTATCCTTTTTTCTTGCAATGTCATTGGTCCTTTGGCTGCTCACCCTGCCTCTTAAGTATATTGTGGACCAGATCTGAGATACTCCTGGCCCTGGTACCTGGGAGGCAACGTACCATCCAGGAGTCCCTTTCACGTTCACGCAATCTACTGTTTACTCCTCTAACTATTGAATCCCCTGTCACCACCACTGAGTCAGACTCAGTGCCAGATACCTGTCGCTCGCACCAGCGGTATCCAAAGTGGTATACTTGTTATTAAGGAAAATGGCCACAGGAGCACTCTGCACTGTCTGCCTGTTCCCTTTGCCTCTCCTGACAGTATCTGTCTCCCTGTAACTCCCATCAATCAACCCATTATTTTCCTGAATGACCTGTAGGTCATCCATTTCCACGTACAGTTCCCTTACGGTCTGTCATGAGCACCATTTGAATGCACTTCATGTAGGTATAGTCATCAGGAACATCAAAGGACCCCTGACTTCCTATATCATGTAAGAGGGGCACACCACTGCCCTAGGTTTCATTTTTTCTGCTTTCTCTATGCAATGATAAAGAAAGAAAGAAGGAGAAACTTTTTAGAAACTCACCTTGGCTTCCATCACTTCTCAGTGAAATCTCTGAAACAGTAGCCTCAGTTTCCCCACTCAAGTACTTTTCCCAACAGAGCCACCCCCTCCACTGTCCACCAGCCTGTCTTTTCAAAAAGATGTGTGTCTTTGAATGTTTAGGTCCCAGTTGTGATCTGTCAGCCATGTACCACCTAATTTCTAAATTCATTATAAGCTCATCTGCCTTGTTTTGTATACTGTGTGCATTCAAATATAACAACACCTTCAGTCCTGTATACAGGATTATCTCCATGTTGCCTGAAGTCCAATTCTTATTCTTTTCTAAACTTTGTCTTATTTTCTGATTTTTCTGCAGACTTTTGTAACCTCTTCTTCTGTTTTATTTCATCCATAGTTTCCCAATCTGTAGAACACTCCCCCACCCAATATTTAAAGTCCTGTCCACAGTCCCATTAATGCAATTCACCAGGATCCTGGTCCTGGCATGGTTCAGGTCAAATCCATCCCATCAGAACAGTTCCTTTCTTCCCCAATACTGGTACCTTGTCCTACAAATTCAAACCCATTTCTTATTTAATGCATTTACTCTAATTCTATTGTCCCTGTGCCATCTTGCACATTGTTCAGGTAACAATCCAGAGATTATTACCTTTCTAGATCAGCAATAAACCTAATGGGTGTGATTGCCTCCCAAAACACAGCGACCAAGTAAAGCTCTCCCTTCCTGATGCATTACAGTGTTTGAAGCTCAGATTTCAGATCATCAGCTTTGAGCCCAAATTCCTTAAGCAACCAATATTTGCTGCAGATGTGGTAACCAGGAACCACAATGGGGTCCACCAGCTTTGACTTGTTTAAAGGTCAGTAAGGAATAATGAGGATATTTGTGGATGATACCAAAATAGTGGGAATAATAAATAATTGAGAAGATCAAAGGATGCTAGAGTAAGATATTTATAAGAGAAAGAATGGGCTAAATATTGGAAGATAGAATTCAGTTATAGTAAATGTGAATTACTATTTTGAGGAAATCGATCTTAAAATATGGTAGACTGAGTGTGAGAATCTGGAAATTCTGATTCACATGTTAAAAGCAGCATATCATCCCAATAATATCATTAAAAATAGTAAATAGAATTCTATATTTCATCAATAAGTTGTAGAATGTAAAAACTGAGAATAATGATATCAATGTTGTACCTTATAAAAGTCTCATGATCATTGTGTCCAGTAAGATGCTACCAATTTTAAGAAATATAGTAACAAATAGAATAAGAAAGTTTAGTGCATTTTCATTAGGGTAATCAGAGCTGTGTGATACAAATGTCTTTTACAGAGCTATGCTCAATAGAAAGAGTTTCTCAAGGCTGAAATGTCTAAAATCAGACATACTTGATGAAATGAATCAGAATCAGGTTTAATATCATTGGCATATGTCATGAAATTTGTTATTTTGCAGCACCAGTATATTGCAATGCATAAATATACAAAAAATTATATATTACAATAAGAAATATATATTAAAAAAAAGTAGTACAAAAAGAGAGCAAAATCAAGTGAGGTAGTGTTTATGGGTTCATTGCCCATTCAGAACTCTGATGGCAATGTCTTCAGGCTCCTGTACCACCTCCTTGATGATAGCAATGAGAAGAGGTCATGTCCTGGATGATGGTTATCTTTAATAATGGATGCTGCTTTTTTGAGGCATTGCCATTTGAAGATGCCCTCAATGCTGGGGAGGCTAGTACCCATGATGGAGCAGGCAGAGTTTACAACTTTCTGCAGCTTTTTCAGATCCTGTGTAGTGGTTCCTCCAAACAAGATGGTGATGCAACCAGTTTTACTGCTCACCACGGTACATCTGTAGAATTTTGTGAGAGTCTTTGGCAATATACCAAGTCTCCTAAAACTGTTAATGAAATATAGCTGCTGTTGTGCCTTCTTTGTAATTGTATCAATATGTTGGGCCCAGGATAGGTCTTCAGAGATGTTGACACCCAGGAATTTGAAACTGCTCATCCTTTCCACTGCTGATACCTCGATGAAGACTGATGTGTGTTTCTTCAATTTCCCCCTTCCAAAGTCCACAATCAGTTCCTTGGTCTTATTGACATTGACTGCAAGGTGGTTGTTGTTACACCACTCTAGCTGATCTATCTCACTCCTTTACGGCTCATCTGAAATTCTGCCAACAATCATTGTGTCATATGCAAATTTATGGATGGCATTTTAGCTGTGTCTAGCCACACATTTGTGGGTGTGGAAAGAGTAAAGCAATGGGCTAAGCATACATCCTTGAGGTGTGCCAGTGTTGATTGTCAGCGAGGAGGAGTTATCGCCGATCCGCACTGACTGTGATCTTCTGGTGAGGAAGTCAAGGATCCAGTTCCAGGTTTTGGAACTTATTCATTGGAGCTGAGGGCATGATTGTGTTGTACACTGACCCAACAGCAGTCTGACATAGATACAGGTTTCCCCCGCTATCCAAAAGTAGAGCATTCCTATGAAACCTTTCATAAGCTGAAATGGCATAAAGCGAAGAAGCAGTTACCATTAATTTATATGGGGGAAAAAATTTGAGCGTTCCCAGACCCAAAAAATAACCTACCAAATCATACCAATAGTAACGTCAGCAGCTTTCAAGATTCTTTCTCTCTGTGTGTAAATAGTACGAATGGTGGACGCAGGCAAGTTCAATGCATGCACAATGTCTTTACTTCATTCACCACGATTGAAACGCTTAATTACGTCCAGTTTTACAGTAAGCGTGACACCCTTAGGATCTCTCTTAGGCTTTTCTAATACCTTTGGACACATCTTGCTAACGGATGCACAAAATAAATCGATATAAAGCACAGATGCTCACAGACACAGTTCAAAGCTTGATGCTGAGGTGCTGAGTGTAGCTCCCAGGGAAGGAGTTTGGCAGCACCACTCTCGCTGCCCGGGGTGCGCGCTGCCTCTATAACAGCTCGCTGCAAAACAAACGCAGAACGCTATTTTCGCTTTTCGCCTTTTTTCATAAAAATGAAAATCCTCTTTGGATTTCTTTCGGTTAGCGAAAACAGGTACTAACGTAGGTCTTTCGTAAAAGCGAAGTGGCGTAAAGCGAACTTTCGAAAAGTGGGGGGTACCTGTATTGCTATTGTCCATGTGAGCCAAGGCCGAGTGGAGAGCTAATGAGATTGCATTTACTGTAGAACTATTATAGCAAAATGCAAATTGCAGCAAGTCCAGGTCCTTGCTTAGGCAGAAGTTGATTCTGGCTATGACCAACCTCTCAAAGTACTTCATCACAGTAGATGTGAGTGCAACTGGACAATATTCATTAAGGCAGCTGTCTCTGCTCTTCATGGGCACTGATATGATTGTCACCCTTTTGAAGTAGGTGAGAACCTCCAACTGTAGCAGTGAGAGACTGAAAGTGTCAATAAACACTCCTGCTATTTGGTTGGTACAGGTTTTTAGTGCCCACCCAGGTACACCCTCAGGACCTGATGCCTTGCGACAGTTCACCCTCTTGAAAGATGTTCTGATGTTGCTGTCCAAGAGAGATCACAGGGTCACCAGATTCTGCAGGAATTCAAAGGTGTATACAAAGCATTTTGTTTATATGGGAGTGAAGCATCACAGCTATTCATGATTTAAGTGAAATGATATTAGAAAAAACATATTCAAAGAAACGTGAACCCAAGTTGATTACTAACGTTATTGGTTAAGGGAATTTATCTGGATATTCAAAATCAAATTGGAAGGTTGAGTGAAAGAAAAGGTGATACAGGAATATTGAGATCAGGGAAGTTAAGTGTATTTAGGACTACTGCTTTCATGGAGTCCCTGTTTCTGTGTTATAATTTTTATGTATTCACGCAAATTATTGTTGGAAACCATTTTATGTTTAAGAAGGAAATTATACATCTTGAATTCCAGGTTTGATATTTATGATTTTTCTCATTTTAATCACAAAAGAAGGACCTAAGATATTCACTGGGATGGAAAAAAAAGGATTATTTATTTTATTTAGAGATACAGTATGGAAGAGGCCCAATGAGCTGCACCACCCAGCAACCCTCTGATTTAACCCTAGCCTAATCACAGTACAATGTCCAATTAACCTACGAATCAGTATGCTTTCGGACTATGGGAGAAAACTGGAGCACCAGGAGGAAACCATGCACACACAGGAAGAACGTGCAAACTTTCTTACAGATGACGCTAGAACTGAACTCCAAACTTTGACGCTCCAAGGTGTAATTGCATCATGCTAACCGCTATGCTACTGTGGCACACCCATTTATGGAGACTGTTCTAATGAAATGAAAGAGGTCAAAAGAAGATCAGACTGGATGTCCACTGACTTGGAATTTCTTGTACCATAACTATGATGCACTCGTTTTAAAGCCATTCAAAAAAAGCTAATTCAATCAGGAGGGATTTGAATGGCAGATAAAAGTAAAATTCTACTTTTTTTATTTAAGTAAGTGGAACTTGAGGAGAGCTATTTTATATTAGAAACAGGAGCTACAACATCTGATTTTCTATTTCTAACCAAATCAAGGCAACTTTGCAGAACTAGTGGTAGTGACGATCTATCCAGGATTTGGAAAGTTTCTTGAGGGCTTATTTGTTGTAACCTCAATTAATTTGGTTATTCATTGAGAGACTTTGGATAAGCACCCTAAATGGGAACTATACTTTATTAACCCCAGTAAATTAGGATAACCCCTAAGTATACCTGACAGCTGCATCTGAACTAATTTGATGGGAATTCAAAGTACAAATGGACCATAATGTACTTACTTTTACCAACAATTATGTTGAGAACCACCAATGTTTTCCTTGCAAATCAGCTTGTCTCTGATGAAATTTATAAGGGGACAGGGATGGGATTTATCATTTGAGGCTAGTCACCAGTACCGGACCTTTGTCTCACAGATGTTGTATTTTGGAAAGTCAACTCCAGGTTGGACCTTAACAATGAACAGCAGAGCCCTGGGGAGTGTTGTAGAACAGAGGGACTTTGGAGTACAAGTACATAGTTCTGTGTAAGTGGAGTCTCAAGTAGACAGTGTGGTGAAAAAGGCTTTTGAAGTCAGGTCATTAAGTATAAAAGTTGGGAGGCCATGATGTAGTTGTACAGAACACTGGTGAGACCGCACTTGGAAAATTGCATTCAGTTTTGTCCTCCAGCTATAGGAAATATATTAAACTGGAAAGAGTGCAGAAAAGATCTACAAGTATGCTGCCAAAATTTGAGGGACTGGTGTTATCATAAGAGGATGGACCGGTTAGGCCTTTATTCCTTAGAGCATAGGAGACTGAGAGTGATCTTATAGAAGTGTATAAATTAATGGAGGCCATAGATACAGTGAATGCACTCAGTCTTTTTCCTCAGAGTCAGAGTATCAAAGACAAGAGGGCATAGGTTTAAGGAGAGGGGGAAAGATTTAAGAGGAACTTAAAGGACACTTTTTTCTTTTTACAGAAAGGGTGGTATTTCTGTAGGATCAGCTGTCAGAGGTAGTTGTTGAGGCATGTACTGTAACAACATTTAAAAGACAGGTACAAGGATTGGAAAGGTTTGGAATGTTATGGGCCAAATGCTGCAAATGGGACTGGCTTGGATGGGGAATCTTGATTTGCGTGGACCAGTTGGGCTGACCGGCTTGTTTCCATTGTACGACATTTATGACTAACTCTCTATCCTATCATAGATCTTTTTTGTCTTTTCTGACCAACTGAGTTTTTCTGAATTTATAATTTCCAAATCTGCTTTGTAACTTTTTTGAAATTGGGCATGGAAATATGACAGTTGCAAATAAAATTTGACTTATTATTTAACTGAATAAATAACCTCACTGGAATATTCTCCTGATGAATTTACTGACATATGTAGTCCGCAGAGGATGAATTTCAATCCTATTTTGTTGAATTGTCAGCTCTTCATAAGTATGATTAGAGATGAAAAAATGAACTGAGCTTCAAAGGCTAGTATCACAATCTAGATGTTCTATAAATAAATGATTCTATCTGTAAAGAATTACACATGATTAATGGCCTTTTTCGGTGTGACAGCAGAGAAAAATTGGCTTCCATGGACTTGGAACATAGCATATTTTAGAGGAGAAAAAATTAAAATGGACTATGATGTCTTAAATTATAGTCAGTTTAACAGCTGCTTTTGAAAATAAAAAAGGACTGACAAGGTTTGAAATATAATATGGCTAATATGAGGGGGATTAATTGTAAGGATTAAGTGATTGGAGGATATATTGAGAGGATCACAAAGGTAGGTTTTCTTACACAGAGAGTGGAACACACTGCTAGGTGTGCTGGTAGAGGCAGATACATTAGGGATATTTAAGAGACTCTTAGGCACAGGGATGGAAGGAAAATTGATGGCTATGTAGGCGGCAAAGATTAGGTTGATCTTAGAGTAGGTTAAAAGTTTGGTACAACATTATTGTACTGTACTATCCTAATTTCTATATAGAATAAGAACAGAATAAAGACAAAATAAAACATTAGATGATGTAATTTGCCCTCTCTTGTACATGAGTGGCTAAAAAAACTGAGGAGTTAATGGGCATTTGAGAGAGTATGTTGTAGTGTTATAGGGAAATAAGGGAAAATGGATTGATAAATTTGTTCTGCTGGGATCTGGTGGGACCCAATGGGCAAAAATGTCTACTTCTATGATGTAATAAGGCAGTAGGTTATGAGTTAAGCCTCAGCAGGTCAGATAGCAGTTGTGAAGAGTGAAACAGTAAATATTTCAGATCAATGATGCTTTGTAAGAACAGATGTTTACAACATCCTGCCTTCCGTCATCATTTCATAGAAGGGAATGTACGGTACTCTTTTTCTGTAGATAACTTTGTATTTACATTTAAAGAGTATGAGAAGAAATTTCAACCTATTCCTATGTAATTTCAAACAACTGTTTTGCATCTGTAACATGTCAAAATATTTAGTAATAATAAATCCCTCCAGCATTATTCTGAAACTCAGTTATAGATATGTTAACTGGCATTGTTGTACTGTAGTACAAAGCATTACTGACTTTTTGAACATTATTTCAATGTTTTATATTCATACTTTTAGTGCACATGATACAGATCATGCTGAAAAATGAAAATTGGTGATTTGTTAATTTATTTACATATAATGAAGAAGTAGTTTTGTGCAAACATTATAGCCACGTGATTGTACTTTTTGCAGATGGGCTCGTCAGATCATCCCTCTCACTAATTCTACCATTGAAACTCTGAAATTGGAAGTTGACAACAGTAACCCAGCAAATTTTTCAGTAGATATTGATCCTAGAAAGCCCGTAAGTATCTGTATAAAGTGACGGTGTGATCAAAGGGTTGTTTTTTTTTTCTGTTTTGAGTCTTGTAATTCAGTTGAGTTCCTCTGTTTTGAAACTACTTATCAATTCCTATTAGACTAGCACAGATTTTCTCCAGTTAAACAAGAAGACCAGACCTTTAGTGTTGTATGTTGGGAACAACTTTTTGCTGGTGCAGGATGTCTTCTCACTCATAATTGTCAATCACATCTACTATTGTGACAACAAAAACAAACAACAATGTGTAAAGGCTGCTAGGGGAAGGGGAAAGAAAAGGAACTGTATATACGACTCAACTTACCACAAGCCATCGAGAAATACATTTGTTATCTCAGTTACCATTTAGCAGTGTGTGAGCTGTCTGCATGTCAACATTTGTCTGAGTGATATATCAAGCTGCAATAGGTACACTAGCAGCTTGCTGTTGGTGCATCAGGGAAGTAACAATGTCTCCAAACAAACATTTATTTTTTTCCCTCCAAAAGATCCTGAATAACTCAGTATATTATCACCGTCTTCAGACTGTTGTGGAGTTTTCAGTCAGGAAGGATGAACCCTTCTACTAGGATGGGAAGAAAGATTAAGAAAAGCAGCAGAAAGAGCAAAAGAACCATTGCTTACAATACTCCTGGTTGTCAAAGACAAACTCGTACCTGGTCTATCTCTCTCCTTCCCAATAAAATATTTCATAACCATTATCAGATTACCCTCCTGAAATCCAGTATCATGGCTACAAGTACAAATATTGAGTCAGAATTTGCTCTTAGAGGGAAAGAGACTATGTTTCCTGTGACTCTATATTCTGTATTTCTTGATAAAGTAGAGCAAGATATTAGTTGCATAAAACCTGTCATGCCTCACTGACCAATCCCATCAGTAACTTTCCCTGTAACATAGTCTCCTCATGTTCGCATGATTAAAGTGGTTTGGGAGCAGCATTTTACCAGCTGTTTCAGTACTACCTTATGCTGCCTGATCCAACATTGCAAGGCTATGTGCAGCAATAGGGTCCTTCCCAACATGGACAAGACAAAGAAAGCTCTGCCCATGAAAAAGCAGCTAACATATTTGACAGATGTCAAAGCCATACCTGAGTTAGCTATCTGCGATATTTGTCATGGATTTTGAATTCTGTTAGGTGTCCCTAACATTCACACACATTATAAAACACTTAAAAGAACTTTTTAAAAAATGAAGAAGAGAATCACTGGGTAAAAAAATTGGTGTTTTTTATTATTTCTGATCAAATTCCTTCAAGAAACCTAAAATACCTATACTTGCCCAAATCTAACCCAGAAGACATTGCTAACTTTACCATCAAGTTCAAAATCTGATTATTGTTCTTCATAATAATACAATAGTCCACCCTATAAGTTATCCTTTGAGATCCTGTCCTGTGTGCTCATTACCTAATCCTGGTGCTAATACAAAGTGTTGTCAAGTGGCCACGGCTGCAGGGAATCACTAAAGCAAAACTTGAGCAGTTTTAGATTTTGAAATCCTGAACAAAGCTTCAATTCGCAATATCTCTTTTCTGGCTGGGACACACTGGCGAACATTCTGTATGTTACTTAGAAATACATTGACAATGTGGGTGATGCTGGTGTAAGCATGCTCTCTCCCTGCTGAGTATTCCCAACATTTTCTGTTTGTACTCCCTACTCATTTAGCTTCTGTATATTTGTGTGCAATGTTTTATTGCTTTTCTTATTTTATCATGTATCACAAAAGGTCCTGACAATTTCTATACATGAAATAAAAGAGAGGGACAAAAAGCATCTTGTAAGTAACAAAAATGAGGGGAGAGTGAGTTCTGTTTTTATACACTGTTAATTATCATACAGAATCTATGTGAGTAAAATGAAAAAGAGGTGCAAATACAACTTTCAGCATATCATATCTGGGGTTGACATAAAAGTCCAAAGTGGTCAAATTGGTCATTTGGTCAAATTTATCAAGATTCAAGATTGTTAGTCACTTTCTGTACACAAGTGCAAGGAAAATAAATAAATCATTACTCTAGATCCGATGCAGCAGAAAACCCCCCACAAAAGATAAAGGACACAATAAATATAAGTACAGAAGATTGATTTTATGTCCATAAAGTGACACTAGGGTGTACACAAGGTGACTGATAGAGAATAATTAAGTAGTGTAGTGGTGAAGTTAGTAGGCGGTGGTGTTGATCAGCCTTGCTGTTTGGGGAAAGTAACTATTTTTGAGTCTGGTGGTTCTGGCACAGATACTGTGTAGCCTCCTACCTGATGTGAGTAGGACAAACAGCCTTAACATTGACTTCTCAAACTTCCGCTAATGCCCCACCTCCTCCTCGTACCCCATCCGTTATTTATTTATATACACACATTCTTTTTCTCTCTCTCCTTTTTGTCCCCCTCACTATACCCCTTGCCCATCCTCTGGTTTCCCCCCCTCCCCCTTTTCTTTCTCCCTAGGCCGTCCTGTCCCATGATCCTCTCATATCCCTTTTGCCAATCACCTGTCCAGCTCTTGGCTCCATCCCCCCCCCTCCTGTCTTCTCCTGTCATTTCGGATTTCCCCCTACCCCTCCCCCTTTCAAATCTCTTACTAGCTCTTCTTTCAGTTAGTCCTGACGAAGGGTCTCGGCCCAAAACGTCAACTTTACCTCTTCCTAGAGATGCTGCCTGGCCTGCTGCGTTCACCGGCAACTTTTATCTGTGTTGCTTGAAATTCCAGCATCTGCAGATTTCCTCTTGTTTGCGAGCCTATGAGTAGTGTGTGTGTGACCCTTCATGATATTACTAGCCTTTTTGTGGCAGCTTTCTGTATATATGTCCTTGAAGGTGGGTTGGATGTTGCCAGTTGGGTGGTTTTGACTATCTGTTGTAGAGCCTTCTTGTCCACTGCGTTGCAGTTTCCATACCAAGTAGTGATGTAGCTTGTTAGGATACTCTCTTCTGCGCATCTGTAGAATGGCATGAGTATGGATGTGCAAAGTCTGGCTCTTTTCTGCTTTCTCAGAAAGTAGAGGCATTGGTGAACTTTCTTGACTGTGTAGGATGTGTTCTGGGACCATGAGAGTTTGTGTGTGATATGCACTCCCAAGAGCTGGAAACTTCTTGCAGTTTCCAATGCTGAGCTACTAATCACTCAATTAATTTGACAAAAATACATTGTGTTTTTATCATATTGCTATGTGAATAGCTTGCAGTGTGCAGATTGGTTGCAGCAAATTAAAAGCTGTTAATTGTGCTTTGGTACTATCTATAAAAGATATAGAAGTGGCATACAATGCAAGTTTTCCCCACTCATCATTTTCCCTCTCTAAGATGTCAAGGACTATTAGTTCAGTGATAATTACACATCCAGGTAGCAATGATGTGGGTGCCACCCTTTGGCTACAAAAAGATTTAGTGTGCTGTTTTGATACAGGGCAACTGGCAGTGGAATGAAAATATTTGAGCATTATAAGAACTGTGTGATGAAGCAGTTTTTTCACTTCCAAATAGGCCTCCATGCAACAAGTAGCATTGTATCAGGTCTGCTTTTTATTATTATGCCCCTCCATAAATTTCATTTGATGAGTGAGACCAAGTGCACAGTATAACACAGTTCTTCACTGTCTTCCTCGTGTATTACTTTTTGAGCAAAATCAAATTGGAATTGGAATGCTGTGCATCGTATTTTTTTCAAATGCCACCTATTCTGAATTATTAGTTGATCTCCATAAAGAAGATACTGCTGTATGTTGTCCACTTTCATTTGCACCATGGATGTACTGAATATGTCTTGATGAAAACTATCAGTCAATTTTACACGTGTATAATAGATGGGTTTAAAGAATTTTCAGCACAAATTCTGGAGGAAATTACAACTAGCTCTGAGAATCAGCATATAGACATCCTAGCTGATTTTGCTAAGGCCTAGCAGTTCTAGAGCCCAAACATACAACGTTCACAGACATAATTGTGGTCTCTGGTTTCCAAAGATGGCCATCAGATTCTGAAATTCTGTACAAAAGCAGAGGACCTCTTGATCCTAGCAATTTATTGCTGCCTGAAGAAAGATGCAGTGACTGCATAAAATACGGTATTGTCAATATAATACAGTAAAAGCTTGAAAGATTAGCATCAATTTTATAAAGTTATTTTTCCTATTCACAGATAATAGTGAATCCTCAATCTACAACTGAAGTGCCTGTTCAATTCTTTCCTTCAACATTAGGAAAAGGCAGTCATTGTGCAAAGATTACCTTCAAGTGTCCTCAGGTGTGTTTTTCTTTTCATTTCTCTTCATTATCTCCATAATTGATCTGGATGTAGGAATTAGGGGAACTGCCTTTTGGTAAAGAGATAACACAATTATTTCTGGTTTTGTAATACCTTAGATGGGGGGAAAAGACCTTATTTGAATCCATTTGCAAAAAGATGCATCTAATATAGATTGTGCACATATGTAGAACTAGTCTGTTCAGACGGCATATTTTTCTGAATAAAAAGCTATTGAATAGAAAGGTACCTATATGATAGAAGGCATGAAACTCTGAAGTGACAGAACCAGAATCTTTTGGTGAAAAGCCATGGGTGGGTGCAGAATGAAAAGCAAACCAAGTGAAGGTACACATACAAATCAGAATAAAAACCGAAGAAAAAACAAAAGCAAAAAGTAACCACCCCACAACATTAACCCAACCTTCCTCAACCACAGAATCTCCTCAGTTAAGCAAATACTCCTTCAATGCAACATGAGGCTGCCTTATCAGAAAGTTAAATAACACTGAAGGAATTATTGTAGTATCTCATAAAACATTATTTAGACGACATCAAAAATACTGTAGTTAATTTTACTTCACTTTATTATTGGATGTCAGAAAATCATTTGCATTTTTCAGATTCATATGTATTCATTCATAAATTATTAATTTCCATAATAAAATTTGTGATCATGCCTCTCTTAAGAAACTTCTTTGGTATTTCTTCACCTATTGTTATATTCATTATAATGCCAGGATCCTGGCAAACAGCCAGTATCATCTCTGATTTCTATACAGAAATTAAACTTTGGTGAATTACCAACTTCACCTAAAGAGTTTACAGAGGTACAATGAGTAATCTTTCTAAAAAATCCTCCTTGATATTTGAGGTTCTATTTGTAAGTACTTGTATCTACTGAACCAGTAGTGCAGGCAGGTTCTGGACCTCCAAGGCAGGCAGTGTGACAAAGTCGTTTAGAATTATAACAAATTTTATTAACATTGTTAGAAACATTGAACATTGTCTGATTTGAAATAAAATACAGCTCCTGAGTTACCTTTAGATCGAGTAAAGTGCAATAATACTATCTTTAGCTTATGGCTCATAAAAGACTAAAATCTCAACTGTCTGTCACAGCGAAATAAAATGCATCAATGCAGAAGTGAGTTAGGTAAAGTTACTACACCAGTATAATAAAGTGTGTCAATGACTCAGGTTCACATGGAGATTTAATACTAGCCATACAAATACCACCAGTTCAAGTTTAAGCAAAATGAGTTAAATAAAAGGCTACAATAGTGACTCACACAAAGACCTACACTGTTCTGCAGAGTATAAAAGGAGCTGCATAAGTAACGCACTTCACATGTCACCAAAATAAATCAACCAAAAGGATCAGCAATGCTGTCAGTCACCTTCCAATATGGAGTAGACACTGGTCTAAGCACGTGTGAACAGTAGGCTTTTAAGGCCATCTGGGGAGGAAGGTCCTATCCTATTTTCCCTCTAGCTGGAAACAACAGGCATAATTATCTGTTTCACCTGGCTACATATTGTTAATAAATCCCTATTCAAATTGCAGCAACATTGGTGTCACAATGTGAAAATGATCTTATGGTTTCCCATTAGAGGGATATTATGAATTACAGAGTATATTAGATGGCAACCAAGTTTTGCAGTAAACGCATCAGATTGGGTGAAACTGCTCTGGAGTGTCAGTCAAGATTTTGGGCCCAAGTCTACAAGGCAGTTGAATGTGAATCTTTCTGACTGCAATAACTCCTCCTGAACTGCTGGGAAGAATTTCCTGCGATGTATCACTGATCTGCCAAGAAGCTTTCAACTTCCTCATTGTCTTAACATGGTGATCATTTCTGCCATCAGCACAGAGGGTTTACACCATTGTAATTATTTTCTTGATTGAGTTCTCTAACCCTCCCAATGTGGGCATTATGCCTGAACCTGTATAGAAATTAAAATCGGTTAACTTCAATAATAGTAATTAATTACAAATTATCTAGTTGTATGCTCAAAGATACTGTAAGTGAAAATCTGTCCCAGTAATGACTGGGTGATTAAGAAAGGACTGTAATAGTTTTGAAAATATACAGCAATCTCAATATGCTCATCATTCTTGGCCTTCTTACTGCTTATTACTATTCCTTACTACCTCCATAACACCTCAGGTCCACCTGTTTACTTTCTGCAAAGCTTGCCTTTCAGACAAAGTCAACAGTTTTGACTTTTAACGTTTTTGACTTCCTGTTCTTGCTGGTAGCAAGCTCAGAATCAGAATCAGTCTTTCCACTCACAGCGTCTTGCATATAAAGCTAGGCAAGGCGCTAAGCATCTCGTTAAAAATCACCAGCGCCTGAAACTTTCTTCAAGGTTTCTAATGAGAAAACTTCGTGAAACTGCAGAAAGTTAAGTAAAACGCATATTAGATTCAATACAGGATCATTGTGTGCCTGGATGTACTAATATAATCGATTACTCTCATGATCAGCATTAAACAAGGTAATACACACATACAACATTCTACAGCTATGTCATGGACTAGAGTGAACTTGTGGTATGATAATAACTTAATAGAGATGAACAATAAACATAATACTTCAAAGTATATCTACCAAATGCTTACCAATATTAAGGAAGTTTAAGACTCACAGATATTGGTGTATCAAGGGCAAATAAAAGAGTGGATGGAGGTGGATGCCTTTCTACAGTGTTTATTCCAAGCTGAAATCCAAATTACACCGCACAAGAAATAATTTAAAAAACAGCTTACCTACAGGAAGTGATGTTTATACAAAACAAACTGCATACAAATTCAACAGTATCTCTAGATGCATGATGTCAAACTTACCTTCTGAAACTAAAAATCAAATGATCCCTTTATTAAGTCTTTGGCAAAAGAAGGGCAGTTTCACAGACTGATCTTGAAGCGGTCTCACTGCAGTCAAAAATGTTGTCCTTGATGACATACTTGCTTGTGGTAATGTCTGATGAGCAAACCAGTGACGTGGTGCCCACCCAGAATGACAGTTGTGTGAGGTACCTCTGAAGTGAGCTGAGCTCCCTCAATACATCTTCCAAATCACCGTAGCCCCTCACAATCAAGAAAGGGACAGTGGATTAATGTAACTTTGGATTGGGAGAAGTTCCTGCCTTGTGATGCACTAAACATCCTCTGTATTCATGAATGATTCTAAACTTTGCCTGATTCAGTTGCTTTGCATTGAGAAGTAGCTTACAGATGTGCAAACTACTGCAAAGGCCATCTTTGGCTACTCCTACAATCTTCTCTTTCATATGAATACTACTAACACAGGGACTGAAAAGACTTTGACGCCCATTCTCCAGGACATTAATCTTAAATGCACTGACAGTGGTCTTATAAGAACCATCAAGGCATACTTCACCCACTATGACCCAGCCTAGGTCTAGTCATTGGGCATAAGGTTCATTGCGCCAACCATTGAACTGTTCATGTACCTCGTGCACAGATGGTGTCTCTGCCAAGCAACAGGAGAATCTCAGCGGAAGAGTCAAGTGGGGGGATCTTGTCAGCTATGTCCTTAAATGTGAACCACTATGTACCACTTCAGAAGTTGGGATTTCATCCCTGATGTTGGGAATGAGAGTTGGCATGGGTAAGCAGACCCCCCCCCCCATTGACTCCATGACAAACACACCAGCTCTGCTTCTGGTAACTTCTGATGTTCCAGAACATGTCTTTGGGGTGTCTGGTAAAATAGCTTCATCTGATGGAGGCTCAGCTGGCTCCCCACCATTCTCTGCTGCAGGTGTGCTGGAACCAGTAGGCTAATGTGCTGGCCCCGAATTTAAAGCTGTACCTGGGTCTAATTCTTCTGCAGTGTTGATAGATTCTTGACTCATTTTCCTGGAAACTACTCTGGTGCAACCACTCGTGGTCCACTCGTGCTATGCAATATATTGTTACCGTCCTCGACTAATTCTTTGACTTGGAGAGAACATTGTTGGAAAAACATTATAAGATACTTCAAGGCCCCATATCAGGAAAAATATAAAGATACAAATGTGATCTGTTGGAGAAGGTGCGGCTCCAAGGAGGCAAATCATTTTCATATTTTCTGGGATTGCCCTAAATTAAGTCTATATTGGGAAGGTATTCATAGAACATTAGTTAAGGTACTTAGGTCCCAGATACCTCTGAACTTTGAGACGCTCTATTTGGGGCATGTATTGTTTCTTGAACAGAAGGAAGATATAAAGTTGCTGCAGGCCCTCTTAGCGGCAAGTAAGAAATCAATCACTAGAAAATGGCTAAATCCAATACCACCTACATTAGAAGATTGGCACGAAATTGGAAAAGTTGACTTACTCCTTGAGAATTCAAAAAGAAAAATTTTATCAAATCTGGAATAAATGGATTGAATATATAACCCCAATGCGAGCAGATTTTAGATGACTCTCCTAATGATTTATACTGCTATTCTCATCAACACAGTAATGTTGCTAACGTAAGCACCCCTAGTCTAAATGTCCTTTTTTTTTTGTTTTCTTTTGCAAAATAGAGAATTAACACAAGTAAAGGGAAAGATTTGGGAAAGGGATAAAAAAAATGGAAAAATTAAGTAAATAAGTACATAGGGATTGGATAATTATGTCTGCGGGCAGGAGCAAGCATGAACAAATTAGGATATAAACACCTACAATGGTTGTTACATAGGCTTATATACAACATTTTGGACCAGTGGAAATGGTCCAGAAGGGTTATATGGAAACTATTATTACCATTTTTCTTAACAATTAATACCGTTACTTAGCCTAATAGGTTAGATTTACCACAGTACATAATTATCTATTTAAGTGTTTATTTTCCTTTTATATCATCTCAATGTGTACTTAAGAATGTATAAATAATTGTAGTTTTATACATATAAAAAAATGGAAAAGGTTATATGTGTGAAAAAAGTACATGATATTTGTGAATTCCTTATCCAAATAAAAATAAAATTTTTAAAAAAAGCAATATATTGTTACTGCTTCTCCAGTTCTCCTTGCTGCCCTCCCCAGATTCTCCAACAGTCTCTGGATGACTGTCTTATCTACATTCAGATTTACTCTGCCCCAGGTCTTCTCTGGCCAGTCTCAGCATCTCACTCAAATTATTGTCCAATGGTGATTTATTACCACGGCCTGGTGCAGAGAGTGAGGGCTGTGCAGTGAGTTCTGCAGTAGCTTCTGTTAAAAGGTGAGCTACTGATGCAGTTGGTGCACTGCCTACCCTTTGTCTGCACTTATGGAGTGGCGAAACCACCTGAGAAGAGTTTCCAAGTTGGGTGACTTCAGACACTTCTCAATTTATACCTTAAATGAGGGTTCATCTTTCTTTGGGTTTGAATCTGAAGTGGAGGATGAAAGCTCAGTAGGAGGACTGGGGAAACATTTGTTTTGAAATTTGACAGGAAGCTGGTTCCCACTTTTGTCTGCTGCTTTGATTTCATCCTCTGTTGAGCAACCATTGTAGCGTATAGTGTTCAGACGCATCTCCAGTCCACAGGCAATGTTTTTGAAGCCAATTTACCTTTCCACTCTACTACCTCTGGAGTGCATTGTGAACAAAGCTAGGCAAGGAGTTAAACACCTTTTCAAAAATCACATGAGCTGGAAGCTTTCTTCAGGGTTTTTAGTGAGAAATCTTTGTGAAACTGCAGAAAGTTAAGAAAAACACATATTAGATTCAATGCAGAATTTATCACGCACCTGTATATACTAATATAATCAATTATTTTCACAATTAGTGTTAAATAAGGTAATTTGCGCTTTAGCATTCCAGGCAAACTTGTGGTGCAACAATAATTTAATAGCAATGAATGATAAACATAATACTTCCTTCAAAATACATCTACTAAATGTCTATCAATATAAAGAAAGCTAAAGGTTCACAGTTTCAAGGGCAAATAAAGAGTGGATGGAGATGGATGTCTTTCTACCATGTTTGCTCCAAGTCCAAATCCAGATTAACCCACAGAGGAAATGATGTTTTTAAAAAAAGCTTACAAACAGTTCTTTGCTCCAGTGGTGTTTACACAAAATGAACTGTATATAAAATGAACAGCACCTTTAGAGGCAGAACAATCAGGTTTAATATCACTGGCATATGTTGTGAAATTTGCTGTTTTGCAGCAGCAGTACAATGCAATGTATAATAAAAATCTATATATGAATTATAAGAAAAAATATATAAATGATTAAATTAAATAGGAAGTGCAAAATAAAAAAAAAGAAAAAACATAGTGAGGTTGTGGACATGGGTTCATTGTTCATTCAGAAATCTGATGGCAGAGGGGAAGAAGCTCTTTCTGAAACATGGAGTGTGTGTCTTCAGACTTTTGTATCTCCTCCTTCATGGTAGCAATGAGAAGTGAGCATGCCCTGGGTGGTGGAGGTCTTTAATGATGGATGCTGCCTTCTTGAGGCATCACTTGTTAAAGGTGTCCTCGATGCTGGGGAAGCTAGTGCCCATGGCGGAGCGGGCTGAGTTTACAATTTCATGCAGCTTTTTCTGATCCTGTGCAATGGCCCGTCCATACAAGATGGTGATGCAACTTGTTAGAATGCTCTTCACAGTACATCTGTAGAAATTTTTGAGAGTCTTTGGTGACATACTAAGTTTTGTCAAACTCCTTATGAAATATAGCCGCTGTCATGCCTTCTTCATAACTGCATCACCGTCTGTATCTACTGCTGATCCCTCACTGAGGACTGGTGTGCCCTTGATTTCCCCTTCCTGAAGTTCACAATCAATTCCTTGGTCTTATTGGCATTGAGTGCAAGGTTGTTATTGTAACACCAATCACCCAGCTGATCTGGCTCACTCCCGCATGCCTCCTTGTCACCATCTGAAATTCTGCCAACAATAGGCATGTCATGGGCAAGTTTATAGTTGGCATTTGAGCTGTGCCAGGCCAAGCAGTCATGGGTATAGAGAGATTTGAGCACTGGGCTGAGCAGGTATCCTTGAAGTGTGCCAGTGTTGATTGTCAGTGAGGAGGAGATGTTATTTACAATCTGCACTGACTATAGTTCCCCAGTGTGGAAGTCAAGGACTCAGTTGCAGAGGGAGGTACAGTGTCCAGGTTTTGGAACTTGTTGATTAGAACTGAGGGTATGATAATGTTGATAGGTCTATTCAGATAGCAGCAAGTGGAGCCAAAAAGAAAGTGGTTTGATCTTGGCTGTCTTTCATATCTGAGGTGTTAGCCTTGACCAATTGCTATTAACTTATGTCACTGCCTTCTACTCCATAATGCCTCCCAAAGTGGATTTTTGTATCAGGTTCTGGGCTTCGCTCAAAGAATTGTTAAGAATGTTTGTGAAATTCTGCACCTATCCTTCTCCATGTTCATTGGCATCTTTTATAGGCTTTTTAGTGAGATAAAGAAAACCCCTTGGATTGACTTACTTGTATGGACCCCATGTGTGCAAAGTAATAAGCAGGAAAGTAGAACTGAGGTCATGGTCAGATCACCCATGATCTAATTGAATGGCAGAGCAGATGCCCTGAGCCATGTGATGTTCTGCTGCTTTTAATTCTTATGTTCAGAGCCATTCCTCTTATGTAATGTCAAAATCTGAGTTGGTGGATGATTACAGTAACTGCGTTCATCTTCCTCATTGACTCATTGGAGTGGGTGCCATGGAGAGGAGCTGAGGAAGGGCTTGGAATACTTTCCGCAGAAGTGATATCTATAAACCTGTCATGACAAATCACAAGAGGACATTAATAATGAGAGGCTAGATAAGAGAGAGTTCTGTGAAATGTGGAATTTCACAAGAAGATATTGTGCAATGGGGGTTGATAGGATATGAGATAGCTGATTGGATGTATACTTAACACCACACTCCAGTAGTTCTGATCCTCACTACTGACT
Source organism: Mobula hypostoma (assembly GCF_963921235.1). Lineage (NCBI taxonomy): Eukaryota > Metazoa > Chordata > Chondrichthyes > Myliobatiformes > Myliobatidae > Mobula > Mobula hypostoma. The sequence continues at coordinate 67,879,439 of NC_086102.1, read as the reverse complement.
AAGTCTGTGTTAAGGCAATTCATTATAGTAAGGACACTCCCTTCCAATATGATGAGGTGTTGAGATTGGAAGAGTTTTTCCTCCAGTTTTCTGCTGTGGGTATTAGTTGTGAACAACCTTCTCACATAAAAGAGAAGAAAGGGTCTTAGTTACTGAGTGTTTCATTATTTCTATGTGTGCTAATGATATATCTGTTATGGTTGAATACTTGTAGATATGTGTGAGACATGTACAAGTGTTAGAAAGTATGTAAATCAGTGAATGAAGTACGTGTTGTCAGATGGTATTTGTGGCTGATTCTACCTACCATAACTGAACAGATGAGGTTAGGATACAGAACAGTATAGCACAGCAACAGGGTCTTCAGCCCAATATTAAACTAATTAAATTAGTAATCAAATTCCCAACTAGATTGAACCCTTTTGTCCACATAATGTTCACATCCTTCCATTTCCTGCACATTAATCCGCCTATCTAAGAACTTCTTGAAGAATTCTATCATATTTTCTCTTACCACTACCATCTCCCCCATCTCAGCAATGCATTCTGAGCACCCATCACTTTCAAACTTGATTCCCAAATTATTTGCATAAATTAACTGATTTCTCCAATTAGCTACATTTTCTATATAAAGAAGGGAAAGTAAATATTCTATATTTCAATATGCTTCTTCATTCATTGACTGTTGAACACCATTGTTACTCACATTTTTTGTAAACATACTAACTGTTACTGCTGACAGAAATATTTGTGGATTTCTGATTTTGCTGACTACCGTCTATTTTTCTTAATAGTTACAAAACTGGACCTTTCATCTATCAGGAATAGGCTTGCTTCCCCTTAAGATGGACCCCATTAGTATCAGCGCTTGTGTTAACTCTCATGCATCACTTATTGTGCCTTTCAAGAACCCAACGGATGATCTTCTTCTGATAGATGTGGTGCTAACAGGTGATGAACAAAAGCTCATTAAGTTTGATCAATTTAGATATCTGTTCCTGATATTCATTAATGAAGTCTTTATAATATCTATAGTTTAAGACTCAGTTGTGAAGCACGTTTATTTTAATAAACTTCCCAGTTAACAATATATGCTGGTGTTAATTAGAGCTTACATAAATGCTTTTATTGGTTTGTCCTAATAGATTAGTGATCTTCATTAATAGGTTGTTGTGTCCATGGAATAAATAGTTAGTGGCTTCAAAGACAAGGAAAACTTCCAACAAGCATACAGTATGCTAAAAATATTTCAATATGTAAATTCCTTGAGTTAGAATTGATGGAAAACACTTAAAGCTACGGCACTCTTAGCCATGTAAAGTACCGTATGTTTTTACTGTGAACAACTTTACACTATTTTATCCATTTCTGCAAAAATAAAATAAAATGTTTATTTTATTGTTAGTACTTCCTACAGTGAGTATGCTTAGGAGCTGTTAGCAGCTTTGGAGATATTAAGGCAACTGGTGGATTATAAATTATCTGTTTTGTTGAATAACAATGCCAGATAGAACACAGTACATAGAACATGGGATGCCACAGCACAGTCCAGGCCCTTCAGCTCACAATGTTGTGCCGAGCCTTTAATCCACTCTAGAGATCAATCTGACCCTTCCCTCCCACATACCTCTCTATTTTTCTTTCATTTATGTACCCAAGTGTCTCTTAAATGGCCCTGATGTACCTGTCTCTACCACCATCCCTTGCAGCCTATTCCGCACATCTACCATTCTCTGTGCAAAAAACTTCTCTCTTACGTCCTGCCCAGGCTTTCCTGCAAACACCTTAAAGTTATACCCCCTTGTATTAGCCATTTCCACCCTGAAAAAATGCCTTTGGCTATCCACTCTACCAATGCCTCGCATCATCTTGCATATTTCTATCGTCAACCTTTATTCTCCTTTGCTCCAAAACATAAAACCCTAGCTTGCTCAACCTATCGTCATAAGATGGGCTCTCATATCTAGGCAGTATTGTGGAAAATCTTCTCTGCATCCTCTGTAAGGCATCCACATCCTTCCTATAATGTGGCTACCAGAATTCAGCACAACACTTCAAGTAACTCAGCAAGTCAGACAGCATCAATGGAGTGGAAAAAAGAGTTGATATTTCAGGACAAGAACCTTGATCAGAAATTTCAACTCTTTATTCCTTTTTATCGATGCTCCTTGACCTGCTAAGTTTCTCCAGCATTTTATGTATGTTACGCTGGATTTCCAGCATCTGCAAAATGTCTTATGTTTACATAATACAACAAGTATGGTCTAACCAGAGTTTTATAGAGCTGCAACATTTCTTCATGGCTCTTGAACTCAGTGCCCTGACTAATGAAGGCCAACACATCATGTGCCTTCTTATCCACACTTTCAATTTGTGCTGCAACTTTGATGCATCTATGGACATGCCCCCTGTTCCTCCATACTATTAAAAATCTAGCCATTAATCTTGTATATTCACTTCAAGTTCGACCTTCCAAAATGAACCTCTTCACACTTTTCCAGATTGAACTCCATCTGCCACTTCTCAGTTCAGCTCTGCATCCTATCAATATCCCTTAATAACTTATGACAACCATCTGCACTGTCCACGACATCACCAACTTTCGTGTCAGCTGCAAATTAACTAACCCACCCTTCCAATTCCCATCCAATTCATTTAAAAAAAACACACAAAGGGCAAGGATCCCAGAGCAGATTTCATGCAGAATGCCATTGGTCATCAACATCCAGGCAGAATACCTTCCATCTACTACCACCCTCTGCCTTATGTGGACAAACCAATACTGAATCCTTGCAGCAATGTTTTGCTGGATCCTGTGCCTGCTGACTTTCTGCCTTTTCAAATGCCTTACTAAAATTCATATGCATCACATCTTCTGTTTGCCTTCATTAATTTGCTTTGTCACTTCATCAAAGAATTCAATCAGTCTCACAGCCCACCCCTCGCAAAACCAACTTGATTATCCCTCAACTTGAATCTCCTCTAATAATCTGCCTTCCACTGATGTAAGACTCTGTAATCTATAATTCCCGGGGTTAATCCACAGAAGGCAAAGAGTTGTTGTAGATGGGTCATGTTCTGCATGGAGGTCGGTCACCAGTGGAGTGCCTCAGGGATCTGTTCTGGGACCCTTACTCTTCGTGATTTTCATAAAGGACCTGGATGAGGAACTGGGGGGATGGGTTAGTAAGTTTGCTGATGACTCAAAGGTTGGGGGTGTTGTGGATAGTGTGGAGGGCTGTCAGAGGTTATAGTGGGACATTGATAGGATGCAAAACTGGGCTGAGAAGTGGCAGATGGAGTTCAACCCAGACAAGTGTGAAGTGGTTCATTTTGGTAGGTCAAATAAGATGGCAGAATATAGTATTAATGGTAAGACTCTTGGCAGTGTGGAGGATCAGAGGGATCTTGGGGTCCGAGGCCATAGGATACTCAAAGCAGCTGCACAGGTTGACTCTGTGGTTAAGAAGGCGTACGGTGTATTGGCCTTCATCAATCATGGAACTGAATTTAGGAGCCAAGAAGTAATGTTGCAGCTATATAGGACCCTGGTCAGTTCTGGTTGCCTCACTACAGGAAGGATGTGGAGGCCATAGAAAGGGTGCAGAGGAGATTTATAAGGATGTTGTCTGGATTGGGGAGCATGCCTTATGAGAATAGGTTGAGTGAACTCGACCTTTTCTCCTTGGAGTGACGAAGGATGAAAGATGACCTGATAGAGGTGTATAAGATGATGAGAGGCATTGATTGTGTGGATAGTCAGAGGTTTTCTTCCAGGGCTGAAATGGTTGCTACAAGAGGACATAGCTTTAAGGTGCTGGGGAGTAGGTTTTAGAGGAGATGTCAGGGGTAAGTTTTTTATTCGGAGAGTGGTGAGCACATGGAATGGGCTGCCGGTAACGGTGGTGGAGGCGAATACGATAGGGTCTTTTAAGAGATTTTTAGATAGGTACATGGAGCTTAGTAAAATAGAGGGCTATAGTAAGCCCAGTAATTTCTAAGGTAGGGACATGTTCAGCACAAATCTGTGGGCCGAAGGGCCTGTATTGTGCTGTAGGTTTTCTATGTTTCTATATTTCTAATCCTGTTACTATTCTTGAACAGAAGAATAATATTTTCCATCCTCCAATCATCAGGCATTACTCTACTTTTCCTTTAATTCCTATAGTAACCTGGGGTATATCCTGTTGGGCTCCGGGATTTATTCACCTTATGTGAATACTGAAGTATATCATTATGGATTTCCTATACCTCCTCTCCCTCCAGACACAGGTTTCCTCTTTTAGCCCTGATAAATCCTACCCTCGCTCGAGTAATCCTCCTGTTCTTCACAGATGTGAAGGAAACCTTTGGGTTCTCTTTAATCCTACTTGCCAAGGCTTTCTCACATCTCCTTTCAGCTCTCCTAAGTTCATTCTTAAATTTCTTTCTGGCTACCTTGCAACTCTGGGCCCTATCTAATCCTTACTTCCTGCACTTAAGGTGAGATTCTTTCTTCCTCTTGACTAGATGTTCCATATCTCTTGTCAACGATAGTTCCTTCACCCTACCATCCTTTCCCTGCTTCACTGGGTCAAACCTTTCTAAAACCCAGCGCAAGTGCTCCCTAAATAACCTCAATATTTTCGTTGTGCACTTCCTGAGTATATCCATCCCCAATTTAGGACCCAAGTTTTTGCCCAATACCATCATAATTCACCTTCTCCCAATTAAATACCTTCACATACTGTCTGCTCCTATCTCTATCCAAAGCTATGGTAAAGGTCAGGGAGTTTTGGTCACTCTCTCCAAAATGCTCAGCCACCAAGAAATGAGTCATCTGACCAGATTCATTGCCTAGTACACGATCCACTATGGCCTTTCTTGTAGTCTTCCTATCTAAATATTGTGTTCAGGAATCCTTCCTGGACATGCCTAGCAAATTTTACCTCAACTAAACCTTTTGCATTAAGGAGATGCCAATTAATATTAAGGAAGTTGAAGTCACCCATGACAACAACTTTTATTTTTGCATCTTTCCAAAATCTGCCCCCGATCTGCATCTCAGTATCTCTGTAGATATTGGGGAATGTATAGAATACTCCCAATAAAGTGATCGCTCCTTTCCTGTTTCTGACTTCCACTTATACTGACTCAACAGATGATCCCTCCACAACATGCTCCCTTTCTGCAGATGTGATACTATCCGTGATTAGCAATGTCACTTCCCCACCTTATTTCACCTCCCTCCCTGTTCCATGTGGAACATCTACATCCCAGAACTTCCAGCAGCCATTTCTGCTCTTGTGACAGCCAAGTTGCTGTAATGGCTACATCTTAGCTCCATGCTCTAACTGTACCACTTTGTTCCTCATACTTCTTACATTAAAATAGACTCATTTCTACCCATCCAACTGACATTATGCCCTTTTCAGTGCCTATCCTTCCTCACCGTCTCTCTACAAGCTGTTTGACCTTTACAGCAACTGCCACATCCTCTGATGTATCAACACACATCAAAGTTGCTGGTGAACGCAGCAGGCCAGACAGCATCTCTAGGAAGAGGTACAGTCAACGTTTCAGGCCGAGATCCTTCGTCAGGACTAACTGAAGGAAGAGTTAGTAAGAGATTTGAAAGTGTGAGGGGAAGGGGAGATCCAAAATGATAGGAGAAGACAGGAGGGGGAGGGATGGAGCCAAGAGCTGGACAGGTGATTGGCAAAGGGGATATGAGAGGATCATGGGACAGGAGGCCCAGGGAGAAAGACAAGCGGGTGGGGGGAACCCAGAGGATGGGCAAGGGGTATAGTCAGAGGGACAGAGGGAGAAAAAGGAGAGTGAGAGAAAGAATGTGTGTATAAAAATAAATAACAGATGGGGTACGAGGGGGAGGTGGGGCATTAGCAGAAGTTAGAGAAGTCAATGTTCATGCCATCAGGTTGAAGGCTACCCAGACGGAATACAAGGTGTTGTTCCTCCAACCTGAGTGTGGCTTCATCTTTACAGTAGAGGAGGCTGTGGATAGACATGTCAGAATGGGAATGGGATGTGGAACTAAAATGTGTGGCCACTGGGAGATCCTGCTTTCTCTGGCGGACAGAGCGTAGGTGTTCAGAAAAGCGGTCTCCCAGTCTGCTTTGGGTCTCGCCAATATATAGAAGGCCACATCGGGAGCACTGGACGCAGTATATCACCCCAGCCAACTCACAGGTGAAGTGTCGCCTCACCTGGAAGGACTGTCTGGGGCCCTGAATGGTGGTAAGGGAGGAAGTGTAAGGGCATTTGTAGCACTTGTTCCGCTTACAAGGATAAGTGCCAGGAGGGAGATCAGTGGGGAGGGATGGGGGGGACGAATGGACGAGGGAGTCGCGTAGGGAGCGATCCCTGCGGAAAGCGAGGGGGGGGAGGGAAAGATGTGCTTAGTGGTGGGATCCCGTTGGAGATGGCGGAAGTTACGGAGAATAATATGTTGGACCTGGAGGCTGGTGGGGGTTACAGTATTATTCTCTGTAACTTCCACCACCTCCAACGGGATCTCACCACTAAGCACATCTTTCCTTCCCCCCCGCCCCCCGCTTTCCGCAGGGATCGCTCCCTACGCGACTCCCTCGTCCATTCGTCCCCCCCATCCCTCCCCACTGATCTCCCTCCTGGCACTTATCCTTGTAAGCGGAACAAGTGCTACACATGTCCTTACACTTCCTCCCTTACCACCATTCAGGGCCCCAGACAGTCCTTCCAGGTGAGGCGAAACTTCACCTGTGGGTCGGCTGGGGTGATATACTGCGTCCGGTGCTCCCGATGTAGCCTTCTATATATTGGCGAGACCCGACGCAGACTGGGAGACCGCTTTGCTGAACACCTACGCTCTGTCCGCCAGAGAAAGCAGAATCTCCCAGTGCCCACACATTTTAATTCCACACCCCATTCCGATTCTGACATGTCTATCCACGGCCTCCTCTACTGTAAAGATGAAGCCACACTCAGGTTGGAGGAATAACACCTTACATTCCGTCTGGGTAGCCTCCAACCTAATGGCATGAACATTGATTTCTCTAACTTCTGCTAATGCCCCACCTCCCCCTCGTACCCCATCCGTTATTTATTTTTATACACACATTCCTTCTCTCACTCTTCTTTTTCTCCCTCTGTCCCTCTGACTATATCCCTTGCCCATCCTTTGGTTCCCAGACCCCTTGTCTTTCTCCCTGGGCCTCCTGTCCCATGATCCTCTCATATCCCTTTTGCCAATCACCTGTCCAGCTTTTGGCTCCATCCCTCCCCCTCCTGTCTTCTCCTATCATTTTGGATCTCCCCCTCCCCCTCCCACTTTCAAATCTCTTACTAACTCTTCTTTCAGTTAGTCCTGGCGAAGGATCTCGGCCTGAAAGTCGACTGTACCTCTTCCTAGAGATGCTGCCTGGCCTGCTGCATTCACCAGCAACTTTGATGTGTGTTGCTTGAATTTCCAGCATCTGCAGAATTCCTGTTGTCTCTGATGTATCACTCTGGTTCCCATTCCCCTATCAATCTAATTTAAGCCCTCCCTAACAGTTCCAGCAAACCTGCTTCCAAGTATATTAGTCCAACTGAAGTTCAAGTGTAACCTATCCCATTTTTTATAGCCATACCTTCCCCAGAAGAGATCACAATAATCCAGAAACCTGAAACCACAGCAATTCTTCTGCTATACCATCCTATTCTTGTCCTCACTGGGGTGTGGCACAGGCAGAAATCCACCCCTGAGTTCCTGCTTTTCAGCTTCCTACCTATCTCCCTATATATACTCTTCAGGATCTTATCCCTTATTATATATTTAAGGTATTAAGTTTTATTATTATTTTTATATTTCTGTTTTTTTATACTTAATGTATAAACAGCACTTTGTTTCTCCTTCGTTTGGATCACAGAACTGAAAGAATACATTCAAGATTAATTTGTTTATGTACGTTATTTCCTATCTTGTTTCAACACCAAATAAAATGGAAATTACTACTTCTTTCATAAAATATTTATTCCTCCATATGCTAATTTAGAGATCACTTTGATTTGACATGATGAAAGAATTCAAGAGTTATAGATTTATTCTTTGGATGTGATACTAAACTGTGAAAATTTCCATTTCAGATAATAAACAAGTCACATATAATCAAAGTCCTTCAGATCTACAACAATGTGTTAACAAACAGGCTGTTTTTTGCATTCCCCTGAAACAAAGCAGAGGTAATGATTTTCAAAATCTTTTGATACAAGAGTGTATTTCTGCAGAGTTTTTAAGATCATGTGCATATTTAATAGTTAATCTCTGAAATTATTTAATTACATATTTATTCAATGCTGATCAATTTTTAATTTAATGTTTGAAGAATTCCAGTCAGCATGCAATATTATGCAAAAGCCATAGATCAAATCATTCAGTTAATTAATCCATTCCATAACTTTTCTTGAGCTTTTTGAAAGTCCAACATGAATTGTAATGAGTGAGGTATATATTCATTGTTACCTTTCAAATATGCATAGACCTAAACAAGATCAGTACACACACACACACACACACACACGCACACACACCCGAGATAAATTTTCTTGCAGGCATACACAATTACTCCATAATAGAGTAATAGCTATAGTAGAATTAATGAAAGACCTCACCAACTTGGGTGTTCAATCATTGTGCAAAAGGCACAAATTGTGCAAGTACAAGAAAGAAATAGTAATAATAAATAAATAAACAAATAAATATTGAGAATATGAGATGATGAGTCCTTGAAAGTAAGTCCATAGGTTGTGGGAATATTTTAATGATGGGGCTAATGAAGTCGATTGAAGTTATCTCCTTTGGTTCAAGAGCCTGATGGTTGAGAGGTAATAACTGTTCCTGAACCTGGTGGTGCATGTCCTGAGGGTCCTGTACCTTCTTCCTGATGGCAGCAGTGAGAAGAGAGCATGCTATGGGTGGTGTGGGTCCTTGATGATGGATGCTGCTTTCCTGTGACAACATTTCATGTAGATATATTTAATGGTGGGGTGGGGAGGCTTTACCTATGGTGGACTGGGCCTTATCCACTACTTGCTGTTGGATTTTCCATTCAAGGGCATTGATGTTTCCATACTAGGCTGTGATGCAGCCAGTTAATATACTCTGCACTGCATTATTTTAGAAGTTTGTCAAAGTTTTAGATGTCATGCCGAATGTTTACAAACTCCTAAGGAAGTCGAGGTACTGCTGTGCTTTCTTCAGAATTGTACTTGCATGCTGGGCCCAGGACAGGTCCTCCAAAGTAATAACACTGACGAATTTAAAGTTAATGACCCTCTCCAATTCTAATCCTCCCATGAGGATTGGCTCATGGACCTCTGGTTTTGCCCTCCTGACATCAATAAACAGTTCCTTGGTCTTGATGACACTGAATAAGAGGTTGTTATTATGCACTACTCAACCAGATTTTTAATTTCCCCCTATATGCTGATTTATCACCACCTTTGATTTGGCCTGTGGCAGTGGTATCGCCAGCAAGCTTGAATTTGTCATTTAGACCTGTGCTCAGCTACACAGCCATAAGTGTAAAGTGAATAGAGGAGGGGGCTAACTACATAGTCTTGTGGTGCACCTGTGCTAGTGGAGACAGTGAAGGAGATGTTTGTTGTTAATTGCCTATGAATCACCACACACTATCTCTGGCTGCCTGCACCTGTCAGAATTGGATTGGAGACCTTCCATCACCAGGATTCAGCCTTTGAGGTACAGTGGAGCATCAGAAGTGGCTAGGCTTTAGGCAATGTTCTATTAGTGCCGTTCTGGAACAATACTGATAACCTTTTACAGATGGCAAAGCTATGAAGAGGAATGAATCTGTCAAAGCTGCAAGGCTTTTCTGTACAGATGTTATATGTCTCTGATATTTAGTAACAAAACTAATAAAATTGTAGTAGTGATTTTTCAAAATTATTATGTTTTCAATTGTAATTGATTAAACACAAAATATAAAGTTAACAAATGGAAACAATGAAATATTAACTTCAATATAATAGTTTAGAGAGTGGGCAAAGAAGTAGCAGATGGAATATAGCATAGGAAAGTGTGAGGTTGCACACTTTGGTAGGAAAAATAAAGGTGCAAACTGTTTTCTAAATGGAGATAAAATTCAGAGACCAGAGGTACAAAGGAATTTGAGAGTTTTGATTCAGGATTTCCTTTAGGTTAGCTTGCTGACCGAGTCGGTAGTAAAGCAGGCAAATGCACTGTTAGCATTCATTTCAAAAAGACTAGAACACAAGTGTCAGGATGTACTGCCCAGGCTTTTTAAAACTTTGATCATATAGGATTTAGAATATTGTGAAAAATGTGCTGGCCCTAGAGGGGATCTAGAGGAGATCCGCAAGAATGATTCCAGGAGTAAAAGGCATAATGTGTGAGAAACATTTGATGACTTTGGGCCTAAACTCAGTGGAGTTCAGAAGGATGAGGTAGCATCTCATTGAAATCTTCTGGATACTGAAAGGACTGGATAGAGTGGATGTCGGGAGGATGTTTCCATTAGGAGAGTCAAGAATCTGATGGCATAGCTTCAGATTAAAGGAATGTCCCTTTAACTGAGGTCACGAGGAATCTCTTCAGCCACAGATAATGAACCTATAGTATGGAATTCCTTGTCGTAGAGGGCTCTAGAGGCCATCATTGGCTATGTTTAAGGTCAAGATTGATAGATTCTTGATTGGAAATGGATTAATGGTTATGGAGAGAAGAGTGAAGATCTGGCTTGAAACAAAACTCAGCCATGACTGAATGGTGAAGCAGACTCAGTGGTCTGAATGGTCTAACTCTGCTCTGGAATTTTATGGTCTTAGTTTACATAATTAATAAAATTACCTAGCACTTGAATTTTCCTTGGGAATTTGAACAAGGCAAGGTCAATTCCAGTCTACGTAACCTCATATGGTTCTTCTTACAACTGTCTGGGAACTGGTGACTAAAATGAGAAAGCTGTCACACAGAATGACTCAGCCACAGCCTGACATAGTTGTACAACAGATTTTGTAGCTTGGAGTGTGCCAAACTCTCCCAAGATGGCACTGAAAATATATGGTGACATTTTGTGGGCAGCTCACAAGACCAATAGATATTTTATGACATTCTTCTTCTGAACTATGATCACATAATCCATAACCTGTAATTTCCCTTTAAGAAATGTATTTTTGAACCGACAACCTGAACTAGTACCTTTACGATCTTCTAGAGGATTTGGCGAACTTGACTTACTGATGCAGGTATGGCACCTTGAAGCAAATGAAGGTTGGCCATACACAGGAGTGGACTTCAAGCCAATTAAACATTGAGCAGAAAACAAACTGGTGTTCAGCCCCACTACTCCATGCCAGCCAAGATCTCCCACTTGAGCCCATCCCGTCTGCCTGCGTTTGACCTGTCTTTCTCTCTTCTCATAACTAACATTTGTGGTGGGAAGATCCAAGTTCATGAACAGCTGTTGCCCTACAACCATCAGGCTCCTGGATTGGCGTGGATGGGTTCAGTCACCTCAGTGGTGAAGCTACTACACAGTCTGTAGACTCATTTTCAGGGACTCTTTCAGTGGTAGTACTATTCCTAAAAGAGCAAGGTAAAAGTTTGAAAGACTTATCTTCCAAAATGTATCTATGTCAATCAGTTATCAGACTACCCATTTTACAACGTGATCTATATTTCTTCACGATATGAAAGAAAACCATTCAGCTGTGGAGTCAATGCAGGCTCTCAGAGGAATTCCATCATTTCCCTTTCCTCATTTATTACTCTATGCCTATGCCCATTAATGGTCCTTTAATTCTTTTACTGCACTTACAGTAGTCAATTAACCTAATGACCAACACACCTTTGGGAACAACACACAAAAAGTGGGAGGGATTTAGCAGATAGTACAGCATCTTTGAAGGAAAATGGAGAGTTGACATTTTGGATTGAAACCCTTCACCTGGACTGGAGAACCTGAAAAATCCACACACAGTCACAGGACAGGCTCCATACAGAGAGCATGGGAGGTCAGGATCAAATCTGGGTTACTGGAGCAACATGCACAAAATGCTGGAGGAACTCAGCAGGTCAGACAGCACCCTTGGAAAAGAGTACAGTTGGCGTTTTGGGCCCAGGCCCTTCAGCAGTACTGGAGAAAAAAATGATGATTTTCTCTTGTTTTGACTGGGTTACTGGAGCTGCAGTTCCATTGTGTCACCCCCTGAAGCATAACTCTGTTCGACTTCATTCACATAACCTATCTGTTGCTTTGGTTGTAATGCCCACCATACAGCTTTTGCCAAGTCTAAGCCCATCTTTACACCAAGTCCATATTTCATCATCTGCAGCACAACCTAGAAAACAAGAACACTTATGCCAGAATGCTGTTTCTGGATTTCAGTGCAGCATTCAACACTTTTGTCCCTGTTATGTTTCGTAACTTCAAAACATTAAACTAATTCAAACCAAGATATGGAAGTCTGAAATCTGTCTAACTTCATGTTTTACTTTAAGTGAGGCATACACATCTCACATAGTAGTATGATGACATATGCAATTCACAAATTTATACATATAATCCATAATGATTTAATTAAAGCAAGAATGCTTAATCAAACAATGTATACTAGATTACTCAAATATTACTGATATATTAAATACACAACACTCCTCCCTACCTAGCTATAAACTCCAACTCAATAGTGAATGTATCTCAACTAAATACACAGTATACTATATAATACAACTACTATATACAGACATCCAGAACATAGTAAATTTAAATTGGCCTTACAGGCCTAAAGATTTAATCACTGTGGAGGCTTTCTTACTCTTGTGGGATAAAGACTTTCCTGACAAGGGGGATCACTCTACTTGACAGGTGAGACTTGTGGCTGTGAAAGCATTCTCAATTTCTGGGGCCTCCTCCATGGTGGTTGTAGGAGTTGACTCTGAGACTGCAGAAAGTAGTTGTGACAGCTGTAGCCGCCTTTCTTCTATTTTGTGTATCTTGAGTTTTGGAAGGTGCGTTTAATTTACTGGAGTATTCCCCTATTAATCCCTGTATTGCTCCATTTATGATCTGATCTCTCCTCTTGATTTCCTTATCCACAACAACAGCTGATGAGTCCTTTGTTTTCGTATTTCATTTGACTCCTTTCTTTTTGGCCTTCCATTCATCCAGCTGGGCTTAGGTCTTTACAGTACATCTACTTTTACAAGCAGTTTTTAATCTCTCACTTGAAGTTCATGCAATTACCTTAATACATGCAGAGCAGACTCTGGCTCTTTATACTTACAAAAGCCAATGCTTGCAGCTTTCCTGAAGTTCCTTGAAATCTCCTCCAGCTTAAAATCAGGCCTCATTTCACAAGTAACTGCCTGACTAGCATATCAGAATCTTTTTCAGATACGTTGCTTACCAAAACTGTTTTAGTTGGTCCACTGCTTTTGTCACTTTCACAATTTCTCTAAGCAGCATGGTCCTTCATTAGTCCAATATGCTTTCCAATCAGAGGCATAGAAGTTGGCACCAACACCTGTTTGCCCTCTTTTAGGCAATGGTTCATGATGTTCAGCATGGAGACAGTTCTGGTATCATTCAGTAGTACTTTTCTTAAATTGCTTTCAGTTGACTTTATTGTTCAGGATGTGGCATGCAAATGGTGGAAGGACGTCCAATTAATTTGTAGTTGTCTCGGCTACTTGTGTCCCCACAATGGTGGTCCTCCAGTTCTTTTTACCACATATAAGCTCAATATTGCTTGTTGTTGTATTTCACTGTCATGAATTCCATTCCCGCAGAATTATCTTTTCTCCAGTAGAAGTTCTTAGTCAGATATCTGCATTCTTCAGTTCAGTATCTTTGAAATGCCATTCAAACTCAATTTGTGGAATGACTAAAACAGCTGAACCAGTGTGCAATTCCATTTTAATTAATTTGCCATTCACTTCTTGCATTAGCCACATTGCTTGTCTTATTATTAGTTTTCATATTGAAAATCTCAAGGGTACCCAGTCTGCGTCACTCTCATCATTATCAGATTTTTCATCAACAGCATGCAGATTAGTTCTCTTTTTGAAACTGCAACTTGCTTTTTTATCTTTTTCTCATCCCTGTGCAGTCCATTTACTTTTGTCTGCCCAAATGCTTTTTGTTGCATTTTCTGCAAGTTTAGCCTTTAAATCTGCATTGGTCTATCATATGTGAGCCCCTGCCACAACAATAACCCAATTTCTTCTCCAAAAGCTGGTTTCTGTTTAGACTTGCAATTTTGTTCACGCTGACTTTTATTCCTGACTGCAACTCACTTGTATCTCTGTCTGCTGTTTCCATTGATACAGCAATTTTAGCTACTCTTAAATGTAAGCCGTGCTTCAGTTAGGGGCTGTTTTTGAATGTTTTCTTGTAAGATTCCACAAATTAAACAATTTGGGAGTGCATCATTAATCCCATTATTAAACTGACAATGATTAGACAACAATTCAGCCACATGCGCTAAAACAGACTCCCCTTCCTTCTGATTCTGCTTATGAAACCTGAAGCTTTCGGCAATCAACAGTGGCTTCTAGATGTTCCTACATTACTTTGACAATTTCAGCAAAGCTTATTTCTACTCCTTTGGTTGGAGCAGTCAAATTTTGAAGCAAAGTTGTTACTCATTTCTCATTGGCTAGTTAATTTGCTTCAAAATACTGTTCAATTAGCTTAGTATTCATGAACCAGCTATCTCTTGTGGAATCAAATGTGCAAATCTTTCTAATGTAGCTAGCTATTTCTGCTTTTTATGATTATTATCACCCAATATTCACTCTTTTTATGAACCCATGAATTCCTCCATTTACTGCTTATTTTTTAACTTGACTGTTGTGCTGTGCTGATTTTTTTTCTTATCATTTTCACTGCCCCTTTATTAGTTTGAATGTCTCGCTGCGCTTCAACAGTTGTCTCAGGTTTGTTTTAAAAATACCTCGTCGCCACTGTTATGTTTTGTAACTTCAAAACATTAAACTAATTCAAAGGAAGATATGGGAGTCCAAAATGTGAGTCCACTTCCATGTTTTACTCTAAGCTAGGAGTGCACATATCATGTGCTAGCATGAAATCATTTGTAATTCATGAATTTATGCATATAACCCATAATGAATTACTTAAACAAGAATACTTAATCAAACAATATGTATACAAGATTACTCAAATATTACTGAAATATTAAATACACAACACTCCCACAGACCTTGGCGAACAAGCTCCTACTCCTCGGTCTAAATAGACTACTGTGCAACTAGGCATTGGACTTCCGAACCTCAGGTAGGCAGGGTGCACAACCACACATCCCTCCCCATCATCCTAAACATGGGTGCCCCCCTAGAACAATGTGCTGAGCTCATCGCTGTGCACTCTGTTCACATGACTGCGTGGCCAGATACCTGAGTAATTATATTAAGCTTGCCAATGACACGATCGTAGTGGGGCTTGTTATCAACTACGATAAGATGGCCTCCAGAGACGAAATGGATGAGCTCAAGGCCTGATGCCAGTCAAATAACCTCTTCCTCAGTGTCATTAAGACACAAGAGATGGTTATTGACATGAGGAGAGCTCATACCACTCACTCCCCCTCCCCCTTTACATCTACAGCACAACAGTGGAAACTGCTAGCAATTTCAAACTCCGGGGAGGGCACATCTTGCACAACCTCACGTGGCCCAGGAACATATGCTACATATTTAGGAAAGCTCATAATGCCTCTACTTTCTGATGAGGTTGAAGAGAGCTGGGTTATGCACATATCCTTCTACAGAAGCACAGTAGAGAGTATCCTAACATGCTGCATCACTGTGGGATATGAAAACTGCACTGTGATGGACAGGAAGGCTCTACAATGGGTAGTCAAAACTGTCCAATACATCTCTGGCACCAACCTATATACAGAATGGTTGGCACCAACTATACAGAATGGTGCTAGAAAAGGGGCAGTAACATCATGAAGGATCCCACCCACCCTGCTCATGGACTGTTTGTTCCACTCCCATCAAGGAGAAGGCTATGTAGCATCCGTGTCAGGACCTTCAGACTCTAAAACAGTTATTCTCCCCAAGCAGCAAAGGTGATCAACACGTCCATCCACTAACCCACCCCTGCACAACCCCCACCACCACTACATATCATTTCCTATCAGTACAGACATTCCTATGCCTAGCATCACTTTATGGGCATACAATAAATCTATGTACATAAGCTATCTTATGTGTTTATATTTATTGTATTTTTTTTTACCATTTCAGGATTAAATAGCTTGTCATATGAAGAGTGTTTGATAGCTCTGGGCCTGTATTCACTAGAATTCAGAACAATGAGGGGTGACCTCATTGAGATATATCAAATGGTGAAAGGCCTTGATAGAGTGGATGTGGGGAGAACGTTTCCTTTGGTGGGAGAGCCTAAGACCAGAGGACACAGCCTCAGAATAGAAGGGTGTCATTTTAGAATGGAGATGGGGAGGAATTTCTTTAGCCAGAGAGTGGTGAATCTGTGGAATTCTTTGCCACAGGCAGCTGTGGAGGCCAAGTCAGAGGTTGATAGATTTAAGGCAGAGGTTGATAGATTCTTGACTAATCAGGGCATGAAGGGATAAGGGGAGAAGGCAAGAGATTGGGGCTGAGAGGAAAATTGGATCAGCTATAATGAAATGACAGAGCAGACGCGATGGACCAAATGGCCTAATTTTGCTCCTATATCTTATGGTCTTATTATTGCTTTCCTTATCTTACTGTGTTTTTTTTGTGCTGCATCAGATCTGGAGTAACAATTACTTTGTTCTCCTTTACACTTGTGAACTGGAAATGACATTAAATAATCTTGAATCTCGAACCTCCTGTTAAATAGAGATAGATCACAATAAGCTTTGGCAGCTCAATAGTGAGTATCCATAATGAACTATGGACAAGCAGCAGCAACAGAAAAACATTCCACTGCCATCTCTAACCTCAATGAGATACCAACAAGTAAAATTGTAATTTGGGATTATATGCGTACTAGGCAGCAATAACAAAGCTAATGAATCCCACACCAACAGATTAGATCAACATTTTTGCACTTTTGCCACATCTGATTGTGAATAGCAGTTGGCAGAACTAACAAGAGGAGGTGGCTCCTTGAACATACCTATCAACCTCACACTGTAAGGCTGAAGCATATAAAGCCATGGTTGGGAATAATGGAATACTGCAAAGATTGTGGGACCAGATAACAGCCTGGCTGTGGCACAGAAGATGCTCTCTCTGGAACTAGCTATAGCTCTAGCCAGGATGTACCAGTACATTTATAACACCAACCTCCACCTAAAAAAAATGGGAAAATTGTTCAACTACATTATGTCCCGGATAAAATTTAGCTTAAAGTACAACTGAACTAGGGAGGCAAAAGGAACTCAGGAAGAGATTGCAGAGCTTAGGAGACTGGTCAATAAAAACACAGCTGACAAGTGTAGAGTAATAAACTGGAGGTGCACAAGAAGCAAGAAGCCAGAACAATCCAATAGCTTGGCAGATCTTAAGCTTGGAAGATGTAACAGTGACGATAAGGGGAAAAGTTCCATAACATGAATGAGAATTTTAAAACCTTTGATCGGCGAAAAGGAGCTGTAGACTTTTTGAGGATCTTAAATTTATGAAGAATGGAAAGAAATCAAAAGATGGCGGCTCTTCTGCTTCCAGATTGGCACCCGCTCATCTTGGATTGGTTAATTTGCTGAGAGGATTGAAGACATTTTACAGATTAATTTCTTTCTCTTACTGATCAACTTTTTTTTCTGATTATGATTGCGGAAGTGCCTATGATTTGACAATGTGATGGTATTTGGTTCCCTGTCCAGAAAGCCATCAACTCAAAAGAAAAATTTGAGCCCTATCAGATATAGATATCTGCAGGTACCCTCAAAATAGAGAGGTTACATTGTATCCAGCTACTCTTCAAGGACTAGCTTCCTTCCCTGTCTAGTCTCTGTGGTGGGGTCCAGCTGCCAATATCCACTGCTTGAGTGGTGGATCCCCCTCCCTAACAGAAGGAGATACTGCTTCCAGTCAATGAAATTTTTTTTATATATACACAGTTTTTTTTAATGATACACATTTAAATGTAGACAAATAGCTCTTAACACAGATTTAATACTTAGAGGATTTCTGATTTATAAAAAGATTTCCAAATTACAAAAGATTTACGAACTACGAGGGATTTCCAAACACAAGTAAAATTCTTACGAATTAGGAGAACATAGCAATGAGTTGCAGATGAACAAGTCATCTGTCACAGAAAATGTAGGCTGCAGAATGAACTCTAGTTCTTCTTTCTGTAACCTCATCTTTCTGTCGTTCTCCTTGTCATTCCTAACAATCCCCAGTGCTTCAGTTATTTACATTATTTTCTACCAGATGACATCATCTGCATGTAAGGTTTTGCAGATACCTTTGCTGGGACAAAGTAATTCACATGGATGATCTTAAAAGCTTCTGGTGACAGAGATCCCAAACATACATAATTGATGCTGTAAAGGCTAATCATCTGAGTACACAAACATCCTAATTTATAAACATATTTGATGTGCTAAGTGACATGACCCCAGTTGTCTTGCGTTTGGCTAATGCAGTCAAGAAGTTGCCTTCTGTGGGCTAACAGCCTGTGCCTTTAACTTCAAAGTTATTACTGCACACAATTTACATCAAGAACTGGAAACTGGATCAAATTTGAGCAAAGAATATTTGTTAAAAGTTTCACTGGGTTCTACAATCTTGGAACCTTAACATGAGGTGACCTCATCTTTATACTCCTAGACTAACCTGCAATAATTGTCTTAATTCGTGCCATGCCTATTTGTTTAGTACAGAGTTCATCAACTATGTATGCTTACAGCACTCCAAGGTGATTACTTGGTGGCCGCATAGATTTAAGAACAGTTTATGGCTCCCTTAGAAATGGCGAAATGCCATTGCTCATACCTGTACCAAAGTCATTCCACTTCACAAGAGGGATATTTATATACTTGGCAGAAAATTACATTTTTAAGCATAACTCTTGCAATTTCTTCCGCCATAACTTCAAAATCATCAATATTTACTTGCATTCTAAACATCTTATTTTCTATATTGACCTTTCACCGTTCAAATGGAATCCTCAAATGAGCATCAGCCATGGTGATTTGTTTTCAAGTGGATTATTCAATATCATAATCACATTGGGAGAGTAACGTACCCAATTTTTGTAACCCTCATTCTGCCTTTACAGACATAGTTGATTTTGGTTTAAAAGTCTTGGTAGTTTTTCTTATTCCTTGTGTATGAAATGCATATGCCATCAGTCATCTGCACCTTGCATCCATTGCTTTAAGTTGATGTGATGTTTGTGAAGCCTCCAGAAGTTTTATTCAAACACTCCCAGATGTGTCCCTTGGCTTCTGTGTCAACCAAAATGCCTTGATTGCAATGTTAGTGTGAGATAGCAAATGTATGGACAAACCTTCACCTGCACCATGGAGGCTATTAACGTATACAGCACTGTATTTTAACCTGCATGTCTCATCAGGTTTCATACTTTCAGTTGGAACCTAACTTAGGTAAGCACTCTTTAATACGTAATTTCTTCACCTCCCACTCCAGTTACACACACAATCTTCTCAGCACTCTAGATACCATCAACGTTCCTTAAGCTTGCAAATCTGACACAAGCCAGGGCTGAAACGGCTAGCATGAGAGGGCACAGTTTTAAGATGCTTGGAAGTAGGTACAGAGGAGATGTCAGAGGTAAGTTTTTTACTCAGAGAGTGGTGAGTGCGTGGAATGGGCTGCTGGCGACGGTGGTGAAGGCGGATATGATAGGGTCTTTTAAGAGACTCCTGGTAGGTACATGGAGCTTAGAAAAATAGAGGGCTATGGGTAACCCTAGATAATTTCTAAGGTAAGGACATGTTCAGCACAGCTTTGTGGGCCGAAGGGCCTATATTGTGCTGTAGGTTGTCTTTGTTTCTGACTAACCACCCCCTCCTTCCAATTAGGCTGAATTCAGATCTACCGCCCCCAACTAGTGATTGTCTGTTCACTCAAAAATCAATAAAATACTCCAGCTACCATTTACACTTCCTTACTTGACCATTTCCACTTCCTAACAGCTAAATATATTCAGTTCAACTCTGCCCTGGGTGGGGTGGGGGGAGGAAGCCCCTCAATTACTGTGATATTGTCTGAATATGAAACCCCAGTGTGCCACATGAGTGGCAGAATTATTTTACATTGTATGGAGAGTATTGACAATGCCCGTAAAGAATGTAGAATTATTGATGGGTTTGTTCTGGTAAATAATTTTATTGTGAATAAAGTTTATTTTGCTCATAAAAGAAACCCTGCCCTCTCTGGCAGCTGGTTGTAAAGCTGACGACCGACTCCTGAACTCTTCTATTTTCAGTTCTTAGAAATTAACCTTTGCTCAACTTAGACTTTAAGGACCAACTTTATACTTACTGAATAATGCAACTGAGTTTCCCTCCTTTGTAACCCACTGCCCCAGCACCGCATCTCTCCTCTTAGATTTTCTCTGTGTATTTTGTACTTGTGAATATGCATTGGAGAGTCCTAAATTCTGCATACAAATTTATAGCACTGAAGGACCTGTGCCTTTTGTGCTCCTGAATAGCCTGACAATAGGCCCGTGAGCAAAACATTAGTTGGTTTGCCATGCAGGGAATGATTACAGGCTTTTGGAGGCTCCAACCAATTTTCAGTCATGCAGTCTTTTACTGTTCACGATACTCAGCATGAAAGCACAATAATCCAGTTTCTTTTCATCAAAATCTAGCACATGAGATGAATACAGTAAACTGGATTAAACATTTCTGACATTCATACCTACTGCGATTCAACCATGATAATGCCATTAAGAATCTTAATATTACTGTATTTGATACTATCTGATTAAGATTAATACCTCATACACTTTATTAAAACCAAATACTATTGAGCTTCAGATTATAATTTAGAATGCACATCTTACAAAGGAAGGTTGAATAATTGGTGCTAAAATGGCAGTGAAATATGTTCTATTTTTAACTTGTCAAATATGAAATTACGCTTGTTCTAGAGGATCTGAAGTTTTTGGATAAATCAAACCAAAGCTGCTAAATTACTGACTGCCAGCACATATGTGCTGCAGATGTGTCATAGATTGACAGAGTGAATTTGTTAACAGCCAGAAGAAAATCTGTCTATGTTGAGAGTTGGAGAAGAGAAATCTGGCAGACCTCAGAAGACCGTTATTATAAAACAAGGTATAACTTTTGGCAAGGTAGAATCATTACAACTAAAGAAGATTAGAACAATAAATCCATCAAAATATTCAATGATGAAAAATGCTAAATGGTTTCTTCTTATAAAAACTTTATGAATAAATTCTGCTCAACATTATATCTTTGGGAACAGAACAGCAGATACCAGTGGCTAAACTGTCCTCGTTGGGACTCAACACCCCTCTCTGTAACTGGATCTTGGACTTCTTGATGGAAAGGCCCCAGTTAGTCCAAATTGGCAGAAACATCTCAAGCTCCATCATGCTGAGAACTAGTGCCTCCCAGAGCTGTGTGCTCAGCCAACTGCTATTCATGCTGCTGACTCACAACTGCACTGCTAAATCCAGCTCAAACTGCATCCAGTTCACTGATGATACAATAGTAGTTGACCTCATCTGCAACAGTGATGAGTTGGCATAAAGAGAGGAGGTAGGGAAGTTTGTCAAATGGTTTGAGAACAACCTGAGTCTCAACATGGACAAGACAAAAGAAATGATTGTGGACTTCAAGAAGGCACAGTTCAACCATCCTCCATTGCACATCGATAGCACTGCCACGGAGAGAGTGAAGAGCACAAAGTTCCTTGGTGTATACATAACAGACGATCTAATCTGGACCCTTAACATCTCATTAGTCAAGAAGGCACAGCAGTGCCTACACTTTCTGAGAAGATTGAGGTGTGCAAGCTTCCCACCCCTGTTCTAACAAATTTCCACAGGAGTACCATTGAGGGTGTTCTGTCTGGCTGAATCATTTTGTGGTATGAAAGCTGCAAGCCATCAGTTCACAAGACCCTACAGAGGATAGTAAAAACCACTGGAAAGATTACTGGGTTCTCCCTCTTTCTGATTTGTAACATTTACTGGGAATGTTGTATATGAAGGACCCAAATCCCATAGTCTCTGATCCACTGCCATCAGGAAGGAGGTACAGGAGCATCCGGACTAGGACTGCCAGACTGGATAACAGCTTATTCCCTTTGTCTGTGAGACTAATATATACCCTGCCATCACCGAGGTCTCATCACTAGGATAGTGAGCTGTTTACTGTATTGTTTACAGTTGTGCATTACATGCACTTTGAATTATATTTTACTAACTTATTTGTGGTAATGTTTTGTTTGATGTGATATGTGTTTTGTGTGTGCACAGATGACAATAGACTTGAACTTGAGACGATGGATCACAGTCAGTTATATAAACTTGTCAGCAGATAGAATGGAGCTATTTGAAATCTGAAAGGGTCAGATTAGTAGATGTACCAACGAATTTAACATATGTTAAAAAAGGCATTGCAAAAGTAGGATGAGCAAAAGAATTATTAAAGAGAAAAATTTTGTGGATTACTTTGAAGTCATGGTGGCATTCTGGATTTAAGAATCGGGGCAGCTAAATCTCTGCCACTCAAACAGCTAGAAGAGATTTAAATACAAAACTGAAGATTTTGAATATCACACCTCTAAATTAGAAAACAAATAGAAATTATGAAGTTAAAATATAGTAGGTAATGGAGATTTAATTCCAGGAGATTAGAAAAATCTTGGGAGAAATTATAGTTTATAGCTCAGTTTTTTTTTTAATCCTGTGGGTTTGGTGATTGAGCGAGTGTTTTAAATGGCAAGACTTTAATTTATGCTTGACCAGTTCCTGCCATTATTCAAGTCATTATAAGGAGGCAGATAGTTATGTTTGCTTCCCTTCTTTGAGGGAAGAAGAGCAATTACTCTATAATTTAATATAGAAATTAAACAGTGAAATTAACAAATAAGTATGAAATACAAATAAGGTTATGTTGATCACCAACTTCACTAGTTAATTCAACAGTTTAAATAGTGAACAAAGTCAATTGATACAAGTACATTGAATGTTAGGAGGCTAATTTCACTTTAAATCATTTCAAGGCTTTGATGATTTTCACTGCAAGTAAATGATCAGCTTACATTTTGAAATTAGTGACACATTTGGAATTGAGGCAAAATCAAAAATGAACACGAAACTTGAAAATTCATTTCTGAAATAAGGAGCAAATTGTGTGTTTTGAAATAGCATAAATATTTGGAGGACACAGAATGGAACATTTCCATTCCTTTGAAGAAGATGAGAAAGCCAGTCTGAATCAGGCACTTGGTTTACATTGATGCTGAACTGACTCAGGCCTGATAGGAATGGCTGCAGAATGAATTTCTAAAATTGTTATGTGAAATTTCTTAAGCAGCAGAAAAAAGTCATTCAACTCAATTACAGAAAATTTGTAAATGTAAGTTATTTCCATATCAACATGTATTTTGGCAGGAACTGATCCTCTTTTAAAATCGTCAGAAGAATAATATAATTCTAATTATTTACCGAACTGTATGTTCAAGTCAATTGCTCATTGTTAAAGTTCAAGTTTAATTGTCATTCAACAAGATTAGAGTCAAATGGAACAGTGTTCCTCTGAGGCCAAGGTGCAAAACAGTCACCACAGCATATATAGCCCATATACAATGCCTATGAAAAGTATTCACCATGCCCCCCCCCGGAAGTTTTCTTATTTTATTGTTTTACAACATTGAATCATAATGGATTTAATTTAGCTTTTTTGACACTGATCAACAGAAAATACTTTTTTGTTCAAAGTGAAAACAAATTTCTACGAATTGGTCTAAATTTATTACAATTATTAAACACAAAATAATTGAATGCATAATTGCTCACCTCTTCAAGTCAGGATTTAGTAGATGCACCTTTGGAAGCAATTGCAGCC
Source organism: Mobula hypostoma (assembly GCF_963921235.1). Lineage (NCBI taxonomy): Eukaryota > Metazoa > Chordata > Chondrichthyes > Myliobatiformes > Myliobatidae > Mobula > Mobula hypostoma. Next base: position 67,855,373 of record NC_086102.1, on the reverse strand, counting down.
TTGAGTCTGTGTGGATAGGTCTCCATCAACTTTGCACATTTGGACACTGCAATTTTCCCCCATTCTTCTTTACAAAACTGCTCAAGCTCTGTTAGATTGCATAGGGATCATGGGTGACCAGCCCTTTTCAAGTCCAGCCACAGATTCTCAATTGGATTGAGGTCTGGACGCTGACTTGGCCACTCCAGGACATTAACTTTGTTGTTTTTAAGCCATTCCTATGTAGCTTTGGCTTTACGCTTGGGATTGTTGTCTTGTTGGAAAACAAATCTTCTCCCAAGTTGCAGTCACTTGCAGATGGTATCAGGTTTTCTTCCAGGATTTCCTTGTACTTTGCTGCATTCATTTTACCCTCTACCTTCACAAGTCTTCCTGGGCCCGCTAAAGTGAAGCATCCCTACAGCATGATGCAGCTCTCACCATGCTTAGTAGGCATAGTGTGTTTTTTGATTATGTGCAGTGTTTGTCTTATGCCAAACAAAGCATTTAGTCTGATGGCCAAAAAGATCAATTTTGGTTTCATCAGACCACAGAACCTTTTTCCAGCTGATTTCAGAGTCTCTCACATGCCTTCTGGCAAACTTTAGCCAAGATATCATGTGAGTTTTTTTCCGACAGTATCTTTCTCATTTCCACTCTCCCATAAAGCTGCGACTGGTAAAGCACTTGGGCAACAGTTGTCGTATGTACATTCTTTCCCATCTCAGCCACTGCAACCTGTAACTCCTACAGAGTTATCATAGGCCTCTTGGTGGCCTCCCTCTCTAGTCCCCTTCTTGTAGTTTTTGAGGGGGGCCTGCTCTGAGCAGATTTAGAGTAGTGTCATATTCTTTTTATTTCTTGATGATTGACTTAAAAGTGCTCTAAGGCAGGGGTCCCCAACCTTTTTTGCAACGCAGACCGGTTTAATATTGACAATATTCTTGCGGACTGGCCGACGAGGGCGGTGGGTGGGTAGGGTTGCCAATGGACAAGAGTAGCAGTCAAATACGTTGTGTTTACCCCGAGAAAGACTACAATGACTATGAAGCCTTGCGTGGGCACCAGTGCACATGCATGTACGTGCCGATTTTTTCCTACAACTCATTTTTGGCGATTCTGTTCGGCGGTGGAGGGGGGAGTGTTAATCACAACCGGAATATAGGTGATAAGTGGCTAATACACTTAATTTCCTTTCTAAAAGGGTTTATCTAACGAATTTAATATTAAACACACAGCGCATATTTTCCTCGCATGAATGTAGTGACAAGTCAATTATCGGGGGAGGATAGGGGAGCTTGAAGTAAGTGTTGAACGAACTTCCAGTAGAAGTGGTAGAGGCAGGTTTGATATTATCATTTAAAGAAAAATTGGATAGGTATATGGACAGGAAAGGAATGGAGGGTTATGGGCTGAGTGCAGGTCAGTGGGACTAGGTGAGAGTAGCGTTCGGCACGGACTAGAAGGGCCGAGATCACCTGTTTCTGTGCTGTAATTATTATATGGTTATATAAGTCACTTATAGGTCAATAGTATCATAACATTTTAAGTAACATTTGGATATTAAACACACAGCACATATTTTCCCCGTATGAACATATAAAATAATTGCAACACACCAATATCGCTGAATCAGTGGGAGTCCTGGGCTTGTTTTCCTGCAACAAGACGGTGCCATCGAGGGGTGATGGGAGACAGCGATACTTGAAGGGGATTCTACAACTTAGTTTCATTGAATTCATTGCAGAGATATGTTGGAAATGGAAGCAACGTTTTCAGTGCTTTCGTGGCTATCTCAGGATATTTAGCCTTGACTTTGATCCAGAATGCCGGCAGAGATGTTATATCAAACATACTTTTCAGCCCGCTGTCATTTCCAAGCTCCAGGAGTTAGAACATAGAACATAGAAGTTGATTTTCTTCCCGCGCTGACATGGATGACGCGCGGGTAATGACCTCGCGTGTGTTCAAGCTCAACAGTGGACATGACAGGGAATGAGGAAAGGTGCAGCTGACTCGTATCGCCAAATCATATCGTTTCCTTGCGGCCCGGAAGCACATGCTTTGCGGCCCTGTACCGGTCCATGGCCCAGTGGTTGGGGACCGCTGCTCTAAGGGATATTCAGTGACTTGGAAATTTTCTTGTATCCATCTCCTAACGTGCTTTTCAATAACCTTTTTATGGAGTTGCTTGGAGTGTTCTTTTGTCTTCATGGTGTACAGAATTCAATGGCACACAGCCAACTCCAGCTTCTCTTTTTCCAGCAATCATAACAGGTAACTCCTAAGCATGAGGGCCTTGTCTGCACAACTGACGCAAGTCCAGCTCCAGAGCTATCCAGCAACTCGCTAGTGGGTACACCTTCCTGACTTCATGTTCTTAATATCCAGTAATGTTTTGCAATTGTGAGATATGAAGGACAAACAATAAAACCTTTGTTTGGACCCAGGGAGGTTGCTGTGTCCCAGCATGCCACCATCTTACTGGATGGAGATTGAACGAGGTATCAATAAGTCTGTAAGCTTTACATAACTTCATTATAGTTTTGTATTCACATGTTGTGGTCCAACTAAAACTCATGTGAATTTAAATTTGATAAAAGAGGTAAGAATTAAAGATGTGTAACAATGAAATAATATTCAAGGAGTTCATTGCATTTAGCCTAGCTTTTGCTTAGCAGCCAAAACAACACATTAATAGACAGTTAAAATATCTCATACTTGCTGTATGTCAAGCTTCTTTGGTTGACCTCCCAACTTATCTGATCCAACTCACCCATCTAAAACTTCTAGGTTTGAAATTGAGGTTACAGTAGTCCATCAGAACAACAACTGAAGATGACAGCATCAACCTAATATTAATTGGCCTGTTCCTCAGAATTTGAAAAGAGAATATTTACAAAAGAATGAATTAATCAGTAATAGAACTAAAACTCAATGGTATCATGATTTCAATGATCTTCACACTTATTGATAGTCTATTATTAATTAATAAATTAATCAAAACTGTGATTAATCAGAACTAATTTTTTATATCATGTGATTAATTTTTCTATCACTTTACAGCTAAATACAGATCATTGTCTATTTTAGAAGTGCTTTTGTTTTTTCATATTTTTAAGATAGCATTAGAACTTTCAAGTGTAAATCGTAAATGAAGGGAGGTAACATAGATCAATTAAAATTCTGCAGTAGGAATATTGTTTAAGTTTATCTATAACAGATGGAATCTTTTTCATAACATTAAAGCCATAAGACTACAAGATATAGGAGCAGAATTAGACCATTCAGCCCATTGTGTCTGCTCCACCATTCCATCATGGCTAATTTATTATCCCTCTCAACCTCACTCTCCTGCCTTCACCCTGTAACCTTTGATGCCCTTACTAATTAATAAACTATCAACCTCCACTTTAAATATACCCAATAACATGGACTCCACAGCCATCTGCAGTAATGAATTTTGAAGATTCACCACTCTCTGACTAAAGAAATTTCTCCTCATGTCTGTGCTAGAGACATCCTTATATTCTGAGGCTGTGCCCTTTGGTCCTAGAATCTCCCACTATTGGAAACATCTTCTCCACATCCACCTTATCTAGGCCTTTCGATATTCGATAGGTTTCAATGAGATTCCCCTCATTCTTTTAAACTCCTGTGAATATTCTCATGAATCTCCTCAGGACCCTCTCCAATGCCAGCATATCCTTTCTTCGATAAGGGGCCCAAAACGGCTTGGAATACTCCACGTATGGTGTGATCAATGCCTTATGAAGTCTTAGCATTATATATCCTTGTTTTTATAGTGTAGTTCTCTCAAATTAATGCAAACATTGCATTTGCCTTCCTTACTACCCACTCAACCTGCAATTTAACCTTTAGGGAATTCTACACAAGGACTCCCAAGTCCCTTTGCATGTCTGATTTCTGAATTTGCTACCCATTCACTTCCCTACACTGTATTCCATTTTACACTTCTTTGCCCATTATCTTAATCTGTCCAAGTTCTTCTGCAGACTCCATGCTTACCTCAACACTGCCTGCCCCCCATCTATCATTGTACTGACAGCAAACTTAGACACAAACCCATCAATACAGTTATCCAGATCATTAACATATAATGTGAGAAGAAGTGGTCCCAACACCAACCTCTGTGAAACACCACTAGTCACCGGCAGCCAATCAGAAATTCCCCCTTTATTCCCACTATTTGTCTGTTGCCAGTCAGCCAGTCTTCTGACATGCTGGTATCTTTCTCTTACCTGGTTTAGCAGCACCTCGTCAAAGGCCTTCTGAAAATCCAAGTAAACAAAATCCACTGACTCTTCATTGTGTATCCTGCCTGTTACTTGCAGAAAGAAATCCAACAAATTTGTCAGACAAGATATCCCTTTTAGGAAACCATGTTGACTTAGGCCTATTTTATCACGTGCTATCAAAAACCCTGAAATCTCATCTTTAGTGATGGACTCTAACCCCTTGCCAACCACTGAAGTCAGGCTAACTGGCCTGTAACTTTCTGTGTTTTGCCTCCCCAGTCTGCACTTAAACAGTGCAGTGACACTTGCAATTTTCCAGTCAACCAGAACCTTTCCAAGTCTAGTGATTCTTGAAAGATCACTACTAATGCCTCCATGATCTCTTCAACTCCTCTTTTATAAACTTCAGGTGTGGTCTGTCTGATCTAAGTGACTTATCTACCTTCAGATCTTTCAACTTCTTGTTAATAGAGATTGCACTCACTTCTACCTTATGACACTCATATGAATAATATGAAGCATATTTTATTTTTCATTAAGCATATTTACCAAACTGGAATAGGAAATTTATAGTTTTAAGGTAGTTGTTTTGAAGCCTTGTAATTGAGTGATAGGTTCTAGAGAGAAATAATGGAATCTGAGTTGCCTTGATGGACAAAAAAATCATTGTTTTTTTGAGAAAATCAGCTAATTCTTGAATATATTGTTCATTTGTGTTCATTCGAAGATTCGCTAATTTGTGTTCACTAAAATGCATCCAACAAACTGTAAGGAAAGAAAAAAGACTAGTAATTTTAAGGCCAAGGATAGATGGAAATAAAGAAAGTAATACAGATTTTTATTCTTTGCAAGTTTGGTATTCATATCACATTTGTGCATGTTAAAGTTTAAAAATAGAGTTGAAACTGAAAATAAAGCACTCCAAGATGTTATCATTTCCTTTCTGACAGCTATAATCTACAGCATGTACCTACCAAAAATAGAGTAAGAGAATAGAATCTTTAATATCACATTATTGTACTAATTCAATTAATTACTGTATCTAAGTAATTGCTGTTACAGATTTATGTCATTCCTCTCCTTTTATTATATTTTAATTGCCAAAGCTCTAGTGTAAGTAGAGAAATAACCGATGAAGTATTTTTTATTGACCAACAGGATTTTGCATAAACCAAGTGAATGGATTTGACAGATATTAGCTTTTAAATGAAACCACGGTAGCTTTTCATTATCTGCATGTCATGCTATGACAGCAGTTGAACATATTGCTTCAAATTGTTTTTTAATAGATATTTATGCTCACAAATTATGACATTGGTGGATTTTGTCCTTCATGCTTATACTCAAGCATTTGCTAAGTGGAATTGTTGGGGGTTCAGTTAATCTTTTTACTTCTTTTTGAATCAGTAGTGTTTACATAAGACAGAAAATCAAGAATTCCATTGCTCTCTTCTTTTGCTGTTATCTTTTGCAATACTTACCATTGTTTTATTTTGTATTGCATTTTCTATTAATCCTCACAAAAACTGATAAATGATAAAAGCATAAATGATTAAATCTCTGATTTCATGTATCTTTGTGTTAAGTTCACTGGATGATGCAATTTAATTGTCTAATGTAATATACTTACATATCAACATACACAAAATACCTTTCTCTCATGATCCACTCCCCCTCCCATCAGATTCCTTCTTCATCATTCCTTTACCTTTCCACCTATCATCTCCCACCTCTCACCTCCCCTCTTCTCCACTCACCAACTATCCCCTTCACCTGTTTTCACCTATCACTTGCCAGCTTGTACTCCTTCCCCTCCCCCACTTTCTTATTCTGGCCTCTTTCCCCTCCCTTTCCAGTCCTGATGAAGAGACTTGGCCTAAAACTTCAACAGTTTATTCCTCTCCATTGATGCTGCCTGACCCGCTGAGTTCCTCCAGTAGGTCGTTTTGTCCTCTTTTGCTGTCAGTTACTTCTCTTCTCACACTTGAGCTTTGGCAATTGAAATAGCTAATAAAAGGAATGCAATGATGTAAATTTTAAACAGCAGTCACTTAGATAATTAATTGAATTATTACAATAATATGCTGTTACAGATTCTATGCTCTTCCTCTATTTTTGGCATGTGTATGTTGGCGATTATAGCTGTCGAAACGGAAGTGCGAACATCTTGGAGTGCTTTATTTTCAACTCCAAATTTTTTTCTGTGTTGCTTTGAATTTCCATCAATAGAAAAATCTCTTGTATTTATGTTTGCATAGAAATATAGAAAACCTACAGCACAATACGGTCCCTTCGGCCCACAATGCTGTGCTGACCATGTACTTACTTTAGAAATTACCAAGGGTTACCCATAGCCCTATATTTTTCTAAGCTCCATGTACCTATCCAGGAGTCTCTTAAAAGTCCCTATTGTATCTGCCTCCACCACTGTTACTGCAGCCTATTCCACGCACTCACCACTCTGCATTAAAAACTTATCCCTGACGTCTCCTCTGTACCTATTTCTAAGCACCTTAAAACTATACCCTCTCATGCTAGCCATTTCAGCCTTGGGAAAAAGCCTCTGACTATCCACCCGATCAATGCCTCTCATCATCTTATACACCTCTATCAGTTCATCCTCTGCCACTCCAAGGAGAAAAGGCTAAGTTCACTCAACCTATTCTCATAAAGCATGCTTCCCAATCCAGGCGACATCCTTGTAAATCTCCTCTGCACCCTTCCTATAGTTTCCACATTCTTCCTGTAGTGAGGTGACCAGAACTGAGCGCAGTACTCCAAGTGGGGTCTGACCAGGGCCTTATAGAGCTGTAACATTACCCTTCGGCCCTTAAACACAATCCCACAGTTGATGAAGGCCAATGCACCGTATGCCTTCTTAACCACAGAGTCAACCTGTGCAGCAGCTTTGAGTGTCCTATGGACTTGGACCCCAAGATACCTCTGATCCGCTACAATGCCAAGTGTCTTACCATTAATACTGTATTCTGCTATCATATTTGACCCACCAAAATGAACCACCTCACACTTATCTGGGTTGAACTCTATCTGCCACTTCTCAGCCCAGTTTTGCATCCTATCAATGTCTTGCTGTAGCCTCTGACAGCCCTCCACACTATCCACAACACTCCCAACCTTTGTCATCAGCAAATTTACTAACCCATCCTTCACTTCCTTACCCAGTTCATTTATAAAAATCACGAAGAGAAGGGGTCCCAGAACAGATCCCTGAGGCACACCACTGGTCACCAACCTCCATGCAGAATATGACCCATCTACAACCACTCTTTCCCTTCTGTGAGCAAGCCAGTTCTGGATCCACAAAGCAATGTCCCCTTGGATCCCATGCCTCCTTGCTTTCACAATAAGCTTTATGGGGTACCTTATCAAATGCCTTGCTGAAATCCATATACACTACATCTATTACTCTACCTTCATCAATGTGTTTAGTCGCATCCTCAAAAAATTCCATCAGACTCATAAGGCACAACCTGCCTTTGACAAAGCCATGCTGACTATTCCTAATTATATACTGCCTCACCAAATGTTCATAAGTCCTGCCTCTCAGGATCTTACCAACCACTGAAGTAACACTCACTGGTCTATAATTTCCTGGGTTATCTCTACTTCCTTACTTGAATAAGGGAACAACACCTGCAACCCTCCAATCCTCCGGAATCTCTCCCGTCCCCATTGATGATGCAAAGATCATTGCCAGAGGCTCAACAATCTCCTCCCTCGCCTCCCACAGTAGCCTGGGGTACATCTCGTCTGGTCTCAGTGACATATCCAACTTGATGCTTTCCAAAAACTCCAGCACATCCTCTTTCTTAACACCTATATGCTCAAATTTTTCAGTCTGTTGAAAGTCATCCCTACAATTGCCAAGATCCTTTTCTGTAGTCAATACTGAAGCAAAGTATTCATTAAGTACCCCTGCCATCTCCTCCGGTTCCATTCACACTTTTCCACTGTCACACTTGATTTGTCCTATTCTGTCACGTTTTATTCTCTTGTTCTTTACATACTTGTAGAATGCCTTGGCACATTCCTTAATCCTGCTAACCAAGGCCTTCTCATGGTCCCTTCTGGCTCTCCTAATTTTATTTTTAAGCTCCTTCCTGCTAGTTTTATAATCTTCTAGATTTCCATCATTATCTAGTTTTCTTTTCTTCTTGACTGGATCTACAACAGCCTTTGTACACCATGGTTCCTGTACCCTACCATCCTTTCCCTGTCTCATTGGAACGTACCTATGCAGAGCACCACGCAAGTATCCCCCAAACATTTGCCACATTTCTGCTGTACATTTCCCTGAGAACATCTGTTTCCAATTTATGCTTCCAAGTTCCTGCCTGATAGCTTCATATTTCACCTTACTCCAATTAAACGCTTTTGTAACTTGCCTGTCCTATCCCTCTCCAATGCGAAGGTAAAGCATATAGAATTGTGATCACTATCTCCAAAATGCTCTCCCACTGAGAGACCTGATACCAGAGCAGGTTTACTTCCCAATACCAGATCAAGTACAGCCCCTCTTCTTGCAGGCTTATCTACATATTGTGTTAGGAAACCTTCCTGAGCAAACCTTACAAACTCCACCCATCTTAACCCCTTGCTCTAGGGAGATGCAATCAGTATTTGGGAAATTAAAATCTCCCACCATGACAACCCTGTTATTATTACACCTTTCCAGAATCTGTCTCCCTACCTTTTCCTCTATGTCCCTGTTACTATTGGCTGGTCTATAAAAAAACACCCAGTAGAGTTATTGACCCCTTCCTGTTTCTAACTTCCATCCACAGAGACTCAGTAGACAATCCTTCCATGACTTCCTCCTTTTCTGCAGCCGTGATACTATCTCTGATCAGCAGTGCCATGCCCCACTTCTTTTGCCTCCCTCCCTGTCCTTTCTGAAACATCTAAAGCCTGGCACTCGAAGTAATCATTCCTGCCCCTGAGCCATCCAAGTCTCTGTAATGGCCACAACATCATAGCACCAAGTACTGATCCACGCTCTAAGCTCATCCGCTTTGTTCATGATGCTTCTTCCATTAAAATAGACACATCTTAAACCTTAGGTCTGAGCACATCCATTCTCTATCACCTGCTTATGCTCCCTCTCGCACTGTCTCCAAGCTTTCTCTATTTGTGAGCTAACAGCCCCTTACTCTGACTCTTCAGTTCGGTTCCCACCCCCCCAGCAGTTCTAGTTTAAACTATCCCCAACAGCCTTAGCAAACCTCCCTGCCAGGATGTTGGTCCCCATCGGATTCAAGTGCAACCGTTCGTTTTTGTACAGGTCACACCTGCCCCAAAAGATGTCCCAATGATCCAGAAATCTGAATCCCTGCCCCTTGCTCTAATCCCTCAGCTGCGCATTTATCCTCCACCTCATTCTATTCCTATACTCTCCGTCGCGTGGCAAAGGCAGTCATCCCAAGATTACTACCTTTGAGGTCCTGCTTCTCAACTTCCTTCCTAACTCCCTGTAGTCTGTTTTCAGGACATCCTCCCTTTTCCTGCCTACATCGTTGGTACCAATATGTACCACGACCTCTGGCTGTTCATCTTCCTACTTCAAGATATTGTGGACGCGATCAGAAACATCCCGGACCCTGGCACCTGGGAGGCAAACTACCATCCGTGTTTCTTTCCTGCATCCACAGAATCGCCTGTCTGACCCCCAGAGTATAGAGTCCCCTATTACAGCTGCCTTCTTCCTTTCCCTACCCTTCTGAGCCACCGGGCCAGACTCTGTGCCAGAGGCGCGACCACTGTTGCTTCCCCCAGGGTGGCCGACCCTCCAACTGTACTCAAACAGGAGTACTTATTGTTTACATATACCTCAGAATCAGAATCAGGTTTATTATCATGTGAAATTTGTTAACTTAGCAGCAGCAGTTCAGTGCAATACATAAACACAAAATATTCTGCAGATGCTGGGGTCAAAGCAACATTCACAACAAGCTGGAGGAACTCAGCAGGTCGGGCAGCATCCGTGGAAACGATCAGTCAACGATAGAATTCTCCAACTTCCGTTAATTCCCTCCCCCTCCCTTCCCCTATCCCTATTTCACTCTGCCCCCTCCCCCAGCTGCCTATCACCTCCCTCATGATTCCACCTCCTTCTACTACCCATTGTGTTTTCCCCTATTCCTTCTTCACCTTTCCTGCCTATCACCTCCCTGCTTCCCCTCCCCCACCCCTTTATCTTTCCCCTTACTGGTTTTTCACCTGGAACCTACCAGCCTTCTCCTTCCCTCCCTCCCCCCACCTTCTTTATAGGACCTCTGCCCCTTTCCTCTTCAGTCCTGACAAAGGGTTCCAGCCCAAAACATTGACTGATCGTTTCCACAGATGCTGCCTGACCTGCTCAATGCAATACATAATCTATCAGAGAGAGAGAAAAATAAATAAAATAAAACAATAAGTAAACAAGTAAATCAATTATGTATATTGAATAGATTTTTAAAAATGTGCAAAAGCAGAAATCCTGTATATTAAAAAAAGTGAGCTGGTGTCCAAAGCTTCAATGTCCATTTAGGAATTCGATGGCAGAGGGGAAGAAGCTGTTCCTGAATCACTGAGTGTGTGCCTTCAGGCTTCTGTACCTCCTACCTCATGGTAACAGTGAGAAAAGGGCATGCCTTGAGTGCTGGAGGTCCTTAATAATGGACGCTGCCTTTCTGAGCCATCACTCCCTAAAGATGTCCTGGGTACTTTGTAGGCTAGTGCCCAAGATGAAGCCAACTAGATTTACAAGCTTCTGCAGCTTCTTTCAGTCCTGTGCAGTAGCCCCTCCATGCCAGAGAGCGATACATCCTGTCAGAATGCTGTCCATGGTACAACTATAGAAGTTTTTGAGTGTATTGATTGACATGCCAAATTTCTTCAAACTCCTTATAAAGTATAGCTGTTGTCTTGCCTTCTTTATGACTACATCAATATGTTGGGACCAGGTTACATCCTCAGAGATCTTGACACCCAGGAACTTGAAGCTGCTCACTGTCTCCACTTCTGATCCCTCTATGAGGATTGGTATGTGCTCCTTTGTCTTACCCTTGCTGAAGTACCCTTCCTTACCTTCATGTAATCGCCCATACCTCAAACCTCTGTTGGGAATATGCATGAAACCAACCCTGATATATTTGGAGGCAAGACATAAATAATCATAGTGTTTGATTTCTATGGATTATTGCCATAATTCTGAGTACTTATTCCTTTTGTTAGTTATTGCAATTACCAACCCTCCAGTGCGAGCCGAGAAATAATTGCTGAAGAATATTTTTGTTCATCTGAAGGATTTTGCATAAAGCAGTCCAATGGATTAGATTAATAGATATTCCCCATGCAATGCTGTATGTTTGGAATATCTTTCAGAAACTAAGAAAAAATGACAAATTGCTGGAAGAGAAAGTAAAAGGCAGCACTCAACAGAAGACATGAGTTTGTGGCTGGAATGTTCAAGGAGCAATCGGCATACCAAATTCTCAACAAAGTACAATTTATAAAACTTCTGCCACCTTCTGCAGCCATAAAAGCAACATGAGTACAGGGAAAGAATTCTTACAATCTTGAATTAGAGATATTTGTAACATTTTACAGATAGCTGTACTCTGTGTGTGTGGGAGAGAGAGCTCACTGAATCTCTCTCTGCAAACGAAGCTAAATCTATTTTGTCTCCTAAGTCAGGGATCAGAAATTGGAGAGAGCACATGGCTTTGCTTATATTGTAGGAGAACCAGTGACATCTCATGAACTGTAGGCACCACATGTCCCTACCAAAACAATTATACTTCTATATATACATTTATAAAACTATATATACATATGCATGTACAGTATATAGTAAAGTCAAATCACAAGCAAGAGAAAATCTGCAGATATTGGAAATCCAAGCAACACACACAAAATGCCGGAGGAACTCAGCAGGTTAGGCAGCATCTATGGAAAAGAGTACAGTCGACGTTTCAGGCCGAAACCCTTCATCAGGACTGAAGAAAAAGATGAGGAGTCAGAGTAAGAAAATGGGGGGTGGGGAGGGGAGGAAGAACCAGAAGGTGAAACCGGGAGGTGGGGAGGGGGAAATAAAGAGTTGGGAAGTTGATTGGTGAAAGAGATGCAGGATTGAAGAAGGGGGAATCTGGTAGGAGAGGACAAAAGGCCATGGAAGAAAGAAAAGGGGAGGAGTACCAGAGGGAGGTAATAGGCAGATAAGGAAATAAGGTGAGAGAGAGAACTGGGAATGAGAAATGGTGAAGGGATGGGGCATTACTGGAAGTTCTAGAAATCAATGTTCATGCAATCAGGTTGGAGCCTACCCTGATGGAATATAAGGTTTTGCTCCTCCAACCTGAGTGTGGGAGAATCTGAAGTCAGCTGGAAGAAGGTTCTATGGTTTGACAAAATCACAATCGAGCTTTTTGGCCATTGGACTAAAGGCTATGTTTAGCGTAAGCCAAACACCACACATCATCAAAAACACACCATCCATATCATGAAGCATGGGTGGTGGCTGTATCATGCTGTGGTGGTGCTTTATTGCAGCAGGCACTGGAAGGCAAAGGGTAAAATTAATGCAACAAAATACAAGGAATTCCTGGAGAAAAACCTGATGTCATCTGCGACTTGGGAGAAGATTTGTTTTCCAATAGGACAATGAACCTAAGTATAAAGCCAAAGCAACACAGGAATGGCTTAAAAATAACTAAGTTAATGTCCTGGACTGGCTAAATCAGAGTCCAGACCTCAATCCAATTGAGAATTTGTGGCTAGACTTGAAAAGAGCTGTTCACTCATGATCCCCATGCAATCTGACAGAAGTTGAGTAGTTTTGCAAAGAAGAATGGGGAAAAATTGCAGGGTCCAGATGTGCTGAACTGATAGAGACCTACCCACACAGACTCAAGGCTGCAAAAGCTGCCAAAGGTACATCTACTAAATACGGACCTGAAGGGGGTGAATACTTATGATCAATTATTTTGTGTTCTATACTTGTAATTAATTTAGATCACTTTGTAGAGATATGTTTTCACTTTGGCATGAGAGAGGTTTTTTTCTGTTGATTAGTGTCAAAAAAGCCAAATTAAATCCACTGTGATTCAATGTTGTAAAACAATAAAACATGCAGACTTCTGGGGGGAAGTGAATATCTTTTATAGGCACTGTATGTCACCAAATACAATCCTGAGATTCATTGTTTTGCAGACATTCTCAATAAATCCATAGAATAATAACCATAACAGAATCAACGAGAGACCGCACCAACTTGGACATTCAACCAGTGTGCAAAAGACAACAATTGTGCAAATACAAAAAAAAATTATAAATAATTAAGCAATAAATATCGATAACATGAGATGAAGAGTCCTTGAGAGTCCATAGGTTGTGGGACTATTTCAATGATGGGGCAAGTTAAGTTGAGCGGTTATCATTTTTGGTTCAAGAGTTTGATGGTTGAGGGGCAATAACTGTTACTAAACCTGGTGGTGTGAGTTCTGAGGCTCCTGTGCCTTCTTCCTGATGACAGCAGTGAAAAATTAGCGTGTATTGGCTGTTGGGGGTCTGATGATGGATGCTGCTTTCCTGCAACTTAAATATGGCATTGGAGCTATGCTTAGCCACACATCATAAGTGTAAATTGAATAGAGCATGAGCCTAAGCACACAGCCTTGTGGTGCACCTTTGCTGATGGAGATTACGGAAGATATGCTGTTGGCAATCTGAACTGACTGGGTCTGCAAGTGAGGTACTTGAGGATCCATTTGCACATGGAGTTATTGAGGTTAACGTCTTGAAACTTATTGATTAGCTTTAAGGGAATGATGGTATTGAATGCTGAGCTGTATTTGATAAAGATCATCCTGATGTATGGATCTTTGCTGTCCAGATGTTCCAGGGTTGAGTGAAGAGCCATTGAGATCGTATTTACTGTGGATGTGTTGCTCCAGTTGGCAAATTCGAGCAGATCCAAATTGTTTCCCAGGCTAGAGTTGATATGTTTCATCATCATCCTCTCAAAACACTTCATGGGCCAGATAGTTTTCATAGGTTCACTCTTCTGAAGGATGTTTGCACAGCAGTGTTAAAGACACTGGATCACAGGATCACAGGATCATCGGGGGCTATGGGAATTCATGGTAGTTCATCTATGTTTTCAATGGTTCAATTTAATACCAGAGAATGTATACAGTATACAACCTGAAATTCTTACTCTTCATAGACAAAATAGAAAAAAAACCCCAAAGAATGAATGACAGATCCCTCCCCTTCCCTTTCCCATCACCCCAAGTTACAATCTGCCATGTCGCTAGTCTTCAAGCTTCCAGACTTAAGAACTGACAGACTCTCACTCACCATCAAAAGAGAGAGAGGAGGGAGGGAATAACTTGAGTGTAAGGGCCTTCTTCCAGTAGCAACACACACTGCTGGAACCAGGTCATCGACAGGGCCGCACCCCGAAGGCACACATTTTCCAGGATGCACTCAGAGATATCAAAATGCCAGATTGCAAGGTGAGTGCTAGAATAAGAACCCACCACCCATAAAGAGCTGTAGTTCGAGCTGTGGCTGTACATCACAGACTCTGACAGGACCACAGCCACCTTGAAAAGAAAAGACAGACATAAGAAAAGAAGAAGAAGAAGCTGTTTCATGGACGAAATGGAAGAAGTCACCTGGATCTGCAAAAACCGCTCGCACCATCTTTTCTAGCTTTTTTACAGTCAAAGCGACCGTAGAAGGCATTGAGCTCATCTGGAAGCGAAGCCCTCCTGTCTCCTATGTCGCTTGATTTAACTTCATAAGAGGTAATAGTACTCAAGCTCTTCCACAAATATCAAGCATCTTTCATTGATTCAAGTTTAGTCTGGAAGTACCACTTCGCCCATGAGATAGCTTTCTGGAGATCGTACCTGGACCCCTTGTAAAGAGGTCACCAGACTCCGATGCCTCTGATCTACCCTGTGCAGATTAGGGATCTCATGGTTCATCAAAGGTTTTTGACTGGGGATGACTCTGAATGATTTTGTTCAGACACAATCATCTACAACTGTTTTAATAACGTCCATGTCAACCATGGTATATTCATTCATATCTACAGATGAGTCCTTCAATACACCCGGTCCACTGACTCGAAGCAATCCCTAGCCACTCCTCTGCCTCCCGCAACCACCCTTTTGTTGTCCTAATCTCTGGAGCTTTGCTCTTTAGCCTCTGCTTGTATGCAGGTACGAGGACAGCCAAGTGATACAATTTACCGAAATGCGTTCTGGGCATGGAATGATAGGCACTCCATAACTTAGTATATCAGTGGTCTAGTGTGTTGGGAGCACGAGTGCTACAGGATTTTTGCTGATAGTAATTGGACAAGTTTTCTTTAAGCAAGCTTGGTTGAAGTTCTCAACTATGATTTGAAATGTGTTGGGCGAACTATTTCTTGTTTGGAGACGGCATCAAGCAGTATCTCAAGCGTTTGATTATAGTTGGCTGCTGATGATTATAGTAAGCTTGTAGTAAGGATTCTGAAGGAGAACTCCTTGGGAAATAGAATGGAAGGTATTTGATTGTTATGTGTTCAAGGTTGGAGGAACATGAGTCTGACAAAACCGCCATGTCAGATCACCACCTCTTGGTGATGATGCACAGCACAGAAACAGGCCCATTGGCTTATGACGTGTGGCCTGACTATGATGCCAATTCAAACTATTCCTATCTGACTGCTCATGATCTATATCTCCATGCCTTGCCCATATCTGTGCCGCTCTTAATGTTTCTTAAACTTAGTTATCATATCTGCTTCCACTACTATCCCTGGCAATATACTCCAGGTACCTAAAGCACTTACTGTAAAATAAACCTTTGCTTAAACCTATGTACTGCATAGGTTTAAGGAAATAAAATTGTGATTATCTATCCCATCAATGCTTCTTATAATTTTATATACTTTTATCTGGTCACTCCTCAGCCTCCCATACTCCAAAGAAAACAATCCAAATTTGTCCAAAGTCTCATCATAGCTAATACTCTCAAACCCTGGTGAATCGCTTCTGTACCTTCTCCAAAGCCTCCATGGCTTTCCTACTATATCACAACCAGAACAGTACATTGCACTCCAAATGAGATCTAACAAGGTGCTTCATTGTAGGCTGATCAAGAAAATTAAGGTATGTGAGATCCATGGATGTTTGGACTTCTATTGCCTGTTACGTATATGAACAATTTGGATGAAAATGCAGATGGGCTGATCAGCAAGTTTGCAGGCAACAGTTTGAGATTAACTATACAGGGTACTGGTGAGGCCACACCTGGAGTACTGTGTGCAGTTCTGGACTCCATACTTGAGGAAAGATATACTGGCTTTGGAGGCAGTGCAGAGGAGGTTCACCAGATTGATTCCAGGGATGAAGGGATTAACCTATGAGGAGAGATTGATTCGCCTGGGACTATACTCTATGGAGTTCAGAAGAATGAGAGGGGACCTTATAGAAGCTTACAAAATTTTGAAAAGGATAGATAAGATAGAAGTAGGAAAGTTGTTTCCATTGGTAGGTGAGACTAGAACTAGGGGACATTGCCTCAAGATACAGGGGAGAAGATTTAGGACGGAGATGACGAGAAACTGTTTTTCCCAGAGAGTGGTGAATCTGTGGCATTCTCTGCCCAGGGAAGCAGTTGAGGCTTCCTCACTAAATATATTAACAGTTGAATAGTTTCTTATGTAGTAAGGGAATTAAGGGTTATGGGGAAAAGGCAGATAGATGGAGCTGAGTTTACGGACAGATCAACCATGATCTTATTGAATGGTGGGGCAGGCTTGATGAGCCGGATGGCCTACTCCTGTCCTATTTCTTATGTTCTTATCTAAAATTTTATATGGCTGCAACATGATTTCCCAGTTTTTGTACTCAATACCCCTACCAAGTATGTTTTATGCTTTCTTTACCACCCTTCTACACATGTTGTCACTTTCATTTTCAGTCATCTGATCTATAGAGTTGTTAAGTGTGTATCAGAGTTTGTTAAGTGTGTCCAGGACGGATTCCTGTCACAGTATGTGGACAGGCCAACTAGGGGGAATGCCATACTAGATCTAGTACTAGGTAATGAACCGGATCAGGTCACAGATCGCTCAGTGGGTGAGCATCTGGGGGACAGTGACCACCGCTCCCTGGCCTTTAGCATTATCATGGAAAAGGATAGAATCACAGATGACAGGAAAATTTTTAATTGGGGAAGGGAAAATTATGAGGCTATAAGGCTAGAACTTGCGGGTGTGAATTGGGATGATGTTTTTGCAGGGAAATGTACTATGGACATGTGGTCGATGTTTAGAGATCTCTTGCAGCATGTTAGAGATAAATTTGTCCCGGTGAGGAAGGTAAAGAATGGTAGGGTGAAGGAACCATGGGTGACAAGTGAGGTGGAAAATCTAGTCAGGTGGAAGAAGGCAGCATACATGAGGTTTAGGAAGCAAGGATCTGATGAGTCTATTGAGGAATATAGGGAAGCAAGAAAGGAGCTTAAGAAGGGGCTGAGAAGAGGAAGAAGGGGGCATGAGAAGGCCTTGGTGAATAGGGTAAATGAAAACCTCAAGGCATTCTTCAGTTATGTGAAGAAAAGAAGGATGACAGGAGTGAAAGTAGGACCGATTAGAGATAAAGAACATAAGAACATAAGAAATAGGAGCAGGAGTAGGCCATCCGGCCCATCGAGCCTGCCCCACCATTCAATAAGATCATGGTTGATCTGTCCGTAAACTCAGCTCCATCTATTTGCCTTTTCCCCATAACCCTTAATTCCCTTACTATATAAAAAACTATCCAACTGTTTCTTAAATATATTTAGTGAGGAAGCCTCTACTGCTTCCCTGGGCAGAGAATGCCACAGATTCACCACTCTCTGGGAAAAACAGTTTCTCGTCATCTCTGTCCTAAATCTTCTCCCCTGAATCTTGAGGCAATGTCCCCCAGTTCTGGTCTCACCTACCAATGGAAACAACTATCCTACTTCTATCTTATCTATGCTTTTCAAAATTTTGTATGCTTCTATAAGATTCCCTCTCATTCTTCTGAACTCCATAGAGTATAGTCCCAGGTGAATCAATCTCTCCCCATAGGTTAATCCCTTCATCCCTGGAATCAACCTGGTGAACCTCCTCTGCACTGCCTCCAAAGCCAGTATATCCTTCCTCAAGTATGGAGTCCAGAACTGCACACAGTACTCCAGGTGTGGCCTCACCAGTACCCTGTATAGTTGATCTCAAACTGTTGCCTGCAAACTTGCTGATCAGCCCATCTGCATTTTCATCCAAATTGTTCATATATGTAACAGGCAATAGAAGTCCAAACATCCATGGATCTCACATACCTTAATTTTCTTGATCAGCCTTCAATGAAGCACCTTGTTAGATCTCATTTGGAGTGCAATGTACTGTTCTGGTTGTGATATAGTAGGAAGGCCATAGGTGGGAAGATGTGCCTGGAGGCTGTGGAAGTGAGCGAGGTCCTCAGTGAATACTTCTCTTCGGTATTCACCAATCAGAGGGAATTTGATGATGGTGAGGACAATATGAGTGAGGTTGATGTTCTGGAGCATGTTGATATTAAGGGAGAGGAGGTGTTGGAGTTGTTAAAATATATTAGGACAGTTAAGTCCCCGGGGCCTGACAGAATATTCCCCAGGCTGCTCCACAAGGCGAGGGAAGAGATTGCTGAGCCTCTGGCTAGGATTTTTATGTCCTCGTTGTTCACAGGAATGGTACCAGAGGACTGGAGGGAGGTGAATGTTGTCCTCTTGTTCAAAAAAGGTAGTAGGGATAGTCCTGGTAATTATATACCAGTGAGCCTTACGTCTGTGGTGGGAAAGCTGTTGGAAAAGATTCTTAGAGATAGGATCTGTGGGCATTTAAAGAATCATGGTCTGATCAGGGACAGTTAGCATGGCTTTGTGAAGGGCAGATCGTGTCTAACAAGCCTGATAGAGTTCTTTGAGGAGGTGACGAGGCATATAGATGAGGGTAGTGCAGTGGATGTGATGTATATGGATTTTTGTAAGGTTCCACATGGTAGGCTTATTCAGAAAGTCAGAAGGCATGGGATCCAGGGAAGTTTGGTCAGGTGGATTCAGAATTGGCTTGCCTGCAGAAGGCAGAGGGTCATGGTGGAGGGAGTACATTCAGATTGGAGGATTGTGACTAGTGGTGTCCCACAAGGATCTGTTCTGGGACCTCTACTTTTCATGATTTTTATTAACGACCTGGATGTGGGGGTAGAAGGGTGGGTTGGCAAGTTTGCAGACAACACAAAGGTTGGTGGTGTTGTAGATAGTGTAGAGGATTGTCAAAGATTGCAGAGAGACATTGATAGGATGCAGAAGTGGGCTGAGAAATGGCAGATGGAGTTCAACCCAGAGAAGTGTGAGGTGATACACTTTGGAAGGACAAACTCCAAGGCAGAGTACAAAGTAAATGGCAGGATACTTGGTAGTGTGGAGGAGCAGAGGGATCTTGGGGTACATGTCCACAGATCCCTGAAAGTTGCCTCACAGGTGGATAGGGTAGTTAAGAAAGCTTATGGGGTGTTAGCTTTCATAAGTCGAGGGATAGAGTTTAAGAGTTGCGATGTAATGATGCAGCTCTGTAAAACTCTGGTTAGGCCGCACTTGGAGTACTCTGTCCGGTTCTGGTCGCCTCACTATAGGAAGGATGTGGAAGCATTGGAAAGGGTACAGAGGAGATTTACCAGGATGCTGCCTGGTTTAGAGAGTATGCATTATGATCAGAGTTTAAGGGAGCTAGGGCTTTACTCTTTGGAGAGAAGGAGGATGAGAGGAGACATGATAGAGGTGTACAAGATAATAAGAGGAATAGATAGAGTGGATAGCTAGCGCCTCTTCCCCAGGGCACCACTGCTCAATGCAAGAGGACATAGCTTTAAGGTAAGGGGTGGGAAGTTCAAGGGGAATATTAGAGGAAGGTTTTTTACTCAGAGAGTGGTTGGTACATGGAATGCACTGCCTGGGTCAGTGGTGGAGGCAGGTACACTAGTGAAGTTTAAGAGACTACTAGACAAGTATATGGAGGAATTTAAGGTGGGGGCTTATATGGGAGGCAGGGTTTGAGGGTCGGCACAACATTGCGGGCCATAGGGCCTGTACTGTGCTGTATTATTCTATGTTCTATTTTCTATATTCTGTTGTATCCTTTGACAAACTTCTTCATTAGTCCCAGGTCTGCCAATTTTTTTTGTTGCCTGCAAACTTTCTAATCAGCCCACCTGTATTTTCATCCAAATCGTTCATATATATTACAGGCAATAGAAGTCCAAACGTCGATGGATCTCACATACCTTAATTTTCTTGCTCAGCCCACAATGAAGCAACTTCTTGAATGCTTTACTGAAGGCCATGTGAATAATATCCACTGCGCTATCCTCCATTATCTTTGTCATCACCTCAAAAAACTCAACTTTATATCAAAAATGATATCTGTGTTTTTTCAGATGTTAGTAGAGCCTATCCCTAGGAATCTTCTCCAGTAATTTCCCTACCACTAATGTAAGGCTCACCAACCTATAATTTCCTGGTTGTCCCTAATGCCCTACCTAAACAGATGAACAACACTAATTCTTCTTCAATTCTCTGGTACTTTGTCTGTGAACAAAGAGAAAACAGAAGTCCTTGTCAAGGCCCCGAGCAATCTCCTGTCTTTCCTCTCACAACATTTGGTGATAAGTCCTATCCAACCCTGGGGACTTATTCACCTTAATGATCTTCAAGAGATCTAGCATATCATCCTTCTTTATGTGTCAACGTACCTGAGAATATTTGCAAACTCTTCTCTGATCTTATTATCTCCAATATCTTTCTCCTTGGCAAATACCAAAGTGAAGTACTCTTGAGAGTAATTTCATTTCTTATGGTAGCCTACACAGATGCTGTATAAAATTGCTATTGTGATAGGATATTTGATTTGTCAGGAGCTAAACAGTGAACAGATGGGTGAAGGAAGACAAAGATGAGAGATAGTGACATTGAAATGATGGCCAAAAAACAAAAGTAAAAACCATTGCAAAGTAACAATTCCAAACAAAATTTATGAATGAAATTATTCCCTACAGTACACTGTCAATTAATCTCCTTTAATGTGAGGATAAAAAGAACTACAGATGTTGAAAATATGAAATAAAGATCTGACTGGGCAGCACATATGTAAAAAGAAACAAAGTTAATCTTTCAGCTTGAAGATCCATCATCAGACACTATGAATTCTCTGACTGCCTTGTTGAAGGACAAATTGCTGATCTGCTTTGACATCCTGCAGACCTGTTTTCAGTTTAATCCATAGCCATGATGACAAAAGTACACTGCATCACTCGGAAATTGGATGACTTCTGCTTGTATTTCAGTATCAGCCATCAAATACTTCATTGTGCCTGCAAATGGAGACAGCTACAAATTCCATAAGCGAAAATAAATCTCCAAACTGTGTACAAAGACCTTTTCCAAATTGTCAATACTCATCAACATTGAACACGAGTGTCTGTGCAGGTTTCCAATGCATCAGCCTTTTTTTCTACACTCCTCTAATCAATGTCTTCATTTCTTTGCTGCAACAGAATTCATATGTGAGCTCATGTCTCTTAACGTTCTTACCTATTTCCCTGTGAATGTGGGATGCTCATGCCTGGTTCTTCACCATCTTTCAGGTATAGAATCTGTCATTCATGCTATACTCAGTTGAGGAAAGAAGGATAAATGTTAGAGTTTACATGTATCATTGCTGTTGCAGTTTATGTACCACTGGATGCTAATGCTAAAGTAGCCATGAAAGACCTCAGTGTCGCTATTAGCAAACTGCAGACATTGCATCCAGTCGGAGCCTTTATTGTCACTGGGGACTTTAATCATTGCAACCTACATACCGTGCTTCCAAGATTTTACCAAAATGTATCATGTACCACAAGGGGAAATAAAACCTTAGATCATGTCCACACAAATGTGGCTGACGCTTACAAAGCCACTACCCTCCCCCACCTGGGACAGTCCGACCAGCTTTCATTGTTTTTGCTTCCCAAGTATAGCCTGGTCATTAAACATGTGAAACCCACTGTGAAGTCTATTCAGATCTGGCTGGAGGGTGCTGACTGTTCGTCAGCACCAATTCCAGCACACAGGCTGGAGTGCGTTTGCTGCCCATGCCACCACAGACTCTCAGAGTAACATTGACTTATATACCCACTCTGACCTTGAGCACATCAACAAGTGTGTAGATAGACTAACACCACAAAAACAAATAAAAGTTTTCCCCAATCAGAAACCATGGATGAACAGAGAGGTTTGTCTCCTGCTCAAAGCCAGAGATTCAGCCTTCAGGTCTGGAGACCGGGAGGCTTACAGCTCAGCCAAAGCCAACCTGAGGAGGGAAATCTCTCAGGCTAAACACATATACAAACAGAGGATCGAGGAGCAGTTCAACTCCTCGGACCCCCGGCACATGTGGCATGGCATACAGGTTATTACAGACATCAAACCTCCTAGTACTGTGCCCCCTTCCAGCTCTGTTTCCCTCCCTGATGAGCTCAATTACTTCTATGCTTGCTTTGACCGAGAGAACAAGGAGGTCACCCTCAAAGCGGATCTCCCACCTGGTGAACTGCCTCTCTCACTTTCCACCTCCGATGTTTGCGCCACCCTGAGCAGGGTGAATATACAGAAGGCAGCTGGTCCAGCTGGAATACCTGGCCATGTGCTCAGAGTCTGTGCAGGGCTGTTGGCCAAGGTCTTCATGGACATTTTCAATCTGTCCCTGGCCCAGGCAGTTGTCCCCACAAGCTTCAAGATCGCCACCATCGTGCCAGTGCCGAAGCATTCCACTGCCACGGGCCCGAATGACTTCCGCCCAGTTGCACTCACCCCCATCATTGCAAAGTGCTTTGAGAGACTGATTCTATCACATCTGAAATCCTGTCTGCCCACTACCCTGGACCCCCATCAATTTGCCTATCGCACCAACAGGTCTACAGAGGAGGCCATCTCCGCGGCACTTCACTCTGCCCTGACCCACCTGGACAGCCCCAACTCTTACGTCAGAATGCTGTTCATTGACTTTAGTTCGACATTCAATACTGTGATCCCCTCTAAGCTGATCGCCAAACTTCGCCAGCTTGGTATCAGCTCATCCCTCTGCAACTGGACCTTGGACTTTCTGACTAACAGTAGGCAACCTCGCCTCCTCCATTCTCACCCTGAATACCGGCGTGCCTCAAGGCTGTGTGCTGAGCCCTCTTCTGTACTCCCTTTTCACCTATGACTGCGTTCCTGTACATGGTTCTCACTCCATAATCAAGTTCACAGACGACACCACGGTGGTTGGCCTGATCAGAGGGGATGACGAGACGGCCTACAGGGATGAGGTCCAGCACCTGGCCGCGTGATGTGCTGATAACAATCTGGCCCTTAACACCCAGAAGACCAAGGACATTATTGTGGACTTCAGGAATGCTAGGAGCCACACTCATGTCCCCATCTACATCAACAGAGCTGTAGTGGAGCATGTATCAAGCTTCAAATTCCTTGGTTCCACATTTCCAAGGATCTCACCTGGTCCCTGAACTCCTCCATCCTGATCAAAAAGGTGCAACAGCGCCTTTATTTCCTGTGGAGCATTAAGAAAGCTTACCTCTGTCCCAGGATACTGATGGACTTTTACTGCTGTACCATTGAGAGCATACTCACCAACTGCATCTCAGTGTGGTATGGCAATTATCCTCTATTAGACCACAAAGCACTCAAGTGGGTGGTGAAAACTACCCAGCAGATTATCGGCACCCAATTGCCCACCATTGAGAATGTCTACCATAAATGCTGCCTGGGCAGGGTGAAAAGCATTATCAAGGATGCATCTCACCCTAACCATGGACTCTTTACTCTCCTCCCATCCGGTAGGCGCTACAGGAGCCTCTGCTCCCGCACCAGCAGGCTCAGGAAGAGCTTCTTCCCTGAGGCTGTGACCCTGCTGAACCTCACATCACAGCGCTAAGCAGTATTGCACCCATATTGGACTGTCTCAGTACTTTTATATTTGTGTGCTGTAGCACTTAATTTTTATTCACAGTTATTTTGTAAATAATACTATTCTTTTGCACTTCTGGTCAGATGCTAATTACATTTCATTGGCTTTGTATCTGTACTCGGCACAATGACAATAAGGTTGAATCTAATCTAATCTAATAATGATTGATCATCAAAGGCATTGGTTTGCACCATCTTTTTGACCATGTACCTGGAGACTTTTAATTCTGTTTTTTTGCCTCATCTCATTCACATCCAGACCATAGCCCTCCACACCCCTCCCATCCATGTACCTCTCCTAGCTTCTCTTAAATGTTCCAATTGAAACCCCATTCACCACTTCTGTCAGTAGCTCAATCCATATTGACACCACCCTCTGATTGAAGAAGTTCCCCCTCAGGTTCTCCTTAGATATTTCACCTTTCACCCTAAATCTATGACCTCTAGTTCTAGTCTCACCCAACCTCTGAGGGAAATGCCTGCATGTATTTACCCTTTTTATACCCTTCATAATTTTGTTTACCTCTATAAGATTTCCCCTCATTCTCTTATGCTCCAGGGGGATAAAGGCTTAACCTATTCAACCTTTCCATATAACTCAGGTCCTCAAGTCCTGGAAATATCCTTCTAAATTTTCTCTGCACTCTTTCAAGCTGATTGATATCCTTCCTGTAGACAGGTGACCAGAACTGCACACAGTACTCCAAATTCAGCCTCAACAATGCCTTATACAACTATCGCCCAGCATCACTCACATCGACAGTGATGAAATCTTTTGAGAGGTTGGTCATGACTCGGCTGAACTCCCGCTTCAACAAGGACCTGGACCCATTGCAATTTGCCTATCGCTATAATAGGTCAACGGCAGACAGACACAATCTCAATGGCTCTCCACACGACTTTAGACCACCTGGACAACACAAGCACCTACGTCATGATGCTGTTCATCAAATATAGTTCAGCATTTAATACCATCATTCCCACAATCCTGATTGAGAAGTTGCAGAACCTGGGCCTCTGTACCTCCCTCTGCAATTGGATCCTCGACTTCCTAACTGGAAGTCCACAATCTGTGTGGATTGGTGATACCATATCCTCCTTGCTGACGATCAACACTGGCACGCCTCAGGGATGTGTGTTTAGCCCACTGCTCTACTTTCTATATACATATGACTGTGGGGCAAGGCATAGCTCAAATACCGTCTATAAATTTGCTGACGATACAACCATTGTTGTTGACGAGAGGGCGTACAGGAGTGAGATATTCCAACTAGTGGAGTGGTGCCGCAGCAACAACCTGGCACTCAATGCCAGTAAGATGAAAGAGCTGATTGTGGACTTCAGGAAGGGTAAGAATGAGGAACACATACCAATCCTTATTGAGGGATCAGAAGTGGAGAGAGTGAGCAGCTTTAGGTTCCAGGGTCTCAAGATCTCTGAGGATCTAACCTGATCCCAACATATCGATGTAGTCATAAAGAAGGCAAGACAGCGGCTATACTTTATTAGGAGTTTGAAGGGATTTGGCATGTCAACAAATACACTCAAAAACTTCTATAGTTGTACCGTGGAGAGCATTCTGACAGACTGCATCACTGTCTGGTATGGAGGGGCTACTGCAGAGGACTGAAAGAAGCTACAGAAAGTTGTAAATCTAGTCAGCTCCATCTTGGGTACTAGCCTACAAAGTACCCAGGACATCTTTAGGGAGTGGTGTCTTAGAAAGGCAGCGACCATTATTAAGAACCTCCAGCACCCAAGGCATGCCCTTTTCTCACTGTTACCATCAGGTAGGAGGTACAGAAGCCTGAAGGCACACACTCAGTGATTCAGGAACAGCTTCTTCCCTTCTACCATCCTATTCCTAAATGGACATTGAACCCTTGGACAGTACCTCACTTTTTTTAATATACAATATTTCTGTTTTTTGCACAATTTTTTAATCTATTGAATATATGTATTCTGTAATTGATTTACTTATTTAAAGATTCAGAAATTATTGATATATGTTCCCTTTTTTTCTGCTGCACACTTCAGTGCTCTACCATTCACTATGTTATTCATACCCTGGTTTGCCCTGCCAAAGTCCAATACCTCACACTTTAAATTCATGAAATTCCATCACTCATTTTTCATTCCATTTTTCCAGCTAATCCAGATCATGCTGTAAGCTTCAATAACCTTCCTTGCTGTTCACTATTCCCCCAGTTTTGGTGTCATCCACAACTTTGCTGTGGAGATGGTGGAAAATAACTTTAGAATGCTAAAAATGTTAAAAAAAAACAAGGTGTGCAATGAAAACAGAAAATGCTCAGGAAGTCAGGTAACATCTGTGGAAAAGAAGCAGTTTTGGGTCTATGATTCTTCAGAAATGCTCTGTAGTTCTGTGTGGTGAGAAAGAACTTAATTCTTCAGAAACTCATCTTTCCATTAGACACCAAAGGCTGCCAACTGTTCATGATAATACAGTAGTCTCAACCAATAGCATTGTTTGCATTGAGGTGAAAGTTGATATGTTTATAATATACAGTATGGGCAGCTTGAAATTGTCTGCTACTTGCATTGCAATCAGTGGACTGGAATTAATTATAATTCCTTGGCCTCAATGGAGATCAAATTTAGCCTGATTTCTCTCTTTCCATATTATATCCATATGGCTGTGCTTATCCCAAAGACGAGTCATTCCTTATCCCAAAATTGAATCAGCTAAAAGAAAGATGAATTAAATTCATTTTTAGCATTTGTCATATTTTGTTCAAAACATTATTGAAATATCGATTGTCTCCAAGATGGAGACCATTTAGCCAAATGACTTTACTCAATTTCCCAGTCCACAGGATGATACTGCAAATTCATCCTTTCCTAGCTCTAAACTCCTTTCTCTCATTTCTTTATGATTTCCTCTATGTTTCTTATCTTCCCTTCAAAACAAAAATCAATAACCCTTTCATTCCGGTGAACTACTGATCCATTTCTAAAACCCCTTTCCTACTTGAAACTCTTTTCTGTATGAACCTCATTATTTGAGATCTTTCAATCCTGTTTGCTCTACTGCCACCATTTTTATCAAGGCTGCTTCCAACAAAATGTGATTGTGTTAGAGCTAATCTATCTTAACTTATCCATTTTGATTGTGCTTAAGTCTTAATATGGTTGACCACATCACATCATCCTCTCCCGATGTTTTACCACCTACTTTCCTCTTGCTGGGATAACAGTGGTTCCATTTTGTTCTGTAAATTATAGAAGGAGAATTACACTCACGATGACATCATTGCTGTCGCTTTTTGGTATATAATATTCACTTCTTCTTCTCATTCTACATGCTGCCCATTGGTAACATCCAAAAACAAAATGTTAGTTTCAACATGATGACAATGAATCCTGCTTCATCCCCTCTCTTGAATCTGCAATTGTTCTTGAATCTTCAGCCTGCTTGTCTGACATCCAAAACTGAATGAACTGAATATTTCTACAAATAAATATTAGAAATTTCAAAGCCATTCTCATTTGTTTCCATCATAATTTGCATCCCCTGGTGACAGTTTTAGCCTTCTGTCTGGCAATAGGCTTCATATGATACAAATACCAGATTAAGCTTCAGACCACAATCACTAAAATAGTCGAAAACAGTGCTGGAAGCTGCGTTCCTCAAATTATTTGCGATTCAGACCATTATCCACATCTTTATAGCTTTCATATTTTACTGCTCTATTCCTGACTGATTCCATGAGGTTGTTACAGCCAGGGGTGGTAGTGGGGATAAGCCCCCACTACCTATCATGTATCATGTCGACAGCTGGGATGCAACATCCATGCTTGGCCCCAACAACAGAGGGCCTCAATTTCTGACCAGACTTTCTCAACCTATCTTCTGCAAACGAGGTATTTTAGAAATTTGATATCCATGTGTCTTGACCAGCACTAAATTCCATTTATAGAGTCACAGAGATGTACTGCACAGAAACAGGACCTTTGGCCCAACTCATTCTCGTTGACTGATATACCTGCCTAAGCAAGTCCCATTTGCCTACAATTGACCCATATCCATCTTAACCTTTCCTATCCATGACCCAGTCCAAATGTCTTCTAAACATGATTGTCCCCACATCTACATTTCCTCTGGCATTTCATTTCACATACCCACCACCATCAGAGTGAAAAAGTTGCCTGACAGATCCCTTTTAAATCTTTTCTGTCTCATCTTATATCTATGTCCTTCTGTTTTAGGGAAAATACTGTGATTATTCATCTTATCCATGTCCCTCATGATTTTATATAACTTTTCGGCCTCCTATTCTCTAAGGAAAGATGCCCAGCTTTTCCAGTCTCTCCTTATGACTCAAGCTGTCCAGTCCCAGAAATATCTTGGTGAATCTTCTCTGCATTCTTTTCAGCTTAATAACATCTTTCCTATAAATAGGTGAGTAGAACTACACAGAGTAATCCAAGTGTGGCCTCACCAACGTCATGTACAGTTGCAACATAACATCCCAACTTATGAATTCAGTGCCCTGCCCAATGAAGACCAGTATCCCAAATGTCTTCTTCAACACCATGTCTACCTGTATTGCCACTGTCAGGGAATTATGTACATGTATCCCTTGGTCTCCCCATTCTACAACACATTCCAATGTCCTGTCATTTACTGTATAAGTCTTGCTCATATTTATGTTCCCAAAATGGAACGGTTTGCACTGATCCAAGTTAAATTCCATCAGCTATTTCCTGGCTTACTTTCCCAGATGATCTAGATCCTGTTGTAATCTTAGATAGCCATCTCACTGACCATTATAGCAGCAGTTTTGGTGTCATCTGCAAATTTAGTAACAAGGCCAAGAACATTCTTATCCAAATTATTAATACAGATGATGAACATCAGTAGACTAAATTCCAATCCCTGTAGCAGTGGTAATCCCAGGCCCCCAATCTGTAAAACAGCCCTCCACTACCATCCTTTGACTCCTTCCACCCAGCCATTTTATATCTAATTGGTTGGTTCACTATGGATTGCATGTGAACTAAACTTCCAGACCAGCCTATCGTGCAAAATCTTGTCAAAGACCTTACTGAAATCCATGTATACAACATTTACTCCCCACTCTCATCAATCCTCTTGATCACTTCTTCAAAAGGTTCATTCAAATTCTTGAGACATTTAAGGATAATACATGAGCATATATATTAGAAGGAATAAACTAGAGGCCCACTCAATCCCTCATGCCTTTTTTTTGTCTTTATTTACAATGTGATCGATCAACAACATGAGGTTTCAAACCTAAGTTCTGAATTTTCATCCACCTACTGTTACCACCCTTTACCTCTGTATTAAAAATAGTTAGACTCTGTGCCCACTGCCCTTTTAGAAGAGGATTCCCAAGACTCGAGCCTTCAAAGCAAACAAGTTCCTCCTCAATGTGAATGGGCAACTGCACTTCTTTAAACATTGATTCTTAGTTCTAAATAATCCCATAAGAGAAAACATCCTCTCCACAACCATCCTGTTAAGACCCCTTAATTTCTTCTGATTAAACTCCCGTGGATACCTTGAGTCTGCCCATATTTTCCATGTTTGACAATCCACCAATTTTAGGTATAAGTCCAGTTCAACCTTCTCTGAATGGCTTCTAACATATTGACATCATTCCCGAAATAAGGAGACCAGCAATGCATACAATACTCCAATGGTGGTCTCGCCAGCACCCCATGTAAGTCAAGCAGAAGCTCCTTACTTTTGTAGTTCTCCTCTGCTTGAACTAGATTCTGCTGCCATCTTGATCTCACCTCCCCTTTCAGCATTCTAAAGGATCTTTCTGATCTGCCATCTTCCAGCAATCACTATGCTACTCATGCAAACTGCAGGAGATGCAACACCTATCCATCCCAACATCTTGGGACCCAAACAGGCATTCCAGATGAAGTACTTCTTCTGCTTTAATGTACTGCATTTTTTTCTCTTTGTTATGAGATACTCCCGAACACGCTGGCTTCCATGACTTAAATGCTCTAACTCTCCAGAGTACGGATAGCTGGTACGACCTCTTTAAGGGCTTAGGACGTTCCCGTTAACTGACAATCACGTCGTGGGTGCCAAGAATTGAGTACTTAAGGAAAATCTGAACATAAGTTCAGTGCTCAATTGTAAGCCTACTAGTGATATTACCTTGCATTTGTTTTGTGTTCAGATTCAGTTCGATAACGTGTCTTGAAACTTGCTTCAGATACCCCAGCATCTGGGTCCACATCATCCTTATCAAGGACTCTCATCACAGTACAATTGAGCCAACATGGAACCTGAGGGGAATTGGAGCCTTTCGTCAGTTGTGGCCAACCACAGTGAGAAAATTTCCAGACAAAGCTTGGAGATACGTGACCGCCAGGTCGCCATGTGCCAACTATTGCAGGGAGGAAGCCAAAGTTGCTCAGCTGAGGCTGTTGTTCACTCTGCGGTGCCGTTCCATCTTCCAATTCTGGGGAGGTTCAACAGTGACCTGGTTCTTGCTGCGGCTTCCTCGTCCAATGCTCATTTGTATTTGAAGTCCAGCCATCCCGGTTCCCTTCTGAGCAGAGAAAGATGGCCTTCATTATCTCTCTTCTTACTGGAAGATCCCAGTCGCCAGGCCTCAATGAGGGGAAAGACTCCCTTACACCGATCCTTGAACCCTATTCTGGGGTTGCAAGAACCCTCTGTAACATCTCACTGCCATTGCCTGTGGATACAGATGGGGAGTCGGACTCTGATTTGGCCATTGTTTCCACGGATGAACTTTATGAGCTTGGAGAGAGGACTCTGAAGCCCGTTGAACCATCCCTGTCACCAAAGAAGTCTCAAGAGTCATCCTCGAAGGAAGGTCCAGAAACCGGTCAAAACTCCCTCTGTTTATAAGGACTTAGAGGAGGTCTTCAGCAAGGAAAAAGCCTCGACTCTTCCACCGCATTGACCCTATGACTGTGCCATTGCCCAGTACTTGTCTTCCATGGGATCATTTGTACATGCTCACAGGCCCAGAGAAAAGCGCCATGGAGGAGTATATAAAGGAAGCTCTTGCCACGGGCTTCATTTGGCCCTCCACCTCACCCGCTGGCGCAAGTTTCCTCTTTGTACAAAAGAAAGATGGGGAGCCTGTGGCCATGCGTTGAACACAGGGGATTAAGCTGCATAACAATCAAGAATCACTACCCCTTCCTGTTATGAATACAGCTTTCAAGATGTTCCAAGGGACAAGGGTATTTACAAAATTAGACTTCCAGAGTGTCTACAACCTGGTCCTAATCAGGGAGGGCGATGAGGGGAAGAAAGCATTCAATACACCAACAGGGCACTATAGGTACCAGGTTGTGCTCTTTGGCCTTGCAAATGCCCATCCATTTTCCAAGCCTTTATAAACGACAGACTCCATAGGTATGCCTTCATCTACATGGATGATATACTAACCTTCTCAAAATCCATGGAGGAGCACATCGCTCACATCAGGAACATTTTAAAGAGGCTCCTAGACCCAGGGATTTTGTCAGGTTGGAAAAGTCTAAGTTTTAGAAACATAGAAACATAGAAAATAGGTGCAGGAGTAGGCCATTCGGCCCTTCGAGCCAGCACCGCCATTTATTATGATCATGGCTGATCATCCAACTCAGAACCCTGCCCCAGCCTTCCCTCCATACCCCCTGATCCCCGTAGCCACAAGGGCCATATCTAACTCCCTCTTAAATATAGCCAATGAACTGGCCTCAACTGCTTCCTGTGGCAGAGAATTCCACAGATTCACCACTCTCTGTGTGAAGAAGTTTTTCCTAATCTCGGTCCTAAAAGGCTTCCCCTTTATCCTCAAACTGTGACCCCTTGTTCTGGACTTCCCCAACATCGGGAACAATCTTCCTGCATCTAGCCTGTCCAATCCCTTTAGGATTTTATACGTTTCATTTATGTGACAACTGTTTCATTTTTGGGTTTCATTATCTCTAATGATAAGATGGCCCCTACCAAGACCCAGGTAGTCAGAGACTGGCCACCATAATCCTATATCAAACAGGTCTAACGATTCCTGTGGTTTGCTAACTTCTATCGGAAGTTCATCAGGAACTTCGGAGTGGCAGCTCCGTTGGCGGCTCTAACTGAGAGATCCATGGGTCCTTTCGTCTGGACAACTGAAGCAGAGGCTGCTTTTGCAGAGCTTCAACAGCGGTTTACTACAGCTCCCATCTTGGCTTCTTCTAAACCGGCCCTTCCTGTCATTGTGGAGGTGGATGCCTCAGGCATTGGAGTGGATGCCATCTTGTCTCAATGATCACCTTTGGACAGTAAATTGCATTTGTGTGTATTCTTCTCCAAGCAGCTATCCCCAGCAGAGAACTATGACATTGGGAATTGGGAGCTTCTTGCAGTTAAGTTAGCTTTGGAGGAATGGCGTCACTGGCTGGAGGGGGCCAAGAACCCTTTTATTATTTCGACTGACCATAAGAACCTGGCCTATGTTCAGGAGGCCAAGAGGCTGAATTCCAGGCAGGCCAGGCGATTTTCATTTTTTAACCAGTCTAATTTCGTCTTGACCTATCGACCGGAGTCTAAGAACCAGAAGCCCGGTGCCCTGTCCTGCCAGTTTGACAAACCAGAACGAGAGCCTTTTGCCCCAAGTCAGGGTTGTAGTACCAATTTGCTGGGGAATCAATGCTCTTCACAATGCCCAATCGCAAGGGGAGTTTTACCGGGAGTTGTCCTGCAGGTCAGCTGTACATCCTAAGTTCCGTCCTGCCCCAGGTACTTTAATGGAGATATTCATCAAGTATAACCGCACAGCCAGGGATTGCCAGGTACCCTCTAGTTTATCAAGAGGAGGTATTGGTGGCTTGGAATGATGAGAGAAATTCAGTAGTATGTGCAGGCATGTAAGGTATGCACCCTAAACAGGGAGCCCCGTACCTATCCTCTAGGGTCCCCTACTCGTCCTGAAAAGATATCGGGCACCCTTCTCCATGGACTTTGTCACAGGTATCCTGTCATCCAAGGGGAAATCGGTCATCATGAAGGTTATTGATCAGTTTTCGAAAGCCTGCAAGTTCATTGCTTTGGAGAAGCTAACTTCTACAGCGGAGATGGCCAAGATTATCCTGGGCCAGATCTTCACTGTCCATAGATTCCCAGTGGAC
Organism: Mobula hypostoma; assembly: GCF_963921235.1. Classification (NCBI taxonomy): domain Eukaryota; kingdom Metazoa; phylum Chordata; class Chondrichthyes; order Myliobatiformes; family Myliobatidae; genus Mobula; species Mobula hypostoma. The sequence goes on along the minus strand of NC_086102.1, from coordinate 67,821,918 downwards.
ATTGTCTCAGATCGTGGTCCACAATTCACATCACATTTCTGGAAAGATTTCTGTAAACTGATAGGGGCAAGAGCAAACCTTTTCTCTGGATTTCACCCACAGTCCAATGGCCAGATGGAGCGGACCAACCAAGATTCAGAACGTACACTGAGATGCCTGGCCTCGGAAAGAGCTGATGAGTTGTGTGGCCATTTGTCCATTTTGAGTTGTGACTACATTACAGAATTTGGCACATGGGATGTCACCGTTTGAGTGCCAGTTTGATTATCTTCCGCCTCTGTTTCCAGAACAAAAAGCCGAGGCTGGAGTCACTGCGGCAGAATATCTTGTCCAACACTGCAAGGAGAAATAGATGAGGGCAAGAAAGATTTTTCTGGCATCTACTTGGAGAGCAGAAACCAAGATAAACTGAAGGGGAAGTCTGGGACTTGCGTTACAGCCTGGAAAACAAGTGTCTGTCTACTCATGATTTGCCTCTCCTGGTGGAATCTATAAAGTTGGTGCCCATGTTTGTTGGTCCTTTTATGATCATGAGGAAAGTAAACCCAGTGGTTTACACCCTGCAGCTCCCCAAGTCCTTAAAGATCAACCTCACCTTTCACAACTCTAAATTAAAACCTGTCTGCACCAGCCCCTTAGCGCCATCACCATCGGCCCCACCGCCACCCACGTTTATCGAGCCTTCACGGTGAAAAGATTTTTGGACACGCATACTGCTCGAGGAATTTGGCAATACCTAGTGGACTTGGAGGGATTTAGACTGGAGGAAAGGTACTGGATGCCAGAAAGAGACCCTGTCTAGATCCTAGACTCATTCACGATTACCATCACTGCCTCTCCGAGCAACCAGGGTCATCAGGAGTTGGCTGTAGGGGAGGGGGTCCTGTTACAAGATGCTCCCAACCACATCAGCTTTTGAAACTTAAATGCTCTAACACACCGGAGTACAGAGTATGGATAGCTGGCCCAGCCTCTCTAAGGGTTAGGATGCTCCCGTTCATTCATAATCATGTTATGATCAAGGCACGACTATGCTGGTGCATGGATGTCAGCAAGTTAGACCAGCGGGAAGAATTTAAAAAGAAGACATCTTTATAGAGTGGGCAACAGAGAAGCAGGCATCAGAGTAGAGGGAGTCAGAGTAGGAGGGTTTTGGCTCAATGGGGCTTCGGTAATAATGGGTTGAGGCGAGTTAAGTTACTTGTGAAGAATAGGAATAGGAAGTATGTCTGCGATGCTCGTGTTCTGTACTGGGTGTCGGATGTGGGATGTCCAGGAGACTCCAAGCCTCCCAGACGGCCACATTAGCACCAGGTGCATTGAGCTGCAGCTCCTTAAGGACTAGATTGAGAACTGGACATATAGCTCAATGACCTTCATCTGGTCAGGGAAAGTAAGGAGGTGACAGATAGGAGCTATAGGCAAGTAGTCACACTGGGGCCTCGGAAGACAGATCAGGAGAGGGAATGGCAAGAGTCAGATACCAGAGAATACCTCTGTGGCTGTCCTCCTTAACAATAAGTACTCCTGTTTGAGTACTGTTAGGGGGGAGCGACTTACCTGGGAGAAGAACAGTGGCCGCGCCTCCGGAACAGAGTCTGGCCCTGTGGCTCAGAAGGGCAGGGAAAGAAAGAGGAATGCAGCAAAGATAGGGAACTCTATAGTTAGAGGGTCAGACAGATGATTCTTGGATGCTGGAAAGAAACATGGATGGTAGTTTGCCTCCCAGGTGCCAGGGTCCTGATCGCGTTCACAATATCCTGAAGTGGGAAGGTGAACAGCCAGAGGTCGTGGTACATATTGGTATGAATGACATAGGTAGGAAAAGGGACGAGGTCCTGAAAACAGACTACAGAGAGTTAGGAAAGAAGCTGAGAAGCAGAACCTCGAAGGTAATAATCTCGGGATGACTGCCTGTGCCACGCAACCGTGAGTTTAGGAATAGAATGAGGTGGAGGATAAATGCATGGCTGAGAAATTGGAGTAGGGGACAGGGATTCAGATTTCTGGATCATTCGGACCTCCTTTGGGGCAGAAGTGACCTGTACCAAAAGGATGGGTTGTACTTGAATCTGGGGAGACCAATATCCTGGCAGGGAGGTTTGCTAAGGCTACTGGGGAGAGTTTAAGCTAGAATTGCTGGGAGGTGGGAACCGAACTGAAGAGATGGAAGATGGGGTGGTTGGCTCACAAATAGGGAATGCTTGTAGACAGTGTGAGAGAGAGGATAAGCAGGTAATAGAGAAGGGGCATGCTCAGATCGATGGTTTGAAATATGTCAATTGTAATGCAAGGAGTATTATGAACAAAGCGGATGAGCTTAGAGCGTGGATCAGTACTTGAACTATGATGTTGTGGCATTGCAGAGACTTGGATGGCTCAGGGACAGGAATGGCTACTTAGAGTGCTAGGCTTTAGATGTTTCAGAAAGGACATGGAGCGGGGCAAAAGAGGTGGGGGCGTGGCACTGCTGATCAGAGATAGTATCATGGCTGCAGAAAAAGAGGAAGTCATGGAGGGATTGTCAACTGAGTCTCTATGGGTGGAAGTTAGAAACAGGAAGGGATCAATAACTCTACTAGGTGCTTTTTATAGACCACCCAATAGTAACAAGGACATCGAGGAGCAGATAGGAAGACAGATTCTGGAACAGTGCAATAGTAACAGGGTTGTCGTGATGGGAGATTTTAATTTCCCAAATATTGATTGGCATCTCCCTAGGGTGAGGGGTTCAGATGGGGTGGAGCTTGTTAGGTGCGTTCAAGAAGGTTTCTTGACAAAATATGTAGATAAGCCTACAAGAGGAGAGGCAGTACTTGATCTGGTATTGGGAAATGAACCTGGTCAGGTGTCAGGTCTCTCAGTGGAGAGCATTTTGGAGATAGTGATCACAATTCTATCTCCTCCACCATAGCATTGGAGAGGGATAGGAACAGACATGTTAGGAAAATGTTTAATTGGAGTAAGGGGAAATATGAAGCTATCAGGCAGGAACTTGGAAGCATAAATTGGGAGCAGATGTTCTCAGGGAAATGTACGGCAGAAATGTGACAAATGTTCAGGGGATATTTGTGTGGCGTTCTGCACAGGTACATTCCAATGAGACGGGAAGAATGGTAGGGTACAGGAACCATGGTGTACAAAGGCTGTTGAAAATCTAGACAAGAAGAAAAGAAAAGCTCACAAAAGGTTCAAAAAGCTAGGTAATATTAGAGATCTAGAAAATTATAAGGCTAGCAGGGAACTTAAGAATGAAATTCGGGGAGCCAGAAGGGGCCATGAGAAGGTCTTGGCGAGCAGGATTAAGGAAAACCCCAAGGCATTCTACAAGTATGTGAAGAGCAAGAGGATAAGACGTCACAGAATAAGACCAATCAAGTGTGACAGTGGAAAAGTATGTATGGAACAGGAGGAGGCAGCGGAGGAACTTAATGAATACTTAGCTTCAGTATTCACTACGGAAAAGGACCTTGGCAATAGTAGGAATGACTTACAGCAGACTGAAAAGCTTGAGCATATAGACATTAAGAAAGAGGATGTGCTGGAGCTTTTGGAAAACATCAAGTTGGATAAGTTACCAGGACTGGACGAGATATACCCCATGCTGCTGTGGGAGGCAAGGAGGAGATTGCTGAGCCTCTAGCAATGAACTTTGCATTGTCAATGGGGATGGGAGAGGTTCCATAAGATTGGAGGGTTCCAGATGTTGTTCCCTTATTCAAGAAAGGGAGTAGAGATAGCCCAGGAAATTATAAACCTGTGAGTCTTACTTCAGTGGTTGGTAAGTTGATGGAGAAGATCCTGAGAGGCAGGATTTATGAACATTAGGAGAGGCATAATATGATAAAAATAATCAGCATGGCTTTGTCAAAGGCAAGTTGTGCCTTATGAGCCTGATTGAATTTTTGAGGATGTGACTAAGCAGATTGACGAAGGTAGAGCAGTAGATGTAGTGTATATGGATTTCAGCAAGGCATTTGATTTGGTACTCCATGCAAGGCTTATTGAGATAGTAAGGAGGCATGTGATCCAAGGGGACCTTGCTTTGTGGATCCAGAATTGGCTTGCCCACAGAAGGCAAAGGGTGGTTGTCGACAGGTCATATTCTGCATGGAGATCGGTGACCAGTTGTGTGCCTCCGGGATCTGTTCTGGGACCCCTTCTCTTCATGATTTTTATAAATGAGCTGGATGAGGAAATGAAGGGACGGGTTAGTAAAGCTGCTGATGACTCAAAGATTGGAGGTGTTGTGGATAGTGTGGAGGGTTGTCCGAGGTTACAGCGGACATCGATAGGATGCAAAACTAGGTTGAGAAGTGGCAGATGGAGTTCAACCCAGATAACTGTGAGGTGGTTCATTTTGGTAGGTCAAATATGATGGCAGAATATAATATTAATGGTAAGTCTCTTAGCAGTGTGGAAAATCGGAGGTATCTTAGGGTCTGAATACATAGGACACTCAAATCTGCACAGGTTGACTTTGTGGTTAAGAAGGCATACAATGTATTGGTCTTCATCAACTGTGGGATTGAGTTCAAGAACTGATAGGTAATGTAAGCGCTTTATAGGACCCTGATCAGACCCCACTTGGAGTACTGTGCTCAGTTCTGGTCACCTCACTACAGGAAGGATGTGGAAACTATAGAAAGGGTGCAGAGGAGATTTGCAAGGATGTTGCCTGGATTGGGAAGCATGACTTATGAGAATAGGTTGAATGAACTTGGCCTTTTCCCCTTGGAGTGACGGAGAATGAGGGGTGACCTGATAGAGGTGTATAAGATGATGAGAGGCATCGATCATGAGGATAGTCAGAGGCTTTTTCCCAGGACAGAAATGGCTAACACGAGAGGACACAGTTTTAAAGTGCTTGGAAGTAGGTATAGAGGAGATGTCAGGGGTAAGTTTTTTACACAGAGTGGTGAGTGCGTGGAATAGGCTGCCGGCAACAGTGGTGGAGGCAGATACAGTAGGTTCGTTTAAGAGTTTCTTGGATAGGTACATGGAGCTTTGAGAGATAGAGGTCTATGGGTAACCCGAGGTAATTTTTAAAGTAAGTAAGTGTTAGGCACAGCATTGTGGGCCGAAGAGCTTGTATTGTGCTGTAGGTTTTCTATGATTCTATGTTCTGGGTCCCCAGCATTGATTATTTAAGGAATCTACAAGTTCCTTGCTCAGTGCTTAATCATAATCATTAGTGATATCACCTAGCATTTGATTGGCGCTCAGATATAGTTTGATACCATGTCTTGAATGTTTTTTCAGATACCACAGCATTGGGGTCCAAACTTCCTTGTCAAGAACTCACGTCACACTCATTATGTAATCTTCTTTATACTGGGAAAACCAATTGCAAATATGTTGCCCATCTACAAAGCAAAGCATCAACTTTCAATCCACAGGACAACTCTAATCTTCCACTAGCCTGCCAATCTGACCAATGTCCATTGCTTCTTGCACTTTTATAATGAGGCCCATTGAAGCTTGAGGAAAAGCACCTCATGGAAATCTTGCAGCCTTCCAGAGTCATTACTGAATTCAACAATTTATGATAACTTGCTGTATCATTTAATTTGGAACTGACCTGTTCCACTGTTGGTCATACACCTGTAATATAACTTTGGGTTTTCTCTGTCCATTGATTCCAACTGATCTGCCAACTGTTTCTCACAGCTGTGCATTTCATAGTTTAACATAATTTGTTTGTAATATCTCTCACTAATGACCTTTATTTCATAGCTTCTTCATTCTTTTCTTTATGCTGTTCTCTCTCTTGTGACTTTCATTAATCTATTAATTAGATGACTCTGTCAAGAAGTATTTGTCATCCTATCTGAGTTATTTTCTTTACCCTACCTATCCGTACATCATCCTTTCTGCCATTTGAAACTAACCTGCTTTCCCAGGGCCTTTGACTCGAATAATGAACTCCGTTTATCTTCTTGACTTTTCTAATATTTTCTGTTTTTATTTCCATTACCTACGGTTTTTAATATTTATTTTCTCCCCACTTTTTCCCGAGCAATAATTGAAAGCATGCTGTTAGCTTTTCTAATTATTTTATATATCTACATAGGAGCCGTGTGTGACTCAGCAAACAAATCCCTTCTCCGAGAAATCTTCCACCATTAGCTTGTTTTTAATTTTTTCCTCCTAAACTGGGCAGTTTCACTTTTTCCCACAAAATGCTTCATTTACCAAATCATACTAGGGCTGTAAACTATGGAATTTTTTTTCTAACTGTCTGCCTCTAAGTCTCATTTATGGTTTAAGATACCCATGAAAATGTACTTCTTTTGGTTAACTTCCCTAATTCCCTAATCTGGGTTGATTTATGATTTTGCTTTCTGAGGCTCTTGTGAAGTATATAATGTCATGCTGCTACATTAAGTATGCATTCTTTTAATAAAAATTGTTACACTGATACTAAGGGCCTTAATATCTTCTTGCAGCCCTTTTCCAATTTTACTTTGTTATGATGTAGCCATTGCCATTGCAGATATACTCATAAGACAAACAAACCCTTATAGAATAATGATCATGCATTCATGGTCTTCCATGGGTCCATGACACCCAGCCATACTGCTTCTAGCCCAACCAGTTTCTCTCCTGAGATTCCCAGTCACCATCCCTCCTGCCCCTTATATTCCCAGCCCTTAAGCCGAATATCCATAATCCCAGATCTTCCTCAACCACAATCTACACTCTGTCCAACAGACCACTTACAGTACCTTCTCCCAGACTTGACCTCCTGCTCGCTGAGAACTAATACAGTGAGACAACAGACACAGGAAGTTTGAGACAAACCTTATTAGAGTTAATGATGTGTGACTCATACAATTAGAACTTTTCATCTTATGTTTAGCATAGAATGTATTTAAATGAATGGTTTTGGATGTGAAGGGGAGTCTATTGGAAAAGTTCTAATGTACTGTAGCTAATATAAGAACATAAGAAATAGGAGCAGGAGTAGGCCATCTGGCCCATCAAGCTTGCTCTGCCATTCAATAAGATTATGGCTGATCTGGCCATAGATTCATCTCCACCTACCTGCTTTTTCCCCATAACCCTTAATTCCTCTACTATGCAAACATCTATCCAACCTTATCTTAAATATATTTACTAAGGTAACCTCCACTGTTTCATTGGGCATAGAATTCTACAGATTCACCATTCTCTGAGAAAAGAATCCTCATCTCTATCTTAAATCAACTCCCACGAATCTTGAGGCTATGTCCCCTATATCTAGTCTCACCTACCAATGGAAACAACCTTTCTGCCTCTATCTTATCTATCCCTTTCTTAATTTTATATGCTTCTCTAAGATCTCCTCTCATTCTTCCAAATTCCATCGAGTACAGTCCCAGGCGACTCAATCTCTCCTAGTCTAACCCCTTCATCTATGGAATCAACCTGGTGAACCTCCTCTGCACTGCCTCCACAGCCTATATAACCTTCCTCAGTAAGGAGACCAGAACTGCACTCAGTACTCCGGGTGCAGGCTCACCAGTACTCTGTACAGCATAACCTCCCTACTCTTAAATTCAATCCCTACAGCAATGAAGGCCAATATTCCATTTGCCTTCTTAATAGACTGCTGTACCTGCAATCCAACCTTTTGTGATTCATGCACAAGCACTCTCCGGTCCCTCTGCACAGCAGCATGCTGCAATTTTTTTACCATATAAATAATCTGCTCTTTCATTTTTCCTTCCAAAGTGAATGACCTCACATTTACCAACATCGTACTCCATCTCTCAGACCCTTGCCCACTCACTTAACCTATCTATATCTCTCTGCAGACTCTCCGTATCTTCTGCACAATTTACTTTTCCACTCAATTTAGTATCATCAGTTAACTTAGATACACTGCACTTGGTCCTGTCTTCCAGATATTTAATGCATATCATGAACAGTTGCAGGCCCAGCACAGATCCTTACAGCACACCGCTCACCACTGATTGCCAGCCAGAGTAATACCCATGTATCTAACTCTCTGCTTTCTATTAGTTAACCAATCCTCTAATCATGCTAATACATCACCCCCAACTCTATGCATCCTTATCTTATGGAGAAGGCTTTTATGCAGCACCTCATCAAACGCCTTCTGGAAATCCAAATAAATAACGTACATCTGTTCCCCTCTATCCACTGTGCTCGTTATAGCCACAAAGAACTCAAAATAATGTATTTTAATATATTAACTCCTTGTCATTCTAAGAATACATATACACATTAAAAATAATATTGAACTATGTCATATCTTTGTAAAGATGTAGCAAAGGTTTACAATTGCATGCCTATACAACTCCTCTACCGATGTGGTGTCAGGTTAATTTATAATTTAATACTTGCATAACACCATAAATTTAATAGTGTGCCTTAAATCTTAAATTTATCATAAGCAATAAATTGTATATCAACTGATTTGTCTGTGTGCTGCATCATATTTCTTTCAGTTGGCACCTTGTTCCATCAAGCCATTTACAGAATCTAATCTTTTAAATTAGATTTGTCATATGTGAAATACACATTTCATGTCTCTGGGACATAAGATTTTCTGACAATACATTCTAATACCATACATTTTTCATTTGAATAGATATATTACTTCTGCCAAAAGGGAAATTGGACATTCCTTTGATATTTGCACCAGATGACATGACATTTTATGAGGGGCTGATGGTGGTCCAAATCAGGAAACAGGATGGAAGTACTTGGCCTCCTTCTGTGCCAAATATAACAACTCAAGAAATGAAAAGGTAAGATGCTGACACATCAGGCATGGAAGCAGAAATATTTGTTTTTTATAACTGTTTAAAGAATCAATTTAATATATGATATTATATTTTTGATGTAAATATGAGATGATGTGAGTGCTGACAGTAGATTATTACACAATGACAATTAAATGCAAAGAAATAATGCAAAACTGAACAGATTCACGTGAGTCATTAAGACAAAAGAAGAATTTAACATCCAAGATTACTGATGATAAAAGTCAGATGAAAAGAGCGCTAGGTGTCTGCGAATTGATAGGCACTGAATAAGTGAGGAATAGGCTTTCATGATAAGTATAATAGAGGAAACGTGCAATTGTGCACTTTTATTTTGGAAGAAATATAATGCAAGTTTTTTTAAGGGAAACTAGTAAATTTTTGTGTTCTGTGATGTTATTTTGCTGGTTTACAAAACACAAAAAGTTAACTTGCAGGTACTGTGAGTAGTATTGAAGACAGATGCAGATTTGCTTTTTATGCAAGAGCATTGTGGTATAAGAGGAACGGTGCTTTGCTGTTCAAAGCTTTTATGAAATCACAACTGAAGCACTGTGTGTAGTTTTGGTTTCTGTAACTAAGGGGACTTAAGAAGAACCATCAAAATGATTCCAGACACAAGTCATTTCTTAATCCCTCCATACTTTCAGCATTTCTCAGGAATTGTCCCCTTTGTGATTCCGTAGTTCACTCTTCCAATCCCACCAACAGCCCCATTTCTAATGTCAATTTCCTTTCCAATCACAAGTGATGGAACAATTCCCAACATCTAGGGACTGAAACAGTTTCCACGTTAAACAGTCGGACTTGCACTTGTAGTTTATTCCAGTCTAGTGCATTGTACGTGGTCTCCTTTACATTGCAGAAATCAAAACACATGGGTGACCCCAAGCTTCCCATTGCCTACCACTTCAATTTCCCATCCTTCCCACATTCTGACTTTGTAGTTTGTGACCCCCTGTACTGTAACAGTGAGGCCCAATAAAGCTTGAGGAACTGCCCCTCATCTTCTGTATGAGCACTTTCCAGCCTCCTGAACTTGATACTGAATTCTGCAGCTTCAGGTAATTTCATTTCTCAATCTGTATTGATCATCTATCTATGATATTAGCTGAGTTTGTTGATTCTTTTCTTCTCTTTGGAAATGGAGGACATATCCAGCCTGCTCTGCATATTGTAATTCTTAGACTATTTTGTCTAGGTTAAAGGAATCGTGGCCTAACAAGGGAAAGTCAACATGGCTTAGTGTGGGGCAAATTATGTTTTTCTTGCTTGAGTTTTTCAAGGAGTTGACAATGATAATTGATGAAGGTAAAGCTGTGGATGTTAACTACATTGATTTTAGTAATGCATTTGACAATGTCCCTCATGGTAGGCTCATCCAGAAGAATAAGATCCATGGGATCCATTGTGACCTAGCCATTTGGATTCACTCATAGAAGACAGAAGGTACTGGTTGCTGACTGGAGGTCTGTACCTAGTGGTGCTGTACAGGGATTAGTACTAGGAGCTTTGTTGAATATGATGTGTATAAATGATCTGCATAAAATTATAGACAGATGGGCTCGTAAGCTTGTAGATGATATAAAGATCAGTGGTGTTGTGGGTAGTATAGAAGACTGGCAAAGGATACAACAGGAAATAGATCAATTGAAGATGTATGCAGAGAAATAGCAGGTGGAGATTAATCCAGCCAAATGTGAGGTTTTGCACTTTGGGAAGACCCTTAACTATAACGTTGTATAGAGGAATGTTGGGGTCAAAGCCCATAGGTTTCTGAAGCTAGCTGCGCAGGTTGACAGGGTAGTAAAGAAGCCAAATGTCATGCTCAAAAGTTGGGAAGTTATGTTGCAGCTTTATTAAACTCTGGCTCTATCTGGGCATGTGGCCAAGTGGTTAAGGTGTTCGTCTAGTTATCTCAAGGTCGCTAGTTCGAGCCTCAGCTGTGGCAGTGCGTTTGTGCCCTTGAGCAAGGCACTTAATCACACATTGCTCTAGTCTGTGCGAGGAGTGGCACCCCACACAGACTTCCAATCTGCGCCTTGTAAGGCATGAAAATGCCTGACACAAGCCTTTCATGGTCTGAGTCGATGTTCCCTCCCTCCCTCTATCTGGAGTATTACATTCAATTCTGGTTGCCCCATTATAGGAATGATGTGGAAGATTTGGAGAGATTGTGAAGTTTACCGGGATGCTGCCTGGGTTAACAGGCATGTAATACAAGGAGAGGTTAGACAAATTTAGGTTGTTTTCTCCCGTGCAGCAGAGGATAAGGGGTGACCTGATAAAAGTTTACAAGATTATGACAAGCATAGATGGAGTAAGAAGCTAGTATCCTTTTCCTAAGGCTGAAATGTCTAATATGAGAGGGCATGCATTTAAGGTTGGGGGGGGTAAGTTCAACAGAGCGCATGATTTTTTTTTACACAGAGAGGTGGGTGCCTGGAATGTGCTGTTAGGGTTTGTGGTGGAGGAAAATATGACAGAGGCATTTAAGAGTCTCTTAGATAGGCACACAAATGTGTAGAGAATTAAGCAATATGAATCTTGTTTCGGCATTTAATTACTAGTTGAAATATTTTGGCACATCAGAATCAAAATATGGTTTATTACCACTGGTATGTGATGAGAAATTTGTTAACTTAGCAGCAGCAGTTCAATGCAATACATAATATAATAATATAGAAAACAAACAAACATAAATAAATAAATAAGATTATAAGTAACTAAATTACAGTATATAATATATTGAATAGAATAAAAATCGTGCAAAAAACAGAAATACACGATATTAAAAAAAGTGAGATAGTGTCCAAGGGTTCAATGTCCATTTAGGAATCAGATGGCAGAGGGGAAGAAGCTGTTCCTGATCACTGAGTGTGTGCCTTCAGGCTTCTGTGCCTCCTACCTGATGGTAACAGTGAGAAAAGGGCATGCCCTGCATGTTGGAGGTCCTTAATAATGGACACTCCCTTTCTGAGACACCGCTCCTTGAAGATGTCCTGGGTACTTTGTAGGCTAGTACCCAAGATGGAGCTGAATAGATTTACAACCCTCTGCAGCTTCTTTCAGTCCTGTGCAGTAACCCTCCATACCAGACAGTGATGCAGCCTGTCAGAATGCCCTCCACGGTACATCGATAGAAATTTTTGAGGGTATTTGTTGGCTGAATGGCCTATTCTTGTGCTGTACTATTCTAGGTTCTAGGTTCTTTTGTCTATTTTCTTACCCTCTAACTGCTGCCCTTCACTCATTGACCAAAAACCTTGATTAGAAAACAGAAAGTAGTGGCTGATGATGCTTATTTTGTGCTTATTCAAGCTTATGTTCCTCGTGGTGTTCCACAGGGACCTGTACTAGGACTTCTGCTGATTATGATATGTATAATAACCTGGATGAAAACGTAGTTGGGTTAGTAAGCTGGTGCTTTTGATAGTATAGAAGACTGCCAAAGAATACAGCAGGATATAGATGAATTGAAGATCTAGGGGTAAAAATGACAAATGGAATTTAACCCAGCCAAATGTTTTGTATTTGGCATGACCCATAATGGTGTTGTTGCATAGAAGGATCTTGGGGTCCAAGTCAATCATCATCATCATCAGGTGTCATGCCCAGTTTGAGCTTTGACTGCCATGGCCCACACACTCCTGTTTCGGGTCAAGTGGATCAATTCATTGCTATTCATTTCCAGTTCTCTGGCTGCTGTCTCCGTCATCATTTATCTTTACCTTCCTTTTGTTTTCTTCCTTTCGATCTTTCCCATAGTTACCGTGCATTCTAACTGATCTTTCCTAATCACATGTCCAATGAAGTTACGTTGCCTTTTCATGATCTCATACATTATTTCTCTTTTTGTACTTGCTCTGTTCATGACATCCTCGTTAGATGTTTGTCTTGTCCATGATATTCTTTGCACCCTCCTCAAAAACCACATCTCTGCTGCTTCAATTCATTTCCTCATGTTACTAGATATTGTCCAACATTCTGATCCATATAACATAACTGGATAAACGTAACATTTCAGCACTCTGAGGCGGGTTGTCATGCCTAGTTTAGTGTTGGTCAGTTTACTCTTCATTCTCGTAAAGGTGTCTTTTGCCATCCCTATTCTTCTTTTGATGTCCATGTCGCATCTGCCATCTGATGTCACCAGCTTCCTAAGTAGCAAAAGTTCTGTACTTGTTTTATGTCTTCCCTGTTTATTTTCAGCCTGCAGATAGGATTCTCCTTCTTTTTGGATATCCCCATACCAAGTCAATAGCTCTCTGAAACTGGCTTTACTTTATTGTCGCCAAACAATTGATACTAGAACATTACAGTGATATTTGATTCTGCGCTTTGCACTCCACATTGCATCTGTAGAAATTTGCAAGAATCTTTGGTGTGTTACGTACCCCATAACTGGGTTGCCAAACCAGCAGAAATGGACCACTCGTTGGAGTCTGGATTACTAGGAACTAATAAAGTTTTATTAAAGAAATAAGTAACACTGTACTCTAATCGTAAGGATATAAATGCAACAGGTTAGCAATGATAACACACACGTGTACACAGAACTAGGGTAATAGGAATCAACCAAGCTCTATCGCAGTCTAGGGGTAAAATGATCAGTCTTAAGTGACGCAGAGTTCAGTTCAGCTTCGTACAGTTCGCAGTAATTGCTGTTGTGCCATTGGAGAGAGAGAGAGAGAGGGGGGTTGCAGTTTGTTCAGGCAGACCTTTAATGTTCTTCGCAGTTGGTTTTGGGCAGACCCTTTTATGTCTTCTATCCCGCTGTGGTCACCGTCTGTGACCCCTCCGTTCCGGATATGACCGTTCTTCCGCAGTGAATCCGGCACCCAGGCAAGGGCGGACACACACACACCAGGTTCCCACCGATCGTACCTTTACACCCTGTGAGTCTATGGTCGGTTCCCGCGAACCAGACCTCCAAACTCACACCAACTTGTGGGGGCACACCGCTCTTCCAGGGTCTTGTTATCTCGTGATCTTGTGGTGTGTCCCGTGCCTTAGCGAACCTGCTCTTTTTATCCCCCTGCTGGGGTATCGCCTGTCCATCAAAATTCAAACAGTTCGGGTTCAAAGCAACCGGTCTGTCAATATTCTGAATTGTGTTTCTTTCCATTAATCTCTCCCTCCTCTCTCATTAACATTTTGAACGTTTTTCCATTGTCTCCCTTATCTTTCTCATTAGCATCAATCGTCTGATAACTTGGTTTGGCGTCACAGGTGACATAGCAAATCTCCTCAAATGCGAAATGAAATATAGCCACAGTCGTGCCTTCTTTGTAATGCATCAATATATTGGGCCCAGGATGGATATCCATAAGACCACAAGACAAAGGAGCCAGAAGTCTGCCATTCGGCCCAACGAGTCTGCTCCACCATTTTATCATGAGCTGATCCATTCTCCCATTTAGTCCCACTCCCCCGCCTTCTCACCCTAACTCTTGATGCCCTGGCTACTCAGATACCTATCAATCTCTGCCTTAAATACACCCAAAGACTTGGCCTCCACTGCTGCCCATGGCAACAAATTCCACAGATTCACCACCCTCTGGCTAAAAAAAATTATTTGCATCTCTGTTCTGAATGGGTGCCCTTCAATCCTTAAGTCATGCCCTCTCGTACTAAACTCCCCCACCATGGGAAACAATTTTGCCACATCCACTCTGTCCATGCCTTTCAACATTCGAAATGTTTCTGTGGGGTCTCCCCTCATTCTTCTAAACTCCAAGGAATACAGTCCAAGAGCGGACAAATGTTCCTCATATGTTAACCCTCTCATTCCCAGAATCATTCTCGTGACTCTTGTCTGAACCCTCTGCAACGTCAGCACATCCTTTCTTAAATAAGGAGCCCAAAACTGCCCACAGTACTCCAAGTGAGGTCTTACCAGTGCCTTATAGAGCCTTAACATCACATCCCTGCTCCTATACTCTATTCCTCTAGAAATGAATGCCAAAATTGCATTCGCCTTCTTCACCACCGACTCAACCTGGAGGATAACCTTAAAGGTATCCTGCACAAGGACTCCCAAGTCCCGTTGCACCTCAGAACTTTGAATTCTCTCCCCATTTAAATAACAGTCTACCTGTTTATTTCTTCTGCCAAAGTGCATAACCATACACTTTCCAACATTGTACTTCATTTGCCACTTCTTTGCCCATTCTTCCAATCTATCCACATCTCTCTGCAGACTCTCTGTTTCTTCAGCACTACCGGCCCCTCCACCTATCTTTGTATCATCAGCAAACTTAGCCACAAAGCCATCTATTCCATAATCCAATTCGTTGATGTACAATGTAAAAAGAAGCGGCCCCAACACGGACCCCTGTGGAACACCACTGGTAACCGGCAGCCAACCAGAATAGGATCCCTTTAATCCTACTCTCTGTTTCCTGCCAATCAGCCAACGCTCTATCCACATATGTAACTTTCCCGTAATTCCGTGGGCTCTTATCTTGTTGAGCAGCCTCACGTGTGGCACCTTGTCAAAGGCCTTCTGGAAATCCAAATATGCAACATCCACTGCATCTCCCTTGTCTAGCCCACTTGTAATTTCCTCAAAAATTGCAATAGGTTTGTCAGGCAGGATTTTCCTTTAAGGAAACCATGCTGAGTTCTGCCTATCTTGTCATATGCCTCCAGGTACTCTGTAACCTCATCCTTGACAATCAACTCCAACAACTTCCCAACCACTGATGTCAAGCTAACCGGTCAATAATTTCCTTTTTGTTTCCTTGCCCCCTTCTTAAATAGCAGAGTGACATTTTCAATCTTCCAGTCCTCCAGAACCATGCCAGAATCGATCGACTTTTGAAAGATCATCACTAATGCCTCTGCAATCTCCACAACTACTTCGTTCAGAACACGAGGGTGCATTCCATCTGGTCGGGAGATTTATCTACCCTTAGACTATTCAGCTTCCTGAGTACTTTCTCTGTCATAATTGTGACTGTGCACACTTCTCTTCCCTGACACCCTTGAGTGTCCGGTATACTGCTGATATCTTCTTTCCTGAAGTCCATAAATAATTTCTTGTTCTTACTGATGATGAGTGCGAGGTTGTTGTTGTGACCCCATTCAACCAGCTGATCTATCATGCTCCTGTATGCCTCCTCGTCAGCATCTGAAATTCTGCCAATGGTGTCATTGACAAATTTATAGATGGTGTTTAAGCTGTGCCTAGCTACACAGTCGTGTGTGTAGAGAGAATGGAGGAATGAGTAAAGCACATATCCTCGAGGTATTCCCATGTTGATTGTCAGTGAGGAGAAGATGTTATTTCTGGTCCACACTGACTGTGGTCTTCCAATGAGGAAGTCAAAGTCCATTTGCAGAGGCCCAGTTTTTGGAGCTTGTTGCTGAATACTGAGGGTATAATGGTGTTGAGCACTAAGCTGTAATCAATAAACAGCAACCTGATTGAGGCATTGCTACATTGATGAACAAGGGAAAGATAATGAATTGTTGATTAGCTTTACACATAGTAGCAATCTGAAGTCTGGTATTAAGCATGTGCTAATAAAGACAATTACAGTAGATTTTGGTTAATTGAGCCATTGGTTAATTGGGGCAGCCGCTGATTTGGTACAACTCTTGAAAAGCAAATATTAATCAAGAAAAATTCTGGGATTCCCTTCACTTATTTGGGGCACTATATTGTTTGATTGGGGCAGGAGACTGTTGCCAAACAATTTCTATCTAGTGTCAGGTGCGTGCATATTGTGTGGTCATTAGACACTACACTGCACTTAGAGAGAATATAGCGTTAATTGTATGTTTTGTGTTCAAAAAACAGTGATTTTTGACACTAATAGTTGGCAAGAAATAAGCAGTAAGACAATTTAGAACTGTTCTTCTCACTGTGGTTTCAAGCATTCAGGCTTGCAGATGCCAGAAACGGCCACAAGTGAAAATGAAACAATTTCATTACTTTAGCAGATTAGGAAATACGAAGAATTTGTAGGTATCGGCAATAACCTTGAATGTTACAATAAAAATGACCTGCAGAAAACAATCATCAAAAGCATTGTTTGAGACACTGCACTAAGTGTATACAATTATTTTGTTCATTTTCAGTAAATCAAAAGAACATGAATTAATTCCTCAGTCAGTAACTATTAGGAACTAATACACAGTTTTATAGTACTGTAGTAGTTTTGGTAGTATTCTAATTTGTGCTGTATTTCATTTTAATACATGATTTGTTACTCAGTTAAATGGTAGTTTGTCTTTTTTATACCTTTGAAACTATTTCCACGAAACTGGCTAATTGGGCCAAAATATATTGTTCCCTATGTGTCCCAGTTACCTGGAATCCACTGTATATCGCTATCAAGGGTAAGTAGGCTGAAGAAAATTTTGGATAAGAAGGTTACAGTAGCACATAGTTAAACTAGCAGAGGATATAGATACAAATCAGAAAAACTTGCAACAGTTAAACCAGAAAGAAAATAGCAAAATTAAAATCTGATTACTTGGAAGTGAAAATGGGAATTAATAATGGGATAAAAGAACATGTCAAAGACAGTAAAACAATATTTTGTAGTTTATAAAGAGGAAGAAAGCAAAAGCAAAGTGTACTAAAAATATGAGGAAATAATAGGGCAAAAGTGAGGGGAAAATTTAAAGTTAACATTACCACCAGACAGAACAGTACTGGCAATCTAATGGAACGAAAATAAAAAAGAGAAAATGCTGGAAGTACATAACAGGACAGGCAGGATTAAAGGGATTAAAGACTGACAATCCGCTGCCCGTATCTCCGTGATTTCAAAGAACTGGCTGCAGAGATGCATAATGTGTGACCTTTCAAAATACACATTTGATTCTGCAAAGGTCACAGTAGACTGGAAAACTCCAGGGACCTTTCCAGATTCAAATGGAACAGCACTTCACAAGAAGTGAAAATGCAGGGTATTGTTGCTAGTTATCCTTACATCAACTACTTGGAAATTTTGAAATTCTTGACTGAGGCAGCAGTGTAGTGACATTCTGAAAATTCTTATATATTTAGTTAGAGTGAAAGTTGGTTTACAAAGAATAATTGATGCATTTATTTGTATTGATTGAGACTGCAAATCACAGGTTGGAATAAAGAAAGAGTTGATAGTGTGTTTGGATAATTAAATAAAGTTGCCAAGTTCACCACAAAGGGTTACTCCACAAATTAACTGCTCATGGAATTGATTGCTCAGAGATAAAAGATTGGTTATGTGACAGTAAGCAGAGAGGAAATAGGTCATTTTCACATTTGGAAACTGTAACTAGTGGGGTATCATATATTGATCTTCAACCATTCATCTTAATCATTTGGATGATGGGACCAAGACAAATTTTGGCAATTAAAAATGTTGTGGTGAGGACACAAAAAGTCTGCAAAGGGTTAAGCATTCTATAAGAAGGCAAAGGATAGATAAAGTACAAGTAGGGAATGTGGCAGAGGTGTTATCCCTTTTATAGGAGGAATAGAAAAGCACAATATTTTACTGGTGTGAGAATGATGAATGCTGTTTTTAGAGAGATCTAGTGTGTCCCTGTAAGAAACAGATAAAGTCAGATTGCAGGAGATGGTGAACAACCTGCTGTTCTGGCCTTATACTTGGTATTCTGTCTCCCATTAACTAAACAACCTCATGGTATAGATTCACCCTACATCCAGTTTTCCTTCAGATATTAACAGAACCATCGTAGTCAGTATCTAATACATTCCCTGGTTATTATTTTCTGAAAGTTATAGAAAAGATTGGGGAAATATTCAAAAATGGGTGAGTAAACCATAAAAATTAGGCAGAGAAGGGAACTAAATTGCAGATCACCATTTTTGCAGCATTAATCCATAAAGAAAATCAAACCCTTAAAAGTATCAAGTGTCCCATGACATAATCAATATTACAAAATATGCCACCATCTGAGTGCTATAAAACTCAAATTTTATGGTAAATTGACATTTAGGAGGCAATGATTTGATGATCATATGATAAGACTGCTTAAATTTACCCCAAAACTTTGCCAGACAGATATCCACAAGTTGGGATAGTTTCCTCAAAATAGTGAAATGTGGCAATAAAAACATCCATTCAAGCACTTTCTAGTCTGAGACGTAGGCCCCTTTGAATGCAAACACACAGTTGAGAAAATCTACTCAAATTGCAGTTACTTGTTTGAGCTTATTAGTGACCAGAAGATCTTATTAGTGACTAGGAGAGTCTATAAGAATTAAATTGCACCTCCGCTCCATCTGCCAAAAGTGGAATTTCCTGGTGGCCAACCATTTTAATTCTTATCCCCATTCCCACTCCAACATGTCGATCCACGGTCTCTTCTTTTGCCGCAATAAGGCCACTCTCAGGGTGGAGGAGCAACACCTTATATTCTGTCTCGGTAGCCTCCAACCTGATGGCATGGACATCAGTTTCTCTTCCAGTAAATTTTCCCTCCGCCTTGTCTCTTCTATTTCCCTACTTTAGCCTCTTACCTCCTCTCCTCACCTACCTATGAGGCAGGACAGATTAGCGGGCTTGTCTACTGAGTCCTTATGGGTGGAGCTGAGAAACAGGAAAGGTATGGCCACATTAGTGGGATTGTATTACAGACCACCCAATAGTCAACGAGACTTGGAAGAGCAAATCTGCAGAGAGATAGCAGGCAACTGCAGGAAACATAAAGTTGTAGTGGTAGGGGATTTTAATTTTCCATACATTGATTGGGACTCCCATACTGTTAGGGGTCTAGATGGTTTAGAGTTTGTAAAATGTGTTCAGGAAAGTTTTCTAAATCGGTATATAGAGGGACCAACTAGAGGGGATGCAATATTGGATCTCCTGTTAGGAAATGAATTAGGGCAAGTGACAGAAGTCTGTGTAGGGGAGCACTTTGGTTCCAGTGATCATAACACCATTAGTTTCAATTTGATCATGGACAAGGACAGATCTGGTCATAGGGTTGAGGTTCTGAACTGGAAGAAGGCCAAATTTGAAGAAATGAGAAAGGATCTAAAAAGCGTGGATTGGGACAGGTTGTTCTCTGGCAAAGATGTGATTGGTAGGTGGGAAGCCTTCAAAGGGGAAATTTTGAGAGTGCAGAGTTTGTATGTTCCTGTCAGGATTAAAGGCAAATTGAATAGGAATAAGGAACCTTGGTTCTCAAGGGATATTGCAACTCTGATAAAGAAGAAGAGGGAGTTGTATGAAATGTATAGGAAACAGGGGGTAAATCAGGTGCTTGAGGAGTATAAGAAGTGCAAGAAAATACTTAAGAAAGAAATCAGGAGGGCAAAAAGAAGACATGAGGTTGCCTTGGCAGTCAAAGTGAAGGATAATCCAAAGAGCTTTTACAAGTATATTAAGAGCAAAAGGATTGTAAGGGATAAAATTGGTCCTCTTGAAGATCAGAGTGGTCGGCTTTGTGCGGAACCAAAGGAAATGGGGGAGATCTTAAATAAGTTTTTTGAGTCTGTATTTACTAAGGAAGCTGGCATGAAATCTATGGAATTGAGGGAATCAAGTAGTGAGACCATGGAAACTGTACAGATTGAAAAGGAGGAGGTGCTTGCTGTCTTGAGGAAAATTAAAGTGGATAAATCCCCGGGACCTGACAGAGTGTTCCCTCGGACGTTGAAAGAGACTAGTGTTGAAATTGTGGGGGCCCTGGCAGAAATATTTAAAATGTCGCTGTCTACGGGTGAAGTGCCGGAGGATTGGAGAGTGGGTCATGTTGTTCCGTTGTTTAAAAAAGGATCGAAAAGTAATCTGGGAAATTATAGGTCGGTGAGTTTAACGTCAGTAGTAGGTAAGTTATTGGAGGGAGTACTAAGAGACAGAATCTACAAGCATTTGGATAGACAGGGGCTTATTAGGGAGAGTCAACATGGCTTTGTGCGTGGTAGGTCATGTTTGACCAATCTGTTGGAGTTTTTCGAGGAGGTTACCAGGAAAGTGGATGAAGGGAAGGCAGTGGATATTGTCTACATGGAATTCAGTAAGGCCTTTGACAAGGTCCCGCATGGGAGGTTAGTTAGGAAAATTCAGTCGCTAGGTATACATGGAGAGGTGGTAAATTGGATTAGACATTGGCTCGACGGAAGAAGCCAGAGAGTGGTGGTAGAGAATTGCTTCTCTGAGTGGAGGCCTGTGACTAGTGGTGTGCCACAGGGATCAGTGCTGGGTCCATTGTTATTTGTCATCTATATCAATGATCTGGATGATAATATGGTAAATTGGATCAGCAAGTTTGCTGATGATACAAAGATTGGAGGTGTAGTAGACAGTGAGGAAGGTTTTCACAGCCTGCAGAGGGACTTGGACCAGCTGGAAAAATGGGCTGAAAAATGGCAGATGGAGTTTAATACTGACAAGTGTGAGGTATTGCACGTTGGAAGGACAAACCAACATAGAACATACAGGGTTAATGGTAAGGCACTGAGGAGTGCAGTGGAACAGAGGGATCTGGGAATACAGATGCAAAATTCCCTAAAAGTGTCGTCACAGGTAGATAGGGTCGTAAAGAGAACTTTTGGTACATTGGCCTTTATTAATCGAAGTATTGAGTATAAGAGCTGGAATGTTATGATGAGGTTGTATAAGGCATTGGTGAGGCCGAATCTGGAGTATTGTGTTCAGTTTTGGTCACCAAATTACAGGAAGGATATAAATAAGGTTGAAAGAGTGCAGAGAAGGTTTACAGGGATGTTGCCAGGACTTGAGAAACTCAGTTACAGAGAAAGGTTGAATAGGTTAGGACTTTATTCCCTAGAGCGTAGAAGAACGAGGGGAGATTTGATAGAGGTATATAAAATTATGATGGGTATAGATAGAGTGAATGCAAGCAGGCTTTTTCCACTGAGGCAAGGGGAGAAAAAAACCAGAGGACATGGGTTAAGGGTGAGGGGGGAAAAGTTTAAAGGGAACATTAGGGGGGGCTTCTTCACACAGAGAGTGGTGGGAGTATGGAATGAGCTGCCAGACGAGGTGGTAAATGTGGGTTCTTTTTTAACATTTAAGAATAAATTGGACAGATACATGGATGGGAGGTGTATGGAGGGATATGGTCCATGTGCAGGTCAATAGGACTAGGCAGAAAATGGTTCGGCACAGCCAAAAAGGGCCAAAGGGCCTGTTTCTGTGCTGTAGTTTCTATGGTTTCTATGGTTTCTATCACCTCCCTCTGGTGCCTCTCCTTCTTGCCTTTCTCCAATGGTCCACTCTCTTGTCAGATTCCTTATTCTCCAGCCCTTTACCTTTCCCACCCACCTGGATTCACCTTTTTCCTTCTAGCTGGTCCTCCTTCCCTCCCCCCCCCCACCTTTTTATTCTAGAGCCTTCCCCCTTCCTTTCCAGTCCTGAAAAAGAGTCTTGGCCCAAAACGTTAATTGTTTATTAATTTCTGCTGTGAGTTCCTCCAGCATCTGCAGAATCTCTAGTGTTTAAAATTAAGTTGTATTGCAGCTGGCCTTAACAAACAATAGATTTTTTATAATATATTTCTACATTGTGATATTTCCATTATCTTGTCATTAATCAAATTACAGTGCTTTGTGTCATATTTTCTGTTTTCTTATTTTCTCTTGTCATTTCTGTTTTTTTATTCAATGAATTATTGTCTTCCAGTGCAACTCCTACAGTGACCAGTTCATTAATTTTTCTTTCTCCTCTTTTGTCATTGAGTAATGCAGATTACACATGGGAACAGATTTAGGTTGTGATTAGCAACAATCTAACCAGGATTACTGAAAAATTTTCAGAGGCTTAGATGAATTATGTTATTTATTTATTTGTTTGTTTATTTACTTACTGAGATACAGCGTGAAATAGTCCCTTCCGGCCCTTCGAGCCACACTGCCCAGCCACCCTTGATTTAACCCTAGCCTTATCACAGGACAATTTACAATGGCCAATTAACCTACAAATTGGTACATCTTTGGATTGAGGGAGGAACCCTTATCACCTAGAAAGAACCCATACATCCCTTGGGGAGGACACACAGATTCCTCTCAGATAACATTGGAATTGAACTCTGAACTTCGAGATCCCAAGCTGTAATAGTACCGTGCTATCCACTATGCTACCATGGCACCCAGAAAGGATTGCAACTCAGAGGACAAAGAAAAACACATGAAGTGAAGAGCGTCTTCAATGCCCAATGATTTCCAGAGTACCCTCAATCATTTAGCTACTTGTTCCCCTTCACATAATTCCTTGCTCCCTATGCCCATTATGTTGCACCTTCTCCACCCCAACACTTTATGCTGCAATTACTAGCATATTTTCTCATTCTCACTCTTATCTTCAACCTCTACAATTTGTATCCTAGTCTCTCTCTTGTCTTATAACTATTATGCCCAAATCATCTACAAATCTCCTGATCTACCTTCATATTACACATCCAGAATCCTTCATTATTTCACCATCTCTTCCCATCATTTTTCCTCAGCATCTTAACCTATATATTCCACCTCCCCAGATCATTCTCTGTTCTGGAAACCCTAACTGTTTTTTTTTAATCTTTAATTTTCACACATCATGTAATTCCCACTCATTCTAAGTTGGCAGCAGTATCTCAAGGTCCATCATACTGAGCACTGATATCCCCCAGGGCTGTGTGCTCAACTCTCTGTTGTTCACACTGCTGACTCACAACTGCACTGTGAGATCCAGCTCCAACCGTGTCATCAAGTTTGCTAATGATACAACAGTGGTTGGCCTCATCAGCAATAATGACGAGTTGACATACTGAGAGAAGCTAAAGAAGATTGCCAAATTGTATGAGAACAAGAACCAGAGTCTCAACATGGACAAAACAAAAGAGATGATTGTTAATTTCAGGAAGACACAGGTCAATCACTCTCCATTGCACATCAATGGCTCTGCTGTGGAGAAAGGGAAGAGCACAAAGTTGCTTGGTGTGCATATAACGGACAATCTACCTTATCCCACAACACCTCCTCATTAGTCAAGAAGACAGAACAGTGTCTACAGTTCCTGAGGAGAATGAGGCATTCAAGGCTCCATGCAACAATTCTAACAACTTTCTATAGGAGCACCATGAAGAGTGTCCTGTCTGGCTGTATCATTGCGTGGTACAGAAGCTGTAAGATATCAAACCGCAACACCCTACAGAGGATATTAAAAATCTCCAAGAGGATGACCGTTGTCTTGCTCCCCCACTATTTGTGACATTTACCAAGAGCATTGTATACAAAATGTCCAAAGCATTGTTGAGGATCCCTACCACCTATCACAATTTCTGTGACCCATTATCATCAGGAAGGAGGTACAGGGACATCAGCACTAGGTCTGCCAGACTGCATGACAGCTTCTTCCATCAGGCTGTGAGACTAACGAATACTCTGCCACCACTGAAATCTCATCACTGGGACATTGAGCTGTTTACTGTTTAATGCTACCTGTGCTGCAAGCCACATGCACTTTGAATTATATTTTATTAACTTACAGTATTCGTGGTAATATTTTGTTTTGTATACTGTGTGTGATATATGTATTATGGGTGCATCATGGCCTGAATGTTGTTCTGTTGACAATAAACTTCTGATGGCAATAAACTTGAACTTGAACTTATTTATTTAGTCCCAGTTTCTCTTTACACTTTGTGCTCAACTGTCTGCTCACATGATGGTGATCCAGCTTGGCCCATGACTCATTTTGCACTGTTTGCTAATTAACCTGTCTCTCATCTTCCAGATAGCATTTCATATAATAGTGGTGTCATCAAACCCATTTATCTTTGCTGGTAAATCAGTTTGATTCTGAAAGTGAACAAAAATTTGAGCTGTTGATATCTGACAAAAATGACAGATGATGCTTAGAGAAGGCACAGGCTGTCGAATTTCAATAGGATGCTAATAAGGCAGGTTATACATCAGGAAGTGCTATGTTCCATCAGATTAGTGCCTGGCTGATGAAGGAGAAAATTATCTCCCACCCTACACTGTAGCATAATTGTGCTGGCACTACAGATTGTAAGGTTTAAGGGGGTAAGGAGTGAGCCTTTAAATTCTTTTAAATCCAGATCCATAAGTTTTGTAAAAGTGGCATTAATTCTATTCTGCCTCAGCTTTTGTAGATCGGAGGGGGGTGAAATTTCTGCTATTCGATGGCTGTATCCGATTTATGGTATCCCTGAAGCATTGACAGCAACACTGTCCCCTGGTAAGTCACTAAAGGATATTTGTTTTCAGTGACATGTCATCAATCATTTATAAGTTGGTTAAACTGCAGCACACAGCTCAAACTATTAAATCACAGCACTGCAGTTCAAACTGTTTACAAATTTTGAATTGACAATTCAAACTGACTTTAATGGAAATTTATCCTTACTTGGCATATACATTTCTTAAATAACTTTAAACCTATAAACAAAACAAGCATAAAGTAAATAACATTGACTACAATGTTTAGGATTGCTCTGTTGGTATATAACTAATTCGTAATATTTGTACACATCCCTTTATGAACAATTACTTTAATTTCAATCTAACCAGAAGGAGAATATGTTTTATTTATTTAGCAATACAGCATGGAGTAGGCCCTTCTGGCTCTCTAAGTAGCAACCTCCGACAACCCTGATTTAACCCTAACCTAATCACGGAACAATTTACAATAACTAATTAACCTACCCAATACAAATTTTGACTGTCGGAGGAAACCAGAGCATCCAGGGAAAATCAACACAATCTACGGGAAGGACATGCCATCGCCTTACAGAGGATGCCAGGATTGAACTCCGAACTTCGACACCTCAAGCTGTGATAGTATCGTGCTAACTGCGACGCTATCATGGCGCCATAATTGGTGGGTGATATATTGCCATGTACTCTTTTGTCCAAGCAAACATTAGCAGCGTTTTACCTAAAGAACAGATTTTACCCAAACACAAAAAAATACACAGGTCATTAAACTGGGAAGAGTGCAGAGGAGATTTACAGCAATGTTGCCAGGACTCAAGGGACTGGGTTATAGAAAGAGTTTAAGCATGTTGGGACTTTTTTTTAGTGGAGCATGGGAGAATGAGGGGAGAGCTCGTAAAGGTGCATAGATTTGGTGAATGCACACAGACATTTTCCCAGGGTTGGGGAATCAAGAATGAGAGCGCCTAGGTTTAAGGTGAGAGGGAAGAGATTTAATATGAACTTGAAAGGCAACTTTTTTTACCCAGAGGGTGGACAGTATTAGGGTATGAGCTGCCAGAGGAAGTAGTTAATGCAGGTATATTAGCAACATTTAAAAGGACAGGCATATACATGGGAAAGGTTTAGCGGGATCTGGGTCAAATATGGACAAATGGGATTGGTTTAGATGGGAATGTCAGTTAGCATAGATCATTTGGGCCAAAGGACCTGTTCCCCAATTGTATGACTCTATAACTCTCCAAGTTTTCTTCATCTGTAATACTAGGT
Source organism: Mobula hypostoma (assembly GCF_963921235.1). Classification (NCBI taxonomy): domain Eukaryota; kingdom Metazoa; phylum Chordata; class Chondrichthyes; order Myliobatiformes; family Myliobatidae; genus Mobula; species Mobula hypostoma. The sequence goes on along the minus strand of NC_086102.1, from coordinate 67,795,722 downwards.
ACAGTATACTCATTTAAGTATACAGTTCATGCCTCTGCCTAATATTTTTATCTAATGCAAATGGATATCAAAAACTGCTTTTACTTTGTTTCTCCCAATCTTCTGCCAGAATTATTGTGACAGATCAAACAAAGAGGAATTATTGCTTTAGATTTTTCTGTGAACCAAATCATATTGGTCAACACCAAAGGTCCAACAGCTGAACCTCAAGTGCAAAATGGTGCTCATGAAATAGCCACACTTTCATTAATGGAACATTAAGTAAATAGAAACTTTATTTGTGATAGTTGGCCTGAAACTTAACAGTAGCCATGGTTAAACATGTGACTTGTTTCCTTAAAGGAGATGCAGCTCCGTCATCTTTAAAGTAACACCTTTACATTTTTCTAATATACATAAAAACACATCTACATCTAACATGTTTTAACGTGTGTTGTTTTTAATTCAAAACCTCTAACCAAGACCATTCACTGCCAGAAGTTATAATTTCCTCAAAAGGACACATCAAAATTAAAGGTTTTTGCAGTTCTTGATTTAAAAGAAATACACAGATTCTTTAAAACAGAAAGGTGATGTTGAATTCATTCTTTGCAATAGCTTTTGAATTCACCTGAGGTGGTTTTCATATGAAAGGTGACTTACATAAGAACTTCTTCAACACCCATTGCCAATGGACGTATACAAAGTATGCTTTGAACATAAAGGCATGCTGTCCCATAGCCTGATGTTATTGCTGATCTAGTTGTTACGTACTTTAAAGAAGAATCAACTGGAACAATTGTTGGATGGTTGAACCATTTAGAAAACATGATGATTCCACTTGGAAGTAAAGGAATATTCTAATAAATGATTGCCTTGAATTGAAGCCTTCGTAAGATATTTCCCCTTGTCCAGAACAATAAAACTAAAGAATATTACCTTCAGTTGAAGGGTAACAAATACAATTCCACAGCTCAACTCAAAGATTTTTGTGGCATTCCTTAGCCAATTGCCTTAGAATTCACCACTTCTATATGAACAGAGGAGAATGGCAGAACAAACAATTAATTGTCTCTCATGAAGACTCGTCAAACACTAACATATTTTAAGGAATTGTATGTTCTGAATCAAGTCACTCATCCCATCATTCCTGTGTTTGCTGAACTACAATGTCTCCAGCAACATTTTATTTGTAAAGTTCTCCCTTTTGTTTTCAAATCACTTTCATGGTTTCATTTAGAATCAGGATTATGGTTATTATCACTGACATACACTCAGAGTTACTTTATAGTGGACAGGAGTGGAACCCAGTGTGGTCTTCTGCTGCTGTAGTCCATGCACTTACAGATTCGACATGTGGCACATTCAGAGATATTCTTCTGCACACCACTGTTATAAAGTGTGGTTATTTGAGTTACTGTTGCCTTTCTGTCAGTTTGTACCTGTTTGCCCATTCTCCTCTGACTGTTCTCGTTAACAAAGCATTTTCATCTACAGAACTGCCACTTACTGGCTGCATTTCATTCTTCACACCATCCTCTGTAAACCCTAGAGACCATTGTGTGTGAAAATCGCAGAAGATCAATAGTTTTTGAAATACACAAACCACCCCATCTGGTGCCAACAATCATTCCAAAGTCAAAGTCACTTAGCTCAAATTTCTTCCCCATTCTTTTCTTCAGTCAGAACAACAACTGAACCCCTTGACTATATTTGCATGCTTTTATGCATTGAGCTGCTGCCACAAGATTGGCTTATTAGATATTTGTACTAACAAACAGGTGTACTTACTAAAGTGGCCACTGAGTGTATGTCATGAAATTTGTTGTGTTGTGGCAGCAGTACTGTGGAATACATTAAAAAATCACTATGCTACAATAAGAATACGTATATAAAAATAAATGAATAGTGCCAAAGAAGTGGAAAGTAGTGAGGTCATGTTTATAAGTTCATGGACCATTTAGAAATCTGATAGCAGAGTGGAAGAAGCTGTTACTAAAACATTGAATGTGTGTCTTGAAGCACCTGTACCTCCTCGTTGATGGTAGTAATGTAAGGAGAGCACATCTTGGTTGGTGAAGGTCTTTCACTTCTCCAACACCACAATCCAAGATCTCTGCTGTTCACACATTTAGAATTTACCCCATCCCAGACTTTCATCACTCTACCACTGGTCAACAAGTCAGGCTTTAAGTTCCAGGATTTCCTCTATATTTCTTAGTCTCTTTATGTCTTTTTGCACTTCTCAAATGCTCAAGGTTTTTGTTCAATCATTCATCAGCTTAATCTAATAACTTGTTATGTTGTTTAGTGATGAATTTTGTTTGATTGCATTTATGTGAAGTGCTTTGGAACATTTTATTATATTGAAAATTTTATATGAATTTGGGTTATTGTGATCATCTTATATACATCTAAGCAATGCCATAAAATACTCATATTCAGGAGCTGCAAAGATTTTTGAAATGTACTGTTAAAATTTCTGAGCAAGCCCCTAAAATCTGAATATAAATATTCTTGTTTTCCCTAGCTGTGATCCAGTGCCAAGCTCGACAAAGAATAGAAAAAACAATAGAAATTGTCCTGACTGGTGCAGTTCCTGGTTCTTCACAAACAGTAGCAATGGAGACTGCAGCTACTGTTCATACTTGTGATCATGAGGAGATTCAGGAAAACAATGGTAAGTTGCAGAGTTCAATGTAGTAGTTTTCTGTCTGTTATCCTCCCCTCATTATAAGAAACAGCCAAATATTGCATGGCATCTCATGAAATGTTTTTTTTCATATAACTAACTTTAAAGCTTTACTGGCTGTATAGGTATCAAAAGACATGACAAAATTCTTTGTAATTCTAATTGCTCATAGTATCTTGTAGTTTTGGTCCCCTAATCTGAGGAAAGACATTCTTGCCATAGAGGGAGTACAAAGAAGGTTCACCAGATTGATTCCTGGGATGGCAGGACTTTCGTATGATGAAAGACTAGATCGACTAGGCTTATAGTCGCTGGAATTAAGAAAATTGAAGGAGGATGTTATTGAAACGTATAAAATTCTAAAGGGATTAGACAGGCTAGATGCAGGAAGATTGTTCCCGATGTTGGGGAAGTCCAGAGCGAGGGTTCACAGTTTAAGGATAAATGGGAAGCCTTTTAGGACCAAGATGAAGAAAAACTTCTTCACACAGAGAGTGGTGAATCTGTGGAATTCTCTGCCACAGGAAACAGTTGAGGCCAGTTCATTGGCTGTATTTAAGAGGGAGTTAGATATGGCCCTTCTGGCTACAGGGATCGGAGGTATGGAGAGAAGGCAGGTACGGGGTTCTGAGTTGGATGATCACTCATGATCATACTGAATGGCGGTGCAGGCTCGAAGGGCTGAATGGCCTACTCCTGCACCTATTTTCTATGTCTCTATGTTTTTCTATGTTTCCACCAGGGTATATTTTTTTCTTTTACAATGATTTGCAAATACACCAGTAATAGTTATTCTTATAACAACTTGGGCTGAAACGCAATCAAGTTCATAAAATTCACAGCAATATTTATGGGGCTTTAATTCTCACTGCCTGTTACATTATTTCAATAAATACATGGTAACATCTATGATACCTACTGAGCATTAAGGTGTCAATTAAAGACCTAGTACATTCATATCAATTGTTTTTCAGCAGGCAAATAAATAATAGGCTTGTGGACTTTGTCCTATTAAGTATCATGGTTGATATGTATCTCCTGCATCAATAAACGTGAGCCTTTATATTTTATAAGATTCTCCTATTGCCCTCACTGTGACCCACGTAACTCTCTTGATGACCAACACGTTCAGGCAGGCAATGAGCAATTTCAGGACATTGGAACATCTGTCTCAAATAATGTTGTGGTTGAGTATAAGATCTTAAATTTCACTTGGGAGATGCTTTCCTGATAATTTAAAAACAAGTATTTCTCAAAAAGAAGCCAAGATCAGCAGATAGATTATTTGGCCAAAACATTACATAGACAAACAACACTCAGAAAGTGTTATTATAAAAATGTTAATAACTTTAGCATGAGGTTAGGGTGCAACAAAAATGAATAGAAAAAAAGGAAACATTTGAAGGTGGTAAAATGAGCACAGTATTATAATAATTCTGAAGATTTGTGGCTCTTTCCAAACATTCACTGTTATGGCAGGAGAAATACAAGGAAGACTGTATAACAGGCTAAATGCCAGTTATATCAAATTATAATCTTCCATTAAAACATTTGTGTTGCAAAGAATGGGACGAACCCAAATGTAGGACACCAGCACGGAGATTGAGTTAGGATGCAGACGAGGGTGAGGGAGCGGCTGGAGCTGAACGGCAAACAGGAGGGTGAACAGGAAAGCAGGAGGCAAGCAGAACACAGGGTGTTGCTGGCGCTGAATGGCAAACAGGAGACAGGCTGCAGGCAAAACTTATCTTGACACAGAGCATAGAAAGTCAAGCGGTAGACAATACTTTTCTTGACATGGAGAGACGGAGTTACACAGGTAAACCTAGGTACTGAAGTAGAACTTAGAATACTTATCTTGACACAGTGAGACAGAATTGCACAGGTAATCCTCGGTGCTAAAGTAAAACTTAGAATCCTTATCTTGACTCAGAGAGAAAGTTACACAGGTAGTCCTCGGTACTGAAGTAAAACTTAGAATACACAATCCTAAGCGGCCAGGAACGTTAATTACCACACTGGCTAAAACAACAATCTGGCAACGAGTGGATGCAAAGCCGGGGTTTTTATGCTGCAGGTCTTGATGAGAACCAGGTGTGTTGTCATCAAAGGGAATTAGGATAAAATGGGGAATTAACGATCGAGACCGTGACACAATCAAAGGGAATTAGGAGAAAATGGGGAATTAACGGTCAGGACCGTGACAATAGCGCCTCCCCAAATGGGAGCCTCCAGGCAAACCACCAGGCTTGTCCGGATTGTCGTGATGGAAATCTCAGATAAGGGAAGAGTCCAAGATGAAGGAGCAGGGAATCCAGGTGCACTTCTCAGGACCGTATCCCTCGCAATCGACCAGGTACTGGAGATCACTGCCTCGGTGGCGCACATCCAGCATTCGCCGGACGGTGTAAACTGGATAGTCGTCAATGATCCGGGCGGGTGGAGGAGGTTCAGCAGGAGGGCACAAAGGGCTGACAGACATGGGTTTCAGTTGGGAGACATGGGACGTGGATGAATGTGCATAGATCTGGGCAGTTTGGGTTTGACCACTGAGGGGTTGATGAGGCTCTCGATTTTGAATGGTCCGATGTAATGAGGGGCGAGGTTCTTGGATTCATTCGTGAGGGGGATGTCTCTTGAAGAGAGCCAAATCTTCTGAACAGGCCGATAGTTGGGTGCTGGAATTCGGTGGCGATCGGCTATCCTCCGGTTGCTGTCAGTGGAGCGGAGCAGAGCCAAACGTGCTTCCTTCCAGACCTTGCGGCACTGGCAGAGATGGACCTGAACTGAAGGCACAGCGATATCATCTTCATGGGCAGGAAACAGAGGGGGTTGTTAACCGAGGGAGCATTCGAAAGGAGACATTCCGGTGGCAGTGCTGACCAAGGAGTTGTGGGCGTACTCAACCCAAGTGAGATGGGTGCTCCAGGATGACGGATTACTGGTGGAAATGCAGCGCAGTGCTGCTTCCAAATCCTGATTTGCTCGCTCCATCTGACCGTTAGTCTGTGGATGGAAACCGGAAGACAGACTTACTGAAGCTCCGAGGACATGACAGAAGGATTTCCAGACTTGAGAGATGAATTGGGGGCCCCGGTCAGAAACAATGTCAGAGGGAATTCCATGAAGGCGGAAGACGTGTTGGACAAAGAGGTTGGCTGTTTCATGGGCAGTAGGGAGTTTCAGAAGGGCTATGAAGTGCACAGCTTTGGAGAAACGGTCCACCACGGTGAGTACAGCAGTGTTACCATGTGAAGGGGGTAGTCCAGTGATGAAATCCAGAGCAATGTGGGACCAAGGGCGGCCAGGAACAGGTCGGGGATGAAGCAGCCTAGCAGGTGGCTGATGGGAGGCTTTTCCGTGGGCACACACAGTACAGGCTAAGACGAAAGAGCGAGTGTCAGCATCCATGGTGGGCCATCAGAAATGTCGCTTCAGAAGGGACAGAGTTCGATCGATTCCGGGACAGCAGGTGAAACGAGAAGTATGTCCCCACTGGAGAACCTGAGACCGAACAGAGTCAGGCATGAAGAGGCGATTGGAGGGGTGTCTATTGCCTGGGTCAGGTTGAGTCCGTTGGGCCTCTTTGACTATGGATTCGATCTCCCAGGTGAGGGCAGCCTCAACACAGGATGGTGGAAGAATGATATCAGGGTTGGAAGGGCCCTCCTTGGAGACGTATTGACGAGAGAGAGCATCTGGTTTCCCATTCTTGGAACCAGGACGATAGGTGAGGGTGAATTTGAAATGGCCAAAGAAAATGCCCAACGGGCTTGGCGGGAGTTAGGGCGTTTAGCTGTTTGGATGTATGCCAGGTTCTTATGGTCCATCCAGATAATGAATGGATGTTCTGCTCCCTCCAGCCAGTGCCTCCACTCCTCCAAGGTGAGTTTGACGGCCAGCAACTCCCGGTTCCCAACATCTTATTTCCGTTCGGCGGGGGATAGGTAGTGAGAGAAGAAGGAGCAGGGATGGAGCATTGGGAGAGGACCGCTCCCACCCCAGAGTTGGAGGCTTCGACTTCCACAATGAATTGGCGAGAGGGGTCAGGTCAGACCAGGATAGGAGCAGAGGTGAAACACTTCTTCAGCTCCAAGAAGGCTGAGTCCACTTCGGAGGTCCAGTGGAAGGGGGTCACAGGAGAGGTGAGCTGAGTAAGGGGCGCTGCCACCTGGCTGTAGTCCCTGATGAAGTGACAGTAGAAGTTTGCAAACCCCAGAAATCACTGGAGTTGTTTGAGCATCGTGGGTTTTGGCCACTCCGTCACCGCCCGGATCTTTTCGGGATCCGCCCTCACCTGCCCGCTCTCAATGATGTACCCCAGGAAACTGATGGAACAGGCATGGAACTCGCACTTCTCTGCCTTAATGAATAGCTTGTTCTCCAAAAGCCTCGGAAGGACCTGACGGACTTGATGGGTGTGCTCCTGAAGACTACGGGAGAAGATTAGGATGTCGTCCAAATAAACAAAAACAAAACGGTTAATAAAGTCCCTAAGGACGTCATTTACCAGAGCTTGGAAGACGGCAGGGGCATTGGTGAGACTAAGTGGTATGACCAGATATTCGAAATGACCAAGGGGGGGTGTTAAAGGCTGTTTTCCATTCTTCTCCCTCCCTTATCCTGACCAGGTAATAGGCATTCCGCAAGTCCAACTTAGAGAAAATTGTGACTCCATGAAGGGGCTCGAATGCCGAGTTGATAAGGGGCAGGGGATACTTATTCTTTATGGTGATGTTGTTAAGGTTACGGTAGTCAATGCAGGGATGCAGTGAGCAGTCTTTCTTCCCCAGAAAGAAGAAACCTGCACCTACAGGGGAAGATGAGATTCGGATAATGCCAGCCACGAGCGAGTCATTTACTTAAGTCTACATAGCTTGCCTCTCTGGTCGGGACAGGTTGTACAGCTGACTGGTGGGTAGTGAGGCTCTGGGGAGAAGGTCAATTGCACAATCGTAAGGGCGATATGGGGGCAGGGAAAGAGCCCGTTAGGCTTGCTAAACACTTCTCCCAGATTGTGATACTCTACGGGAACCTTGAACAAGTCGGGGCCCAGGGGCAGACGAGGTCCTGGTGACATCCACTGGGGAAAGAGCTGATTGCAGACAAGTGGAATGGCAAAACGAACTCCAGCTGACTATCTTCCCGGTGGGCCAGGTGATGTGGGGGTTATGACGGCTTAACCAGGAGTGGCCAAGAACTATAGGGGTTTGAGAAGAGAAAATTAAATTGAATCGTACCTGTTCCCAATGGTTTCTGGAGAGGAGGAGAAGCAGGGGTTCTGTGCAGTGTGTGACCCGGGCCAGAAGTTTACCGTCCAGTGCCGGGGCTTCCAGGGGGGTACACAATGGTTCACGAGGAATTCCGGCTTGGAAGGCTGGGTTTTCATCCAAAAAGTTTCCCTCTGTGCCGGAGTCCACCGGTGATAACAGAGGCAAGGTTGTAACACAAAGTGGCTTGAAGCTGCATCCGGGGTCGGGGGATGGAAGAGATGTTGTCTGACTCACCAGGGTCTCTCTTGCTACTGGTGAGCCTTCCCTTTTGGCTGAAGGGGACAGGTGGCAAGGAAATGGCTGAACTGGCCGCAATAGAGACACTCACCCGCTCTCAATCTCTGGAGTCATTCAGTGGGAGAAAGGCTGTTCCATCCCAGCTGCATGGGTTCCTTTCCCGGGGCAGTGGAAATGGCAGGGCTGGGAGCTACTCTAGGAGCAGGAGGAGGAGAGAGGCTTATTCTGGCAGGAGCTGGTAATAAGTGCCAAGAAGTGGCCAAAGGTGGTGGACGACCAATTCTTTCGCTATGGCGTTCTCGGAGACGATTGTCCAGCCTGGTGGCTAGGGAGATCAGGGAATCCAGGCTGTCGGTGTCGTCTCTTGCTGCCAACTCATCTTTCACCATGTCACTGATTGCACTCCAACCCCCTGGAGTGACTCATTGTTCCACCCCGAGTTGGCCGCTAACGTCCGGAACTCCACGGAATATTCGGCAACACTGCGTGAGCCCTAGCGGAGAGTGAGTAGATGCTTGGCGGTGTCTTTACCACGGACGGGGTGGTCAACGATCTTTCTCATTTCCGCGATAAGAGTGGCGAAAGAAAGCAGATATCCGGTTGGTTATCCCAAACTGCTGTGGCCCACGCTAATGCACTTCCCCACAACAACCCCATGATATAAGCAATCCTTGACTTATCCATGGAGTAAGTTGATGACTGCTGTTCAAACACCAGGGAGCACTGAAGGAGGAAGGCCCGGCACTTCCCCAAATCTCCAGCGTAGTGCTCCAGCTTAGGTACGTGACACTCTCTTGGCGGGGGTGTTGCTGACATATGGGGGGGGGCAGGTGTTGCCGCTACAGGCTGTCTGGGCTGGTTAGACAGGGTTCCAGGAGTGGGTCCAGTGATATGATTGGAGACACGGACCACCTGGTTACTGATCTGTGTGACGTGAGCAGACAGGGAACGGAAGTTCTCCATGATCTCCTGAAGGAGTTGGTTGTGCTGTCCCAGTAGGGAACCCTGGCTGGCGAGGGCTTGTTGAAGGGTATTTGTGTCCACTGAGTACGTTGTGGCCAGATCGTTCTGTTGCAAAAAATGGGGCAAACCCAAACACAGGACACTGGCACAGAGATTGAGTTAGGATGCAGACGAGGGTGAGAGAGTGGCTGGAGCTGAACGGCAAACAGGAGGGTGAACAGGAAAGCAGGAGGCAGGCAGAACTTATCTTGACACAGGGCATTGCTGGCACTGAATGGCAAACGGGAGACAGGCGGCAGGCAAACAGGAGACAGGCGGCAGGCAAAACTTATCTTGACACGGAGCATAGAAAGGCAAGCGGTAGACAATACTTTTCTTGACACGGAGAGAGAGTTACACAGTTAACCCTCGGTACTGAAGTAAAACTTAGAATACACAATCCTAAACTGCCGGGAACCTTCATTACCACACTGGCTAAAACAATGATTTGGCAACGAGTGGATGCAAAGCCGGGGTTATTATGTTGCAGGTCTTGATGAGAACCAGGTGTGTCATCATCAAAGGAAATTAGGAGAAAATGGGGAATTAACGGTCGGGACCATGACAGTTTGTTTGCCTGTTGTGAGGTTCCTACATCAATGTTACTTGATGTTAGTTTTCAAGAGATTGACCATACAAACACGTATCAGATTAACCACTTGCAAGTATTATACTAGTGTTAAACAAGTGAACAATCCAGATTATCTATTTGTTTAAGACTTGTATAATACTTACATAAAGAGCCTAAATTAAATACTAAAACTTGATACATTATCCCTTCAGATTATACATACAAACATTTTGTGCACAACAGAATGACTGAAACACACAAGAAAACAATTATCTGCCTATCACCTCCCCCAGTGCCCCTCCTCCTTCCCTTTATTCCATGATCCACTCTCCTCTCCTATAAGATTCTTTCTTCTCCTGCCCCCCGTCCACTTATCACATTCCAGCTTTTTACTTCAACCCCCTACCTTGCCCACCCTTTACCTACCATCTTCAAGCTTGTCTTCCTCCCCCTCTCCACACCCCCGCCTTCTGATTCTGGCTTCCTCCCCCTTCTTTTCGAGTCCTTCTAAAGGGTCTCAGCCCAAAACATCAATTGTTTATTTGTTTCCATTGATGCTGTCTGACCTGCTGAGTTCCTTCCGGATTTTTTTTTTTGCATGTTGCCCTAGATTTTGAGCATCTGCAGGATCTCTTATGTTTAGCATAGCTGAAAAGAAAGATTGGTTTAATTGACCTGGTGCTGTCAACTACCAAGGGAAAGAATCACTACAGTACATAGCTCTCTTTATTACCGAGACTTAAAATAATATTCATTTTAGTGTGTATATATTTCAGAAGCTATGCAAGATATACAATAAATGATAATGCATATGGATCAGCTTTCATTCTGAGGAACTTTAACCAATGTCACCATCCATTACCGTAGCAGAAGAATTTGTTATGTTCCGAAATGATATGGGTAAACCTGGAAGTATACATGGTGTGGCTGCTTTAATGGTTATTCCAGTTGTCTATTTTCCACGGAATATTCCCTCAATGTTTACCAGCACAAAGCAGATGGACCCATCTTAGCAAATGTAGTTAGGTTTTCTTCACTGAGCAGAGTTTAGTTTGTTTAATTAACTTTAATGACGCAGAGTCGTAGAATTATAGAAAACTACAGCACAGAAACAGGCTCTTCAGTCCATATAGTTCATGCCAAACCATTTAAACTGCCTATCCCATTAACCTGCACCAGGACCATAGCCTTCCATATCTTTACCATCCATGTACCTATACAAACTTCTCTCTAACGTTGAAATCGAGCTCGCACTTGCGCTGGCAGCTCATTCCACACCCTCACAACCCTCTGAGTGAAGGAGTTTCCCCTCATGTTCCCTTTAAACTTTTCACTTTTCACCCTTAACCCATGACTTCTAGTTGTAGTCCCACCCAGACTCACTGGAAAAAACCTGCTTGCATTTACCCGATCTATAGCCCTCATAATTTTGTATACTCTATGAAATCTTCTCTGAATCTTCTATGTTCCAAAGAATAAATTCCTAACCTATTCAATCTTTCCATGTAACTCAGATCTGCCAGACCCTTAACATTTTTGTAAATTTTGTTGTTGGCTGAAAAATTTGAACACAAGCAAGCCTTCACAGAAAGGGGAAATTAGTATTTGAACAAATGAAAAGGAGTAGTTCAAAGTACATCTATTATCGAAGTATGTATACTTTATACAACCTTGAGGTTCACCTCCTCACAGGCAGCCACAAAACAAAGAAATCCAATAGAACCCATTTAAAAAAAGAAGCCCATCAAACACTAAATGTGCAGAGAGAAAAAAACAAATCATGCAAACAATAAAAGTAAGCAAATATCGTTCAGAACTGAAGTTCGTGGAAGTGAGTCCACAGACATGAAGCCAGGCATCACTACAGCTGATTCAGGAGCCCATTAGTTGCAGGCCACAGCCTCAGTTCAGCGTAGAGATCAGTATACCTCATGGAGCAGCGAGCTGAACCAGCCCATCCCATGCCTTTAGCCCCAACACCCTGAACTTTTCAAACTAGTCCAGCACTCAAATCAATCAAACCTCGGGTCTTCCCTTGCTCTTGGGTATGGGCTCCACCTGAATTCTGCCTTGCCTTTGCCTCGCCTTTGCCTCACCTCTGCTCACCTTGCCTCATTTCTGCTGCATAGAGTTGCCTCCAAGTCCGCTCCAGCAATGGAAGAACAATAGTTCATTCTCCACTCTCAGACCTGAACCTTGCTGTATCGATTCAGCCCATACACACCATGCTACAAGCATCCTGCACCTTCAATACTTCAGCTCACATCACAAAGAATGCCGTTGTACAGACAGTTCATCTCCAAAAAGGAAGTTACAGGCTATTGTTTGTAGTGATTGTTTGCCTGAAAAAAGTGTGATTAATAAAGTAGTTATTTCTTTGTTTTAAACCATAATCAGAAGACCATAAGATATAGGAATAGAATTAGACCCATACAGGTACTGGTTGAAATGTTTTATACCTCAAACCAGACAAAAGGACACCCTATCAATCTCTGCGTAATTTTTATTTGCAGCGGTAAAGGAGCATGATTCAAAGGCTATGGGACATTCACTTCTATCATGCATAAAATGTAACTTAACTGCACCGATACCATTAGCTGTCAAGGCAAGTGTCTCTGGATGATATTGATCATAATGTGTGAGTACACTGTCTGACGTCACCATTTCCTTCATATTTTTGGAAAGCAACCTCACACTGTCTTGTCCATTTCTATTTCTTTCTGATCTGTGGCAGTGAGTTCAAGGGGTGGAGCACAGTAGCCAAGTTTGGAAGGAACCTGTTATAGTAATTGACAAATCCTAAAAAGGACCACAATTGTGACATGTCCTTTGGTCTTGGGGCATCCGTCACAGCTTTAATTTCCTCAGGTAACTTGGGTAAACTTTGTGCATCAATGGGGTGATCACTGTAAGTGATTCTTGGTTTAAAGAGTTCACACTTGTGTCATGCTTTGAGCCCACAAGCTTTGAATCTTTTAAACACTGTTTTGACATTTTGGAGATGTTCCTTGTCGTGATGTAATCCAGGTAACACTGAGTGCCTGGGCAGCCTTGCTGCACCTGCTGCATAGCTGTCTGCCAGAGCACAGGTGCAGATAGATGCTACTCCAAAAATAAGACTACTATAGCAATAAAGCCCTTTCTCAGTGTTTATAATGAGAAACACTTTGGACTCTTCTTCCATTTCTATCTGTAGGTAGGCCACAGCTGAGTCCACTTTACTGAAGTGTTTCCCTACAGAAAGGTTTGCAAAGATATCCTCTATCCTGGACAGAGGGTATTGATCTACTTTCTGTACCGGGTTGATGGTGACTTTAAAATCGCCACGAATCCTGACAGACCTATCCTTCTTGGCTACTGGGACCACATTGGTGTTGCCCATGGGCTTCACTCAAACTTGGAAAAAATTCCCTTGGCCTCCACGCAATTTAACTCACTGGCTACTTTGTCACAGATGGCATAAGAACCGGACGGGCTTTGTAAACCTGGCTGTGGCATTTTCATTTAACACTATTTTACCCTTGATATGTTTGATTTTTCCAATGCCATCCTGGAACACTGCTGTGGCATCATCCAGTACCTCTTATTTCTCTTTCAGTTGACCCTAGTACAGGAGATGGGGCATTCAAATAGTTGATGGATCTTCAATCAAGTTGTAGTTACCTCAGCCAGTCATGACCCCACAATGCTGCCCTCTTGTTTTATAGCACATACAAGCTCAGTGTGGCTGGTTGGTTGTTGTATACCACTGTTAAAAATGTCATTCGTACAGGAGTTATTTTTTCTCCAGTGTAAATTCTTAGTTAGATAACTGCAGACTTCAGTTCATTATCTTTGAAATGACATTCAAACTCAATTTGTGGAATGACTGAAACAGATGAGGCAGTGTCCAATTCCATTTTAATTAATTTGCTGTTCACATCCAGTCACTTGTTAGTTTTCACATTGTAAGTCTCAGGGCTACCCAGTTAGACCATAAGACCATAAAACATAGGAGCAGAATATGCCATATGACCCACCAAGTCTGCTCTGCCATTCATTCATGGCTGATCCTTTTTTCCCTTCCTCAGCCCCAGTCCCCTGCCTTCTCCCCGTAATCTTTGATGCTATGTCCAATCGAAAACCTAACAAGCTCTGCCTTAAATACACCCAACGATCTGGCCTCCACAGCTGCCTGTGATAACACATTCCACAAATTCACCACCCTCTGGTTAAAGAAATGTCTCTGCATCTCTGTTTTAAATGGATGCTCCTCTGTCCTGAGGCTGTGCCTCCTGTCCTAGACTCCCCAGCATGGGAACATTCTTTCCAAATCTACTCTATCTAGGCCTTTCAATATTCAAAAGGTTTCAATGAGAGCCCCTCTTCTTCTAAATTCCTGCAAGTACAGACTGAGAGCCATCAAATGTTCCTTGTTTGATAAACCTTTTATTTCTGGATTCATCCTTGTGAACCTCCTCTGAACATTCTCCAATGCCAGCACATCTTTTCTTAGATGAGTAGCCTAAAACTGTTCACAGTACTCAAGGTGAGGCCTCACAGTGCCTTATAAAGGCTCAGCATCACATCCCTGCTCTTGTATTCTAGACCTTTAGAAATGAATGCCAACATTGTATTTTCCTTCTTCACCATCAACTTTGACTGCAAGTTAACCTTTAGGGTATTCTGCACAAGACTGCCAAGTCCCTTTGCATCTCAGATTTTTGGATTTTCTCACCATTTAGAAAATAGTCCGTACATATATTTCTACTACCAAAGTGCATGACCATGCATTTCCAACATTGTATTTCATTTGCCACCTTCTTGCCCATTCTCCTAATTTGTCTCTGTCCTCCTGCAGCCTACCTGTTTCCTCAATACTACCTGCCCCTCCACCAATCTTCGTATCATCTGAAAACTTGGCAACAAAGCCATCTATTCCATCATCTGAATCATTGATATATGGCATAAAAAGAAGCAGTCCTAACACCAACCCCTGCAGAACACTGCTAGTCACTGGCAGTCAACCAGAAAATTATCCTTTTACTCCCAGTCACTGCTTCCTACCAATCAGCCAATGCTCTAACCATGCCTGTAATTTTCCTGTAATATCATGGGCTCTTAATTTGGTAAGTAACCTCATGTATGGCACTTTCTCAGAAGCCTTCTGAAAGTTCAAATATACAATATCCACTGCATCTCCTTTATCTATCCTACTTGTAATCTCCTCAAAGAAGTCCAATAAGTTCATCAGGCATGATTTTCCCTTAAGGAAATCCCTAAAGGATGCTAACTCTGTCCTACCTTGTCCTGTGTCATGAAGTACTCCATAACCTCATCCTTAACAAGTGACACAGTTCTGTGTCACTTTCATTATTATCAAACTTTTCATCAACAACATATAGATTAGTGCTCTTTTGCAACTACAACTTGATTTTTTTTATTTTTTTCTCTTCCCTGTGCAGTTCATATATTTTTAATCTGCCTGACATGCTATTTGTATTTGTCCTACGTTCTTGCATTTTCTGCAGTTTTCACCTTTAAACCTACATTGGTGTGGTATATATGAGCCCTTGCCACAACGGTGACACAATTATTTTGGCCAGGTCAGTTTGGACTTTGCAATTTTGTTCACTCTCACTTTCATTCCTGACTACAACTCAATTGCATCTCTGGCTGCTTTTTCTATTGATACAGCGATTTCAACTGCCATTTTAAATATAAGTTGTGTTTCAGTTAGGAGAAATTTTTGAAAGCTTTCTTATAAGATTCTACAAACTAAACAATCTCTCAGTACATTATTAAGCTCATCACTCAACTGACAATGCTCGAGCAATTCCTTCAATTCAGCCACATAAGCCGAAATGGACTGGCCTTCCCTTCGATTCGACTTATGAAACCTAAAGCATTCTACAATCAACAATGGTTTTGGTTCTAAATGTTCCTGTATTACATTCACAATATCAGCAAATCTTATTTCAGCTGGCTTGGTTGGAGCTGTTAAACTTCTGCACAAACTCTATGCTTTTCCACCCATTATTTCTTTTTGTTTCAAAATACTGTTCAATTCGTTCAGTATACATCATCTAGTTATTTGCTGTGCAGTTGAATATGTCAATCTTTCAGATGCAGCCAGCTACTTCTACTTTTAAAATATTTATTATTATGATCACCCAGTACTCGCTGTTTATGAACCTAGTTGCTTGCTAATTTTGTCCACTTCTTGCCTTTTTAAAAAATGAAACATCTCTATCCTGTTCCAAAGAAAAAAATGTGCTGCACTTCAACGGGTAGGTAGTCATCTTGGATTTATTTTAAAACTTCCTCATTGCCAATGTTATGTTTTGTAACTCCAGAAACAAATTGGGAAAAAAAACACAGGAGCTGAGATATGTTTTGTCTACTTTGTTTTTTACCTTTTTAGTGAGGCACTCACATATGACGTGGTGGTGTGATGGCATATGTTATTCACATATATTACTTCTTATATACAGTATAACCCATATTGAATTATATAAACAAACAAAAACATGCTTCATCAAACAATATATTTACAATATTACACAAATATTATTGAATATTGAATACACTACATTGATTGACTTCTTGATCTCCCAGCTTACCTCATAGTGGCCCTTGCAATTTATTTGTCCACCTGCACTTCACTCTCTCTGTTACTGTAACAATATATGCTGGATTCTGTTTTATTTTTACTACCTTGATGTAATTATGTATGAAGGATCTATCTAAGAGACACACAAACTAAGAGCTTTTCACTGTATTTCAGTATATGTGACAATAATAATAACATAAACCAATCCTTATTAGCAGCTGCAGACCATTTGTTTAATTCAACATTCCTGCCGATTCATTTGTGCTGCAGACTGATCCAAATTGATTTCCAGTTTCTTATGTTATCTCAAAAATTGCATAAACAATACACTTTTAACAAATCTAGGAGTATTCTAGCCCTGGGACAGACTGCTGGTTTTGTGCATTTCTGTGCATTTAATCAATTGCTGCTAGCAATTTTTCACCTAAATTCACAACAGAATCACAGAAAACTAAGATAGATTTAATGGTTTAAATACAGAGAGAATGCTGAAGGGTGTCTATCTTCTGGTCTGAACCCTTGAAAGTCAGTGTTAAAGCATCTTATGTACCAGCACTTCTCTTTTTTTGCTGTTCTCATAAATCCTCGTCAACATTTCTCTCAGACTTTTTGTCAAGGACTTCAATCTGTATAGTGTCCTCTCAAAGCATTAATTTCCTGAATACTCCCAATATTTTATTCCACAGATTGTTGAGATGTAGATCTAACTTCCCACACAGTGAACTCTGGATTTCAAGTACGTTGCCATGGGGAATTGCCAAGATGAGGCCAGGCATTTCCTCATAAAAGAAAAAAGAAATATTTGTATTAATGGTGTCTGCTCCTTTGGATTGAATTAATGAAGAAGAATTAAATGAGCTCTGTTACAAAATGCAGGAACTTGGGAATGTAACTTAAGTTCCCATTCTAAACTTAATGATCTTGAAATTGCATTCCATTAACTCTTTAATAATTAACTAATTCGGCCAAATTGGTTGGGTATTATTTTAGCTGTTATTTCAATGTCAATTATGTTAACAATTTTTGAAATTGATGATGAATGAATTTCGTTTCAACAAGTTCAGTGTTTGTGCCCAACTTTTCATATGGCAGATTTCAAAGCTTGTTTATGGACTTTCAGCAATTTTAATTGGACAGCTGACATAGAAAAAAATCAGAAAATCAGCGGATTCCGGTTAATTGAGCCATCAGTTAATCAGAGCAGCCGCTTATTTGGGACAACTCTTAAAGAACAAAAACTAATCAAGAAAATTGCCAGGATTCTCTTCATTTATTTGGCATAGTATCTAACTAGCATCAGACGTATGCACTTGTGTGGTTGTTAAAGCAACCTTGCTTAGAGCAAAAAGTTTTAAGATATCATCAGTTGCATGTGTTTGTGTTCAAAAAGCAGTGATTTTTGACACTAATATTTGGTGAGAAATAAGCAGTAAGACAACTCAGAACTGTTTTGCTCACTGTAGTTTCAAGTATTCAGGTTTCAGATGCCACAAACAGCCGGGAGTGTAAATGAAATTATTTCACTACTTCAACGAGTTAGGAACTATGAAGAATCCGAAGGTATTGAGAATCATCTTGAATGTTATAATGAAAATGAAGATTTGGAGGATCCAGTTGCCAAAAACATTGTATGAAGGCAGTCCATTATCTGCACTAGGTGTCTGCATTGATTTTGTTCATTTACAGCAATCAAAAGAACACAGCAGTGTATACTGTATATATAGTCCTCTGTCGATAACTATTAGGAACTAATGCATAGTTTTATAATACTGCAGTAGTATTTATAGTGTTCTGTATTTCATTTGAATACGTAATTTGTAACTCAGTTAAATGGTAGTTTGTCTTTTTTTATACTTTTTTAATTATTTCTATTAAAATGGCTAATTGGGGCAGCTGTTTAATTGGGCCAAAGTCTACTGGTCCTGATGTGTCCCAGTTAACTGGAATCCACTGTATTGTCCTTCAGATCACAAATATCCAGGACATTCACCAAACATTTTTGCTTTTTTGGAAGAATCATGTACTAATAATAAAGACAAATTGTTTTAACAGGAACCAGATCAAGGATGTGCCAAGCCCACTTTCAGCAAGATCTCCTGCAGCTGTCATGCAGCACAAATGTGGTACCTTAGCAATGGCAAAAGTCACGTGTAGTATAATATTTGATCCACCTTCTTAAAATTATGTTCATCTCTTACAGTGGTGCATGGGAGACACAGAAGATTACTGTCTTTACAATAATCTCATACTTCCACTTTCCCCAATAAGTAAGCAGATTATTGCTGGAACAGAGCTACATTCTATCCCTGTGCTCTGGATTCTTTCTTTTCTCAAATAGTCATTTCCCATTCATCTCGCCTTTTAGTCTTTGGTACATAGCACATATCTAACTGGTGTACATTACTGCAACACTGACAAAAAGCTGGAGGAACTCAGCAGGTTAGGCAGCATCTGTGGAAAAGAATAAACAGGTGACATTTCAGGCCATGACCCTTCTGCAGGACTGAGAAAGAAAGGGGAAGATGCTAGAATAAAAAGCTGGGTGGGGGGAAAGAGGCTAGCTGGAAGGTGATAGGTGAAGCTGGGTGAGTGAGAATAGTCAAGGGCTGGAGAAGAAGAATCTGATAGTAGAAGAGAGTGGACCACAGGAGAAAGGGAAGGAGGAGGGAACCCAGGGGCAAGTGATAGGCAGGTGAGAAGAGGTAAAAGGTAAGATTGGGGAATAGAGGAAGTCGGCCGTGGGAGGAAATACTTTTTACTGAAAGAAGAAATCGATACTCATGCCATCA
Organism: Mobula hypostoma; assembly: GCF_963921235.1. NCBI lineage: Eukaryota > Metazoa > Chordata > Chondrichthyes > Myliobatiformes > Myliobatidae > Mobula > Mobula hypostoma. The sequence goes on along the minus strand of NC_086102.1, from coordinate 67,776,587 downwards.
GGTCGGAGGCTACCGAGATGGAATAAAAGGTGTTGCTCCTTCACCCTGAGGATGGCCTCTTTTTGGCACAAGAGGAGGCCATGGACCGACATGTCGTAATGGGAATGAGAATCAGAATTAAAATGTTTGCCCACCGGGAAGTTTCACCAATGTAGAGGAAGCTGCACTGAGAGCACTAAACACAATAGATGACCCCAACAAATTCAGGTGGAGTGTTGCCTCACCTGAAAGGACTGTTTCTGATTCCCATTCCCAGAGTTAGGATCCCTTGGGCAATCCTATGTTGAGTTCAATGCTAACTAGCAGCTCCTGTAATGCTGCTTGTGCCAAACTATATTGATCTCTGCTGTTCCTTTGGATTCATCTGCTGCATGGAAAGGGGGAGCATGCTCTCCATATTGTACAGCCCTGGCTTGCGGATCACGTAGATATTTGGGATGTGATATCCATGGTCAACCCTGGCCAACAGAGGGCCTGAAGTTTCAGAGCTGGGTGTTTGAATTATAAATTATGTCATAATTTTTTTCTATTTGCTTTATATAATAGGTCAGAACATAGCTGAATTTTTTTATGAAATTCTTTATGAGACAGAGAAGGCAAGAGTTCAAATGGAGTCTACAGTTGCAATAAGCTTTGTGAATAAGGAATGGGACATACAGACTGGTGTTGTCATGCTGACCTTCAATATTGTTTTTGCACCTCCCAAACCAATAAGGTGAGTGAAGTTAAACCTGGAAATTATTACCAATGCAAACTTTGTGAAAAAATAGCAGAAACTCTATTTTTTAAATGCATGAGCAATTTACTTTATTTTTAGTACTTACTTGTTGGCAACTGGTAAACCTACTATACTAGTGAATTATACCATCCCTTACTCACTCTTCCTTCAGTTAGTCCTGACGAAAGGTCTCGGCCTGAAACGTCGACTGTACCTCTTCCTATAGATGCTGCCTGGCCTGCTGCGTTCACCAGCAACTTTGATGTGTGATACTAGTGAATCTATTCAGAAACCCTAGCTGAGGTGTTGTCAGATTTCTGTTTAATGTAGTAATGTGTGTGATCAAGCTGGGCAATAAATAAAAATATAGATGGGAGAGATTATAAACATGTTGCACTTTGTGTTGCTGTTGTGTTGATGGCTTCACCATCTACGATGAACCTTTACGTTTGGTCAGCTATCTTTTGACATAATTCCATCTGCGGAACCTGCTTCTTTAGGCAGAAAATTCTTTTAATATTGTAGGACCCAGTTTGACATTTAGTTAAGACTTCTGGACTTGCTCCATGTGCATTCCAATAAATTTCTGGATCTAGGTTTGAACTAGCTCATAAACGTTAAGTTCTATGTCAATCTTGTAGAGCTTGCAGGAGTATTAGCACAAAAATAATGTTGACCTCTGCCACTCTGAGGCCTGTTGAACAGTCATGAGTCACTTTCCTGTATTTATCCGAGTCCAGCTGTTGGAAATGTACAATCTTTCTTTGAAAGTGAACATCCAATCTTCTGATGAACTGTTTAAAAGTCAATAGTTGATCCTTAACACTCTTTAATATGAATACCATTTTATTTATTTGCTATTTGAATAAAATAAATATGGGGGTACTTTGTGGATGAAAACTTATCTCCAGCTTACTGTTAAAGGTTAAAGAATAAATTTCTTCTGGCATACAGCTGGAGCACTGAACTCCCTATCATGAAAAATAAGTGTCCATTCACAAAATGTCCATTCATGAAAAATAAGCGTCCATTAAAATCTTGTAGATACCATTGAAAACTAATTATTCATGTAGAAGAATTCCCAGAAACATAATCTGAGCCTCAGCTATCCTGACACCATAATCTCAGCAATCATGAGCGATGTTCCCATATTCGTTAAAGTATTTACAATGGTGCAACAAATTGATGTGGATTTTTTGGCCTACTCACATACTACAGTTTATGTTGCTCAAAGAATTGCTTAAAGTGTAAGTATGTTTCATCGCTCTGAGAAAGTGGTAACGAAAGATGCTACTACGTAACAACAGAACTGTCCTACAGTTCTGTTCTGCTTGATACCATCTATATCAATTACAATTAAAAATTGTATTTGTACAAAAGCAAGCCAAGTGTAAATGTCTGTCGCCCATGCTTAGAAATGAAGAACTTCTCTTCTGCTTGAGGATAATCAGTTGGGGCAATCTTTTATATTTGATCACACTGAGGAAACAATCATAATCAATTATACTTAATTTTGAAGTAATTAATTCTACCATTTCTGTTTTGTATATGGAATGCATTGTGACCTCTCCCTGCATCATATCCTTATCTGGAAATAAATTGGACAAGATTCCAGGAAGCATTTCAAGTCTGTGGAATGTGCCTGCAAGCGGAGTCTGTTCTTATTTTTATGAATTAACCATTTTTCAAAGTCAAAGTTCAAAGTAAATTTATTATCAAAGTGCTTATATGTCACCATATACAACCCTGAGCTTCCTTTTTTTGTGGGCATTCACAGTAAATCCAAGAAACACAATAGGATCAATGAATGACTGCACAAAACAGGACTGATAAACAACCAATGTGCAAAAGACAATTGTGCAAATACAAAAATAAATAAATAAAAGAAATAATAAATGGATAGATAAATAAATAAGCAGACAAACAAACAAACGTGCAATAAATATCAAGATCATGAGATGAAGAGTCCTTGAAAATGAGTTCATAGGTTGTGGGAACAGTTCAGTGATGAGGTAAGTGGAGTTGAGTGAAGTTGTCACCTCTTGTTCAGGACTCTGATGGTTGTGGAGTAATAACTGTTCCTGTTTTGATATGTCTAAAAAGTTAACCAACATAACCATCACAATAATGATAGCATTGAATGGATGAAATAGATCAATACCAAATTGCCATTATATGGCATAAGTCATTATTTCTTTTTGATGCAGTTGAGTACATTTTTATGCCAGGGTAAATATTTTTACTTCATTAAAGAACACTGAAAATGCCCACATTTCACAATATCTTAAACACAAATGCATTTCAGATAAATACATTGTAACCATTTTATAATTTTATTTTAGCCATCCAGCAATGTTGAAGGTGCAATCTGCTACAGGTGGAGTCTGGAAATTCCCATTGCTGTTTACTGCCACTGAGCCACAGGTAGACGACGTCATCAATATTGAAACAATTGGGCTGAATAAAGAGTCTGTTGTTTGCTTTCGGCTTACAAGCCAAACAAGGTACTGAAATAAGTTATGATTACTTGTAGTACTCTAGAGTTAAATATCCCTAGTGCTCCACGAATAGCAAATTTGTTATTGTAAAATATGGATGAAACAATTTAATTTCTGAGTATACAATAGGTTAGATTTTGACTTCAATAGTGAAGGAACAACAATTGTTTTCATTGCGTACTATAAGTATTTGCCTACAGATTTTCTATGGACTTTGTACTAGGACTGAATATGCTTAGGGAACCATTTCTGTGTAGTATCCCCCTGAGAAGATGAAACTTCTCTGAAGAGGGGAAACTACAATATTTCCTGACAACCAATTGAGTTGGACAATCTTTACTGAAAGTGTAGAAATAAGTGTTGGAAGTAAGCAATAAGACATTCTTGAAAATTTCATCTGGCCAAACAAGATCTATTGAGAAGAACTAAGTTATTAATAAACACCAGAGTTTATGCAGATGCAGGAAATCCAGGGAAATTCAGAGAACAAACATAAAACGCTGGAGGAACACAGCAAGTCAGGCAGCATCTATGGGGAGGAATAAGCAGTTGATGTTCTGGGCCGAGCTCACAATTACTCCTCTATATCTTTTTATATTTTTGCTGTAAATCATGGTGTTACACTAGATTTTGGCCCCATTTTAGTAAACTCTGAGACAGGATGGATAAATTATCAACTCTAAATTCTCTTGCAGTCCAGATGAAGGGTCTTGACCTGAAATGTCAGCTGTCCATTTCCCTCCACAGATGTTGTCTGACCCAGTGTATTCCTCCAGCATTTTGCTCGTTGCTCTAGATTCCAACATGTGCAGTCTTTGCGTCTCCAATTCTAAATATACTTATAACTTCCAGTGTTTCATATAGTGATCAACGTCTTAGAGCCAATGACAAAACATCCTTAAAGACTGTGAACCATCGTAAGGCATTAGGCCCCAGTGATATTCCTGATTGGATACTGAAAACCTGTTCTGACTAACTGGCCGGTCATTTTTGTCCTTCAAGAACGTCTTCAACCCCTTAGTTCTGTGGTTTGAGGTTCTCACCTGCTTCAAAAGAGCAGCAAGCATATCAGTGCCTGAGAAGAGCATGGTAAGCTGCCTCAATGACTATCACCTTGTAACACTTACATGCTTTGAAAGGTTGGTTATGGCTAGAATTAACTCCTGCCTGAGCAAGGACCTACTGCATTTCATCTAGTCAAGTCAAGTCAAGTCAAGTCACTTTTTATTGTCATTTCGACCATAACTGCTGGTACAGGACACAGTAAAAATGAGACAGCATTTTTCAGGACCATGGTGCTACATGAACAATACAAAAACTACATTGAACTACGTAAAAGAACACAAAACTACACTAGACTACAGACCTACCCAGGACTGCATAAAGTGCACAAAGCAGTGCAGGCATTACAATAAATAATAAACAAGACAATAGGCACAGTAGAGGGCAGTAGGTTGGTGTCAGTCCAGGCTCTGGGTATTGAGGGGTCTGATGGCTTCGGGGAAGAGACTGTTACATAGTCTGGTCATAAGAGCCTGAATACTTGGTGCCTTTTGCCAGATGGCAGGAGGGAGAAGAGTTTGTATGAGGGGTGTGTGGGGTCCTTCATAATGCTGTTTGCTCTATGGATGCAGCGTGTGGTGTAAATGTCTCTAATGGCGGGAAGAGAGACCCCGATGATCTTCTCAGCTGACCTCACTATCCGCTGCAGGGTCTTGCGATCCAAAATGGTGCAATTTCGAACCAGGCAGTGATGCAGCTGCTCAGGATGCTCTCAATACAACCTCTGTAGAACGTGGTGAGGATGGCGAGGTGGGAGATGGACTTTTCTCAGCCTTCGCAGAAAGTAGAGATGCTGCTGGGCTTTCTTTTCTATGGAGCTGGTGTTGAGGGACCAGGTGAGATTCTCCGCCAGGTGAACACCAAGAAATTTGGTGCTCTTAACGATCTCTACGGAGGAGTCGTCGATGTTCAGCGGAGAGTGGTCGTTCTGTGTCCTCCTGAAGTCAACAAGCATCTCTTTTGTTTTGTTCACATTCAGAGACAGGTTGTTGGCTCTGTACCAGTCCATTAGCCGCTGCACCTCCTCTCTGTATGCTCACTCATCGTTCTTGCTGATGAGACCCACCACAGTCGTATCATCGGCGAACTTGATGATGTGGTTCAAGCTGTGTGTTGCAGCACGGTCGTGGGTCAGCAGAGTGAACAGCAGTGGACTGAGCACACAGCCCTGGGGGGCCCTTGTGCTCAGTGTGATGGTGTTGGAGATGCTGCTTCCAATATGGACTGACTGAGGTCTCTCAGTCATGAAGTCTAGGATCCAGTTGCAGAGGGAGGTGTTCAGGCCCAGTAGGCTCAGCTGTCCAATCAGTTTCTGAGGAATAATTTGTTAGATGCTGAACTGAAGTCTATGAACAGCTTTCGAACATATGTGTCTTTTTTGTACAGGTGGGTTAGGGCCAGGTGGAGGGTGATGGCAATGGCGTCGTCTGTCGAACGGTTGGGACGGTATGCCAACTGCAGGGGGTCTAGTGAGGGGGACAGCAGGGTCTTGATGTGCCTCATGACGAGCCTCTTGAAACACTTCATGATGATGGATGTGAGTGCAATGGGACGGTAGTCATTGAGGCAGGACACTGAAGATTTCTTCGGCACAGGGACGATGGTGGCGGCCTTGAAGTACGTAGGAACGACTGCACTGCTCAGGGAGATGTAACTGGTCTACAGCAGGCACATTCATTGGATCTCTGCTCTGCTTTGGAGCATCTAGACAACTGCAAGACATACAGCAAGCTGCTGTTTATCAAATAGGCAGCTAACACCATCATAACATCACTACTAACAACCAGATATCAAAACCTGAGCTTCTGTACCTCCCTCTGCAACTGGGTCTTCAACTTACTCAGTGGAGAACCACAGTCAGTCAGATCATAATAATATATCCTAGTCTATCAACCAGGACACGTTAAGGATGTGTATTTAGCACACTGCTCTACTCTCTCTGTACTCAAGACTGTATAGCTAAACGCAACTTAATAGCAACTACAAACTGACTGTTGACACAACTGCTGTTGGTAGAATCTCAGGTGGTGATGATGAGACTTGCAGGAGTGAGATAGATTGGCTGGTTGAGTGTCATCCCAACAAAAGTCTCACACTCAATGTCAGCAAGAACAAGAAATTCATTGTGCACTTCAGGGGAAGTTGGGAGAATGCAAACCAGTCGTCATTGTGTGGTTAGCGGTAGAAAGGATGAGAATAGAGTTCCTGGACATCAATATCTTAGAGGATCTATCCAGAGTCCAACACATTGATGCAATCATGAAGAAGGCATGCCAAAAACTCTTGGGAATTTGAGGAGATTTGTTTTGTCACCAAAGACCCTTGTGAATTTCTATTGATGTACTGTGGAGAGATTCTGCTTGTTTGCTTCACCAGTTGGTACAGAGACTGCAGAGGGCTGTACACTCAGCCAGCTCCATCACAGACAGAAGCCGCCCCACTGTTGAGAACATCTTTGAAAGGCCGTGCCTTAAGAAAGCGGCATCTATCACTAACCGTCCTTACAATTGAGATATGCCCTCTTCTTGTTACTGCCATCGGGGGGAGGTACCAAGAGACTGAGGACCCACATTCAATGATTTAGGAACAGTATATTTTCCTTCCACCATGAAATTTCTAAATGGTTATGAACCCATGAACCTCATTTTTTGTGTTTGCACTATCTATTTACTTCTATTTCATTTATAGATTTTTACTGTACTGCTGCTGCAAAACAACATATGTCAGTGACAATAAATCTGATTCTGATTCCTCAGTCAGCTACTCTTGGGACCTCTGATACACAATTCCTTCCCTCCCAAAGATGCTGCTTCATTCAGCAGATTACTTGTTGGTCATAAATCCTTTTCATTGATTTTAGAGTGGAGGTCTCTTATTGTCGTCTATATCCTTTCTTAAAAGTTGTCTTTCTTTCACTATTTTCTGGTCCTCCACATTAATGGTCTAAAAATGTATTCCAATGGGGATGTTGTGCTTGTTCTTCAGAATCTCTCAAAATGAAAGGTAAATGGGTGGGTGGGGAGGTTATAGTTTTTTAATGTCCACAGGTTATGAAACAAGTCCAAGAAAAAAAAAAGAATTTGATCATTTCAAGAATTTGTTCCTGCCTGCATTTCAATGATCAAGGATCAACTTTATTCGACATGGGTATTTACATGTATTGGGAATTTTCTATGGTGTGTTGGCACGATATGCAACTAAAAACATTCAACAATTATAAAGAATAAAGAATTATATAAAATGTAAAGTTAGACATTAAAATACAGGTATGGAATAAAATGTGCATTAATACATACACTCAGTGGCCAACTTATTAGGTACACTTGTAAACCTGCTCATTCATTCAACTATCTAATAAGTCACTCATGTAGCAACTCAATGCACAGGTTCAATTATTCAGAAGAAATCATCAAAATGGGGAAGGAATGTAATCTAAGTGACTTTGTCCATGGAATAATTCTTGGTGCCAGATGGGGTGGTTCAAGTATCTCAGACACTAATGATCTCCTAAGACTTTCATGCAGGACAGTCTCTAGAATTTACAGAGAATGATCAGAAATACAAAAAACACCAAGTGAGTGGCGGTTCTGCAGGCGAAAGGATCTTGTTCACTGAATTTCACTCACCCGACTATTGAACTGCGGACTCACTCACTTTCAAAGACTCTTCATATCATGCTTATTTATTTATTATGTTTTTTTTCTTTTGTATTTGAGCAGTTTGTTGTCCTTTGCACATTGGCTATTTGTCTGTCCTGCTGGGCGTGGTCTTTCATTAATTCTATTGTGTTTCCTGGGATTTACTGTGTTTGCCCACACGAAAATGAATCTCAGAGTTGTATATGGTGACATAGTTGTACTTTGATAACAAATTTACTTTGGACTTTGAACTTTATTAATGAGAGAGGTGAGAGAAGGATGGTCAGACTGGTTCAAACTGACAGGAAGGCGACAGTAACTCAAATAATCACACATTACAACGGTGGTGTGCAGAAGAGCATCTCTGAATGCACAACGCATTGAACCTTGAAGTGGATGTCCTATAGCAGCAGAGAAGAACATGTAAATGCCAGTATTTATTTACAATGTAAACAGCATTATCAGAAGTGGTTTAAAGTGTTTACAGTGCAGTGCAGTGATAGGGGTAATAGATACAGATTGATAGAGGGGATGGAGGGGGTGCTAACTAGAATGGTTGATCAGATTAATTGCCTGGGAAAAGAAGCTTTTAAGATGGTGTGAAGTTTTTGTTTTAATAGCCTTATAGTGCTTTCCAGGAGGGAGCTTTTGGAAAAGACAGTTTGCAGGAAGGTAGTGTCCACAATGATTTTTCCTGCCCACTTATTTGTCCTGGAATGATGGTAGACAGCAGTCAATGATCTGTTCTGCAGACTTGACAGTTGCTGTAGCTTTTGTATATTGTGAGAGGATGCTGCATTAAGCCAGACAGTAATGGCTGACACGAGGGGCTTTCTATGATGGCAGTGTAGAACTGTACCAGTATGTTCTGGGGAAGACGTAATTTTACCAGCTGCTGCAAAAAGTACATCCTCTGCTGAGCCTTTTAGTTAATGAAGGAGATATTGTTCTCCCAAATGAGACCCTACGAAATATTGATGCCCTGGAATACATAGGTTTCTCCAACTTGGCATTCTTCAGGTCCCAAACCTCTTTGTTTGATGGAATCATGGGAAAGTATAGCTTCAGTAAGTCATTTGACATCTGAACCAGACTATTGAAAGAGAAAGGAATTAATCCCATTCCTCTGCTGTATTCATTTCACCGAGAAACACTTCCTTTTTCAAGTAGACATTCGATTCAACTTCAATCATTTCATTGCACAAAGAGTTACTTACTTTAATTGTCTCAGGTTCTTTGTTTATCGTTTTAAATCAGCACAGGAATCAGCTGTTCAAGTATTTGAATAATCTTTCAGATTTTCTCTCAGCCTATAGCAGTAAACAAGAGTCTTTCTTCTCTGGTACTGTTCAACTAATTTGCGTCTTCACTCATTCTAGGACTGGGCCCGACCAGTGTTTAACCAAGTATAATTCCATTACTTTTGTACTCTGTACCTCTGTTTATAAGCCAATAAACCCATGTAGAACATAGAAGATAGAAATCTACAGCACATTACAGGTGCTTTGGCCAACAATGTTGTGCCGACCATGTAACCTACTCTAGAAACTGTTATATACCTTTTAAAAAGCCTGGATTCTGATTTTCCTGTAGATCAACTGAAATTTTATAGCCAGTCTTTCAGAGAGCTATTAATAATGATTACTAATAGAAATTAGAAAACCTTGTATATACTGGAAATCTGAAATAAAAACAGAAATGGCTGGGAACATTCACCAGATGATACAGCATATATGGAACTAAAAACAGAATTAACATTTCAGGACAAAGACTGTGTGAACTGAAAAAGTAAGGAAATAAGTTGGTTTCAAGTTCCAGAGAGGGTATGGGAGGGAGGAATTGGACAGAAAGATTGAATCTTGTTTGGGTGAGACCAGGGTTAACATTGTATTAAGTGATGATGAAGCTAGCTGGTTAATGTTAATAAGGGTTATTAAGAAAGATAGAAAAAACAGTGTCTGTACAGTGAAAAAAAAACTGAGTTAATGTTACACATGGATAATGTAAAAGAACTGGCCAGTTGTGACAAAGAGAGAGCTCTTACTTTAAATGGTTAAATTCAGTGTTAAATCTGGATGGCTGCAAGATGTTGAGATGGAAGATGAGAACTTGTATTTCAAGTTACGTTGAATCTCTTCAGAATAGTGCAAGAGGCGACAGACAGAGTGGGTATGAGATGATGAATTGAAGTGACAAGCAATTGGAACCTTAGGGTAGTCCTTGCAGACTAAATACATCCAATCTACATTTGGTTTTAAGAGTGTAGAGGAGATCACATTGTGACTATATGATGGTTATCTTGTTCAGAAATTGTTGCTTCTAAGTAATTTTTGACTCATTCCCTTTAACTTTTAGGGATCCCATACCATTCACAGCACACTTCTTACCTTGCAGTGATCCAGAATTTGAGGTTTCACCTCAGACTGGAGAACTGCTTCCTCTTGGCTCATCTGGGACTCTAATTACTGTTGGATTCACTCCACGAATGTACAGCAAGAAATACAAAGCTAGACTGCTCATCCAGGTGAGTGCAATAGACAGAAAATACATAGTATGATATTCTAAAGTTGCCAATGCAATAAGTAGTCCATTAAATATCTCAAAATGGTGTTACTTTACTTTGCAAAGCAGGTAATATTTTACCATTTTTCTTATTATTAATTTATTGATTGGACATTAATATCTGTCTTAAGAAATGGGTTTGATTCTCAGTTGAATTCATTGAGTACTATGAATTCATGATTTATATGTGGAATGAATGTTCTCTTTACCATATGCAAATAAAAGTCTCTAATTTCATTCTGAAAGCATCTCTTTAATGTTTCTTTTATATCCATCCAAGCCTCCTTACAAATTCCTGAAGTGAAATTAACAATTTAATGTCACTAGGGCAGCAAAGGAGTGAGTTTAATAATGCAGCCTGTCAATTGCAAAGAAATGCCTTACATTTAAATGAACTCATCTAAGATAGTAGATTTACAACCATTAGCTAAAAAACTTTTACTTTGCCAAGTATTCTAGTCCTCCAGAGGCTTCAGAAATTTTTTTAAATAACCTGAATATTATAGGATCTTACAATAGGTAAAAGCCTCCATTCTTTTAGAAGAAATATTGCTTTATTAATACACGTGCCAATATAGGATAAAATTATACTTTGTTCGCTAGGCTGTTTTGAGGAATATTAGAAGGCATTAGGATGAAGAGAAAATCAACAGAAGTGTGTTTTATGTGACTTCTGTCTTAAACAGTATGCCTCAAGCAATGGATTTTATAGTGGAGTGTCAAAATGTATTAAGCTGTTATCCACACTGGCTGGTAAATTTTTTGTTCTGTGCATTAAAAGTTTTGTTTCTATTTTCAGTGAAATTACCTTGTTTTCTCTAACTTGCTATCAACTGTCTCTTCTTCAACTGTAAACACACATGTGGAGTTAGGATTCCTTTTGGACCACCATTGCTGTTAACAATCTTATAAAACAAAACATTTATAAGATGTACTGTCACTGGTCAGGCCGTCATTTATTGATCATCCCCGATTTTTCCTGAGAAGGTGATAGCAAGTTATTTTCTTTAAAGATAGTAGTCCCTGTGATGAAGATACTTTCATGGAGCTGTTGAGTAGGGAATTCCAGGATGTTAAGAATTCTACAAGAATGTGCAGAAATTAAATTCTTTTCCCATTCTACAACTTTCCTTCCAGTTGCAAATCCAACAGTCACTGAAAGTGATACATGACTGAAGTGGGTGATGAAGGAGACAAGTGGGGTGCTTCCCTTCATCTGCCATAGGCTCAAAAATAAGAGTTGCATCACTTGTAGAATAAATGTGCAGTTCTGACCACCTCACAAGAGAAAAAGATGTGATAGCACTGAGGAGAGTACAAAGGAGATAACCACTCTTTTTAGTGGATTGAATTATTATAGTTATAAGAGAGGTGGGACGGGCTGTGTTTGCTTATCCTAGAACAGAGGAAAATGAGGGATGACTTGATAAAGATATACAAGTAAATGTGTTAGAATAGGTGAGAACCGTTTTTCTATTTTAGTGTGTCTAAAACAAGAGGCATAGGTATAAGGTAAGAGCCAGTATATTTAGAGAGGATCAGAGAGGGATATTTTTCACACTCAGGGTGGTTTCACTCTGGAATATGGTACCTGAGCAGTTGGCAGAACACAGGTACTCTCAAAATACTTAGGAAGCATTGAGACAAATGCTTGAATTCCCAAGCCATTGAAGGCTATGGAACAAATTTGAGTAAATGGGACCTGTACAGATAAGCGCAATGGTTGGCATGGACAGTCTTGGCTGAAGGGTTTGTTTCTATGCTGTATGGCTTGTTGGCATGATCTCAATGCATAAAACAGGTTCTGGAGTTCCTTTACTCCAAGGATCTTCCAGTTGGCTTTGCCACACCTCTACACATGATTGCTGCAACCCAGAGACTGGTCAATCACATGACTCTATACATAGTGAATAGTGGAGTTCTGCAGGGCCTAATATTAAGAACACAACTTTATATTGGGAGCCATTCAACCATTAATCTACGAACCCATATTTCCCAAGGATGTCCAGTTTGGTTAGTTAATTGACCACTATAAATTGTCCCTCATGTGTTGGTGAGTGGTAGAACCTGGGAAGAGTTATTGAGGATGTTGGGGAATAAAAACAGTTGATTAACATAGGATTAATATAAATGGCTTTTGATTGTTTGAACTGGCATGCCAAAGGGTCTTTTTTCCATTATCTATATGCCCTATACTCTGTGCTGCTCTCATCTAGCAGGACAAAGGAAGTAGGCACACTGGAAATAATCTTCAGTTCCCATTTAAGTCTAACAGCATTCTAACTGGAAAAAAATGTAGGAATAGATCATTCCCACCTTTAACCTCCATGGTTTCCTGTTGTCACATGCACTAGCAGTCAATGTTGAGGCCTAGCTGTTACCACCACAGCATGAAAAAGGCCAGAATGCAATAGGTAACTAGGCCTTAGATGGCTGATCTTGAGGCTATATCCCAGAACACCCTGATGGGTTTTTGACAGCTAGCTACTGGCAATTGCTTTTGAACTATTTTTAAATCTCCCTACTGTTCAACAGTTCCATCAGTTTAAAATAATCAAAATAAAACAACTTAATATGATTAAAATACATTAAGCTACTGAAATTTTATTTTAAATTTAATGTTAAGTAACAAAAAAAGAATAAATCATCAACTTTGCTGAACTTTCTCATCAATATCAGCAGCCCTGTTCCAAAGAATGGGACCTTGCGGGAGGTAAGTGCAGAAATTGCAGGGGCCCTACCAGAGATATTTAAATCATCCTTAGCGACAGGTGAAGTACCAGAGGATTGGAGAATAACTGATGTTCATCCGCTGTTTTCGAAAGGCTGTAAAAATAAACCAGGAAATTATAGGCCAGTGAGCCGGACATCAGTAGTGGGAAAATTATTGGAAGATATTCTGAGAGACTGGATTTATAAGTATTTGAATAGATAGCATAGCTTTGTGCGTGTTAGATCATGTCTAACCAAACTACCAGGAAAGTTGATGAAGGCAAGGCAGTAAATGTTGTCTGCATGGGCTTTAGCAAGGCATTTGACAAGGTCCCACATGGGAGCTTAGTCAAGAAGGTTCAGTCGCATGGCACTCAAGATAAGGTAGTAAATTGGTTTAGACATTGGCTTTGTGGGAGAAGCCAGCAAGTGTAATAAATGATAGCCTGTCTGACTGGAGGGACTGTCACTAGTAGAGTGCTGCAGGGTTCAGTGCTAAGTCAGTTGATGTTTGTCATCTGTATCAACGATGTGGATGATAATGTGGTCAACTAGTGTATTGGACAGCAAGGAAGCCTATCATGGCTTGCAGCAGGATCTGGACAAACTGGAAAAAATGGCTAAAAAATCGCAGATGGAAATTAATGCAGATAAGTGCGAGGTGTTTGACTTCAGCAGACCAACTGGGATAGGTCTTACACAGTGAATGGTAGGGCACTGAGGAGTGCGATGGAACAAAGGGATCTGGGAATACAGGCCCATAAAGTGATGTCACAGGTGGATAGGACCATAAGTAAAGCTTTGGCACATTAGCCTTCATAAATCAAAGTAATGAGAACAGGAGATGAGATGTTATGTTGATACTATATAAGATATCAGTGAGGCCTAATGTGGAATATTGTTTGCAGTTTTGGTCACCCACCTACAGGAAAAATGTAAATAAGATTGAAATACTGCAGAGAAAATTTACAAGGATATTGCCAGGTCTGGAGGACCTGACTTATATGGAAAGATTGAATAATTTAGGACTTTATTCCTCAGAACATAGATGATTGAGAGGAGATTTGATAGAGGTATAGAAAATTATGAGGGGTATAGATAGGGTAAATGCAAGCAGGCTTTGTCTACTTAGGTCGGGTGGGACTTCAACTAGAGGTCATGGGTTAAGGGTGAAAGGTGAAAAGTTTAAGGGGAACATGAGGAGAAACTTCTTCACTGAGGGATCATGGGAATGTGGAACTAGCTGCCATTGCAAGTGGTGCATGCAAGCTCAATTTCAACATTCAAAGAGAAGTTTGGATAGGTACATGGAAGGTAATGGTATGGAGAGTTATAGTCCCGGTGTAGATCGATAGCAGTAGGCAGTTTAAGTTGTTCAGCACAGGCTAGATGTTCTGAAGGGCCTTTTTCTGTGCTGTACTTTTCTATGACTCTATGACATGGAGAGTGTAAAACTGAGGAACCAAATGCAAAAAGCATCCAGCCCTCAGTTGAGTACATGAATGCACCACTGCTGGATCATTGATTGCACTGCAGGAAGTCAGCAACATGCTTACCCATGAGGTGATCATCACCAACAGTTCTTGAAGGGATCAGTAGCAAAGCGGAAGGGTGTTTAAGCCCATGTTGCAAGTCCTGATCCAAGGTTTTGACCTGAGATGGTGATATTTCCTCTCATCCCACAGGAGGTGCTCAAGCCACTGAGTTCTTCCAGCAGTTTGTTTTTGCTTCAGACCATGTTGTATAACTTCAGCACAATTGGTCTATTTGCCGGAACTTGTTGTCCAAGAGTACGTTAGCTGACCTTCATCACATGAACTGCAATGATTCAAAGCACTTCATCACTATCATCTTCCAAAAGATAAATGGTGTTAAACATCAAGTGCTCTCATCTTAAGCTTAAAAAAAACCTAACTAAAATTGCCCAAGCTAGCTTAATAAGAATAACTAAGTTGATTCAAGTTCTCTTCAACCAATCAATAAATATAACTATTGTAATGTAGCATAAAATTAGATATTCTACATGAGTGCAAAGTGTAATGGAGAAATTTCCATTTGAACAGTGGGAATTTCACAAACCTATTGCTATTGAATTTTCATGCAATAGTTAATGGGAATCTTGTGCAACCATTTATCAAGAATGCTACTTGTAAGTGCTCTGGAGGGCCAAGCCAACCAAGTCCAATAGGTCAGTGCATTTAAACATTTATTGAATGGTTTACTGATATAAATCCCAAGTTTAATACAATACTTTCTTAGTCGCCTTTCAAAAGCCAAGTCTACATGAATTTTATAAAAATAGGATGAAGAATGGCAGGTAAGTGGGAATTTGCCTCTGTTTCTCTTCATTTATTATGTTACTTCAACCATTGCAATATCGTTCTAAGTTATGCCTGGAGGAAATTCCAATACTTGAGAATTCCCAGTGTAAATTGGAGGGAAAATTCATAATTTTCCAAGGACCTTCAAGACTTGCAGGCAAAATCAGAATTAAGCCCAAGGTTCTCTGGGGTAGATTCCAAATAACACTTCAGAAATTTGTTCTCTGCTGTAATGATCACTGCACAACATTGCAGCGGTCTCACCCCATTTCAAATTTTCTCACTTTTGCTAACCTCAGCTGTTATTGAAACAGCTGCATCTGAACAGTTTTCATTCGATCAATGCATCACACTTTCTTTAACTTATCTATCCTAATATTGTTGTTCAATGGATCCTCCATTGTTTCATAGGACTATAGAAAATTAAGAAATGATTTACTGAAGACTTTAGAAAGGAAATTAACATGAGAAACTAAGGCTAATGAGTTGAGGGAAAAGGATGTAATCGTAATGAGGAACAAACAAGCTATTTGTAGGAGTAAATCAAGGAACCTCTCAATCCTGTAGGTCAATAGATATGGCTGACCTGATTCTAAATCTGCATCCCTGTCTTTCAAAGGTAACCTTTCATCACACAAAATGCTTTATCAGGGTCTAGGCCCGAAACGTTGACTATTCATTTCCTTCCATAGATGCTACCTGATCTGGGCAGTTCCTCCAGCATTTTGTGCAGGTTGATAAAGATTTCCAGCAGAATCTCTTGTGTAACCTTTCTCCCATATTTATCGAGACCTACTTCTGCCTTAAAGTATTCAGAGACTCTATTTCAACTGCTTTTCAGAAAGAGTTGAAACACTCAAAATCTTTCAAGGGAATAAATTTCCTTTCAACTTTGTCTTAAGTAAACAACCGTTTATTTTTAAACAACTCTTAGTTCTAATTTCATCCACAAATGGAAACACCTTCCCCACATCCATCCTGGCATTATCCCTCTGCACCTTAATGCTTAAATGAGCATCACTGACTTCTAAACTTCAGTGGACTCAAATCTAGCCCACCCAATTTTACTCAAAAGATTTTAAGCCATTCAAGATATGAGTCAAGTAAAGCTTATCTGAATCACTTTCAATAGACTAATAACCTATTGAACCTATTGAAATAAGGAGATTAAGACCATACACAACACTCTATGTCTGAACCTGTTCCTCTGTTTTCTGCAATAAGCTTTGATGTAGCACTTCATCAAACGCTTTCTAGAAATCGCAGTATAGTATACCCATCAGTTGCCTTTATCCACAATGCATGTTACTCCTTCAAAGAACTTCAGTAGATTGGTCAGATATCATTTCTTTGTCACAAAACTGTGACCAATTTTTCTCAATCCCTTGCTATAACCTTAAAGCTAGCACCATTGGGAATAACACTGTAATGTTCTGTTGCAGCTTTAGCAATCAAGAAACTTGGACCAAAGACTCAGAGTCAGATATTCAAATCTATCAAAGTAGCTTAAGGATTTAAAAGTTGTCTGTCAAATGATCAGAAATTTGGACCAATTCCCATTTGCCTCTCCAATATTCTTTTAGGAAAAGAAAACTATTGCCTACCTGAGAAAGCAAATCCGTAGCAAGCCATTTGGTTGTATCAAAACTGCTTCAAAAACCATTATAATAAAATGGAATAGAGCATACAGCAGGGAGTTTTATGAAAATCTAAGAACTTGAGCCTAAATTATGAGGGCTGTCCAGCAGGCTATTCAATGAACAACATGAAATGATTGTTCTCGTAGAATCATTCCTTTCAACAACATTTCATATTCCTCAACAGGATCATAGAATAAATTCTGTCCTCTCTGGAATGATTTATTAAAGCTGGCATAATAACATATAGTCATGAAGGTGTGGACATGAGAAGCCTGAAAACCTCATGAAATCAGATTAAATATGGGCAAAAATAAATCTTCCCGTGATTGTCACTTACTGTCCTCCATCTCTGCTATTCTTCAATACATATCAAGGAGAAAACTGCAGAGAATTAGAATTAGAATTAGGATTTTATTTCTTACATCCTTCTCACAACATAAATCTTTATGTTGCCTCTCTGTTGCTGTGTACAAGCAATAAGGAAGGAATATGTGGGAGGATATTGCCCAAACCCTAATGCTGCGGTACCATTTGCCAGACAGAAGCAGCTGAAACAGTTTGTGGTTGGGGTGGCGGGAGTCCCTGATGATCCTCTGGGTCCTTTTTACACACCTGCTACTGTAAATGTCTGAATAGAGAAAAGTTTACATCCACAGATGCGCTGGGCTGCCCGCACCACTCTCTGCATACCCTGCAATTCAGTTCCCATACCTTGCAGTGACATAACCAGTTAGGATGCTCTCCATGGTGCCCTTGTAGCAAGTCCTGAGAATTTGGGGTCTCATGCCAAACTTCTTCCGCCATCTGAGGTGGAAAATGTAATAAGAAAAGTAAGAGCACAAAAATCTGGGGTCGTCAATCTCTATCACTGACCATCTCACTGACATTACTGCTGTCACAGAGCCATACAGCATGGAATTAGGCCATTCAGCTCATCATGTCTATGCCAACATTACCACTCCACTTTGAACAGTAACAAAATTAGAATTAGGTATCTTAAATTCTGAGCGGATGGGTTTTTCAAACTTCAGCTATGCAATTTTAACTTCTGTTGTGAACTGAGCAGAAGCTGAAATTGCATAACAGAAACCTGATTAATATGAGGGCCAACATCACTTTAAGATTTAGTATTTCTTTAACACGCGATGCAACATGTAACTTCTCCAGTTCAGCTGGCAAACTACCAAGCTTGCAACTGAATCTTAGTTCACAGCATTGCAAAGAATGCTGATTTCAGACATGGTCTGACTTCAGCAAAATGAATCTATACTCCCTTTGGGTAACAACATTATTAAAGTAACTTGATTCTATTATGTTCTTACAGTTTACAAATTTGAGAATCAACTTTGCAATCTGGAATAATTTATAATGCTACCTTAACAGAAATAAACAGTGTGATAATTGAAAAATATTTGCAAACATCCAGAAAACATTTCAAGTTGTACCTATCATATCAAAAAAGAGTAATGCAAATGGAACTGTGCATGGATTATTGTGCCTCATTTACAAACAAGTCAAGAGATTGACTACAATGGAATGTTAAGCTGCACTGCATGTTAAATACTGTACAGTAATGTTCCTTCTAACTTATAGTGACTAGTGTGCGCAAAAATCTTGTGCTGTGCAATTCTTTTGCCCTGTGACAACAACATCTGCGCACTGAATTTTACATGTAAAGGTATTCATTTTAACAGTCAGTAATACACTGTCAATAAGAACTTTCATCTCCTCTGGTTTTGAATGTTTTCTCTCTCGTTCATCTGCACTCTCACAAAACATATGAAACCCCTCTGGTTTCCTTGGCTGTGTAAGCCTAGGGAATACACACTCCAGTCCCATCAAACCCATGAGATTGGGACGGCTCTCCCATCCCAAATCCTGGTTTGTGTGCATGCTGTGTAATTTGTTACCCTGTTATAACTCAGTGCCAAGAAACAGCACACTGCTTATGATTAAATTAATTATATTTATAAATCTTAACTTAAGGGTTGGTAAAGAAAAGAAAAAAAAAAGGCCCTTATAATTAAACAGTCAAATATGCGCAAGTTGGAGCTCAACTCTTCCAAAAGTCACACATATTCACCAATCCTCAGAAGGCCCTGGCATCTTGCTCCATCGAATCACAATCTCCCATCAGGTTGAATCCTATGACCATGTTTGTCCAGCGTCTTCTCTCTTCATCTCCTGCCGAACAAAAACCCAAGACCAACGTTAGTGTCCCTCGCAAAATCTCCCAGTTCCACTATCCTAATTGGATGACACACATTCCTCAGCATCCCTTATCTTCAACAACAACCCAAACAGGCTGAAAGCAGAACAGACTCCCCTTACAGATCTGCTAAAACGAAATACCTGCAGCATAGCAGTAAAAATATGAATCAGGGTGTTACACATACATAGCAGACCTATAGCAGGTAACGAAGGAATTTCTTGCCAGAGCTTTTGCACACTGTCCATATGTGACTTACTTGCTCAATGACATTTTAAAAAGTCAAGTTTCCAAAAATCATTCCACTTCTTCCCACTTGCAAATTCTCCAGCAACATTCGTATTGTGGCGATACACACAGGTAACACCAGTTCCTGTATTGTACAAAAGTATTCTCTGTTGCTGCACATTCCTGGCTTAATGAACTTTTGGTATAGCAGTTTCTACTGTTTCATTAAGCCATTCCACTTCAAATGAACCAGCAGTTCTTTTGCGCTTCACGCCCTTTGCTCATTTGGAATTCAACATAGTGAATCAATAATTTCTACAAAAGAACAGTATAAATAAGCCATTTATGAAATCTGCAGACAAATCATCACAATCTCCACATTGTCAACACCATCCGCATCAGAAACCGGAAAAGGAAATGTATATGATTGTGAAATGTAACTAACACGCCAATGAGGTAGAAGGTGACAACTTTAGTCAGAGTCCTAGTCATACTTTATTGATCCCGGGGGAAATTGGTTTTCGTTACAGTTGCACCATAAATAATAAATAGTAATAAAACCATAAATAATTAAATAGTAATATGTAAATTATGCCAGTAAATTATGAAATAAGTCCAGGACCAGCCTATTGGCTCAGGGTGTCTGACCCTCCAAGGGAGGAGTTGTAAAGTTTGATGGCCACAGGCAGGAATGACTTCCTATGACGCTCTGTGTTGCATCTCGGTGGAATGAGTCTCTGGCTGAATGTACTCCTGTGCCCACCCAGTACATTATGTAGTGGATGGGAGACATTGTCCAAGATGGCATGCAACTTAGACAGCATCCTCTTTTCAGACATCACCGTCAGAGAGTCCAGTTCCATCCCCACAACATCACTGGTCTTACGAATGAGTTTGTGATTCTGTTGGTGTCTGCTACCCTCAGCCTGCTGCCCCAGCACACAACAGCAAACATGATCGCACTGGCCACCACAGACTCGTAGAACATCTTCAGCATCGTCCGGCAGATGTTAAAGGACCTCAGTCTCCTCAGGAAATAGAGACGGCTTTGACCCTTCTTGTAGACAGCCTCAGTGTTCTTTGACCAGTCCAGTTTATTGTCAATTCGTATCCCCAGGTATCTGTAATCCTCCACCATGTCCACACTGACCCCCTGGATGGAAACAGGGGTCACCGGTATCTTAGCTCTCCTCAGGTCTACCGCCAGCTCCTTAGTCTTTTTCACGTTAAGCTGCAGATAATTCTGCTCACACCATGTGACAAAGTTTCCTACCGTAGCCCTGTACTCAGCCTCATCTCCCGTGCTGATGCATCCAACTATGGCAGAGTCATCAGAAAACTTCTGAAGATGACAAGACTCTGTGCAGTAGTTGAAGTCCAAGGTGTAAATGGTGAAGAGAAAGGGAGACAAGACAGTCCCCTGTGGAGCCCTAGTGCTGCTGATCACTCTGTTGGACACACAGCGTTGCAAGCGTAATGTGCGTTTATGTGCGTAATTTAAATTCCTTTATGCACCAGGAGAAAAAGATGTGTGCATGTGCGCGTGCGTGCACACACACCCACACACCCCTTAGAGAGAACATTGCTGCTGAGTCCCAGTTAGCTGTAATACCATTTAGAGTGTTTCTAATATTGCCAGGAAAGCAACATACATATAAGTAGTTCTTCTTATTTCCTCCAACATTCCCTTCTCTGAGGTAGAACGTCCTGTCCTCAGTAAGGGCCTCACCTTTGTCCCCCTGCATCCACACCTCAGTGAGTTCCATACCCACCGTGATGCTGAACTCTTCTTCCGCTGCCTTCGTCTCCATGCCTACTTCTTTTGCCAGGACTCTCCAGCCCACACCAATGACCCCCTCTCTCATCTTCAACCCTCCTTCTCTTCCCGGATACCCCGCTCTGGTCTTCTGCCTGCTCTGGATCTTATCTGCCCATCACCTCCCATCTGGGTGCTCCTTCTCCTTCCCTGTCTTCCATGGTCTTATCTCCTCTTTGTCTCTTTCACCAGTTAATTGTCCAGCTCTTTACTTCACTCCTCCTGCTCTCCCAGTTTCATTTTTCACCAACCACCTTGTACTTCTTCCTCCCCTCCCCCCACCTTCTTACTCTGACTTTCTATCTTTTTCTCCAGTCTTGATGAAGGGTCTGGGCCCAAAACGTCAACTCTACTCTTTTCCATAGATGCTGCCTCGCCTGCTGAGCCCCTCCAGCATTTTGTGTGTGTTGCTTGGATTGCCAGTATCTGCAGATTTTCTCATGTACATATAAATAATGCACTGTTGTAACACTAAGATACTTCCAATATTATGGAAAATAAATCTTCACTTATGAGATTGAACTATGTGGAACTTTCTGTGGAATCTGTCACATCTAACTTTATTTGATAATGTATGTTCAGTGGCCACTTTGTTAGGAACACCTGTACACCTGCTTATTAATGCAAATATACAATCAGCCAATCATGTGGCAGCAACTCAATGCATAAAAGCATGCAGATATGGTCAAAGGGTTCAGTTGCTGTTCAGACCAAACATCAGAATGGGGAAGAAATGTGATCTCAGTGACTTTGACCATGGAATAATTGTTGGTACCAAATGGAGTTGTTTGAGGATTTCAGAGTCTGCTGATCTCCTAGGATTTTCAGACACAATAGTTTCGAGGGTTTACAGAGAACGGTGTGAAAAACAAAAAACATCAAGTGAGTGACAGTTCTGTGGGCATGTGCCTTGTGAATGATAGAGGTCAGAGGAGAATGGCCAGACTGATTCAAGCTGACAGGGATGTGACAGTAACTCAGATAATCACATATTGCAGCAGTGGTGTGCAGAAGTGCATCTTTGAATGCACAACACGTTGAACTTTGAAAGTAGATGGGCCACAGCAGCAGAAGACCACACCAGGTTCCACTCCTGTACCTAATAAAGTGGTCACTGCAGGTCTGTGCAAGTAGAAACATAGAAACATAGAAGATAGGTGCAGGAGTAGGCCATTCGACCCTTCGAGCCTGCACCGCCATTTATTATGATCGTGGCTGATCATCCAACTCAGAACCCTGCCCCAGCCTTCCCTCCATACCCCCTGACCCCCATAGCCACAAGGGCCATATCTAACTCCCTCTTAAATATAGCCAATGAACTGGCCTCAACAGTTTCCTGTGGCAGAGAATGCCACAGATTCACCACTCTCTGTGTGAAGAAGTTTTTCCTAATCTCGGTCCTAAAAGGCTTCCCCTCTATCCTCAAACTCTGACCCCTCATTCTGGACTTCCCCAACATCGGGAACAATCTTCCAGCATCTAGCCTGTCCAATCCCTTTAGGATCTTATACGTTTCAATCAGATCCCCCCTCAATCTTCTAAATTCCAACGAGTACAAGCCCAATTCATCCAGTCTTTCTTCATATGAAAGTCCTGCCATCCCAGGAATCAATCTGGTGAACCTTCTTTGTACTCCCTCTATGGCAAAGATGTCTTT
Source organism: Mobula hypostoma (assembly GCF_963921235.1). Lineage (NCBI taxonomy): Eukaryota > Metazoa > Chordata > Chondrichthyes > Myliobatiformes > Myliobatidae > Mobula > Mobula hypostoma. The sequence goes on along the minus strand of NC_086102.1, from coordinate 67,753,526 downwards.
CCTCAGATTAGGGGACCAAAACAGCACACAATACTCCAGGTGTGGCCTCACCAAGGCCTTGTACAACTGCAGTAGTACCTCCCTGCTCCTGTACTCGAATCCTCTCGCTATAAATGCCAGCATACCATTCGCCTTTTTCACCACCTGCTGTACCTGCATGCCCACTTTCAATGACTGGTGTATAATGACACCCAGGTCTCGTTGCACCTCCCCTTTTCCTAATCGGCCACCATTCAGATAATAATCTGTTTTCCTATTTTTGCCACCAAAGTGGATAACTTCACATTTATCCACATTAAATTGCATCTGCCATGAATTTGCCCACTCACCCAACCTATCCAAGTCACCCTGCATCCTCTTAGCATCCTCCTCACTGCTAACACTGCCACCCAGCTTCGTGTCATCCGCAAACTTGGAGATGCTGCATTTAATTCCCTCATCCAAGTCATTAATATATATTGTAAACAACTGGGGTCCCAGCACTGAGCCTTGCGGTACCCCACTAGTCACTGCCTGCCATTCTGAAAAGGTCCCGTTTATTCCCACTCTTTGCTTCCTGTCTGCTAACCAATTCTCCACCCACACCAATACCTTACCCCCAATACCGTGTGCTTTAAGTTTGCACACTAATCTCCTGTGTGGGACCTTGTCAAAAGCCTTTTGAAAATCCAAATATACCACATCCACTGGTTCTCCCCTATCCACTCTACTAATTACATCCTCAAAAAATTCTATGAGATTCGTCAGACATGATTTTCCTTTCACGAATCCATGCTGACTTTGTCCAATCATTTCACCGCTTTCCAAATGTGCTGTTATCACATCCTTGATAACTGACTCCAGCAGTTTCCCCACCACCGACGTTAGGCTAACCGGTCTATAGTTCCCCGGTTTCTCTCTCCCTCCTTTTTTAAAAAGTGGGGTTACATTAGCCACCCTCCAATCCTCAGGAACTAGTCCAGAATCTAACGAGTTTTGAAAAATTATCACTAATGCATCCACTATTTCTTGGGCTACTTCCTTAAGCACTCTAGGATGCAGACCATCTGGCCCTGGGGATTTATCTGCCTTCAATCCCTTCAATTTACCTAACACCACTTCCCTACTAACATGTATTTCGCTCAGTTCCTCCATCTCACTGGACCCTCTGTCCCTTACTATTTCTGGAAGATTATTTATGTCCTCCTTAGTGAAGACAGAACCAAAGTAATTATTCAATTGGTCTGCCATGTCCTTGCTCCCCATAATCAATTCACCTGTTTCTGTCTGCAGGGGACCTACATTTGTCTTTACCAGTCTTTTCCTTTTTACATATCTATAAAAGCTTTTACAGTCCGTTTTTATGTTCCCTGCCAGTTTTCTCTCATAATCTTTTTTCCCCTTCCTAATTAAGCCCTTTGTCCTCCTCTGCTGAACTCTGAATTTCTCCCAGTCCTCAGGTGAGCCACTTTCTCTGGCTAATTTGTATGCTTCTTCTTTGGAATTGATACTATCCCTAATTTCTCTTGTCAGCCACGGGTGCACTACCTTCCTTGATTTATTCTTTTGCCAAACTGGGATGAACAATTGTTGTAGTTCATCCATGCAACCTTTAAGTACAAGTGAAGACTTAGTTTGTTGAACAGTTTGTAAGCTCACTTTAAGACCTAACTGGGTTTTGCAGAGAGTGAGATCAAAGTGTGACTGGGCTTTGCAGGGTGTTTTGACAAAGTTTGTTTTGAAAAAGTGAGGAACCCAGTTTCTTTTTTTGTTCCTTCCTGAGAGTTGCTAAGGCAGCTCAAAGAATGTTTTAAAAAAAAGTTTGTTGTCAAGTTTTTTGTACAAGTTCAACTAATTTGAAAAGTCTCATGCATTGGTTATATTTGAATGCTGCAGTTGTGTTCTATTTACAAAAGAAACAGTTTAAAGAAAAACAAGGGAGAGTTTATTTGAGGGAGCAGTCTTAAACTTGAAAACTGACTGTTAGGATTAAGCTTTTGGAGACTTCCTTAAAAAAAGAAAATACTAAAGAGGCATTTGACAACAAGAATCTGATTAGGAGCATTTCTTCCAGCATTATGCCTAAAATAGTAGCTTTGTTGCACTTTATCGACATAAACAGCTTACTAACAATTCTCACTGAACATTCCTCATGCTCCTGACAGAATGCTTCAAGACAATATAAATGCTTGGAAACTTATTTGCAATTTGTGGCATTCCATTTTGCTCATACAATTTATCTAGGTATATTCTGGTCTCAGTCATACTCACAAATTTGTTTTAATTTTCATGTGTTTGCACACAGGAAGTCACCATTCCCTGTGCAATGCTCCTTTTGAAGTATTACTGAGGAACCTGCGTTGCAGGCACTCATCATGGGTGTTCTATAGATAAGGTGGGGTTACTTGTACGGTGAGAACTGGACACCTTGTATCCTCTTTCCATGAACTCTTCTGATTTCCATCCCACAGTTGGCACTCATTCCTCCTACTCCACCGTCCTTCCAAACTGAAAAATGCAGTTTCTGATTTTCCTCCCCTATAATCCCCGCCTCTGTGTGACGCTGAACCCAAACCTAAACCCGATATCCCTGCTGCCAAAAACCAGCCTTCACTTAGTTCCTGTCTCCACCTAGTACTGGCTTATTCCAATTCTTCTCAGGCCTGGCAAAGTAGTATCAGACTGTACAGTCTTCTTTTTTTGGCTGTGAGTTTGTGCAGTTCCTAGCCTTGGAAGCAACTGGTTTTTAGCCGTGAGCTCACAAGTAAAATAGTTACTGCTGCCTGTTGTTGTGTCCTTATCATACATCTTAATTGGTGTACATGAATATCTAGATATAACTAGCATCTAGCTGTATTGAGAAAGCTATGGCCTTGCAATTGTGCCTTTTCTTCAAGATGTTAAACATTACTGTGCAACTTCATCTCTGTTTCTAAAGATATTATAGGCCAGGTTGATGATCCTATGTTCATCATTTATGCTGTTATCCCCAGCCTCCTACAGTTATTCTAACATTTGGCATTGTATAACTGCTAGTTTTGCTAGTAACTACAGGACACATTCCAGATTACCTGTGTTTTAATTCCATACTAACAATGCAATTTTCAGATTGTATCACCTCTTTCTGCTCATCTTGTGTTATCAATACCCAGAGATAACCTGTGCATAGCAATTGGTTATAAATAAGGTAGGTGACCTGTACAGACAAGGTTCAGTTGCTCAACTCAGTTGCACATACTAAAAATAGTACTGCTTCTTTCTGTAAGTGCTGCATACATCAGAAATATCCCCCTTTTTCAAAGATTGGGGTTTCCCTTCCTCTACCATTGATCCTTCCGTCACATCTCCTCCATTTCCCGGACATCTGCCCTCATCCCATCTTTACATTGCCCCAACAAGGATAGGGTTCCCCTTGTTCTTACCTACCACCCAATGAGCCTCCGTGTACAGCACATCATTCTCCACAACTTCTGTCATTTTCAACAGGATCCTACCACCAAACACATCTTTACCTCCCCACCACTCTCCGTAATTCCCTTGACCCATAGTGATCTCTCTTCTGGCACTTATCCCTGCATGTAGAAGATGTGCTACACCTGCCTATTCATCTCCTTCCTCACCTCCATTCAGGATCCCAAACATTCCTTCCAGGTGAGGCAACCCATCACCTATGAATCTGTTGGGGTCATCTACTATATCCCGTGCTAGTGATGCGGCCTCCTGTACAGTGCAGAGAAGCAGTGTAGGTTGGGGAACTGCTTTGTTGAGGACCTTCACTCCATCTGCAACAAGCAGGATTTCTCGGTGGCCAACTATTTTAGTTCCAATCCCCACTCCCATTTTGACATGTCGCTTCATTGCCTACTGCCATGATGAAGCCACTCTCAGGTCTGAGGAGTAATAACTTATATTCTGTCTGAGTAGCCTCCAATGTAATGACATGCACATCGATTTCTCTAACATCTGGTAATTATTCCCCCTGCTCTTTCCCCTTCTTCTATTATCCACTCCTACTACTCTCTCCTCTTCTCTTCTGCCTTTCACCTCCCCCAATGATCCTCCTCTTTCCCTTTCTTCCATTGTCCACTGTCCTCTCCTATCACATTCTTTCTTCTTCAACCCTTTATCTTTTCCATCTATCACCTCCCGGCTTCTCACTTCTTCCCACTTCCTGCACCCACCTGGCCTCACTTATCACCTTGTACTTCTTTCCCTCCTTCCCCTCCCCCCCCCCCACCTTCTTATTTCTGGTCCTTATGACGGGTCTCAGTCAGAAACGTCAACAATTTATTCCTTTCCATAGATGCTGTTTGACCTGCTGAGTTCTTCTAATATTTTGTCTGTGTTACTCTGAATTTCCAGCATCTGCAGATTCTCTTGAGTTTATGATTTCCTGTTTCTTTCAAAGTCAGTTTCTACTTATTTCTAGGCTTTGCGGGTGGACTTTCATGAAGTCACCTTAATAAGATTGACAACTCCTAATTTCATAACACAGTAGTTAATCAAGTGTACAGCAATGAAGTTTAAAATGTTTCAGTCATCTAGCATTTTCCCTTTCAGTGTTTAGTGGAAACATTAACAATTCAGAATAAAACAGCAATATATAAAGAAACTCTTAATCCTCAAATTTAGTTAAACGAATATTAAAATGTATTTATTTATTTTTTGAGATACAGTGTGGTATAGGCCCTTCGAGCCAGCAATCCTCTCAATTTAATCTGAGCCTAATCACAGGACAATTTACAATTAACCTACCAGCCAGTACATCTTTGGACTATGGGAGGAAACTGGAGCACCCGGAGGAAAGAGACGCAGTCAAAGGGAGAAAAACTCCTTACAGAGCAGTGGCGGGAATTGTGTGGTTAAATCAAAATATTAGGGTGCTCAGGTGCAGATTAAATGACATATGTGACAGTTTGTGTTATAAAACACCTGAAACATTTTAATAAATTCTCCATGCTTGAATGAAAACCTTAAAACTAAAATTAACTCTGGTATGGATAGATTAAAGATAAAGATCAATAATATTTATAGATTTTTCTTCCTGCCTACTTTCATGCTTTCCAGCTTCAATCCGACATCTTGCCTCAGTTGAATGCTGTCCAAATGTTGGATGTGACTTTATCTGAACCTATCTGTATCATATTTACAAAACTTCCATAAATCCTTCCTAAGATTCAACATTCACACCAAACAGAAAGAGGAAAGTTGGCTGATGCTGTCCTCCTTGCAAATATATAATGGCAAATTCAGAATATTTTGACCTCCTCACTTCCTGTTCTATGATTCATTCTGCTGTAGTTTGAAGGAAGAAAAGAAATGTTATAAATTTCATTCATTACTAATAAAATGAAAATTTAAAAAGTTCTTGCTTGGAATTTAAGCTCATGGAACTGTTCTTTTATCCTTAGTGTAATACAAATATTCTGGTCAAATTGTGTCATTCCAAAATTTCAATGGAGCACTTCATGTGCTTTAGCCTGTAATGTATGTTCCCTGAACATACTGAAACATTAGACCTCAGACAACACCATTTTAGAACTGAAATTGTTTGGCTTTGGTTCAAAACATAGATGTTACTGGGCAGTCACAACCCATGCAGGTTTCCAGAATATGACTTCCTTTGCAGATTTGCAAATTTAAGGGCCATAGAGTCATCAGACCCTTTGGCCTGTTGGCCCATCTCATCCAGGCTATCCAGGATGCTTTTCGAAGCTCATCCCATTCACCATGTTCGGCCTATTTTAAACTAAATATTCTTTATCATTGTACCTGTCCAATGTACCTGGCTCAACCACTTTTGACAGAGGCTAACTGGTCATTCTACTAACTGTACTATTGACTATAAAGAAATACAAAGAGCCCACCACCCATTCATTACTTGAAATATTTACATTGGATGCTTGCCTAGTAATCCCATTCACTAAATGGGAGCTTCAGGCCCAGCAATGCAGATACTTTAGGCACTAAGTGGACCCTGAGGGAGATAATGCTGGAAGTACTTGAGTCTATAGATCCTGTTCTCTCTGCATCTAAAGATAAATCTGCACCTATCCCAACCTCTCCAAGCAGCAATATCTGCTATGTTTATCAAAGTAATTGCTATAAAGATAGACCACAATCTATGGCCTGACCTCTAGCTATGTCTGTGTGTCTTGGCTACTGTGCTTGTTGGAATCATGGTCAGATTTATTGTCATATGTGTGAAATCTACTGTTTTGTGGCAGCGGTTCAGTGCAAGGCGTACAAATACTATTAAGTTACAATAATAAATACATAGTGCAAAAGAGGAATAGTGAGGCAGTGTTCATGGACCATTCAGAACATTGATGGCAGAGAGGATAAAGCTGTTCCTAAAATGTTGAATGTGTATTTTAGGCTCCTATACCTCCACCCTGATGGTAATAGTGAGAAGAGAGTATGCCTTAGGTGGTAAGGGTCCTTAATGATGGATGCTGCCTTCTTGAGGTACCACCTTTTGACAATTCATGGGGAGGTTTGTGCCCATGAGTGAGCTGCTGAGTCTACAAACATACTGCAGCCTCTTACAATCCTTTGTATTGGATCCTCCATATCAAACAGTGAGGCAACTAGTTAGGATGCTCTCCACAGTACACTTGTAGAAATTTCCTAGAGTCTTTGGTGACACACTAAATCTCCTCAAACTCCTAATCAAGTATAGCTGCTGTGAAGTGTAGTGCCTTCCTCGTGATTATGTCAAAATGTTGGTCCCAGATTTTTTCCTCTGAGATGTTGATGCCCAGAAGCTTGAAACTGCTCAGCCATTCTACCACTAACTCCTCAACTATTGCAAGGGCATGGCTGGGGACGAACTCAAGTGCAGGACACAGATGCTGAGGCAGAGTCGTTAGTCGTAGCACCACCGCAAATGAGGAGCCAATATCCAGGAGATGATGCGAAGCTTAGAACTAACAGTTCTCAGAAATAGGAAATAAGGTTTACTCTCACAAGAGTCAACCAACGAACTGGTGGCTTCTTGCTGTGGTCACAGGGTTTATATCCTGCTGTTTCTGATGGGAAGCAGGTGCGTGTAGTTAGTGGAACCTGGGAATGATTGGAATGTAAATGAGGTGATTGAGGCCCAATTCTTGAGGCAAATTGCAAGGTGGGGAATTGCCAGACGGGACCATAACAGTACCCCCCCCCCCCAGTGGGAGCTTCCAGGTGATCCTCCTGGCCTGTCTGGATGGTCCCGATGAAAATCCTGGATGAGGGAAGGGTCTAGGATGAAGGAGAGGGGAACCCAGGGACGCTCTTCTGGACCGTACCCTTCCCAGTCCACCAGGTATTGAAGACCCCTGCCCCGATGGTGCACATCTAGTGGTGTTGGACGGTGTATGCCGGATGTTGTTGATGATACGGGCAGGTGGGGGGGGGTCTCGGCAGGGGGACACAGCGGGCTGATGGAAACTGGCTTTAACTGAGACACATGAAAGGTTGGGTGGATGCGCATGGATCTAGGTAGCTTTAGGCAAACCACTGTGGGATTGATTACCCTTTCAACCTTGAATGGTCCCAGGAAGCGAGGGGCGAGTTTTCTATGTTCGTTCTTGAGTGGGATGTCCTTGGAGGCCAGCCACACCATCTGCCCAGGTTGGTGTCCGGCACCGGGATGCGGTGTCGGTCAGCTGTCTTCTTATTTGGATTTGTTGATTTGGGTAGGGCCGTGCGCATCTCCTCCCAAATCTTAAGGCATAGATTAATATGGTCCTGAACCAACGGTACTACAATCTCTTCTTCTTGTGCGGGGAACAGTGGAGGTTGGTGCCCAAGGGAGGACTTGAATGGAGACCTCCCAATGGCAGAGCTCACCAGAGAGTTGTGGGCGTACTCAACCCATGGGAGGTGGTCGCTCCAGGTCAATAGGTTGTTTGCTGTTATGCAACGAAGCGTCGCCTCCAGATCTTGGTTTGCCCGTTCGTCTGGGGGTGGAAGCCGGAAGACAGGCTGACCGATGCGCCCAAGGTTTGACAGAAGGCCTTCCATACTTGCGAGACAAATTGGGGACCTCGATGGGAGATGATGTCCGCGGGGATTCTGTGGAGGCGGAAGACATGGCGGACGAGAAGATCTGCAGTTTCCTGAGGGGAAGGGGGCTTAGGGAGGGCCACAAAGTGCACCACCTTACAGAATCGGTCTACCATGGTGAGGACCATGGTGTTTCCGTGGGAAGGGAGTAGATCAGTGACAAAGTCTAAGGCGATGTGTGACCAGGGACAGGTAGAGGACAAAGTAGCCCCGCAGGTGGTCGATGAGAGACCTTTCCCTGGGCACAGTTGGAACAAGCTGAGACCTAAGAACGGGTGTCCCCCTCCATGGACGGCCACCAGAAGTGCTTCCTCAGGAGAGCCACAGTCCGATCACTCCCGGGGTGGAGGCGAACTGGGATGTGTGCCCCCATTGGAGAACCTGGGACCTGACGGAGGCAGGCACGTAGAGGCGATCGCCGGGCCCATTGCCCAGGTCAGGATCGTCCCACTGGGCTTCCTCTACTTTAGCCTCGATCTCCCAAGTGAGGGCGGCAACCATGCAGGATGGTGGGAGGATAGTCTCAGGACTAGAGGTGTCATCCTTGGAGTCATGCTGGCAGGATAGCGTGTCCGGCTTCCCGTTCTTGGATCCTGGACGGTACATGAGAGTAAACTTGAACCGACCAAAAAACAATGCCCAACGTACCTGGCAGGAGTTCAATCGTTTGGCGGTCTGAGTATACCCCAGGTTCTTATGATCAGTCCACATCACGAACAGGTGTTCTGCCCCCTCCAACCAGTGCCTCCATTCTTCCAGTGCTAGTTTGACCGCCAGCAGTTCCCGATTCCCCACGTCGTAATTCCGCTCGGCGGGGGACAGTCGGCAAGAGTAGAAGGCACGGGGGTGAAGCTTTTCGTCCGACCTTGACCGTTGGGATAAGACCACTCCTACCCCGGAGTCAGAGGCATCCACCTCAATGATGAATTGCCGTGATGGGTCTGGATGGACCAGAATGGGAGCAGTGGTGAAACATCCCTTCAGGTTGGTTAATGCCGAGTCCGCTTCGGAGTCCCAGCAAAACGGTGCGGTAGGCGAGGTAAGCCGGGTAAGGGGTGCCGCCACTCGACTGTAGCCTCTGATGAATCTACGATAGAAGTTTGCAAACCCCAGGAACCGTTGAAGTTGTTTACATGTCGTGGGTCGAGGCCATTCTTCCACTGCCCGGATCTTCTCGGGGTCTGCTTTTACCTGCCCGCTTTCAATGATATAACCTAGGAAGCTGACCGAAGGAACGTTTCTCTGCCTTAGCAAATAACTGGTTTTCCCATAGTCTCTGGAGGACTTGATGGACATGGCATACGTGTTCTTGAGGGCTGCTAGAAAGTATCAGGATGTCGTCAGGGTAAACAAATACGAATCGATTGATTAAGTCCCTCAGTACGTCATTGATCAGGGTTTGGAAAACGGCGGGAGCATTAGTGAGGCCAAACGGCATGACCAAGTATTCAAAGTGACCCAGAGGTGTATTGAAGGCTGTCTTCCATTCGTCCCCCTCCCTTATCCTGACTAAATGGTAGGCGTTGCGAAAGTCCAACTTCGAAAAGATAGTGGCTCCATGCAGTGGCTCAGAAGCTGAACTAATGAGTAGTAGAGGGTACTTGTTCTTAACTGTTATGTTATTTAAGCCTCAGTAGTCGATACAAGGGCGAAGTGTCCCATCCTTCTTTTCCACAAAAAAGAAACTGGCACCTACCGGGGAAGATGAAGGTCTGATAATGCCTGCCGTGGGGGACTCACTTATGTATTTCTCCACTGCCTCCCTCTCCGGTCGGGATAGGTTAAAAAGGCGACTGGTGGGTAGCAGGGCCCCAGGGAGAAGGTCGATAGCACAATCATATGGACGGTGCAGAGGCAAGGAAAGGGCCCGTTGTTTACTGAACACCTATCCCAAGTCATGGTACTCTGTGGGGACACGGGACAAGTTGAGGGGTTCCAACACAGGCGGGGTCGCGGTAGCCTCTCTGGGGGATGGGGCCGACCGCAGACAGTTGGCATGGCAAGACGGGCTCCATTTTACTATCCTCCCGATAGACCAGTCGACATGGGGATTGTGTTGGGTCAGCCATGGATACCCTAGAACTACCGGGGCTTGAGGTGAATGAATGAGGCTGAATCTTACCTCCTCCCGATGGTTGCCAGATAGAATCAAGGTCAGGGGTGGCGTACGGTGGGTCACCCGAACCAGCAGTTTTCCGTCCAAGGCCCGGGCCTCCAGGGGAGTGGTTAGCGGCTCACGAGGTATTCCGGCCTGGGTGGCTATCTCTTCGTCCAGCAGATTGCCCTCAGCACCGGATTCCACCAAAGCAGATAGGGACAGGGACAATTGTTGGTAATTCACGGTTGCCGGGATCTGCATCCGAGTCTGGGTTGCTGAGGGGAGGGTCATTTGATTCATCAGGACAGTAGGAGCGGGATTTCTGTGAGGAATGGGGGAAGAGAGAGGTTAGTGCTGATAGAAGATGGTAAGGTGGGATGTGGCCTGACCCGAGGAGTGGAGCGACTGGGTTTTTCTCTCAGACATTCCTGAAGTCGATAATCTAATCGAATGGCTAGCGATACCAACGAGTCCAGACCGTCTGTGTCGTCCCTCACGGCCAACTCATCCTTTATCTTGTCCGAGAGGCCCTGTCGGAACACCTCCCGTAGGGCCTCGTCATTCCACCCGGAGTCTGCAGCCAAGGTCTGGAACTCAATGGCATACTTGGCCACACTTTGCGAAGCTTGACGAAGAGTAAGCAACCATTTCGCGGCGTCCTTACCCTGAATGGATTGCTCGAATACTTTCCTCATTTCAGCGACAAAGGAGGAGTAGGAGGAACAAATCTCTGGTCAGTTGTCCCATATCGCGGTTGCCCAAGCCAAGGCATCCCCTCGTAGCAGCCCCATGATGTATGCAATCTTTGATTTATTGGAAGTGTAGGTACGTGGCTGCAGCTCAAAGACTAGGGAGCGTTGTAACAGGAAAGCCCGGCACCTACCTAGGTCCCTGTCGTAGGGTTCAGGCTCGGGTACATACGGCTCTCCAGGGGGTGGTGTGGCTGATTCCAGGGGTGAAGCAATCCCGACCAGTGCGGTTTGGGTAGCCAGGGTTCTTGGAGTGAACAGAGGAAAAGAAGCGGAGAGCCAGTCTGCTTGTTCACTGACTTTCTGTACATTCGTGGACAGTGTCTGAAGGTTTTCTGTGATCTCCCGAAGTAGTTGGTCATGGGCGCCCAATAGGTAGCCCTGGCTGGCCAGGGCCTGTTGCATGGGGTCCGTGTCCACTGGGTTCGTGCTTGGCCAGTTCATTCTGTTGCAAGAACGTGGCTGGGGACGAACCCAAGTGCAGGACACAGATGCTGAGGCAGAGTCGTTAGTCATAGCACCACCGTGAACGGGGAGCTGATATCCAGGAGACAATGCAAAGTTTAGAACTAACAGTTCTCAGGAATAGAAAACAAGATTTACTCTCACAAGAGTCAACCAACAAACTGGTGGCTTCTTGCTGTGGCCACAGAGTTTTTATCCTGCCGTTTCTAATGGGAAGCAGGTGCGTGTAGTTAGTGGAACCAGGGAATAATTGGAATCTAAATGAGGTGATTGAGGCCCAATTCTTGAGGCAAATGGCAAGGTGGGGGATTGCCAGACTGGACCATGACATCAACGAGAACTGATGTGTGTGTTTCCTGGTTTCCCCTTCCTTAAGTCCACAATCAATTCCTCAGTCTTACTAATGTCAACTTGCCAGGCTTGGGATCATTCCTTATGATTTGTGCAATGTCTGAATTTTCTCCTAGCCATACTGCCAAGGAGATTATGAATATTTTGTACTTCAGATGAAGCAATCCTCTGCAATTCCTGAGGCTAAGCATGAATGTGGATTTCAAACAAGCGAAAGTCTGCAGGTGCTGGAAATCGGAGCAACATATACAAAATGCTGGAGGAACTCAGCAGGCCAGGCAGCAACTGTGAAATAAAGTACAGTCAACATTTCAGGCCAAAACCCTTCGGCAGGACCCTTGGAAGGGTCGCAGCCTGAAATATCCACGGTACTTTTTTTCCATTGATGCTACCTGGCCTGCTGAGTTCCTCCAGCATTTCATGAATGTGGATTTGCCAGTATTGCATGCATCCCCAATGTACATTAACAAAAGATTGTACTAATATGGCACTTCCGGATGCTCTTCAGAACCCAAAGCTCTTCATGAGCCACAAGACTCCTAAAAATATATATTAATGAAGCTGAATTCTAATTGTCAATGCTCAGTATCTGGAAATCTCAGAACATTTTATTTCCAGTCTTCAGGATTCCTCTTTACCGAACCCCATTTGGGTCAGTAATATCATGGATCTCTTATAATCCATCAATTCCATCTGAGTGTCAGTACTATGAATGTCATCATTATCAGGACCCAAGTAGATATTGTTGTGTGTCCATCAACAGAGGAAGAGAATGAGTGGAAATCTGACACTGGAAGAATATCACATGATACACTATTGAAGGAAGGCTCTCTCTGGATATGTAATTTTAAAAAATATGTAACACCTTGTCATTCTCATTAACACTCCCTTATATCTTTTCACCACAATCGTGATACATACCCCAACGTGGAGCTTATTGATCTTCCACAGAACTATTGACATTTATCATCAGCGGTAATAGACTTTGCTAAAATGTAACTGTGCCATGGGCACCATTAACTTTTGCAAAGTTGTCAGTTAGCACTATGCCCACATGGCTCAAAGATTCATGTAAGTTGGAAGCAAGCAGATAACTCTTACCCTCAAAAGTGCTCTATCCTGTAAGTGCCTTGTCTGAGAGCATTATATACAGGTATGTACATACAAATTCGAAGCACCAAAAGGCAACTCAACCTCTTCCTTTGCTATTGTACAATATCGTGGCTGAACTGATCTTTTGCCTACTATGCATTGAAGAATAAAGTTCAAAAAGCACCTTAGACTCTGAGGGGAAATAATTGCTCATCTCTGCCCTAAAGAGTTGTGTCTTACCTTTAAACAATGATCCTTAGTTCCATATGATCCTGTAAAGATGAAACACCATCTTTACATTTACCCTATCAAGACTTATCAATGCCTTAAATGTTGAATCAAATTCCCTGTCACAAAATGAGCAGATAACTAGCCTATTCAATTTTCGCTCACAAGAAACTTGCTCATAACAAGTCATCCAGTAAGCTTCTTTGTATTGTTTCAATGCATTAACATCTTTCCTTGAAGAAAAGGACCAATGTTGTGCACTGTAGCTCAGATATAATATAACCGATGTTTTTTACAACCATAAAAATTATCACTGAGCTGCTTTATTTCTGACCTACAGCACCCATGCTTATTGCATCATTCAACGTGAAAGGAGAATTGCCAAATAGTATTCAGTTGTTGCCATCAGGGATAATTTACCATTCCAATCAATTGTGTTACTTTATCAGCTCAGTATGCAATTTTCTTGATAGATGATTAAATTAGCAATGAACCATTCAGTTTATTATCAATAAAATAGAATTTGAGATTCCCTGAAACTGATTATTTCAATTAGTATCAGCGAAAAACATCATAAGCAATGGTTGATCCTAGTGAAATGTTTAAATTCTCTGCTAAATACTAAAAGTACTATTTATGAACAATCAGATGGTTTGGGAGACAAATACTGCCTGTACTTTGCTACTCTCATTGCTGAGCATCCTTCAAAGCTATCGAGCTCCATGTCTGGAATCCACAGGTCAGAAATAATTCACCCAATTTCCATCACAGCAGAAATCATTGCCATGCATGGTGCTGTTAATAATGGAGTTATTGCAATTCACAACAGAATCAGGTTAGTGAGTTGGTGGATGAGACAGTGATGGAAAGGCAGCCTTAAGTGTTGATCTTCAGAGTTTGGAATTTGGGTAACGGCTAATACAGGAAATTTGATGGGATGTCCCTCTGGCTAGAAAGGTTACATGATGGTACATTTACCCACTACAGGATTAACTCTTTAGTTGTAAAGCTGCAGATTTCAATGGCTACAGAGAATTGTAACATTCAACTCTGATATCCAGCAAATAACTGTCGTCCCAAAGCTGGCTGGCATTCAGACTTCGCTGCTTCAGCAAATTTCTACTGAAGAAACCAGATATGTTTTTGCAAGTAGATGCTGTTAATGATATGGAAGCTAGTTTGCTTATCCCTATGTGGGTTTCCAGTTCAATTTGGACATTCAGCTAGTTTGCTTCCCCTACCACTGCACCGCATCGCTGATTGCTGTCTGTGGTCCACCTATATATAGCACATACTGTATGTACTCTGTGAGAAGGTCTTGCATTGTATTCCAGGTGGGGTCTAGCCAACATCATTTGGCCCATTAATGAATTTTGAAAAGATCTGGCAATCAAAGAATTGCAATCTTGCATTATGTCGTTCGTTCAGAAATTAAATTAGATTGAAGATACAAGTTCCAATAAAACACACTTTCTTTGAATAATATAAATGTGCAATACATTTGATAGCACATGACAAATATTATTAAATATTATTTCATTCTAAAAGAAATCAAAATTGTCCATAATATTGGAAAGCCTTCTTAGTTTTCACAACTGTGAAAGATAAAAGAAATGGATTCTAATCAAATAAGATCTCCAGAGTTGGTTCAGAACACATGGCTTCAATAAACTTCTACATTTTGAAACAATGAATAAATTATATTTAAGAGTTTTAATTAACTTCTCCAACAGATGTAAATTGGTTACAGCTCAATCTATCATAGATTGATCTCCAGTTAAGGTATGAATGAGCAGTTAGAACATTTAGCCGTCTCACCACAGAATTAAACAAGCTTAAAACTTACAGTTTGGGCATTGTGCCAGAAAAGAGCTTTTAGCTCCAAAGCTTAGCACAGTAATAAAATAATTGAAAATAAGAGAAAATTTTGGAATAGCAAGATTCTGATGAAAAAGAAAGATCTGGTACTCTTAATTAATTAATATTTGTGATCTGAAAACATCTGCAAATCTCATGATTCTTTCGAGTAACATCACATCCGTGATGTGGCAGGTAGATATAGTTTAATATATGGGATCCTCATTCAGTTCTGAACTTGAGCTTGTGCAGGCTGGCCTCCCCCATCACCTTCAACCAGAATTACTGTTCGTTCTCCACCCACACCAGTACATCTCTCACTGGCCACCCGCACCCTGAAGTCCAGTGGTGTGATTGCAACAGCAACTAGCATTCTGGTGACACAGTGAGGAGGGCCTGGCTCAAAAATAATTTTACCAGTTTTTAATAGCCTGTAAAATTAGGGTTGGGGGGAGGGGGTGTTGGCTGTAAAAAGATGATATTGGTATTAATATTTAAATGTCTTTGACATTCAGTTACATATAATAACCTCTAAAAATGGAAGCAAAGGAAAAACAAGTGTATTTAAACAATAAAATTGTTAGTTAAAGTAATCAGATCAATAATTAAAAGCATTAAACTAATGGGAAATCACCTTTAACCCAAGTGATATTCCTCTTCACCTCCAAAATCTTGGCCTACAGTCAATGGGAGGCCTCAGATCCTGCCCCAGGACTGATCTGATGCGGGATTTGGGGGATGATGCCTTTCGCATAGTTTTGGGGAATCAATAGGTTTCAATGGGTACAGTTAATGTCAGAGAAATGTATACAATATACCTCCTGAAATTCTTTTTCTTTGCATACATCCACAAAAACAGAGGAGTGCTCCAAAGAATGAATGACAGTTAAATGTAAGAACCCCAAAGCCCCCCACCCCCTCCCTCCCACATACAAGCAGCAGCAAGGTAACACCCCCCCCCCACTCCCCCACCAGCAAAAAAAGCATCGGCGCCCTCTACCGAGTACTCAAGCATGCAGCAAAGCATCAATAAAGACACAGGCTTGCAGAACCCCAAAGACTACTCGTTCACCTGGGATTCAACATATCACAGGCTCTCTCTCTCTCCATAATAAGAGAAAAAGAGTTGTCCCTATTTCACAGCGAGTGGGGAGACATAACAAACAACTTGCTGATTTATGGTTTTAAAAGTCTGTTGTGTCACTTTTTCTGAGCCCTGTGCCCAAAAACTCTGTTTCTCCAACTTAAGTGTGGCCCATCACAACAGTGGGGGAGGCCATGGATAGACATATAAGAATGTGACCAGGAAGTGGAATTAAAATGGGTGGCCACTGGGAGGTCTCACTTTTTCTGGTGGACGGAATGTAGGTGCTCGGCGAAACAGTCTCCCAATCTGTGTCAGGTCTCAACAATATACAGGAGGCCACACCGGGAGCACAGGACACAATATATGAACCCAACAGACTCACAGATGAAGTGTCACCTCACCTGGAAGGATTGCTTGTGGCCCTGAAGAGTAGTGAGGGAGCAGATGTAGGGGCAAGTGTAGCACTTGTTCTGCTTCCAAGATTAAGTGCTCGGGGGAGAGTACTGGGGAGGGACTAATGGACAAGGGAGTCATGTAGTGCACTGTCGTGATGAGGTCACACTTAGGTTGGAGGAACAAGACCTTATATTCCATCTGGGTAGCCACCAAACTGATGGCATGAACATTGATTTCTTGAACTTCTGGTAATGACCTCCCCCTCGCCCTCACCGTTCCCCATCCCCTATTCCTTCTCTCACCTTATCTCCTTGCCCGCCCATCGCCTGCCCCTGGTGCTACACCCCCTAAATATATATGATATTGTTTGTTAGCCTTGAGTTTACATAACCAGATCTGTCTTTTAAATTATATCAACCTATGTTGGCTGACAAAATCCATAATCTGTTATTTAAATGCTCCCCCATACCAATAATGTAAATAACTTCTTAACATTTCCCAGCATTGTTCCAAATGGAATCAAGCTTAACAATTTCAATACACATTAGTAAGTAAATAATGGATCAGTTAAGCTAATCACTAAGCAAGAGGTTGTATACCTTACTGTATGGATCAACAAAGAACGTAGTTCTGCGTTGGCATCAGGAAATAATGCTTTTGTCTTAAAGCTGTTTTGGGGAGTTGTAAAAGAGATAAATTAAAACCTACCTGTGGACACAAACAAGAGAAAGTCTGGAGACGCTGGAAATCCAAGCAAAACACACAAAATGCTGGAGGAACTCAGCAGGCCAAGCAGCATCTATGGAAAAGAGTACAGTCGATGTTTTGGGCCAAAACCCTTTGAGAAAAGCAATTCACATCAAAGTCGCTGGCGAACGCAGCAGGCGAGGCAGCATCTCTAGGAAGATTGTTTTGCTGAACACCTACGCTCTGTCTGCCAGAGAAAGCAGGATCTCCCAGTGGCCACACATTTTAATTCCACATCCCATTCCCATTCTGATATCCATCAAAGCTGCTGGCGAACGCAGCAGGCCAGGCAGCATCTCTAGGAAGAGGTGGTGTCGACGTTTCGGGCCAAGACCCTTCGTCAGGACTCACAACTTATATATCTTTTTCAGGCTTTACCCGTTTTTATTCCTAAATCCTTTTTTGACTCTCTTGAATCTATTTTATCCTCCTATATATGGAAAAATAAATGTCCTTGTTTAAATAAAGTTCATCTTCAAAAATCTAAAAAGTCTGGAGGTTTAGCCCTACCTAATTTTAGGTTTTATTACTGGGCAGTTAATACATGATATCTTACGTTTTGGCTATATTATGTTAATCGTGTAGACTGTCCGGTATGGGTTTCTTTAGAAGCTAACTCTGTTAATAAATTTTCTATTATTTCTCTTCTTGGATCCTCACTTCCTTTATCTGTAAGTAAACTAACTGATAATTTAATAGTTAAACATATCTGGATACAATTTAGAAAACATTTTGGTTTATTGAGATTTTCCCTTTCAAGTCCCACTTATTCTAATTTTTTTTTAAACCCTCCATGACTGATTTAGTTTTTAAAGAATGGGACAGGTTGGGTATTAAATGTTTTTGGGATCTGTTTGTTAGAGGAGATCTTTTTTCATTTGAGCCATTGTCAGCTAAATATAGCTTACCCAAAACTCACTTTTTTTAGATATCTACAAATCAGAGACTTTCTAAGATCTCAATTATGCACATTTCCTATAAGCTCAGATAAGAACTTGCGAGACGTAATTTTTAATTTGACACCTTTTCATAATGGTTCAGTATCTAATATTTCTGGTATGTTACTGGAGACGAGGAATGTTCCTCTAGACGAAATTAAGAATCTCTGGAAACAAGATTTACAGACATCAATATCTGAGGAAACTTGGAATGAAATTTTTAAACTACTTAATACTTCATTGCTATGTGCTCGCCATTCCCTCATACAATTTAAGGTGGTACATAGAGTCCATATGACTAAAGATAAGCTTTCTGGTTTTTATTTGGATATATCTCTCTACTGTGACAGATGTAATAATGGAGAAGCTTCATTAATTCATATATTTTGGACTTGTCAGAGTCTTGAAAAAATATTGGAAGTTTTTCAAACTGTTTCTTTACTTTTCAAAGTTAATTTTAAGCCTAATCTTCTGACAGCCCTATTCAGTATTGTTGCAGGACAAGATATCAAGCTGAAGACACCTGATTTACATATTTTGGCCTTTAGATCTCTTACAGCTAGGAGGGCGCTTTTGTTTAAATGGGAAGATGTTTTCCCTCCTACTCATGCTCAATGGTTATGTGACATTATGTCATGCTTAGATTTAGAGAAGATTCGTTGTTCAATTTCTGAATCTCGTCAAGACTTTCAAACATTGTGGGGACCTTTCCTGAATTATCTTCAAAACTTTCAAAACCTTCAATTCATTGTTTAAATTCAGATGTTGGCTATTATTAATTTTTATCATATGAGAAGGTATTTTACTTTTTTTTCTCCTTAATAAACAGCTTCGGTTTTGGTAGGGGTTAGACTCTTCTTTTGTAATATATTAGTATATTTCAATATAACTATTGATTAACTTACATGAATACAGGGTAATGAGATTGTTATTATGGATAGATATAATGTAATTGGTAGTTCTTAAAATCTTTTTTGACCTTTTATATATACTTTCTTGTACTCTGTATTCTTCTATGTAGAAACTAATAAAAATATTGGAAAAGGAAATTACCTAGGGTTACCCCTGACAAGCAGCCCATTTCACGCACTCACCACCCTCTGCATAAAAAACTTACCCCTGACATCTCCCCTGTACCTACTTCCAAGCACGTTAAAACTGTGCCCTCTCATGTTAGCCATTTCAGCCCTGGGAAAAAGCCTCTGACTATCCACACGATCAATGCCTGTCATCATCTTATACACCTCTATCAGGTCACCTCTCATCCTCCGTCGCTCCAAGGAGAAAAGGCCAAGTTCACTCAAACTATTCTCATAGGGCATGCTCCCCAATCCAGGTAACATCCTTGTAAATCTCCTCTGCACCCTTTCTATAGTTTCCACAGCCTTCCTGTAGTGAGGTGACCAGAACTGAGCACAGTACTCCAAGTGGGGTCTGACCAGGGTCCTATAAAGATGGAACATTACCTCTCAACGTCAACGCAGCCCTCAACCACATCTCTTTCATTTCACGCAATTCTGCCCTCGCCCCGTCCTCCCACCACCCTACTCAGGATAGGGTTCCTCTTGTCCTCACCTGCCACCCCACCAGCCTCCCCGTCCAACACATAATTCTCCGGAACTTCTGCCATCTTCAATGGGACCCCATCACCAAGCACAGCGTTCCCTCCCTCAGAGATCGCTCCCTACACAACTCCTTTGTCCATTCATCCCTTCCCACTGATCTCCCTCCTGACACTTATTCTTGCAAGTAGAACAAGTGCTACAACTGCCACTACACCTCCTCCATCACTACCATTCAGGGCCCCAAACAGTCCTTCCAGGTGAGGTGAACTGTTTCGCGAACTTCAAGTAATTCCCCCCCCCTTTAGCATTCTCCACCCCCTTTCCCCTCTCTTACCTTATCTTTTTGCCTGCCCATCATGTCCCTCTGGTGCTCCTCCCCCTTTTTCTTTCTTCCATGTCCTCTCATATTAGATCCCCCCTTCTCCAGCTCGCTATCTCTTTCACCAATCAACTTCCCAACCCGTTACTTCACCTCTCCCCCTCCTGGTTTCACCTATCACCTTGTGCTTCTTCCTCCTCTCCCCCCACCTTTTTAAATCTGTTCCTCATCTTTTTTTCTTCAGTCCTGCTGAAGGGTTTCAGCTTGAAACATCAACCGTACTTTTTTCCATAGACGCTGACAGGCCTGCTGAGTTCCTCTAGCATTTTGTGTGCGTTGCTCATATATTTTTAGTTTTGTTTTATCATGGTGTTTTCATTAATTTTCACATGGAAATGTAATCAGCAGTCACTGGTATCTCAGTGATGGTACTATTAAACTGGGCAATGCTTTTTAATTGGGCTGAATTGAAAATCATTCAATTTGTTGCAATGGCATCCACCTCTGTTTGATTTGATGGCAAGCTGCTTTAAATTGCAGCAGTTCCTGTGGTAATTCTGCACTTGTATTGGCAATTGGTAGGAAATGCCACATTCCAGAGATTTTTAATGAAAGCTTATAAAAATTCAGCTGTTTCATGTCGGATTAGGGAGCAGACTTGGAATAACTATTCCAGACATAAATAGCTAATTGGTTAATTGGGGAAAGTGTTCCATCCTTAAACGCTCAGGCTTCAGTAGGTGCATAGTATTTCACCCAAACTCTAAAATTACTACATTAATTATCTAAATCAGTGTTTAGTATAATATATAGGCACTGAACCTAGGAGTCTAAGGAAGGATGGAATTGAGTAGTATATATATATTCATGCTAAAATTCTACTTTCGGCTACCATCTCAATGTGAAGTGTGAATGTAAGGAAAGAAATGCCTGATTGCTCACTATTTGTAGTGGAAAATATGTGATGTAAATGTAGTTTTGTACTGTATCTTAAGCAAAAAAGTAAACAGAATATACATATTCTGAGGGCCTAGAAGTAGCAAATTATTGAAACACCTGAAGATCCAATTTTTTTTCAAATTCTGTGAAATGCTGTAAGAGCTAAGATTTACGTATGATGCATAAAAGAAAAAATAAAGGAAATCATCCCAGTTTTAAGTAAGTTCCAGTGGATGATAGCATTTATCAGAGAAAAAGGAATACCAACAGGTTTAAAGAGTGCACTGCATTTATTTGGTATTTTCAGGTTTTTGTGAATGTTTTTGTTAATTGATGTATTATGAGCACTGGGAAATCAAACATATTTCACTTAGACACCTACTGATTATATAAAAAGCTTTCAGTTAAGAAACAGTGTGACTAGATGGAAATTAATGAACCATCCACTATACTTCAAGAATAAGCTTCAGATGTAATTATTGAAAACTCATTGTCCCCTCATTCTGGGGGCATCAGAGTGTTAGTTCTTACCAGCTCAGAAGACATTGTGTGCCAAGTTTTAGAAGGAACTATCCAGCACTAACTCGATTCAACAATTTATCAAGCTGACCATATTTTCTGACTATGTTCCCAAGCAGATAATTGAGTCTGCTTTCACTGAATCAGCAACAAATTGGTTGAATCCTTCGATAATAAATTACTTTAAGCTGATTTGGTTTCACAGAGGATATTCTTCACTCATTGTTTGGAAATAACGGATTTTAGCTTCACTTCATGTTCTGATTGCATAATCATTGTTGAAAAATTTTCCAGCATTCATCCTATAAACAACTTTTACATAAAATGAATCAGTTGGTCATTCATCTCGTAGGTAGTTTGTGAGTATTTATGTTATCAGACTGCTATATTTATGACTAGAAGGGATGAAGGCAAACTTCATTAATTACATAATAATACTCACCCACAAAATATTCTATCATAAGAAGCAACTCTTTATTAAGTACCAATGCCTGGATAATTGAATAGTATTTGCACTTCAATGGTTCTTTATCAGTTATTGAAGTAATCCTTGATTCTTTAAGAATATACTAGATCCTTTGCAAATCATGGAACACATAGTTTGATTTTGGACATACTTACTTGGATGGAAATATCAATTTTATGGGGGTGAAAATTCTCCCACAATATACAATTATATTTAATGGCTTTCACTCCAATTTTGCTTGAAGCAGGTTTCACTCAGCATAATTAATTATTGTAAACAAATTCTCCCAAACTAACACTTGTCAACCCACTTCCTAAATGCAACAATCACATTTCTCTTAATCATAATGGATCCACAATGCAGCCATTAATTGTACCAACTAGAAAAATCTGGTATATAGCAAAGTATGCCAAATTTAAATAACAGGTGCAAAGTAAAAAATACATGAGATTTATTCAAATACTATTGTTTAGTTAGGTCCTATCCAGTAAACAGAAACACAGGAACATAAGTGAAATATTGAGTCTCACAAGTCTTCACCATGATTCAGTGAGATAATGCCTGATCAGTTGCCTAACTAACTTCCCATTTTTTGTTGTTTACCTTAAATATATTATCAAAATCTTGAAATTTTCAATGATGCCTGGGTATTCGAATTCAGTCAGAAAACTCATGTTTTTCCAGTACTACAGGACTGAACTGTAGCATAAAATAAATAACAAACTGTACCTTATAGTACATCTTGAAATACTTGGCTACTTGGTTCTAAAGGATTCAGTCACATACAGTATATCAGAAGCACACAGTAGTGTGATACTAATGCTTTGTTTATAACCCCACTGTAAAACATCTATACATTTCTACATTCATGACTTGCAGTGAGTCACTGTTGCCCTGAATTTGTCTACAGGACATTTATTAATCATCATCTTTTGCCACCTTTTCCTGCAAGAAGGAAGGAATGGTGTTCATATATGCATGCAACATACAAGTGTGATATGCCACCATTAGCTGGAAGTGATGTTTGTGCATGCACATATGTGGAAAGATGGGAAATGTGCATGTAAGTTTTGAATGGTGACACTGGTTTGTGCATTGCATTGTGGCTATTTCCACTGACTTTGATCAGATGTGGAATTATCGCTTCTGTGTTATAAATGCCAAGAAGACATTGTCTTTCTCTAAACCAAAAGTAAATTACTTTGCAATTTTCCCTTTCAAGCTCCATTCAACTTATTTGCAATTTGTTGCTTCTATTCTCACAAAACTGTATGAAATAAATATTCAGTTCAGAAACATTATGCAGTTTAAAAATCAGAATCTCCATTTACTACCTAAAATGTGGAAGGTTATTTGTTTGAAAATTAGGACCAATTACAGATTCACTAGGTTTCCATCCAATTAAAAAATCCTTAAATTGTACCAGGAGGGAGAAAGTAGTTTATCCGTCAAACAATGAGTCTGCATTATCTGTCCTTAAGTTCAGTTGTTCTGACCTAGCATACATTCTCGGATTTAAGTCTCCATAAAACATTTCACAATGCATTATCTAATGGAAGCTTTGACAAGATCTTGAGTGAATTGCTACTGCTTTATTTAGCTATTATGTTTATGGTCACATCACGAGACTGCAGTCTTTTTAAATAGAGTCACAATTTTCCAAGTTTCTCTGGGAGCTCTTTAGGTTTTTTTAAATTTTGAGGATTTGTTATTCTCTACAGCAGCATGTATGTAAGGGGTGTCCAGGGAGGGGTAGCACCTCTGGTGATGGGGCTTGTTGGGCCCATTCAGGGGCAGCTTACTCACCTTTGAGCTCCACCAGACACTTAGGTCTCATCTGTGGCTTCAAGTGGCTGTTTGCATGGAGAGCGACCACACCCTGGTACACCACTGCAACAGGTGAGCTAAACCAGGTCAGGTTAGCCAGTGGGCCTCATACTAGGACATGTCTATTCTAGCCTGTGAATGGACTGGGCAAAAAAGATCAACAGTGAAGGCGGTTCTGCATGTTTCATGGACAGCAAAGGGCATGACAAGGCACAGAAGAAGTCATGGTCAGAAAGTCCCCAGTTTGTGACAACTACTCATTTAACTGGACCTGCACTTCTGAAGCCACGGGAGTGCAACAGCATTCCACTTTAAAAACGTTTATCCTTAGGTCTCCTTTCATTGTTGGATACAATAGACAACCATCAAAACAGTATTTTCTAAAGGGAAATGCCCTCTCGATATCATTTATTGGCTAGGAAGAGAATACTGATCAGTAGGAAGCCAAATAAATTAAATTCATAGGTCAGAACTACGGGTGCACAGTAGCGTAGTGGCATCGGAGTTCAGAGTTCAATTCTGGTGCATCTGCAAAGAGTCTGTACGTCCACCCTGTGGAATGCATGGGATTCTCTCAGGTGCTCCAGTTTCCTCCCACAGTCCAAGGGTGTACTGGGTAGGTTATTTGGACATTGTAAGCTTTCCCGTGATTAGATTAGGGTTAAATCAGGATTGTGAGTGTTTGCTGGGATGGTGCGGCTTGAAGAGCCAGAAAGGCTTTTTCTGCACTGTATCACTAAAATAAATTCATAAATAAAACTGCAAGAGTGCCTAAAAATCCATTCTCCGTCACTTATACCACATGTGCGCCAAATAAAGTTGAACCAGAAATTGCTGGAACTGCTGAGCAGGACAGGCAGTATCTGTGCAAAGAGAAGCCAAGTTATGTCTTGAATAATTTTTGGACAATATGCATCAAGACATAGTTCTTAACACCTTTCTGCTGACTTCCATTGAATTGAAGGGAAAAAAAACAGTGGTGCACAGTGACCACAAGATCATTTTCATTAGAGAAAAGATTTAGTACAGAAATCATGAGAAATCTTTGCTTCAACCTGCACAAGAAACACAAGAAGTAAGTAAATTCTCACTGTTGTCCAGAAAGTAATAACAGTACTTAATTTCCCAGTCTCTGGATCATTTAACAGGATAACACGTGACCTCTCAAAGTCAGTCAACATCCTTGCATGGAACAAATGATTAATTATCAGTTTTCCAAGAAACCTTACTAATTGTTTACAATGCAGGAGCAGGACGAATGAACAATTAGCCTATTAATAATTAAATGTATCACTGGATTTCATT
Source organism: Mobula hypostoma (assembly GCF_963921235.1). Lineage (NCBI taxonomy): Eukaryota > Metazoa > Chordata > Chondrichthyes > Myliobatiformes > Myliobatidae > Mobula > Mobula hypostoma. Next base: position 67,728,550 of record NC_086102.1, on the reverse strand, counting down.
AAGTGCTGCACTACATTGCATGGTTGTACAAGTTCTTTCCATCATCTTATTTATATAAAAAATAAAAGGAATTAAGACCATAAGACAAAGGAGCAGAAGTAGGCCATTCGGCCCATCGAGTTTGCTCCACCATTTTATCATGAGCTGATCCATTTTATCCTATTTAGTCCCACTCCCCTACCTTCTCACCATAACCTTTGATGCCCTGGCTACTCAGACACCTATCAATCTCTGCCTTAAAGACACCCAATGACTTGGCCTCCACTGCTGCCCGTGGCAACAAATTCCATAGATCCACCACCCTCTGACTAAAAAAATTTCTTCGCATTTCTGTTCTGAGTGGGCGCCCTTCAATCCTTAAGTCATGCCCTCTCGTACTAGACTCCCCCATCATGGGAAACAACTTTGCCACATCCACTCTGTCCATGCCTTTCAACATTCGAAATGTTTCTATGAGGTCTCCCCTCATTCTTCTAAACTCCAAGGAATACAGTCCAAGAGCGGACAAACGTTCCTCATATGTTAACCCTCTCATTCCCGGAATCATTCTAGTGAATCTTCTCTGTACCCTCTCCAACGTCAGCACATCCTTTCTTAAATAAGGAGACCAAAACTGCCCACAGTACTCCAAGTGAGGTCTCAACAGCGCCTTATAGAGCCTCAACATCACATCCCTGCTCCTATACTCTATTCCTCTAGAAATGAATGCCAACATTGCATTCGCCTTCTTCACTACTGACTCAACCTGGAGGTTAACTTTAAGGGTATCCTGTACGAGGACTCCCAAGTCCCGTTGCATCTCAGAACTTTGAATTCTTTCCCCATTTAAATAATAGTCTGCCCGTTTATTTTTTCTGCCAAAGTGCATAACCATACACTTTCCAACATTGTACTTCATTTGCCACTTCTCTGCCCATTCTTCCAATCTATCCAAGTCTCTCTGCAGACTCTCCGTTTCCTCAGCACTACCGGCCCCTCCACCTATCTTCGTATTGTCAGCAAAATTAGCCACAAAGCCATCTATTCCATAATCCAAATCGTTGATGTACAATGTAAAAAGAAGCGGCCCCAACACTGACCCCTGTGGAACACCACTGGTAACCGGCAGCCAACCAGAATAGGATCCCTTTATTCCCACTGTTTCCTGCCAATCAGCCAACGCTCTATCCACATATGTAACTTTCCCGTAATTCCATGGGCTCTTATCTTGTTAAGTAGCCTCATGTGTGGCACCTTGTCAAAGGCCTTCTGAAAATCCAAATATACAACATCCACTGCATCTCCCTTGTCTAGCCTACTGGTAATTTCTTCAAAAAATTGTAATAGGTTTGTCAGGCAGGATTTTCCTTTAAGGAATCCATGCTGAGTTTTGCCTATCTTGTCATATGCCTCCAGGTATTCTGTAACCTCATCCTTGACAATCGACTTCAACAACTTCCCAACCACCAATGTTAAGCTAACAGGTCTATAATTTCCTTTTTGCTTCCTTGCCCCCTTCTTAAATAGCGGAGTGACATTTGCAATCTTCCAGTCTTCCAGAACCATGCCAGAATCTATCGACTTTTGAAAGATCATCGCTAATGCCTCCGCAATCTCCACAGCTACTTCCTTCAGAACACGAGGGTGCATTCCATTTGATCCAGGAGATTTATCTACCTTTAGACTATTCAGCTTCATGAGTACTTTCTCTATCGTAATTGTGACTGCGCACACTTCTCTTCCCTGCCACCCTTGAGTGTCCAGTATACTGCTGATGTCTTTCTCAGTGAAGACTGATGCAAAATACTCGTTCAGTTCCTCTGCCATCTCCTTATCTCCCATTACAATTTCTCCAGCATCATTTTCTATCGGTCCTATATCTACTCTCACCTGTCTTTTACTCTTTATATACTTGAAAAAGCTTTTAGTATCCTCTTTGATATTATTTACTAGCTTCCTTTCATAGTTAATCTTTTCTCTCTTAATGACCTTCTTGGTTTCCTTTTGTAAGGTTTTAAAAACTTCCCAATCCTCTGTCTTCCCACTAATTTTTGCTTCCTTGTATGCCCTCTCTTTTGCTTTAACTTTGGCTTTGACTTCTCTTGTCAACCACGGTTGCATCCTTTTTCCACTCGAAAATTTCTTCTTCTTTGGAATATACCTGTCTTGCACCTTCCTCATTTCTCACATATACTCCAGCCACTGCTGCTCTGCTGTCTTTCCCGCCAGTGTCCCTTTCCAGTCAACTTTGGCCAGTTCCTCTCTCATGCCACTGTAATTTCCTTTACTCCACTGAAATACCCACACATCAGATTTCGGCTTCTCTTTTTCTAATTTCACAGTGAACTCAATCATGTTATGATCACTGTCTCCTAAGGGTTCCTTCACCTCAATCTCTCTAATCACCTCCGGTTCATTACATAATACCCAATCCAGTACAGCCGATCCCCTTGTGGGCTCAACAACAAGCTGTTCTAAAAAGCCATCTCGCAGACATTCTACAAATTCTCTCTCTTGAGATCCAGTGCTGACCTGATTTTCCCAATCTACTTGCATGTTAAAATCCCCCACAATTATCATAACACTGCCCTTCTGACAAGCCTTTTCTATTTCCAGTTGTAATTTGTAGTCCACATCCTTGCAGCCGTTTGGAGGCCTATAAATAACTGCCATCAGGGTCCTTATACCTCTGCTATTTCTTAGCTCATCCCTTAAAGATTCTGCACCTTCCGATCCTATATCACCTCTTTCTAATGATTTAATATCATTTCTTACCAATAAAGCCACGCCTCCCCCTCTGCCTCCCTTCCTATCCTTCCGATACACTGTGTTTCCTTGGACATTCAGCTCCCAGAGACTTGCATCCTTTAGCCAGGTCTCAGTGAAGGCCACAATATCATACCTGCCAATCTGTAGCTGTAAACAAGATCATCCACCTTATTCCTTATGCTGCGTGCATTTAAGTAGAACACCTTAAGACCAGTATTTGATACTTTTCGCTTTGATTTCACTGCAGCTTTATTGCACTGCAACTCATCCCAATGGCTACAAATTTGCCCCATCACCTGCCTGTCTTTCCTGACATCTTTACTGCTCACTATCTTAGATTTATTTCTGTTTTCCCCTTCCTCCACTCTATCATTCGGGTTCCCATCCCCCTGCCAAATTAGTTTAAACCCTCCCTAACAGCTCTATTAAACTTTCCCGCCAGGATATTGGTCCCCTTCGGGTTCAGGTGTAACCTGTCCTTTTTGAACAGGTCATACTTCCCCCAGAAGTGATCCCAATTATCCAAGAATCTGAAGCTCTGCCCCCTACACCAGTCTCTCATCTGCCTGATCCGACTATTCTTGCCCTCGCTAGCACGTGGCACAGGTAGCAATCCTGAGATTACTACCCTGGAGGTCCTGCTTCTCAGCTTCCTTCCTAACTCCCGGAAATCTCTCTTCAGGACCTCCTCCTTTGTCCTATCTATGTCATTGGTACCAACATGTACCAAGACAACTGGCTGCTCACCCTCCTCCTTTAGAATATTCAGGACCCAATCCGAGACATCCCGTACCCTGGCACCTGGGAGGCAACACACCATGCGGGTATCTCTGTCAGGCTCACAGAATCTCCTGTCTGTTCCCATGACTATGGAATCCCCTACGACTACCGCATTTCTCTTCTCCTTCCTTCTCTCCTGCAGAACAGCGCCAGGCTCAGTGCCAGAGATCCGGTCACCGTGGGTGTCCCCTGTCAGGTCATCCCCCTCAACAGCATCCAGAACAAGATATTTGTTGCTGAGGGGGACAGCTACAGGTGTGCTCTCCACTATCCGGGCATTTCCCTTGCCTCTCTTGACAGTGACCCAGTTTTATGACCCCTGTAGCCTAGGGATGACTTCCTCCCTGTAGCTCCTGTCTATCACCTCTTCACTTTCCCTAATAAGCAGTAGGTCATCAAGCTACAGCTCCAGATCCCTAACACGGTCTCTGAGAAGCTGCATCTCGGTGCACCTGGCGCAGATGTGGCCATCAGGAAGGCTGGAGGTCTCCCAGGATTCCCAAATCTGACACCCTGAACAAAGCACTAACCCTTTAATGTGCTAATAATGTACAGCAATGGCCAAAATTAAGAGAAAAGCCATTTTTATCTATTCTTTTGCTATCTAATAGATTTTCTTTATTTCAAATTCAAAGGTAATTGTTGGTTTCATGATGATGAAGACACTCAGTAATTAGATAATAGAGCAGTAGAGAAGAACAGTACAGAAACAGGCACTTTGGCCCATCTAGTCCAAGCCAAAACCAGTTAAACTGCCTACTCCCATCGACCTGCACTGGAACCATAACCCTCCATATCCCTACTATCTATGTACCTATTGAAACTTCTCTTAAACATTAAAATTGTTAATCTGTCATGGCAATAAATGTCATTAGTACAGATCACTAAAATAACAGCTAATCGTCCCATCCAGAGTATAACTAGAGAGAGACCAGGGAAGATATGGTACCTTGACCCAATATATGGATGTTGCTGTGTTAACCACTTCACCAGCATGTTACGTTTCATCATGCCTTAACTTTATTAGCCCTTTAAAATATATGTACGGGGTCTCTTCTTTGTATGTTAAATTTAAAATGGCTTCTTTGTTATGTTAATCTTTTAAATTGCTGCATATGTGGATTAAAATGGCTTCTCTGTTATGTTAGATGCTGAGAAAGTCTCTAGCTAGAAATTTGTTTGGGTTAATACAGACAGCAGGGTGCTAGTAGCCAATGGGTGTTCATGTTATCATTTCTTGGGGTGATAATGCTGTCTCATATGACTGGGAACGGGGGTTTTTGGCGGGGAGTCGGAGGAGAGACGGAGAGGACGGCGGACGTGCGGAAAGGCTCCGGTCGATCACTTCGGGTGGTCCCGAGCCATGAGTCGACAGGGTCCCAGTGGTCGCCAGGAATTTCTGAGCTCCAACGATTGTGCACGAAGAACTTGGACTTTGATAAGTCTGGCGCCTTTTTTTTCCCATTACTTCCTTTTCTGTATCGAGCTTATATTAATTTCCTAGACTTAGTAATATCTATAAAGTGTACTTGGTACAACGTACTGTGTGTGCTGGCTGATGATTGATGTTTGGGATTGATTCGGGCGGCAGGGGTACAGCAACCGACGCAGCGGGAAGCGTTCAGGCCGGTGTCGGGCGGGATTTCCCCTAGACATATACGAGCCAATATAGCTGAGCGTTACATATGTAAAATAAATATATGATACATGACCATCATCATAATTAATTTAGTCACAGGTGAAAAGCTCTTCTTGCTGCTGTAGATCTTCCAAAAAAGCAGACAAAATGCTACTTGATAACTTTCATGCTTCCATTCAGCAATATCATTCCCCAAGTGTAATACCTTATTCTTTGGCTCTATCGCATGGTAGATGCACCACCTGGTATTGACATTTTATCTGAACTATCTTAACAAATTGTGACTTAATCTTAGCCAATGAATATAAGTTATAAATAGATGACAACTGAAGAATTTAATATAATAAGTAAGAAATAGGAAATGGAGGGGACATTAAAGCCTCTCATGTTCCACCATTCAAAAAGATTGTGATTCATCCGATGTTTATCAATTCACTTTCCTGCCCCATCCTCACCATCCATGATTCCTTACTGAATAAAATAAAAATGATATCACTTTTGAATATATTTGATGATTCTGTCTCCATGGATTTCTAGGGCAAGTGTTCTAAATACCAACAACCCTTTGAGAGAAACAGAATCCTCATCTTTAACGGAAGGGACGGTTCATTTATCTGTGACTATTTCCATTATTATAGACTCTCCCATGAGCCTTTTACTGCCACTCAAATAGACTCTTCAGCTTCTGAGCTTACATCGGTTCTCACTACCATGCATATTTCATCCCTTATCAGAAGAGCTAGCCCACCATCTTTAACTTCCTACTTAAAAGTCAAATGTCCTTGAATATTGAGTTTTCCAGCTTTAACCACAGCTACTAGATGATGTTCACTTATCTCTCATTATGCTGTTTTTAATTTTTTTCAGATATCATATGCATTCAGAAGTAGAGTTCTTAATTTTATCTTTTAAACATCTTTCCTGACATTAACCCCATCTGTAGAGTCTATTATAGCTCTATTTGTTTCTCACCCTTTTTTCTCCGGTCTTCTCATTTGCTTTCTATTTTTCTTTTGTGTCCCAGTCTTCTAATTCTCTGCTTTGATACCCATCCCATGCGATTCAAGTTTAAAGTCCTTTCAACAGTAACATCAAATGCTTCTGCAAGGATATCAATACCAATCTTCTGTGGGTGTATCCATCTAGTTTATACAAGTCCTATTTTCTTCAGTTCTGGTCTCAGTGCCTCAGAATCTAAATCCCCCATTCCAACGTTATCTTTCAGTCATATGTCCAACTCATCTAGCTTCTATTGCAGCTACCACTTGCACATGCCAGTGCGAGTAACCTAAAACTACTTTAAGGTCCTGCTCTTTAATTTATTTCCTGACTGCCTAAGTTCGGCTTGTAGGACTGCATATAAATTTTTATGTATTGTGTGTCATTTGTATCAATCTGTTCTAATCTGTACTATAACCATCAGCTATTCACTCACCTCTCTCCAGAATGTCCTGTAGCTATTCAATAATATTCTTAATCTTCGCTGCAGGAAGCAATATGCCATCCTGGAATCACATTTGCAGTTTCAGAAACAGTTCTCCTTACAACTGAATCTCTATTACCATGGCTCTTCCACTTGATTTCCTCTCTTATACAGCTAAGCCACACATGACTCCACAGACTGGAGTTCTTACTGAATTCTAATAAGATATCATGTCCTGAAACAGTATCCAAATTGGTATATTTATTTACAAGAGAAGGCCCAGTGAACTATTTGTCTTCTTTTCAATTCTTACCTTTCTGCTCAATATTTCTTCTGCGCAATAAGAATATGAAAAAAGTAGCAGGCCATTTGGCCCCTTTCACCTGCTTTGCCACATTCTTGTAGTATCCCCATATCTATTGATTCTTTTATATCCAAAAATCTATCATCTTTTGCTTGAATATACTCAGTAACTGAGTTATCATGGTCCTCTTGGAGAGAGAATGCCAAAGATTAGCCACTCACTGGGTAAAGAATTACCTTTCCTTCTAGTTCTGAAGACCCAATCCCTTTCATTGAAACTGTAACTCCTGTTTCTCATCAACCCAGTTAGTGGAAATATCATCCCTATATTTACTCTATCAGGTCCTGTAAAAATTGTGTGTGTTTTGGTGATGATATTTCCCATTCTTCTAAAGCCAAGAGGTTACAAGCCAATTTTGCTGAGTCTCTTCTCACAAGGCAACCTAAGCCCATCCCAAAAATCAATCCATAACAAATATTTCCCTCAAGTATTTCCTTCCCTGAGTTTTGAGACCAGACCTGCACACAGTATTCCAGCCATGGTTGTTTCTGGCCTTCCTACCTCCTTACATGCTAACTTTCAATGATTAAGACAACCAGCACCTTTAAAACACATGTTTATATTTACTCCTATGAGTTAATTTCCTTTGTTCTGTCAAGCACCTTCACTCCATCTGCAACAAACAGGATTTCCCTGTGGCCAAACATTTTAATTCCAATCCTCATTCCCATTCCAACATGTCAGTCCGTGGCCTCCTGTACTGCCTGCGTAGCCTCCAACCTGATGTCATGAACTTCAATTTCTCTAACTTCTGGTAATTTCAGACCCCCCCCCCACCCCACTTCTCCTTGTTTCTGTTCCCCATTCTGGCTCCCCATTTACCTCTTCTCTTCTCCTCACCTGCCTATCAGCTCCCTCTGGTGCCCCTCCTCCTCTTTATTCCTTGGTCCCCTCTCCACTTCTATCAGATTCCTTCTTCTTTAGCCCTTTACCTTTTCAACCGATCACCTCCCAGTTTCTGACTTCCCCTCCCCCTGCTCATCTGGCTTCATTTATCACCTTCCGGCTTGTACTTCTACCCCTACCCCACCTTCTTATTCTGGCTTCTTCCCCCTTCCATTCCAATCCCGATGAAGGGTCCTGACCAGAAATATTGACTCTTTCCATAGATGTTGGCAGGCCTGCTGAGTTTCTCCAGCATTTTGTGTGTGTTACTCTGCATTTCCAACGTCTGCAGAATCTCTTGTGTTTGAGTTAATTGACTCACTTTTTTTTCACATGCTTTCCATATGCCATTTTCACGTGCTTTCCCATTTTTCAGGTCATCTGTCATATTGAAGTCCTCACAGCTGACAATATCAGTTAAACTTGAATGTACTTTATTTGATCCTCTCATCCAAATAACTGATATGGATCATGAAAACAGAAGGCCCGTTAACAATCTCTGCAGCATCTAACTGACCTTGGCCTCCTAGGTTAAAAATGACCGGGTTTTTTCACTTTTCCCCATCTTTAGTGTGTTCACAGATCCTCAAGTCTCAACTATGCTCGTGTGTTACCCACAAGGCTAATTATGTTTGATATATTTTCTGTGAACCTTATCAAAGGCTTCTGAGAGTCCAAATACACCATATCCCCTGGTTTCCCTTTCCCTTTTCTGCAAATTCCAGCCTTAAAATCCTGGCAGATTTGCTATCAAAAATGAGGCTTTCATAAATCAGTTTTGATCCTGCACAATCCGATTATTGTCAAAATATCCTGTCACAACTTTCCATGTTGCGGATGTCAGGCTAACTGGTCTGCAGTTCTTTAGTCTTTGATCATTAGATCTTCAGGACTTACTGGCTTTCAATCCCAATAACTTCTCGATAGTATTTTTTTAAATGCTGGTTTTATCTCTTAATTCACTCTAAACCTGTTGTTGTCTGCAATTTGTGGAAGGTTTTCTACATCTTCTTTGAAGACAAACAGAAACTGTGTTTCATTCATTTCCAATCATCCTATTCCAAAAGACTATAAGACCATAACGCATAGGAGCAGAATAAGGAGATTCAGCCCAATGAGTCTGCTCTGCCATTCCATCGCAGCTAATTTATTATCCTTCTCAACCTCATTCTGCTACCGTCTTCCCATAACCTTTGACACCCTTACTAATCAAGATCTATCAACCTCTGCTTTAAATATACCCAATAAATTGGGCTCTATGGCCATCTGTGATGATTAATTTCACAGATTTACCACCCTCAAGCAAAACAAATTCCCTTTCATCTTTATCGTAAAGTAGCACCTATTATGAGGTTGTGCCCTCTGGTCCTAGACTCCCCACTATAGGAAGCGTCCTCTCCATGTCCACTCTATCTAGGCCTTTCAGTCTTCAGTGAGATAGCCCTTATTCTTCAAAGTTTCACTGAGTACAGACCCAGAACCATCAAACACTCCTCATACAATAATCTTTTCATTCCTGGGATCATTCTCGTGAAACTCCTCTGGACTATACATATTGCCCAATATAATTTTTCCTGTCTCAGCCTTTAATGCAGCATTTCTCAACCTTTTTGCCCAGGAGGAATCCTTGAAATAATTTTCAGGTCTCAGGGAAGCCCTGCATAAAAATTATTATATCTACTGATCATGGTATGTTAGTGTGATCAGTAAGTTGTAGATATAATAATCCAAAAATAATTGTCAATGCTCTTTCAAGTAGAGAATTATTTTTTAGCTAAGCTTTCTAGAAAAAATAGGTTGTTAAGCTTAGCTTACCTTTCTTGAAATTAATCTCTTTATTTCCCTTTCATAAATTTTAAAAACTCATACGGCAAACATAATAAATTTCTGTTAAATAACTGTCTTACGCCAAAATAGGATTTAATTTTTCTAAAGGTAGGCTGGGTAGGTTTAATTTAAATAAAGGTTGTAAATTGTTTTTAATTAATGCTATTTACAACATGAAAGTTTAATGATAATGCTGAATAGTAAAGTTACTATAAGGCATAATTCAAAGCAGTATGAATAAAAATATAGCCTAAGACACGATTTTATACAAGACTTTGTAAAAACATTTTCTCACTAAGTGACATGATCAGGCTCAAATATAGGCCTAGCATGTGAAACCTGCGCTTGTGGTTTGCTGCACAGATACTCGATTCCGATCAAACGAGATAAGCATGCACGGATATTACCTTCAACTGAAATGAGATGAATTCTATCCTTGCTCTTGATGCTTATTAAAAAAGAAAAAGCTTGCTCACACATGTAAGAGGTTGAAAATCACAGAAAAATGTTCATTGCTTTCCTGTGAATGGCAGGATACTCTTCTTTTACAGAAATCCAAAACTTGTCCAGGGGCAAGTCAGTAAATCTCATCTTGAGTGCACAATCAGACTGCAGCTCATATAGTTCTTCCTCTTCTCCCAGTCAGTTCTCAGACTGAACAGTAGATTCAGAGAAAGTGTCCATCATCCAGTTGTACACTTGCATTGAAAAGGAGGAAAAATTCTGTTCAATTTTGTTCTGCAGTTCTTCCAGGGGGTTTTCAATAAGATTTGAGACTTTCTGATATCTTTCCTCACTCTCAAGCTCAAACAGCAGTGGAAACATTTCAAGATTTCCCTTTGCAACATGATTTTTCCAAAGATTCAGTTTCCTTTTAAATCTAAGAATCTTGTCACTTGAAGTCAAAACCTTTTCTCTTGGGTCTTGCAGAGACTTGTTCAGCTGGTTCAAATGCTTGCTGAAATCCATATACACCACATCTACTGCTCTACCAGCATCAATGTGTTTAGTCACATTCTCAAAAAATTCAGTTAGGCTCGTAAGGCACGACCTGCCTTTGACAAAGCCATGCTGACTATTCCAAATCATATTTTGCCTCTCGAAATGTTCATAAATCCTACCTCTCAGGATCTTCATTAACTTACCAACTACTGAAGTAAGACTCACTGGTCTATAATTTCCTGGGCTATATCTACTCATTTTCTTGAGTAATGGAACAACATCCGCAACCCTCCAATTCTCCGGAACCTCTCCCTTCCCCATTGATGATGCAAAGATCATCGCCAGAAGCTCAGCAATCTCCTCCCTCGCCTCCCGCAGTAGCCTGGGGTACATCTCATCTGGTCCCGGTGACTTATCCAACTTGATGCTTTCCAAAAGTTCCTATACATTCTCTTCCTTAATGTCAACATGCTCAAGTCTTTCAGTCTGCTGTAAGTCATCCCGACAATCGCCAAGATCCTTTTCCGTAGTGAACACTGAAGCAAAGTACTCATTAACTACATCCGCTGTCTCCTCCAGTTCCATACACATATTTCCACTGTCACACTTGATTGGTCCTATTCTCTCACATTTTATCCTCTTGCTCTTCACGTATTTGCAGAGTGCCTTGGGGTTTTCCTGAATCCTGTCCACCAAGGCCTTCTTATGGCCCCTTCAGGCTCTCCTAATTTCTTTCTTGAACTTCTTCCTGCTAGCCTTATAACCTTCTAGATCTCTATCATTACCTAGCTTTTTGAACCTTTCATAAGCTCTTCTTTTCTTCTTGACTAGATGTACAACAGCCTTTGCATACCATGGCTCCTGTACCCTACCATCCATTCCCTGTCTCATTGGAACGTACCTAAAGAGAACTCCACGCAAATATCCCCTGATCATTTGCCACAGTTCTTCCGTACGTTTCCCTGAGAACGTTTCCGATTTATGCTTCCAAGTTCCTGCTTGATAGCCTCATATTTCCCCTTACTCCAATTAAACACTTTCCTAACTTGTTTGTTCCTATCCCTCTCCAATGCTATGGTAAAGGAGATAGAGTTGTGATCACTATCTCCAAAATGCTTTCCCACTGAGAGACCTGACACCTGACCAGGTTCATTTCCCAATACCAAATCAAGTACAGCCTCTCCTCTTGTAGGCTTATCTACATATTGTGTCAAGAAACCTTCTTGAACACACCTAACAAACTCCACTCCAGCTAAACCCCTCACTCTAGGGAGATGCCAATCGATATTTGGGAAATTAAAATCTCCCACCGCGACAACCCTGTTATTATTACAGCTTTCCAGAATCTGTCTCCCTATCTGCTCCTCGATGTCCCTGTTACTATTGGGTGGTCTATAAAAAGCACCCAGTAGAGTTATTGACCCCTTCCCGTTCCTAACTTCCACCCACAGAGACTCCGTAGACAATTCCTCCATGTCTTCCTCCTTTTCTATGGCTCTGACACGATCTCTGATCAACAGTGCCATGCCCCCACCTATTTTTCTTCCCTCCCTCTCCTTTTTGAAACATCTAATGCCTGGTACTCAAAGTAACATTTCCTGCCCCTGAGCCATCCAAGCCTCTGTCATGGCCACAACATCATAGCTCCAAGTACTGATCCATGCTCTAAGCTCATCTGCTTTGTTCATAATACTCCTTGTATTAAAATAGACACATCTCAAACCATCAGTCTGAGCACGTCCCTTCTCTATCACCTGCCTATCCTCCCTTTCACACTGTCTCCAAGCTGTCTCTATTTGTGACCCAGCTGCCTCTTCCTCTGTCTCTTCAGTTTGGTTCCCACCCTCCAGCAATCCTACTTGAAACTCTCCCCAGTAACCTTATCAAACCTCACCGCCAGGATATTGGTCCCCGTGGGATTCAAGTGCAACCCGTCCTTTTTGTACAGGTCCCTCCTGCCCCTAAAGAGGTCCCAATGATCCAGAAATCTGAATTCCTGCCCCTTGCTCCAATCACTCACCCACACATTTATCCTCCACCTCACTCTATTCCTATACTCACTGTCGCGCGGTATAGGCAGTAATCCTGAGATTACTACCTTTACAGTCCTTCCTAACTCCCTGTAGTCTGCTTTCAGGACCTCCTCCCTTTTCCTGCCTATGCCGTTGGTACCAATATGTACCACGACCTCTAGCTGTTCTCCTTCCCACTTCAGGATATCTTGGATGTCATCAGGAACATCCCAGACCCTGGCACCTGAGAGGAAAATTACCATCTGTGCTTCCTTCCTGCATCCACAGAATTGCTTGTCTGACCCCCTAACTATAGAGTCCCCTATCACTGCTGCCATCCTCTTCCTTTCCCTACCCTTCTGAGCCACAGGACCAGACTCTCTGCCAGAGGCGCAGTCACTGTTGCTTCCCCCAGGTAGGTCGACCCCCCCCCCAACAGTACTCAAGCAGGAGTACTTATTGTCAAGGGTACAGCCACAGGGTTAACTATTTCTGTTGCATCATCCAGAACCTTTTTTATTTCATCTCCAAGAGTTTATGACATCAACATCTCTCTGTGAAGGAAGCAGTGTGTTGTGATAATGTCAAGATTTTCTTTTTTACAAGAGAATCAAAACCTCTCATGGATCCAACCATTGATGGGATGCCATCAGTACAGGTGCCAACACAGTTCCTCCAAGACAGACCTTTTGTTTCCAGATATGAAGAGAAAACATTAAATGTATCTTGACCTTTGCTTGTTTTGGGCAACTCTTTGCAACAGAAAAAGTTTTCTTGAATTTCGCCATCATTTACAAATCTTACAATTGCTACAGCATGACATTTATTGGTGAAATCTGTTGACTCATCAAACTTGATAGAGAAGCTGTTGTTTTTCAGTTTGTCACACAAAACCTCTTCAGCATCATGTGATATGTCATCAATACATTGACTTATCGTAGTGTTTGAGAATGAAATCTTTTCAATTTCTCATACTGCATCTTGTCATAGCATTTTACCCACTTTAATTTTACATGCTGGCATTATTAGGCTCTCACCAACTGTGTGACTTTTCCTTTTCTGAGTAATAAGTTCTGCTAGTAAATAACTTGCTTCCTGAGCCTTTTTATTTGGATAACCAGTCTATGTAAAATTCATTGATAAGTAGCTATCATTGTGTCCCTTGTTGCACTAGTGCAGTGAAATGACTCAGGAGATAGTAATTCTTCATCATTAGCCTTATCAAAATTGTCTGTAGGCCGAGGCCTAGAATCCTCCTCTTCCATCTCACAACCTTGTCTTCAAAATTTGTCACATTGAACCATCTTTAGATTAAAAATTTCCCTCCAATTTTCTACTACAGTAGAGTTTGTTCGCTCCCATAAATCAGTCAGTGGTACATCAGGGGAAGTTGGGGGAGATAATTCTGGAGGGAGAAGCTGAATCACTGCCCAAATTGGGTGAGTCCATTCAATGCTCGGAAAACACACTTCACACTCTTCATCAGCCTGCTGTGCTGCCCTCCATGCAATACTGCACTCACCAATTATCAGCCTTCTGTCCTCCCCTCCATGCAATACAGCACTCACCAATTATCAGCCTACCATCCTCCCCTCTGTGCAATACAGCACTCACCAATTATCAGCCTACTGTCTTCCCCTCAGTGCAATTATCAACGGCCTCCCTTGTCTCACATCAGAAACTGAGAATGGACTCAACCAAACAAACGCGGTCCTACTGCGTACTGCTGCACTGAGCTGAGAGACCTCTAATGAGATTGCTGGCGGGGCTGCTCGGTTACTGCCTGCCACTGTGAGTGCTAGCATCGTGCGTTGTGTGGAGTTCAGAAAACGATGGTTTTTTTAATCACTGTTTCTTGAGTCAGCAACTCGGACTCGTAAAAATAAGAAAGCCTGCTAAAAAAAATGCCATCATGACGGCATCCCAATGACTCCACTCGGAGTTAAGGGCTTTCTTCTTCTTCTTCTCTTACAGAACCTCTAGAGACCTCTCGCGGAACCCTGGTTAAGAACCCGGCTTTAATGATTCACGTTATCTTCACCCAATCTTTTACTTTTCACATTTCTATAGAGGCTTTTATGGTATATTACACTTCTCAATGATACTTATTCTACTTTCTCTTCCTTAATCCATTTCATACCTTTCTCAACTGGCAGGACTTTCATTCTTGCCTGATCAGCACCACCTTATTAGAGGACACAAGATTTTTGCTGGGACCAGTGCATTGGCCTTTGTGAAAACAGAAGTCCTGTCTCAATTCTAGAATTTTTGACATGGTGTTTTGTATATGAACTAAATAAAAGCTATGAAAAATAAATGTTTGACCTCTTATCACTTGTATTTATAGACTGCAGATATGCAATGGATGTACGAGATCAATAGTTTGGATCCCCAGTATAATCCTCCTAATGTTCAACATGGTAAAACCATCACAACAGGATTCCGTCGCTGTGTTTCGGTACAACAACGCAACTTTATTCGTGAAAATCTCAAGGTGAAAGCAACTGCAGTGTCCTCTCCTCTTAAAGGTGCTCCTCTAGTCACATTAAGCAAGATAAGTAGAGCAAAGTAAATATAAAGTAATTTACATTTCAATTGACTCTTATTTGGCAAATGTTTAAATTTGGTAAGAACACTAATTACTTTGTTCTGATGTGCAAATAAAAACTGATAACTTTTAAATGATTTAGATGGAAAAATTATCCTATTTTCATTAACATCTATAAACATGTGTTTGTTGCATGACTATATCTAATGCATTGTATTTTTCCAATAATCCTTGTCAGTGTAACCATGTCTATTCATGTCATTTTGTTTGTACAAGATGAATTTTATCTGCATTCACAATATTAAAAAAATTTTCTTTGATCATCCAAATAGCTTGTCAACAACTGTAATCTTTGGTACATGAGTTAGAATTAATGTTCATCATTAATAATAAACTGAAAGAAATAATTATTTGTCAGTCTTTCTGCGGATAACATTTGTTTTTAAAGCTTGATAAAATATTTGTTCAGTATACTTCAATTATTAATGTTACTTTATTAACATAAACAAAATAAATTAAATAAGTATTCAAAGTGAAGAATTCTGCTTAAACAGTGAATTATAAAATGCAAAATGTTCATCGCTGTATAATGGAAGGTATATTTAAAACCAATTCCATTTGCAGTAGAGCATTTCATATTTCACATTCACTGACATGTTTGTGGTATTTTCATTTAGTTTTTTATGAATCCTGAAAACTAATTTTGCTGGTATGGGAAATATCATAAAAGGGACAATGGAAAGATGAATGTTGAAATGTGGACAATTGTCAAGAAATGGCCAAGCATTCATGGGTTAGGTGTGTGTTTCCTTCATAGTGGCGGGTGATGTTTGATGAAAGAAACATGTTCTTCATCCACAGCAATGCTTATTTTACTGATACTTTAAGAAGTATCTAGGAGGACCTTGAGCTACTTTGTACATCCCACAGCCTGGGCACCTCTTTGGCTAACACCACAACTCCTTCCCCCAACCCGCAATTCAATATCATAACAACATGTTTTTACATGCAGGGAACCCCTAGTTTACCATGTGGGGGAAATAAGAGCCTTAAGATACAGTTTCAGAATAGTGGCAGCCAATTTGAGATGGAGTTGAGGAAGAACTTCTTCTTTCAGAGAGTTATGTCTTTGAGATTGTCTGCCAGAGAAAACAGTGAAGCTGAAGAATCCAATACATTCAAAGCCAAGGTAGACAGGTTTTAGGTTTAGATAGATAGAGATAGATAGATAGATACTTTATTGATCCCAAAGGAAATTACAGTGTCACAGTATCATTACAAGTGTACAGGTGTAAATATTAGAAGGCAAGTAGAAAGAATAAAAAATAAGTTACCACAAACAGTCGAACAGGAAGGGGGTCGTCACTTCCCTAGCTATAGGTTGAATCATTATAGAGCCTAATGGCCGAGCATAAGAATGACCTTATAGAGTGCTTTTTGGAGCAGTGCAGTTGTCTTAGTCTATTACTAAAAGTGCTCCTCTGTTCAGCTAAGGTGGCATACAGAGGGTGAGAAACATAGTCCAGAATTTCCAGGATTTTTCATAGTGTCCTTTGTTCTACCACAGTCTTCAGTTTGTCCAATTTGACTCCTATAACAGAGCCAGCCTTTCTAATCAGTTTATTGAGCCTGTTGGCATCACCCATGTTGATGCCATTGCCCCAGCACACACATAAAAGATTGTACTGGTGACAACAGACTGGTAGAACATGTGAAGGAGAGGCCTGCATACTCCAAAGGACCTCAGTCTCCTCAGGTAGAGACAACTCTGGCCCTACTTGTACACAGCCTCTGTGTTGATGCTCCACTCAAGTATGTCATCCAGGTGCACTTCCAGGAACCTGTAGCAGAGTCAGCGGTTATGGGGAACCAACAGGGAAGGTTAACAATAAAATGCCCACAATTTTAATGAATGACTTGGTGGTCTTTAAGGGACCTTAAGCTGACTTCTGCTCATATTTCTTATGATGCTTTTTGTTATGTTTAGTATCTTCACAACAGTAAACTAATTCAAAGGAAGACACAGGAGTCCAAAATGTGAGTCTAACTTTGT
This sequence comes from Mobula hypostoma, assembly GCF_963921235.1. Taxonomy (NCBI): domain Eukaryota; kingdom Metazoa; phylum Chordata; class Chondrichthyes; order Myliobatiformes; family Myliobatidae; genus Mobula; species Mobula hypostoma. The sequence continues at coordinate 67,711,329 of NC_086102.1, read as the reverse complement.
GTTTAAGCGAGGCGTGCACATATCACGTGGTAGCATGATGCCATACGCAATTCATGTATTTATACATATAACCAGTATTGAATTATTTAAATGAACAAGAATGCTTAATCAACCAATATACTGTATATACAAGATTGCTCAAATATTACTGAAGTACTGAATACACAATACTTCTCTCTTCTGAGCTATAAACTCCAGCTCAATAGAGAATGTATCTCAATTGTATACACAGTATGGTAGATGCTACAGCAACTATATGGATATCCACAGCACTGCAAATCTTACATTCTCCCATTCAGATGTGGGATAACATCTTTCCTGACAAGGGGGATCACTGCTTGGCTGGTGAAATTTGAGGTTGTGAATCAATCTCAAGTTCTGGTTCTGGGGCCTCCTCTGTGGTGCTTGTAGGAGTTGACTCTGAGACTGCAGAAAGTGGTTCTGATGTCGGTCGCCACCTTTCCTCTCTAACAATTGACTCTGCTCTCCTCAACTGATTGATGTGTCCTCTCTAGATGACATCAGATGCAAACCCCACTGTGAAAGAGAGCGGTACAGTTCCATCCTTAATCTTTCCAAATACCCACTTTTGATCACCTCTGTAGTCCCTTGCCACGACTGCTTGTCCAGGAGATGTGGTGAGTGCATGGAATGGGCTGCCGGCAGCGGTGGTGGAGGCGGATACGATAGGGTCTTTTAAGAGACTTTTGGATAGATACAGGGAGCTTAGAAAAATAGCGGGCTATAGGTAAGCCTATTAATTTCTAAGGTAGGGACATATTCAGCATAACTTTGTGGGCCGAAGGGCCTGTATTGTGCTGTAGGTTTTCTATGTTTCTATGCTTCATTGCAGGGGATGAGACATGCAAATTGTGGATAGAACTCCAATCAAGTTGTAGTTGTGTCAGCCAATCATGACTCCATACTGCTGACCCTCCTGTTTTTACCACATACAAGCCCAATGTGGCTTGTTAGTTGTTGTATTTCACATGTTACAAATAACATTCCCACAGGTTTTACCTTTTCTCTAGTATAAGTTCTTAGTTAGTTATCTGTAGGCTTCTGTTCAGTATCTTTAAAATGCTATTCGAATTCATTCTATGGAATTACTAAAACAGCGAAGCCAGTGTCCAACTCCACTTTAATTAATTTGCTGTTCACTTCTGGTGTAAGTCATTGTCACCAGGTTCGGATATGACTCCAACGTGGAGTGAGAGACAGTGAAGCAGGTTGATAGTTCACAGACTTTAATGCAAACAGAGTTAGAGGGAAAAGAAAACAATAAACGCTAAACCAAATAAGGCCATTAGCTAAAGCTCTCAAATGGAAAACAAAACCTCACACTGTGGCTGAAAAGAATAGCTAAATATAAAATGAATACCGCTAGTCTTCAGAGTCAGTTGATTTGACAGTCCAATTTCTCAGGCAAGGCTAAATGCAAGCAGGCAGCGACGCGTTTCAGTGCTGGGAAAGAATGGAGTTAAATACTATCACAATGAAATAATAACTAGCTGACACGTGCACACTCACGAGCGCAATTGCCATATATGCTGCACTGCTGAATCCATGGTTGGGACAGTCATATTGCTTGTCTCCTGTTAGTTTACACATTGTAAATCTCAAGGCTCTTCAGTCCTGTGTCACTCATATCATTATCAGATTTTTTATGAGCAGCATGCAGATTAGTGCTCTTTTTGAAACTGCAACTTGGCTTTTTATCTTTTTCTCTTCCTGGTGCAGTCTATTTATTCTTGTTTGCTTGGCATGCTGTTTGTATGTATCCTACTTCGTTGCATTTTCTGTAAACCTACATTGGTCTGGTGTATGTGAGCCCCTGCCACAATGGTAACACAATTTTTTGGCCAGGCCAGTTTCTGTTTAAGTGTTGCAGTTTTGTTCTTTCAGTGCATCACAAAGCCCATCACTGAAATGTCAATGTTCAGCTAATCTCTTCAATTCAGTCACGTAAGCTAAAATGGACTCCCTTTCCTTTTGATTCCACTGATGAAAGCTAAAGCATTCTGCAGTCAACAATGGCTTTGGTTCTAAAAGTTCCTGCATTATTTTTATGATATCAGCAAAGTTTATTTTGGCTGTTTTGGTTTGAGCAGTTGAACTTTTAAGTAAGCTGTATGCTCTTCCACCAATTACACTCAGCAAAATTGGTACTTGCTCCTCATTGGCTATTTTATTTGCTTCAATATACTGCTCAAGTTGTTCAGTATAGATATTCCAGCTTTATGCCATGTAATTGAACGTATTTATCTTTCCAATGTAGCCAGCCATTTCTGAGATTTATTTATTTATTATTATTATTATCGTTATCATTTGGTACTCACTGTCTGTGAACCCATGAATTTCATCTCTTTTATGCCTTATTTTTATCTCAACCTTCTCTTCAAAAAAAAATGTGCTGTGCTTTTTTTACTCAACTATTTCTCTCCTTCTCTGAATAATAAGAACGTGTTCTACTTCAACAGATAGGTATTCGCCTCAGTTCGTCTTAAAACTACCTCTTTGCTACTATTATGCTTTGTAACTCCAAAACATAAAATTAATCAAAAGTGAAACATGGAGTTGGGAAATAAAGTGTCCACCTCATTTTTACTTTGTCCTGAAGCACTTATGACCTGGTGGCATGATGACATATGCCATTCACATACTTTTGATATAACCCATAATGAATTATGTAAACAACAAAAATGCTTAATCAAACAATATATTTACAATATTACTCAAATGTGACAGAAATATTAAATAGACAGCCCTTCTGAGCCTACAACACAAAGTAACTTTGGAACCCTGTGTAGCTCTGAGACTGGCCTATGGGTTCCTGACTGTGTTGCTAAATATTTACCTTTTATCTTTGCATCTATATGAATTAAATGAAAAATTAAACTGGACAAAACGTGGCATGTCTGTCTTTTTTTTTCTTCTGTTAAAGTCTTGCATGAGATTTGCAGACAATTCACAGTGCGACATGTAATTGCTATTGAAACATGTCTTGAATATTGACTGATTATCTTTAAACAAAATTCTTCCATCTTATTGCAGCTAATGACTTACTGAAGCATGTTAAAATTTAAAAGAGTACAATTAGTGATATAATTGTCTCATAAAATACTTGCACCAAACAAATGAGCCTTTCAAGAAATAGGCCATAAATCTTTGAGTTCTGGGAGGTCACAATTAATATCTTATTTTTAACAAAGGTGTGAGGGTTCGACAGTAGGTGTAAACCAGATGTAGTTTTTTTGAGAGTAGGCATGCTGACAGGAAGATGTAGCACCCACTCATTTAGAAGTACGTGCCAAAATGATAAATATAGGGAAAGGTAACATATTCAGTTATAAATCTGGTGTTTATGGATTTGTAATCTACCATTTTAAGAAATACCTGTGAAAATCAACTGAAGGCTATGAGAAAATGGATGGTAGAATGAACTAAACTTTTTACAAACTTCAACAGTCTTGGAAGACCTACTTGTTGCCTTTAATTCTAGCTACATCTTGGTGAAAATTTCCTTTATCATCTGAGGTCATTAGCTGTAACTTCAGTTGTTCCACAGCCATGCAGGATACTGTAGCCTAAAATTAAGAATGTAGCCAAATGAAATCCCGATAGGGATCAAAAATATTGAGATCCCAATGACAAAGATGGCTATTCATTATTAAGCTAGTTCCATGGTAGATTGAGTTGTATTCACCAACTATTTCACTGCAGGGTATTCTCTGCCCCTTTCGTGTTTGAAAATATAGGGAGAAGGCTTCATTTGGAGATGTCAGACTAGTTGTGTCACAACTGTTACGTACCCCGTAACTGGGTTACCAAACCAGCAGAAATGGATCACTCATTTGGAGTCTGGATTACTAGAACTAAGAAAGTTTTATTAAAGAAACAAGCAACACAGTACTCTAATCAAAAGGATAATAAATGCAACAGTTCAGCAATGATAAACACACATGTACACAGAATTAGGATAACAGAATCAATCAAGCTCTATCGTTGTCTAGGAGTAAATGACCAGTTTCAAAGTGACGCAAAGTTCAGTTCAATTTAGTTCAGTTCAGTTCACCATAATCACTGCCGTGGGAGATGGACAGTGGGGGGGAAGGAGAGAGAGAGCAAAACGAATGAATATTCAAACGGCTTCCACACAGACCTTCGATATTCTTCGCAGTCAGCTTTCAGGCGAGCCCTTTGTGATGTCTTCTGAGGTCACCAACCGTGACCCCTCCGTTTCCAGATACGATCGTTTCTCTGCGGTGAACCTGGCACCCAGGCAAGGGCGGACACACACCAGGTTCCCACTGATCGTGCCTTTCCACCCTGTGCGTCTATGGCTTGGTCCCACGACCAGCCTTCCAAAACTTCCCACCGACTTGTGGGAGACGCACCGCTTCCAGGGTCTCGTTACCTCAGGGTGTCGTGTGTGTGTTACCTTAGCGAACTTGTCCCTTTTTATCCCCCTGCTGGGGTATCGCCTGTCCATCATTTCAAACAGTTCAGGGTTCAAAGGGGGAGCCGATCTTGACAGCTCTCCTTCCGTTAAACTCTCCCGTCCCTTCATTAACATCTCCAAATGCTGCTCCATTGTTTTCCTTATCTCTCTTTCTCCTGAAGACAGGTGGCAGACCAACTGCTGATCCCACTGGTGCCAGCACAGGACAGCTAACATCTTAATCTATGTGTATTCTTGTCACACTTCCCACCCTTAAGGGTTTTTACCGGGGTAAAAATTACAAACATGAATACATTATTTGATACACACAAATACACATCTTTATCAGCTATTTGGCTAATACAGCGAATTTGAAGTTGTCAACACCTGACAGACAGTCAGCCATCACATTTTCTGTTCCTTTTATATGTGTTATTAATAATCCCTTAGACCAGGCTCCAACTTAGCAAACTTCATAGTGGCAAAAAAACACTGATGAATTGCGATCAAAGTAACCTCTCATTCGGTTTCGTCCCGGACCACAATAACAAGGGTCGTCCCATTCCGACTTAGTTTTCTCTCGCAAGGGCTTAGTAGGAGGAGGAGGGGTAGTAACCGCAGAGTTATTGCAAAACTTCCTACAGTACCCCACCATCTCCAAGAGCCTTCTGAGGGCCCTCCTGTCTGTCGGGGTTGGGATGTCAGAGATAGCTCGCACTTTAGCTTGCATCGCTGCCAGCTGCCCCTGTGTCACCACAATTCCCAGGTAAGTGACCTTCGTGTGGCCGAACTCATTTTTTTCAAGGTTCACTATCAAGCTGGCTTCAGACAGCCGTATTACATCGCCAATACACACCTCTGTGTTCGTCAGCCCTTTCGTCACTGAATTACTCATTCTATAGGACCGTTGCTCGCTAGGCTAGCCTAGCGTAACAAACACCACCCAACGTCCCAGTTCTTTGCATCGCCTCAGGACAATCAAACACACGTGTGCGGGTCGTTTAATTACTTCTTCTAAAGAGTCGCTTTGTTCCAGGATTAAGGGAGAGACCTTATCAGCAGCGCTGGCCAAAACAATAGCCTTCTCCCATCTGGTCGATACCATACTCATCTTTTCAAAATGGTTTTTTCCTCTTATCAGGGGGACCCTAGCTTCATTGATTTCCGCGCTAACACCGACTAGGTTTGTTAGCATATCAAAAACCTGTGACCGTCTCAGTTCGCGTCGGCCATAATCAATAACATCCTTCCTCTGGTGCAGCCGGTGAACCTCTTTCATGATTCCACCAACTGTTTCCTCCAGCACCTCAACATGTCCACCGAGGGGTACCTTGTGGGCCAGGTTAAAAATCTCATCCCCATAACTCTTTTGCACCACCCCCCATTCCTCATCTGCGGGTACGGTACTTGGTCTCCCTTTCTTCCTTAGCACTTCCTCCTCCACAATAGCCTACTGGTTCCCTTGTTAATTCTGCGTCAGAGAGAGCTGTCTCCGCCAAAACCATCAGCCCCTCGTCTCGCTCCTGCGCCTGCAGAAATTCTTTCCTGGCTAATACTAAGTCTGTCTCAGCTCCCCCACTACCTCTTGTTTCACTACACTCCTTCTTTTCACTTTCTACCCCCTTCTCGTACAAGGCTGGCAGAAACATCTCAGCTAAATTTACTACCACAGTCCCATGATGAACATGTGAGTCCATGGGTGGGGCCTCAATGCCGGCAGGCTGACCTGTCAATCTCACGGCTGGGAACACGATTTCCCCGGCGAGGTCATTACCGAGCAAGACTTCCACGCCTTTCATCAGTAATTCGGGCCTCACCCCGATCGTGACTAGTCCAGAGACCAGGTTGCTTTGTAAGTGTATCTGGTGCAAAGGGACTGCCTCTGTCCCTTCCCCAATACCTTTGACCTTGACCTCCCCAGTCTGGATCTCTGAGCTAAACTCTAATACACTCTTCAGTATCAGTGACTGACACGCTCCCGTGTCTCTCCAGATCCGCACTGGAACTGGTTTTAACCCTCCTTCACTGACACCAATCCGGCCGAGATAAACCTCTTGCGCCCTTCCTGAACTTTTGCAGACCTGTCCTCTCCTAGCGGTTCCTTTACCAGCTCGATACAGCCAGTCAAAATCGCCGTTTTTCCTTTTCCCGTCTCCTTCTTTGGGGCAAAGCACCTGGACGCAAAGTGTCCGACTTTCCCGCAATTATAACAGACGATCCCAGGAGACTTCCTACCAGCCTTCTCCCGGTCTACCTTATCCTTCTGACTAGTCCCCGGCTTACTTTCTGACTTTTCTGGCGGACTCTCCCCGCCGTCCTGACTACCCTTCTGGTAGTATTTACTCCGGGCAAACTTCATTTTATGTGTCAACGCATACTCATCCGCTAACTTAGCAGTTGCGGCTAACATGGTTGCCTCTTTCTCATCCAGGTAGGATCTCATACCCTCAGGGACACAACCTTTAAACTGCTCAATCAGGATCAGCTGTAGCAGCCTGTCATAATCCCCCTCTACCCACTTCGAGGCGCACCAACGCTCACAATATGTCTGCATCTCACGGGCAAACTCTAAATATGTGCGGTCCCACTGCTTCCTCGCATTCCGGAACCTCTGCTGGTATGCCTCCGGGACCAACTCATAAATCCTGAGGATGGCCTCTTTCACCACCTCATACCTTCTGGACTAGATTCTGGACTAGTTCCTGAGGATTGGAGGGTGGCTAATGTAACCCCACTTTTTAAAAAAGGAGGGAGAGAGAAACCGGGGAATTATAGGCCGGTTAGCCTAACGTCGGTGGTGGGGAAACTGCTGGAGTCAGTTATCAAGGATGTGATAACAGCACATTTGGAAAGCGGTGAAATGATTGGGGAGTACCCCGGCGGCTGTGCCCCTTAACAACAGGTACTCCTGTTTGAGTACTGTTGGAGGGGACAGCTTACCCGGGGGAAGCGACAGTGGCCCTGCCTCCAGCACAGAGTCTGGCCCTGTAGCTCAGAAGGGTAGGGCAAGGAAGAGGAGGGCAGTTGTGATAGGGGACTCGATAGTAAGGGGGTCAGATAGGCGATTCTGTGGACGCAGTCCAGAGACTCGGATGGTAGTTTGCCTCCCTGGTGCCAGGGTCCGGGATATTTCTGATCGTGTCCAAGATATCCTGAAGTGGGAGGGTGAAGAGCCAGAGGTCCTGGTACATATAGGTACCAATGACATAGGTAGGAAAAGGGATGAGGTCCTGAAAGAAGAATATAGGGAGCTAGGAAGGGAGTTGAGAAAAAGGACCGCAAAGGTAGTAATCTCGGGATTACTGCCTGTGCCACGCGATAGTGAGAGTAGGAATGCGATGAGGTGGAGGATAAATGCGTGGCTGAGGGATTGGAGCAGGGGGCAGGGATTCAAGTTTTTGGATCATTGGGACCTCTTTTGGCGCAGGTGTGACCTGTACAAAAAGGACGGGTTACACTTAAATCCTAGGGGGACCAATATCCTGGCAGGGAGATTAGCGGGGGCTACTGAGGTGACTTTAAACTAGAATGGTTGGGGGGTGGGAATCAAATTAAAGAGGCTAGGTGTGAGGAGGTTAGTTCACAACAGAGGGATGGGAACCAGTGCAGAGAGACAGAGGGGTGTAAAGTGAGCGTAGAAGCAAAAAGTACAAAGGGGAAAAGTAAAAGTGGCAGGCCAACAAATCCAGGGCAAGCATTAAAAAGGGCTAAGAGAGTTGTAAAAGAGCGCCTGAAGGCTTTAGGTGTCAATGCAAGGAGCATTCGTAATAAGGTGGATGAATTGAAAGTGCAGATTGTTATTAATGATTATGATATAGTTGGGATCACAGAGACATGGCTCCAGGGTGACCAGGGATGGGAGCTCAACGTTCAGGGATATTCAATATTCAGGAGGGATAGACATGAAGGAAGGGGAGGTGGGGTGGTGTTGCTGGTTAAAAAAGAGATTAACGCAATAAAAGGGAAGGACATAAGCCGGGAAGATGTGGAATCGATATGGGTAGAGCTGCGTAACACTAAGGGGCAGAAGACGCTGGTGGGAGTTGTGTACAGGCCACCTAACAGTAGTAGTGAGGTCGGAGATGGTATTAAACAGGAAATTAGAAATGTGTGCAATAAAGGAACAGCAGTTATAATGGGTGACTTCAATCTACATGTAGACTGGGTGAACCAAATTGGTAAAGGTGCTGAGGAAGAGGATTTCTTGGAATGTATGCGGGATGGTTTTTTGAACCAACATGTCGAGGAACCGACTAGAGAGCAGGCTATTCTGGACTGGGTTTTGAGCAATGAGGAAGGGTTAATTAGCGATCTTGTTGTGAGAGGCCCCTTGGGTAAGAGTGACCATAATATGGTGGAATTCTTCATTAACATGGAGAGTGACGTAGCTAATTCAGAAACAAAGGTTCTGAACTTAAAGAGGGGTAACTTTGAAGGTATGAGTCGTGAATTAGCTAAGATAGACTGGCAAATGACACTTAAAGGATTGACGGTGGATATGCAATGGCAGGCATTTAAAGGTTGCATGGATGAACTACAACAATTGTTCATCCCAGTTTGGCAAAAGAATAAATCAAGGAAGGTAGTGCACCCGTGGCTGACAAGAGAAATTAGGGATAGTATCAATTCCAAAGAAGAAGCATACAAATTAGCCAGAGAAAGTGGCTCACCTGAGGACTGGGAGAAATTCAGAGTTCAGCAGAGGAGGACAAAGGGCTTAATTAGGAAGGGGAAAAAAGATTATGAGAGAAAACTGGCAGAGAACATAAAAACGGACTGTAAAAGCTTTTATAGATATGTAAAAAGGAAAAGACTGATAAAGACAAATGTAGGTCCCCTGCAAACAGAAACAGGTGAATTGATTATGGGGAGCAAGGACATGGCAGACCAATTGAATAATTACTTTGGTTCTGTCTTCACTAAGGAGGACATAAATAATCTTCCAGAAATAGTAAGGGACAGAGGGTCCAGTGAGATGGAGGAACTGAGCGAAATACATGTTAGTAGGGAAGTGGTGTTAGGTAAATTGAAGGGATTGAAGGCAGATAAATCCCCAGGGCCAGATGGTCTGCATCCCAGAGTGCTTAAGGAAGTAGCCCAAGAAATAGTGGATGCATTAGTGATAATTTTTCAAAACTCGTTAGATTCTGGACTAGTTCCTGAGGATTGGAGGGTGGCTAATGTAACCCCACTTTTTAAAAAAGGAGGGAGAGAGAAACCGGGGAATTATAGACCGGTTAGCCTAACGTCGGTGGTGGGGAAACTGCTGGAGTCAGTTATCAAGGATGTGATAACAGCACATTTGGAAAGCGGTGAAATGATTGGACAAAGTCAGCATGGATTTGTGAAAGGAAAATCATGTCTGACGAATCCCATAGAATTTTTTGAGGATGTAACTAGTAGAGTGGATAGGGGAGAACCAGTGGATGTGGTATATTTGGATTTTCAAAAGGCTTTTGACAAGGTCCCACACAGGAGATTAGTGTGCAAACTTAAAGCACACGGTATTGGGGGTAAGGTATTGGTGTGGGTGGAGAATTGGTTAGCAGACAGGAAGCAAAGAGTGGGAATAAACGGGACCTTTTCAGAATGGCAGGCGGTGACTAGTGGGGTACCGCAAGGCTCAGTGCTGGGACCCCAGTTGTTTACAATATATATTAATGACTTGGATGAGGGAATTAAATGCAGCATCTCCAAGTTTGCGGATGACACGAAGCTGGGTGGCAGTGTTAGCAGTGAGGAGGATGCTAAGAGGATGCAGGGTGACTTGGATAGGTTGGGTGAGTGGGCAAACTCATGGCAGATGCAATTTTTAATGTGGATAAATGTGAAGTTATCCACTTTGGTGGCAAAAATAGGAAAACAGATTATTATCTGAATGGTGGCCGATTAGGAAAAGGGGAGGTGCAACGAGACCTGGGTGTCATTATACACCAGTCATTGAAAGTGGGCATGCAGGTACAGCAGGCGGTGAAAAAGGCGAACGGTATGCTGGCATTTATAGCGAGAGGATTCGAGTACAGGAGCAGGGAGGTACTACTGCAGTTGTACAAGGCCTTGGTGAGACCACACCTGGAGTATTGTGTGCAGTTTTGGTCCCCTAATCTGAGGAAAGACATCTTTGCCATAGAGGGAGTACAAAGAAGGTTCACCAGATTGATTCCTGGGATGGCAGGTCTTTCATATGAAGAAAGACTGGATGAACTGGGCTTGTACTCGTTGGAATTTAGAAGATTGAGAGGGGATCTGATTGAAACGTATAAGATCCTAAAGGGATTGGACAGGCTAGATGCGGGAAGATTGTTCCCGATGTTGGGGAGGTCCAGAACGAGGGGTCACAGTTTGAGGATAGAGGGGAAGCCTTTTAGGACCGAGATTAGGAAAAACTTCTTCACACAGAGAGTGGTGAATCTGTGGAATTCTCTGCCACAGCAAACTGTTGAGGCCAGTTCATTAGCTATGTTTAAAAGGAAGTTAGATATGGCCCTTGTGGCTACAGGGGTCAGGGGGTATGGAGGGAAGGCTGGGTTCTGAGTTGGATGATCAGCCATGATCATAATAAATGGCGGTGCAGGCTCGAAGGGCCGAATGGCCTACTCCTGCACCTATTTTCTATGTTTCTATGTTTCTATACCTCTGGGCATCTTCCGCAGACAAAGCTGAGTAAGCTTGTTGGGCTTTCCCTTTCAGTACACTCTGAAGCAAAACAGCCCACTTATCCCTCGGCCAGTCCTGACTTGTAGCAACTTTTTCAAAATGGGGAAAGTACCAATCCACGTTGGTATCGTCAAATGGGGGAACCAGCCTAACCTCCTGGGTCGCCCGGAACCCTCCACCTTGGTTTGGCACGGGCCCCTGCTCTGCCCTTATCTTTAACTTCTCCAGCTCGAATTCCCTTTCCCTCTGTTTCTCCTCTCGCTCCAACTGTCTTTCTCTCTCTCTCTCCTGCTTTTCTAACTGTTTCTCTTTCTCCTGCCTTTCTAACTCTTCTCTCTCCAACTGTCTGTCCCTCTCTTTCTCTTCTCGCTCCAACTGTCTGTCCCTCTCTTTCTCTTCTCGCTCCAACTGCCGTACCCGGAACTCGTGCTCGAGTCTCAGTTTTTCAAGCTGCACCTGTACCGCGTCTCCAGCAGGTTTTTCAATAGACACCACCTCCAGCTCCCCTTGGGGAAACACACCTTTAGATACATAATGCTCTACGATAGCTCTGTGTATCTCCTCTCTCCTCATTGTCGACTTCCCCTTAGCAAGATTCAACCGTTTGGCCACAGCTACCAATTCCGCTTTCCTGGCATCCTCTAATGCCTCCAAGGTCGGCGCCTTTATAAATCCCTCAACCTCCATTTCTGCTGTTTGTCTTTTCTTTCTTTCGGGAATTTTAACCCAATCAATTTACTCCGTCCCAAATTTAGCATTCAAAATCGTGGACGAGAACCCCACTTACGTTACGTACCCCGTAACTGAGTTGCCAAACCAGCAGAAATGGATCACTCAGTTGGAGTCTGGATTACTAGAACTAAGAAAGTTTTATTAAAGAAACAAGCAACACAGTACTCTAATCAAAAGGATAATAAATGCAACAGTTCAGCAATGATAAACACACATGTACACAGAATTAGGATAACAGGATCAATCAAGCTCTATCGTTGTCTAGGGGTAAATGACCAGTTTCAAAGTGACGCAAAGTTCAGTTCAATTTAGTTCAGTTCAGTTCACCGTAATCACTGCCGTGGGAGATGGACAATGGGGGGGAAAGAGAGAGAGAGCAAAACGAATGAATATTCAAACGGCTTCCACACAGACCTTCGATATTCTTCGCAGTCAGCTTTCGGGCGAGCCCTTTGTGATGTCTTCTGAGGTCACCGACCGTGACCCCTCCGTTTCCAGATACGATCGTTTCTCTGTGGTGAACCTGGCACCCAGGCAAGGGCGGACACACACCAGGTTCCCACTGATCATGCCTTTCCACCCTGTGCGTCTATGGCTTGGTCCCACGACCAGCCTTCCAAAACTTCCCACCGACTTGTGGGAGACGCACCGCTTCCAGGGTCTCATTACCTCAGGGTGTCATGTGTGTGTTGCCTTAGCGAACTTGTCCCTTTTTATCCCCCTGCTGGGGTATCGCCTGTCCATCACTTCAAACAGTTCAGGGTTCAAAGGGGGAGCCGATCTTGACAGCTCTCCTCCCGTTAAATTCTCCCGTCCCTTCATTAACATCTCCAAATGCTGCTCCATTGTTTTCCTTATCTCTCTTTCTCCTGAAGACAGGTGGCAGACCAACTGCTGATCCCACTGATGCCAGCACAGGCCAGCTAACATCTTAATCTATGTGTATTCTCGTCACACAACTGACTCTGCTGCAGAGTCTACACACCCACACAGGTGGGCTGTGCACCGGGTCTGACAATTACACTCATGAGTATGCACTTTTCAGCTAATTACTGTTTCATTATTGTGGTATTTAACTCCCTTTTTTTCGATCTAGTCTTGTCCAGGAAAAAGGAATATCGTTTCAACAGACACTGTAAAGGAGTATTTAGTTATTGCTTTTATCTGTTGTGTTGGCATTTAACTTTCAGTTTGAGAGTTTCAGTTAGCAGTCCTGTTGACCTTGCGTTTATTGTTTTTCTTTTCCTTTAAATTCTGCAACAGTTCTCATTAAAGTCAGTGATCTGTTGACTCACTTCACTTGGTCCATATCCTAATGTTTTGACAAGTTACTGCTTTTAGAATTTTACCTCTACCTTTCATTGGTGAGCTCAAGGGAGATCATTCTTCAAATCACATTAGTTTCTCAATTATTGATCTGGATTATGGACACTGGTATCAAGGCCTTCACATGATACAGTGATGGTACACTGGCTATATTTTTAACGAGTTACAGTGAGATATCCTGACAATGTTACACTCTTATGTGAGCAGAGCATGAATAAAATGAGCCTTGCACTTCATTGCTAATGCCATCAATTTTTTTTACATCTTTTGAAACGTTACAAAGACTATACTGCTTTGTAAAGCTCATTGTCAATATATTTCTTGGCGTGATCTATGAGACAATAATCCACTCAATCTTCTCCTTTGGAATGATATTTCTGAAGTCTACATTCAGCACCGCCATGATCCACCACAAAATAAGTACTGATGATAACAAGGAATCAAAACATCACCCAACATATTGATAATTTCTACCCAGCCCCACCACAGATACTGCTCGATCTGCTGAGTTCCTCTTATAGATTATTGCTCCATTCTCCAGCAGGTGCTGTTTCTTGTGTTTCCATCCTAATGTCTTGCATCCTCAATTTATTTGATAGAATAATTAGAAGTTACTACAGATGATTCCAATTTTTAGATTAAACGTTCTGTACCATAGTTACTGTACCCATATTTCTTTGCCAGATTTAAGTTTATTGTCTTTTGTCATTTTCTGTGTCAAAGAAACTGAGGATATGATCTAAGAAAAAACTCCATTTATATTCAGAAAAGACTGGATGTGTGCATGGAATTTTAATCGTTACTACTCCTCAAGGACTGAAATGGAGAGTTTTTTTTCATGCAATAATAAAAATATCTATAAAGTAAGGAACACCAGGTAATTATTTCTTCGGTACTGTTATTTCTTCGGTAAGATGAAAGAGCAGTGTGGTTAATTTACTGAACAAATAATCCTGGACCATTATTTCAGAGATATGAAGTTAACTCCCACCACAACAAGTGGTGAATTCAATTCAATTAATTAAATGATGCTAGAATAAAAACACAGGAAAAGTAATAGCAATCACTGAATTGCTGGATTGTTGAAAATAATCACTAGGTTCATTAAAATCTGTGTAAGAAGAAACTCTGCCATATTTAATCCTGACTAACCTCAGTATGATTCCAGACCTACAAATAACAGAGGACAGTGGAAAAAAATAGAAGAGGAGGAGAACCAGATGGGCAGGTGAGGAGAGGGGAAGGGGCAAGAGTGTAACCAATATAGGGAATGCAAAAAGAGAGAAGGAAAAGTGAGAAATATTACCAGAAGTTAAAGAAATCCATGTTCATACCACCAAGTTTGAGGGTACCCGGACAGAATATGAGGTTTCTCTCCTCCAAAATGAGTTTAGCTTCATCATGGAGGAGAGTATACCATGGACTGACATGTCAGATTAGCAATGGGAAGCCAAAATGAAATGGGCAGCCATTGGGAGATCCTGCCTTTTGCAGTACAGAGTGAAGGTGTTTGACAAAGTGACCCTCCAATCTGCATTGGGTCTCAAAGATGAGCTACACCAAGAGCAGAGGATGCAACAGATGACTCTGACAGATGTCCTATTCTGGTAACCTCCTCAGTCCTTCTCTTCTCACCCATCACCTACCTCTCTCTAGATTACCTCATCCTTCCCTTTCTTCCTTGGTCAACTATACCCTCCTATCAAATTCCTTCTTTTTCAGCCCTTTAGCTCTTCCACCTATCACCTTCCAGCTTTTTACTCATTACCCCCTCCACATCCACCTTCTTCTCACCTGGTCTCACCTATTGCCTGCCTTTTGGTAGTCCTTCCCCTCACCCCACCTTCTTAATTTGGCTGTTTTCCCCTTCCTTTCCAGTGCTGATGAAAGGTCTTGGCCTGAAATGTCAGTTGTTTATTTCCCTCTGTAGATCCTGTCTGACTTTCCAAGTTCCACAACATTCTGTGTGTGTTGCTCAAGATTTCCAGCATCTGAAGGGTCCCTTGAGTTTTTGCCTTCTGAACTACCCTAGCTAACCAAATTATTCAATTAAGAGCAACAGTAAATCTCGGTATCTCATAAAGTTGAATGGTAATAATCTCTGCATTCAAACACTTTGATTTCCTTTTCAACAAATGAATAGAATTAACTCCCCTAAATTATTGACAACAAATGAGGAAAACAAATTGCTTTACTGGCATCTCAACTCAAACATTGACCATGACTTTGCCTCCTGAGATGGTCTCTGACCTATTGACTTCTCCAGCAGTTTTTTGGTCCAGATTGCAGCATCTGTTGCCTCTTATGTGTCCAGTCTACAACTACACTGCTAATTCTCTTCAAGGCGTACAAACTTTGAAGGAATTATTCTCTTCTCTTTGACAGATGTTCAATGAGTCTCTCTCTCTCAATGTACACCCTGTTATTTCAATTGTTCTGCTGTTCTTCAACAACATTCTCCATCTATCACATACCAGCCTCTGCCGCACATCTCGTTCTTAGTCCTTTGTACTGAATATCTCCACTCTTCACCTTCAGTTCTGATGCAGGGTTATGTCCCAAAATGTTGACGAACCCTTTGCCTCCACAGATGCTGCTTGACCTGCTCAGTTCATTCAATAGTTGGTTTTTCTGACTGCAGGTTGTAGCATCTGTAGTCTCTTGTGCCTCCATTACATTTTTATGCCCTTTGTGCTGAAAGCATGTGCTATCATTCATAAGCAATCATCTAGATCAAACTGCTTTTGAATTCTGATGGCTAATATTTTTGTTTTTTTTATGGGAAATTGTATTTTTAGCTTCAAACAAATATTTGGAGTGACGGCAATTTTAACATGACGATATATATTTATTGTTAATGTTGTGTTCGATTTAGAAAGAATTCATCAAAGAGCAATTTACTGAACATAATTAGTCATCTGATGCTTCTACATTGCCCTGTCTTCACCCCAAAGACACCTCAGGGAAAAGGCCAATGATAATTATTCTAATACATACATGAGCTTACTTATTTATCATTATATTATTTTGTTCTTTTTGTATTTACACAGTTTGTTATGTTTTGCACACTGGTTGAATGCCCAAGTTGGTGCGGTCTTTCATTGATTCTATAATGGTTATTTTTCTATTATAGATTTATTGAGTATGCCTGAAAGAAATGAATCTCAGGGTTGTATATGGTGGCATATATGTACTTTGATAATAAATATACTTTGAACTTTGGGTATAATCACAAAGTGCTAGATGAACTCAGCAGGCCAGGCTGCATCTACGCAAAAGAGTACAGTTGACGTTTCGGGCAGAGTCCATTCACCAGAACCGAAAAAACAAAGATAAGCAGCCAGAATTACAAGGTGGGGGGAGGGGAGGAAGAAACACAAGGCGATAGGTGAAACTAGGAGGGGAGGAGGGTGAAGTAAAGTGCTGCGAAGCTGATTGATGTAAGAGATACAGAGCTGGAGAAGGGGGAATCTGATAGGAGAGGACAGAAGGCCATGGAATAAAGAAAAGGGGTACAAGAACCAGAGGGAGGTGATGGGCAGGTAAGGAGATAAGGTGAGAGAGGGAAATGGGAATGGGGATTGGTGAGGGGGAGGTGGGGCATTACTGGAAGTTTGAGAAATCAATGTTCCTGCCATCAGGTTGGAGGATAACAAGAGGGAATATAATGTGTTGCTCCTCCAACATGAGTGTGGCCTCATTGCGACAGTAGAGAAGGCCATGCCCATGGACTGACAGGTTGGAATGGGAATGGAAAGTGGAATTAAAATGGGTGGCCACTGGGAGATCCTGCTTTTTCTGGTGGATGGAGTGTAGGTGCTCAATACAGCGGTCTCTGATATACAGGAGGCCTCACTGGGAGCACCGGATACAGTCGATGACCCCAACAGACTCACAGGTGAAGTGTCACCTCAGCTGGAAGGACTGTTTGGGGCCCTGAATGGTAGTGCAGGAGGAGGTGCGGGGGCAGGTGTAGCATTTGTTCTGCTTGCAAGGATAATTGCCACGAGTGATATCAGTGGGGAGGGATGAATGGACAAGGGAGTCATGTAGGGAGCGATCCCTGCAGACAGCAGAAAGTGGTGGGGGGGGGGAGAGGGAAAGATGTTCCTGGGGGTGGGATCCCTTTGGAGATGGCTGATGTTATGTGCTGGACGTGGAGGTTAGTGGCGTGGTAGGTGAGGAAAAGAGGAGCCCTATCCCTAGAGGGGTGGGTGTTGGGAAGATGAGATGAGGGCAGATATGTGAGAAATGGAGGAGATGCGGTTAAGGGCAGCGTTGATGGTAGAAGGGAAGCCCCCTTCTTTGAAGGAGGAGCACATCTCCTTAGTTCTGGAATGAAAAAAACTCATCCTGAGAGGAGAGGCGATGCATCTCTTCCATACCGCATCTACCACCCCACCAGTCTCCTCTTTAATTTCAAGAAACCAGGACAATGGTGGGAAGGGCGGGGCAATTGAAGGGAAGAGAAATGAAGTGGGGTTTGAAAGGGAGGGGGGAGAAAGGTAGGAGAGAAGGGGGAGAAAGCTCAGTGGAGGAAGGTTGTGTTTTTGACAAAAGGGAATTCTTGATAGAGTAAGGCCAAGGTTGCCCAAGTAACTGCAATGTCTACAGAGCCAACTGGTTAATTGACCAATGAGAGCAACTACAGAGAAAACAAAGGGAGCCCATAAAACTGTGAAAACATGAACCCAAAAGGAAAATGCTGAATATGCTCAACACATTAGGCAGTGCCTGTGAAGAAACAAGAACTGAATTATTATTATAAGTGGATAACCAACAGCAAAACTAGCCAATTCTGGTACTTTTAGAAAAAGACAGAAACTGAGATTGTCAAATTTGATATTGAACACTGAGGGCTGCATTTGGAGTGTTTTAGGAAGTCGAGATGATTGATCAAAAGTCGAATAAAAGGAGAGTAGATGAATTATGACAATAAATCATTTTTGTAGGACCGAGGTATAGTTGATAAGGTAAGGTGAACATTTGTGATCCATCCATAATTGCCATTGAGAAAGTGGTAATGGGCTGCTTTTTTAAACCTCTACAGTCCTTCATGTGAAAGCCCTCCCGTGAAAGTAGAGTGAGTTCCAGGATTCTCTGACGATAGGTGATAGGTATATGACTCTGAGAGGAATCTGCAGCACTGTTCCAAAGTGCCTGTTGCTACTGACCGTCTTAGTGTTAGAGGCCATTATTCACAAGGTGCCTTTGGAGTAACCTGATCAATTTTGTGCCACTGGTGGACTGGATCCAAATTAAGGGGACTATTTTGATAGTGTCAAACTTCTCAGAAGTTATTCTAAGATTCACTCACTTAGGCTAGTAATTCCTGATTTGTGCTTTGTACTTTTTTGATGGCATTTGGGGTGTCAGGACATGAGTCAGTCATGTATAATGTCTAGTCTCTGAACTGTTCCTGGAACTGCAGTATTTACAAGGTTGGTCCAAATGAGTTTTAGAACACCCGACCCGCCACCAAATATTGATGGGCATGATGAGGAAGAAAGTGACAGGAGCAGATAATTACTCTCACTTGTTAGAGATGCTCATGCCATGGAACTTTTGTGGAGCCAATACAACTTACTACCTATCACCCATGCTTAAATGTCATCCTGGTCTTGTTGCATGCAACCTGAGTCTGGTTCATTTGCTGAGCAATATAGATTTACTGGGCAATTGAGAGTCAACCATACTCATTAGTCTATATTTCTCAACCGGGGTTCCATGAAAGGTTGCTAGGGATTCTGCGAGAGATTATGATTAAAAAAATAAATACTGTCCTTTGAACTTCATACGATGTGCGATGCTAGCACTCACAATGGTGGGCAGTGACCAAGCAGATCCATAGAGCGGGCAGCGTAGTTTGCGGGCGGCGGAGTGAGCCGGGAGCAGAGTGAAGACTTAAGGGCTTCGGCTCACCGGGCTTAGGCGGAAGCGGGTGAGGCGAGGAAGGTTTGACATTCATTTTCTGTTGCTATTTGAGGAGAGGGGCATTATGACTGTGAGGGCAGTTTGCTGTTCTCGGTGTCGGATGTGGGAGGCCCTGGAGTCTCCAAGCCTCCCGGACGTCTACATCTGCGCCAAGTGCATCGAGATGCAGCTCCTAAGGGACCACGTTACGGAACTGGAGCTGCAGCTCGATGACCTTCGTCTGGTCAGGGAGAGTGAGGAGGTGATAGAGAGGAGTGGAAGCCAGGTGGTCACGCCGGGGCCACGGGAGGCAGACAAGTGGGTCACGGTTAGGAGGGGGAAGGGGAAAAGGAAGGTGATGGGGAGTACCCCGGCGGCTGTGCCCCTTAACAACAGGTACTCCTGTTTGAGTACTGTTGGGGGGGACAGCTTACCCGGGGGAAGCGACAGTGGCCCTGCCTCCGGCACAGAGTCTGGCCCTGTAGCTCAGAAGGGTAGGGCAAGGAAGAGGAGGGCAGTTGTGATAGGGGACTCGATAGTAAGGGGGTCAGATAGGCGATTCTGTGGACGCAGTCCAGAGACTCGGATGGTAGTTTGCCTCCCTGGTGCCAGGGTCCGGGATATTTCTGATCGTGTCCAAGATATCCTGAAGTGGGAGGGTGAAGAGCCAGAGGTCCTGGTACATATAGGTACCAATGACATAGGTAGGAAAAGGGATGAGGTCCTGAAAGAAGAATATAGGGAGCTAGGAAGGGAGTTGAGAAAAAGGACCGCAAAGGTAGTAATCTCGGGATTACTGCCTGTGCCACGCGACAGTGAGAGTAGGAATGCGATGAGGTGGAGGATAAATGCGTGGCTGAGGGATTGGAGCAGGGGGCAGGGATTCAAGTTTTTGGATCATTGGGACCTCTTTTGGCGCAGGTGTGACCTGTACAAAAAGGACGGGTTACACTTAAATCCTCGGGGGACCAATATCCTGGCAGGGAGATTAGCGGGGGCTACTGAGGTGACTTTAAACTAGAATGGTTGGGGGGTGGGAATCAAATTAAAGCGGCTAGGTGTGAGGAGGTTAGTTCACAACAGAGGGATGGGAACCAGTGCAGAGAGACAGAGGGGTGTAAAGTGAGCGTAGAAGCAAAAAGTACAAAGGGGAAAAGTAAAAGTGGCAGGCCGACAAATCCAGGGCAAGCATTAAAAAGGGCTAAGAGAGTTGTAAAAGAGTGCCTGAAGGCTTTATGTGTCAATGCAAGGAGCATTCGTAATAAGGTGGATGAATTGAAAGTGCAGATTGTTATTAATGATTATGATATAGTTGGGATCACAGAGACATGGCTCCAGGGTGACCAGGGATGGGAGCTCAACGTTCAGGGATATTCAATATTCAGGAGGGATAGACACGAAGGAAGGGGAGGTGGGGTGGCGTTGCTGGTTAAAAAAGAGATTAACGCAATAGAAAGGAAGGACATAAGCCGGGAAGATGTGGAATCGATATGGGTAGAGCTGCGTAACACTAAGGGGCAGAAGACGCTGGTGGGAGTTGTGTACAGGCCACCTAACAGTAGTAGTGAGGTCGGAGATGGTATTAAACAGGAAATTAGAAATGTGTGCAATAAAGGAACAGCAGTTATAATGGGTGACTTCAATCTACATGTAGACTGGGTGAACCAAATTGGTAAAGGTGCTGAGGAAGAGGATTTCTTGGAATGTATGCGGGATGGTTTTTTGAACCAACATGTCGAGGAACCGACTAGAGAGCAGGCTATTCTGGACTGGGTTTTGAGCAATGAGGAAGGGTTAATTAGCGATCTTGTCGTGAGAGGCCCCTTGGGTAAGAGTGACCATAATATGGTGGAATTCTTCATTAACATGGAGAGTGACGTAGTTAATTCAGAAACAAAGGTTCTGAACTTAAAGAGGGGTAACTTTGAAGGTATGAGACATGAATTAGCTAAGATAGACTGGCAAATGACACTTCAAGGATTGACGGTGGATATGCAATGGCAGGCATTTAAAGGTTGCATGGATGAACTACAACAATTGTTCATCCCAGTTTGGCAAAAGAATAAATCAAGGAAGGTAGTGCACCCGTGGCTGACAAGAGAAATTAGGGATAGCATCAATTCCAAAGAAGTAGCATACAAATTAGCCAGAGAAAGTGGCTCACCTGAGGACTGGGAGAAATTCAGAGTTCAGCAGAGGAGGACAAAGGGCTTAATTAGGAAGGGGAAAAAAGATTATGAGAGAAAACTGGCAGAGAACATAAAAACGGACTGTAAAAGCTTTTATAGATATGTAAAAAGGAAAAGACTGATAAAGACAAATGTAGGTCCCCTGCAAACAGAAACAGGTGAATTGATTATGGGGAGCAAGGACATGGCAGACCAATTGAATAATTACTTTGGTTCTGTCTTCACTAAGGAGGACATAAATAATCTTCCAGAAATAGTAAGGGACAGAGGGTCCAGTGAGATGGAGGAACTGAGCGAAATACATGTTAGTAGGGAAGTGGTGTTAGGTAAATTGAAGGGATTGAAGGCAGATAAATCCCCAGGGCCAGATGGTCTGCATCCCAGAGTGCTTAAGGAAGTGGCCCAAGAAATAGTGGATGCATTAGTGATAATTTTTCAAAACTCGTTAGATTCTGGACTAGTTCCTGAGGATTGGAGGGTGGCTAATGTAACCCCACTTTTTAAAAAAGGAGGGAGAGAGAAACCGGGGAATTATAGGCCGGTTAGCCTAACGTCGGTGGTGGGGAAACTGCTGGAGTCAGTTATCAAGGATGTGATAACAGCACATTTGGAAAGCGGTGAAATGATCGGACAAAGTCAGCATGGATTTGTGAAAGGAAAATCATGTCTGACGAATCTCATAGAATTTTTTGAGGATGTAACTAGTAGAGTGGATAGGGGAGAACCAGTGGATGTGGTATATTTGGATTTTCAAAAGGCTTTTGACAAGGTCCCACATAGGAGATTAGTGTGCAAACTTAAAGCACATGGTATTGGGGGTAAGGTATTGGTGTGGGTGGAGAATTGGTTAGCAGACAGGAAGCAAAGAGTGGGAATAAACAGGACCTTTTCAGAATGGCAGGCGGTGACTAGTGGGGTACCGCAAGGCTCAGTGCTGGGACCCCAGTTGTTTACAATATATATTAATGACTTGGATGAGGGAATTAAATGCAGCATCTCCAAGTTTGCGGATGACACGAAGCTGGGTGGCAGTGTTAGCAGTGAGGAGGATGCTAAGAGGATGCAGGGTGACTTGGATAGGTTGGGTGAGTGGGCAAACTCATGGCAGATGCAATTTAATGTGGATAAATGTGAAGTTATCCACTTTGGTGGCAAAAATAGGAAAACAGATTATTATCTGAATGGTGGCCGATTAGGAAAAGGGGAGGTGCAACGAGACCTGGGTGTCATTATACACCAGTCATTGAAAGTGGGCATGCAGGTACAGCAGGCGGTGAAAAAGGCGAACGGTATGCTGGCATTTATAGCGAGAGGATTCGAGTACAGGAGCAGGGAGGTACTACTGCAGTTGTACAAGGCCTTGGTGAGACCACACCTGGAGTATTGTGTGCAGTTTTGGTCCCCTAATCTGAGGAAAGACATCTTTGCCATAGAGGGAGTACAAAGAAGGTTCACCAGATTGATTCCTGGGATGGCAGGTCTTTCATATGAAGAAAGACTGGATGAACTGGGCTTGTACTCGTTGGAATTTAGAAGATTGAGGGGGGATCTGATTGAAACGTATAAGATCCTAAAGGGATTGGACAGGCTAGATGCAGGAAGATTGTTCCCGATGTTGGGGAGGTCTAGAACGAGGGGTCACAGTTTGAGGATAGAGGGGAAGCCTTTTAGGACCGAGGTTAGGAAAAACTTCTTCACACAGAGAGTGGTGAATCTGTGGAATTCTCTGCCACAGCAAACTGTTGAGGCCAGTTCATTAGCTATGTTTAAAAGGAAGTTAGATATGGCCCTTGTGGCTACAGGGGTCAGGGGGTATGGAGGGAAGGCTGGGTTCTGAGTTGAATGATCAGCCATGATCATAATAAATGGCGGTGCAGGCTCGAAGGGCCGAATGGCCTACTCCTGCACCTATTTTCTATGTTTCTATGTTTCTATATTAGCAATCTTGTTAGAGGTCTTTCAGCTCAGTGTGGCAGTGCACAGTGGGACCATGTTTATTTGGTTGAGTGCATTCTCAGTTTTTGACGTAGGATAGGGAAGCCCATTGATAGCTGGTAAGCACCGCATTGCACAGTTGAATTACTCTCTGCAAGGCCCTGGAGAAAATGTTTTGACCTCAAGCAACAAGATTCTTGGATTTCAAAGGAAACTGAATCTTCGGAAAAATCATGTTGCAAAAGGAAATCTTGAAATGTTTCTACCACTGCTTGGGCTTGAGAGTGAGGAAGTCTATCAGAAAGTCTCAGGTCTTATTGAAAACCACCTGGAAGAACTGCAGAACAAAATTGAACAGTATTTTTCCTCCCTCTCAACACTAGTAAATGACTGGGTGAGGGATCCTTTCTCTGAATCTTCTTCTCAGCTTGAGAACTTGTCTTCAAGAGAAGAGGAAGAACTTTGTGAGCTTCAGTCTGATCATGCATTCAAGATGAGATTTACTGACCTGTCCCTGGATAAGTTCTGGATATCTGTGAAAGAAGAGTATACTGCCATTCATAGGAAAGCAATAAACAATTTGCTGTAATTTTCAACTTCTTACATGTGTGATCAAGCTTTTTCTACTTTAACAAGCATAAAAAGCAAGGATCTCATTTCAGTTGAAGATGAAATCTGTGTGTGCTTATCTCAAGGTTGACCCAGAATCAAGTATTTCTGTAGCAAAAAAACAAGCACAGGTTTCACATGCTAGGCCTATATTTGAGCCTGATCACATCACTTAATAAGAAAATGTTTTTCCAAAATCTTGTATAAAATTGTGTCTTGGGCTGTTTTTATTCATGTTGCTTTGGCTATGTTTTTTAATAACTATACTATTCAACATTGTCAATAAATTTTCATATTGTAAATAGCATTAATTAAAATCAATTTACAACCTTTATTTAAATTAAATCTACCAAGCCTACCTTTAGAAAAATTAAATCCCATTTTGGCTGAAGCCAGTTATTTAACAGAAATTTATTATGTTTGCCTTACGAGTTTTAAAAATTTATGAAAGGCAAAGGAAGAGATTATTTTCAAGAAAGATAAGCTAAGCTTAACTAACTGTTTTTTTTTTCAGAAGGGTTGGCTAAAAATTCATTCTTGATTCAAAAGAGTATTGACAATTATTTTTGGATTATCCTATCTACAAATTACTGGTGACACTAACGTACCATGAGCTATAGGTATATTAATTTTTACATAGGTGTTCCCTGAGACCTGAAAATTATTTCAAGGGTTCCTCCAAAGCAAAAAGGTTGAGAAAGACTGCTCTAGAGTCACATCTATTTTTAAATATACGAGAAGCCCCCAGAGAAGTTAAGGAGACTAAGATTGGTCCAGTTCCTGTACAAAGGAGTTTGCAACCCAGTTTCTAAAAGAGGTAGCTAAAAACAGAACTTATAGTAGATTTTCCAAAATTTCTCAGATTCCAGAATATTTCAACTGCAAGGAAGGGAGCAAATATATTGAAGAAAAGGAAGAAGAGAAAAAAAAGAGTAAGTGCAGACCTGTTAGAGTGACATCTAGTGCTAGTAAGATATTAGAATCAACAAACAAATTGATAGAATTTGGAAAATCATAAAATGATTAGATAGGGCTGAACTCTTTCAATGAAAGGAAATTAATGTTAATAATTGCATCTGTTCTTTCAAGAATAGAACCAGCAGAATATATAAGAGGCACTAGTTGACATTGTGGACCTGGTTCTTATTAAAAACAACTGCAAAGCTGCAACACACTAAAATGGGGCCTGACAGGACTGGAAAACAACACAACAGTGTGGGCGGAGGATTGGGTAAAGGAGCCAAAGACAGGGATATGTGGAGAATTTAAAGGTTTAAAGATTGTCATTTGTTGGACTCCAGAGGGAACTGCATTGCACTCTCAGTTATTCACAATTTGTCAATGATTTAGATGCAGAAGAGGGTGTAATGTTTCTACTTATGTAATTTTAAGTGAGTGGTAACACTGAGGAATAACAAATGAAAAAGTGAACAATTTAGTAGGGAAAATACAAAATCAGAATCATTTTTAATACTGAGAAGTTAGAAAGTTTGGTGTAGGGAGGAATCTTAATCGGTGTTTCATAAAAAGCAGGAAGTAAATAATCTCAAGCAAGAGGAAATCTGCAGATGCTGGAAATCTGAACAAAGTGCTAGAGGAACTCAGCAGGCCAGGCAGCATCTAGCAAAAGAGTACAGTTGACTTTTCAGGCCAAAACCCCTTGGCAGGACTGGAGAAAAAAAGGCTCTTGAGTAGACTTAAAAGTGGGGGGGGGGGGGGAGAAAGAAGCACAATGTGAGAGCTGAAACCTGGATGGGGGAGGATGAAGTAAAGAGCTGGGAAGTTGATTGGTGAAAGAGACAGAAGGCCATGGAAGAAAGAAAAGCAGGGAGGAGCACCAGAGAGAGGCGATGGGTAGGCAAGGAGATGAGGTGAGGGAGGGAAAAGGGCATGGGAAATAGTAAAGAAAGGGCATTGGGGGGCATAACCAGAGCTTTGAGAAATCAATGTTCAAGCTATCAGGTTGGAGACTACCCAAACGGAATATAATGTTTTGTTCCTCCAACCTAAGTGTGGCCTCATCGCGACAGTGGAGGAGGCCATGGATGGACATATCGGAATGGGAATGGGAAGTGAAATTCAAATGGGTGGCCACTGGGAAATCCCGCTGTTTCCAGCAGATGGAGCATAGATGCTCGGTGAAGCAACCTCCCAATCTACGTCAGGTCTCACTGATATACAGAAGGCCACACTGGGAGCACCGGATGCAGTAAATGACCCCCAGCAGACTCACAGGTGAAGTGTTGATTTAACTGGAAGGGCTGTTTGAGGCTCTGAATGGTAGCAAGGGAGGAGGTGTAGGGGCAGGTGTAGTACTTGTTCCTCTTGCAAGAATAAGTGCCAGGAGGGAGATCGAAGTAAATAATCAATTGGGAAGGCAGTTTGCCTTCAGTCTAACTAGTTTGAAATACAAATGAAAGGAAGTGTTGATTACAGTGGTCATTTACATTCTGTTTGCAGTACTGGTGTCTCCACTGAAAAAACAATTTACTTCCTTTGGATTTTTCAAATGAGGGATTTTTCCCCAATGACCAACATTGGCCTTTACTCAATGGCAATTGGTAAAAGAATGTGAGTAACACACACGAAATGCTGGAGGAACTCAACAGGTCAGGCAGCATCTATGGAGGGAAACAAACATTTGATCTTGTGAGCCAAGGCCCTTCATCAGGGCTGGAAAGGAAGGAGGCAGAAACCAGAATCAAAAGGTGGGGGAGAATGATAAACACAAGCTGGCAGGTGAGAGATAAGTCCAGGTGAGGGAAAAGGTAGGTGGTTGAGGTGGAAGATGAAAGGGAATGAGGTAAGGAACTAGGAGGTGATCAGTGCAAGAGGAAAAAGGCCAAAAAAGAAAGAGTTTAATAGGAGAGGACAGTAGACTGTAATAAAGAGAAGGATGTGGAGAGCCAGGAGGTGATGGGCAGGTCATGAGGGCAAGTGAGAGGAAGAGAGAGTGTGAGAGGGCCACCAGCATGAGGGAAAGCAAAGTGCCGGTTGGGGGTAAGAAACAGAGGAGAGTGGTTAACGGAAGTTAGAGAAATTGATGTTCTTTTTGTCACTTGTAAACTACCAAGATGGAATATGAAGTGTTGCTCTTCCATTCTGGCCTCACTGTGGCTGTAGAGGAGGCCTTGTCATTTCCCTCCCTAGACCTAACCTGACCTGCTGAGTTTCTCTAGCATGCTTGTGTGTTTCTCAAGATTTCCAGCATCTGCAGAATCTCCTGAGTCTCAGAAAAAGAAGTTACTACTGTGGTCACAGGATTCTTGGAGGGATTGATAGAGTCAATGTCAAGAGGCTGTTTCCTCTGTCCAGGAAATCTGCAACCAAAAGCAATCATCATCTGTAATAGAAGAATTCATTTACAGAAAGGATTGAAAATCATTCGCATGTTCCACCTTAGAGTGCTGGGGATGCTCAGACAAATATATTTTTGGAAACTAAGTCAATCAGTGGATATGGGGATTGAGTGGGAAACTGGCTTCAGGCAAAAGATCAGCCATGATCTTACTAAGCAGGCTTGGGGAGCTTTATGGCCTTCTGCTCCTACTTCTTGTTCTCATAGACATAATAAGATAATAAAAATGCAAGTCAACCTCTGATATATATAAAAAAAATCAAATTCATTGCTCTAAGTAAAAATGATTGAATGCATTGTGCAAAATCCATGTGAAGAAGTGAAAACTACTTATAGACCTTAAGATAGCTATCCTCTTCTACTATTGATGCAAAGTACATTATTGAATCTGTCAGAACATTGGTTTAAATCACCTAAGGGGTTAAAAGAGAACTTGAGACATTACGAAGTTTCCTTTGAAAGATTGTATTTGGCCAGAACAAGGAGACCAGTATCAAAAACTCTTGAGGTAATTATGTAGAAAATCTGAGAAAAAGTAAAAAGTATGGAACTATTTTGAATTTGCTCAACAGATAGTAGGCATTCTTTGAAATAAATTCAAAAATACATGTTCATGAAATGAGATCTAAATCCGTTCTTTGGATAATTGGCATGTTATTTTATAACCTTCTCGATATCATGTGTAATGCAGGTACATATCAATGGTTTATGATAAATCAAGTCATAACTTATTTGGAAAAAATTACATGGACTGTCGAACACAGACAAACTATTCTGTCCAGCAGTGATTATGCCTCTTCCACTCTTCTGCATTTAACCTTCACTTATCACTTGAAGTTGCTCACTCTTTCCACCACTAACTCCGCAATGAAAACTGATGTGTGTTCTCCTGACTTCTCCTTCCTGAAATCCACAATCATTTCCTTGGTCTTGCTAATTTTGAGTGCGAGGTTGTTATTGTGACTCTACTCAACCAGCTGATGACTATACCCCTTCCCCACACGAAACCATTATGGTGGGCTTCACAGCTGAACAGGTGAGAAGACAGCTGAAACATCTCAACCCAAGCAAGGCTGCAGGACCGGATGGTGTCAGTACCAGGGTGCTCAAAGCCTGTGCCCCTCAACTATGTGGAGTACCTCGCCATGTCTTCAACCTGAACCTGAGGCTCCGGAGGGTTCCTGTGCTGTGGAAGACATCCTGCCTTGTCCCTGTGCTGAAGACGCCGCGCCCTAGCGGCCTCAATGACTACAGACCGTGGCATTGACCTCCCACATCATGAAGACCCTGGAGAGACTTGTTCTGGAGCCGCTCCGGCCTATGGTCAGGCCACACTTCGATCCCCTCTAGTTCGCCTACCAGTCCCGACTAGGAGTTGAGGATGCCACCGTCTACCTGCTGAACCGTGTCTACGCCCACCTGGAAAAGCCAGCGAGCACTGTGAGGGTCATGTTTTTTGACTTCTCCAGTGCGTTCAACACCATCCGCCCTGCTCTGCTGGGGGAGAAGCTGACAGCGATGCAGGTGGATGCTTTTCTGGTGTCATGGATTCTTGATTACCTGACTGGCAGACCACAGTATGTGTGCTTGCAACACTGTGTGTCTGACAGAGTGATCAGCAGCACTGGGGCTCCACAGGGGACTGTCTTGTCTCCCTTTCTCTTCATCATTTACACCTCGGACTTCAACTACTGCACAGAGTCTTATCATCTTCAGAAGTTTTCTGATGACTCTGCCACAGTTGGATGCATCAGCAAGGGAGATGAAGCTGACTACAGGGCTATGGTAGGAAACTTTGTCACATGGTGTGAGCAGAATTATCTGCAGATTAATGTGAAAAAGACTAAGGAGCTGGTGGTAGACCTGAGGAGAGCTAAGGTACCGGCGACGGCTGTTTCCATCCAGGAGGTCAGTGTGGACATGGTGGAGGATTACAAATACCTGGGGATACGAATTGACAATAAACTGGACTGGTCAAAGAACACTGAGGCTGTCTACAAGAAGGATCAGAGCCGTCTCTATTTCCTGAGGAGGCTGAGGTCCTTTAACATCTGCCGGACAATGCTGAGGACGTTCTACAAGTCTGTGGTGGCCAGTGCGATCATGTTTGCTGTTGTGTGCTGGGGCAGCAGGCTGAGGGTAGCAGACACCAACAGAATCAACAAACTCATTCGTAAGGCCAGTGATGTTGTGGGGATGGAACTGGACTCTCTGACGGTGGTGTCTGAAAAGAGGATGCTGTCCAAGTTGCATGCCATCTTGGACAATGTCTCCCATCCACTACATAATGTACTGGGTGGGCACAGGAGTACATTCAGCTAGAGATTCATTCCACTGAGATGCAACACAGAGCGTCATAGGAAGTCCTTCCTGCCTGTGGCCATCAAACTTTACAACTCCTCCCTTGGAGTGTCAGACACCCTGAGCCAATAGGCTGGTCCTGGACTTATTTCCTGGCACAATTTACATATTACTATTTAACTATTTATGGTTTTATTACTATTTAATTATTTATGGTGTAACTGTAACGAAAACCAATTTCCCCCGGGATCAATAAAGTATGGCTATGACTAATATTAGGGAAGTTCAAGTCACCCATGACAACAACCCTGTCATTTCTGCAGAATCTGCCTACCAATCTGTTGCTCAGTGTCCCTGTTTCTGTTAAGGGGTCTATACAATACTCCCAATAGAGTGATTGCTCCCTTCCTGTTTCTGCCTTTCACCCACACTGCCCCACACTATCCCTCCATGACATGGAGAAAGGGTCAACTATGTGCACTGAAGGCTCCCGAACAAAGAAAGAGAAGAAGTTAAAGATGATGGAAGAGAAGCTGTGCACTCAAAGCTTAAAGTGATAGGAGTGTAATGGAATAAGTTTAATAGTTACCTTTGAATAGTTTAATAGTTCAAAAGTAAACACAAAGTTCTTCAGCAACATTCAAGTCTAGAAAGTGTCGATCCTTTGTAGAATCATAGCAACAGCTCACAGATGTCAGTTGAAGTCTAATCTGAAAATAATTGATGATCTCATTGAATAACACAAGTGGGGATAATTTTACTGCTGCAATTTCTGCATATACTAAACAAGCACCAAAGCTGGATATTGTGTGGTAACATTTCAGAAATTCAAGGGCTCCCTGCAAGAGGCATTTTAGCATAAAATCCAGGTACATATTTATAAAGAATGTAGGGCAAAGAATAAAAAAGGATACTCTGGAAAATAAAGGTAAGAAAAATATTGCGTTAATTTCCACCTTAATTGCAGCACTAACGAAAAAAGAGGAATTAACTTGGTGAAGTCACAACAACAAAAGCAATATTCAAAAGTTAAAGTTTATTGATCCCACATCCAATAGACCAGATCAGAGCTGCCAACACAAGTGTGCATTTGAGCTCAGTTTCAATGGTTAAGACAAGTTTAGATAGGTACATGGATGGTAGGGTTATAGAGGGCTATGGTCCAGGTTCGGGTCGATGGGACCAGGAAGTTTAAATGGTTTGGTATGGACTCGATGGGCCAAAGGATCTGTTTCTGTGCTGCACTTTTCTATAACTCTATGACTATGACTCTTTCAAAGCTTGCCAATTATGTTGCATCTCATCATGAATGGCGATGGATAGTTAAATCACTAATTGGAAGAGGAGGCTCCAATGACAATTTCATGCCAGAGGGTGGTGAATGTATGGAATTCATTGCCATGGTGCTCTGTGGTTCCCAAGTCTGAGTATATTTAAGGCAGAAGTTGATGGGTTCTTGATTAGTAAGGGGATTAAAGATTACAAGGAGAAGACTGTGCAATGGGGTTGAAAAAATATCAAATATATATTTGAATGTAAAGCAGACTCAAATAGCCTAATTCTGCTTCTATATTTTATTGTCATCTTTTGGATTAGAAAAATAGGTTTAGTAAGCTAGGGTTTTCCTCTTTGGAGTGAGGAAGATGAGAGGGGACCAGATAGAGGTGTTCATGATAAGAGGTATTGATACAATGGACTGCCAATGCCTTTTTCACAGATTGGAAGTGGCTAAAAGGAGAGGGCATAATTTTAAGGAGATTGTGGGAAAGTACAGGGGGATGTCAAGGTAGGTTTTTACACAGAGAATGAAGAGTGTGTGAAACGCACAGCC
Source organism: Mobula hypostoma (assembly GCF_963921235.1). Classification (NCBI taxonomy): domain Eukaryota; kingdom Metazoa; phylum Chordata; class Chondrichthyes; order Myliobatiformes; family Myliobatidae; genus Mobula; species Mobula hypostoma. Next base: position 67,680,037 of record NC_086102.1, on the reverse strand, counting down.
AAGGATGGTGGTAGAGACATATACAGTAGGGACATTTAAGAGACACATACGTAGATAGGCACATGGATGAAAGAAAACTGGAAGGAAGTGAAGCGCTGGATTGATCTTGGAGTAGGTTAAAAGGTTACACAACATTTTAGCCAAAGAGTCAGTACTGTGTTGTGTTGTTGTATGTTCTTTGATGGTGGGCCTAACATCTGATTGCCAAAATCAAGACTTAAACATAGCAACAACCTTCAGCCAGAGATGCTGGATAGCTGAACTCTCTCAAATGCTACCTGGGATTCCCCCACCATCATGCGTTCCAACTGCCTGCTGTTTGGATTCACTCCTGTTGTGTATTTAATATCTCAGTAATATTGTAAATATATTGATTAAACGTTCTTTGTTGTTTACATAATTCATTACGGGTTATGTGTAAAAGTATATGAATGGCATACATCATTATGTCACCATGACATACGTTTGCACCATTACACCACTACATCATATCTGCATGCTTCACTAAAAGGAAAAGAAGTACATATGTTATGCTGGCTATTCTGTTTTTCTTTTGAGTAATTTTAGAGTTACAAAACATAACAGCAGTGACAAGTAAGTTTTAAAATGACCTGTTGAAGCACAATACATTTTTTCTTTGCCAGGGGGAGAAAGAGGTGTCGAGTTTTTTAAAAAGTACAAGAAGTCTTTTTTTTTTCCTTTGGAAGTGCAGCAAGGTGGTCAAAGTAAAAAAAAAATGCAGAAAAAAGACAAAATTCACAGGTTCATAAACAGTGAGTATCGGATGATAATAATCCTAAATAAAAATAAAATCGGAAATGGCAGTCTATAGCAGAAAAATAGATGCATTCGATTGCACAAGTGATGACTAATTATTGCATATTGAGCAAATTGAGTAAGCAAAAGAAATAACCAATGAAAAGTGAGTGCCTGTTTTGTTGAGCGCATTCATTGGAAAGGTAATTCAGTTAGCTTAGATGTTTGACTGCTCTAACAAAACCAATAGAACTTAGCTTTGCTGATATTGTAAAAGTAATGCAGAGATATTTAGAATTGAAACCACTGCTGATTGTAGAACACTTTAGGTTTCATAAGTGGAATCAAAAGGAAGGAGAGTCCATGTCAGTGGACGTGGCTGAATTGAAGAAATTATCTGAGTATTGTCAATTTGGTAATGGGCTTAATGATGCACTGAGAGATTGTTCAGTTTGTAGAATCTTATAAGAAAGCATTCAAAAATAACTCCTAACTCAAGCACAACTCACATTTAAAAGAGCAGTTAAAATCGCTGTACCAATGGAAACTACAGTCAGAGACAAAATTGATTGCAGTCAGGAATGAAAGTAAATGTGAACAAAAGTACAACATCTAAACTGAAACTGGCCTGGCTGAACAAATTGTGTTTCCGTTGTAGCAGGGGCTCACATACACCAGACCAGTGCAGATTTAAGGGCAATACTTGCAGAAAATGTAACAAAGTAGGACACACAAATAAGATGTTGGGCTTGGAAGAGAAAAAGCTAAAAAGTCAAGTTGCAGTTTCAAATAAGGGCACTAATCAGCATGCTATTGATGAAAAATCTAATAATAACATGAGTGGCACAGCACTGACTGGCCTTAAGATTTACTATGTGAAAACTAACAATAGACCAGCAATATGGCTTATACCAGAAGTGAATGGAAAACTAATTAAGATGGAATTGGACACTGGTTCAGCTTTGTCAATCATTCCACAAAATGAATGGCATTGAATGGCGTTTCAAAGATACTGAACTGAAGCCTCCAGATATCTACCTATGAATTTATACTAGAGAAAATCTAACTTCTGTGGGAATGACTTCTGTAACAGTAAAATACAACAATCAACAAGCCACATTGGGCATGTAAATAGTAAAAAGGGGGGGCAGCATTCTGGAGTGTGATTGGCTGAGATAACTACAACTTGACTGGAGATACACCCACCCTTTGCATGCCACATCCCCTGCAAGAAATATTAAGAAAAACATTGGATGATGCCACAGCAGTGTTCAAGGATGGCACTGGAAACTCCAACGTATCGAGAGTAAATTAGTATAAAATAAAAATGGAACAGCCAAGTTTTTCAAAGTCCATCCAGTTCCTTATACCATCCATGATATAGTAACCAGTGATCTAGATCACATGGAGGTGGAAGGAATTCATTCCAAGGTTGAGTGGAGCCCATGGGCAACAACAGTGGTCCTAGCAGACAGGAAGAATGGGTCTGTCAGGATCTGTGGTGATCTTAAGGTCACCATCAACCCAGTACTGAAAGCAGATCAATACCCTCTGCTCTGGATGGAGGATATTTTTGCAAATAGTTCAGCAAATGGTGTGCCATTTTTGCAAGTAGTTCAGCAAATGGTGTGCCATTTCCCACTACTGTATGTACTGGGTTATCCTTTGCACTCACACTTGGATCTCTTCAAACCCAATCTCAGAAGAAGTATGTAGGATAAACAGCTGTGACAAATTGAGGCCTCCTTATCAAGGAAATTTGATGTTTCACTCCTGGGCAAGCAGTCCTAGCGAGGAACTACAGATGTGATCAAAAGTAGGTACTTGGAAAGATTGAAGACAGAACTGGACCACTCTCCTACACAGTGGAGATTGTGTCTGATGTCATCTGGAGATGACAGTTGAAGAGGTCAAAGTCAATTCTTAGGGAAGAAAGGTGCCCAGATCTATCAGAACCACTTCCTGCAGTCCAGAGACAACTCCTACAACCACCATAGATGATACCCCAGAACCTAATATTGTTGCACAGCCACAAGTCTCACCTACCAGGCAGAGTGATCCCCTCTATATGTACGTCCGCGTAAGTTGAGATGGATTCTGAGTTGGAGTTCATAGCTAAGCAGGGAGGAGTGTTATGTATTTAATATATAAGTAATATTGTAGAGATATTATTGGATTAAGCATTCTTTTTTGTTTATATAATTCATTATGGGTTATATGTAAAAGTATGTGAATGGCTTATGTCATTACGCCACCCTGTCATATGCGTGCACTTCACTGAAAGTAAAATGAAGTCGCCATGTTTATTCCTGAGTTTCTGTGTCTTTCTTTAAGTTCACTTATGGAGTTACAAAGCATAACAACTCGATGTGATATCAAGAAGCTGATATTGGTGTTTGGTACAACAAATTTATGGGATCACATTAGTCATCTACAGTACAATCAGGCCACAAACTTCTTTCAGAGGGAAAGGGATGTAACGTAGCAATGACAGTGCTATCAAGTGACATTAGCCTGCTGAAAATCTCCTCATCACTGCCTAATTAGAGGGTTGTCAGGATCATTTGGCTTTGGATCTGATGAGAGCACAAGCCTCTGAACTCCAGAAGACGGTAACAGCGTCTGCCCTTGACACCAAGTTGACAGAGAATGGCATCAAGAAAACCTGATAAAATTAAGGATAATGATTTCCAAGAAGCAAAATCCAAAATATATGCAAACATATTTTGATTCCTACTGGCACAAGTCCTTCAACTATACGTGAATACCCATGAATACAGCCAAATGAAACAGCATTACTCCAGGACAAAGTTGCAAAACACAGTAACAACAGTCACACACTGCACAAGGCACACATTGCACATATAAGACAGCAATAAAATACGATCACACAAAGAAATAGAGACCAATCTCTGAGCCCATTAACGTTGCAGCAGTCTGAACACAATACATTTTGTCTATTCTGAATGAACTCTGGAGTGTAGCACCGATTTCAGCATGTACACTTCACCACACCATCTCTGACACTCTGGTGGTGCACACCGACTCTGACGCCTCTTTCCTGAGCAGCTGCAAGCAGGTTACACTGTGGCTTGTGGCCCAGTCCTCACTCCGATCGAGGCCACGCAGCTCCTCCACCATCCACCCCCATTGTTTGCCAATACACCAATGAACCGGACTTGCAGCATTCCACATTAACAAGGTCCAATGGTGTCTTGCAATCACAAGAAAAGTGATTGAGACGATCACTCGCTGTTGAACGACACACCTCCGTCGCCTAGCTGCTCCAATGCCTCTCTGAGACAGGCAGTAGCACGTCCGCAACAAGTCCAGCTCCTTCATTTCTCTACCAATGAGCAACTTGTTGATGGAGTAGACCTGCAGTACTTTAAGTTCTTAATTCCAGCAGGGTCTTACGATTGTAAAAGAAAATACATTTAAAAAAGACAATAACTGTGTTGGTTGGCCCTGTAGAAGCCTGGTGTCTGAGCATGCCAGAAGTCTATGGAAGAATGTTAAACAAATGTATATGGTTGCTGCAAGTCAATTATTTAAGCTCTAGGGCAGAGATGGCACATCCAAAATTTTGTTGGTAAGCAGCATGCTTGATTGTTTAAACACCATCCAAAAAAAGAAAAGGCTACATAATGATATTTCTTACTGCCGCATGAAACAGTGAATGACTTTTTACAACCCGAGCCCACTGAGATGTTTTCAGAGGAAATGTCTTATCAGTTGGGCACCAACTACATGGTTACAAGAACATGTGACACTGGATGATACGTGATTAAATCTTCACAGACCTAGAGTACACATCAGTATTTGGATGGTAAACCGTTAAAATAACTGTAATATTTGGAAATGATGGTTATTCCAATTGTCTTTTAAAAGATTAATATTAATGAATTTTGAATATATTTTCTAAAATACTTTGTTTATTTCAATCTGTCTTTGTTAGGCTTTTGTTAATAATGCAACACAGAATACATGTAAATAAGCAAGTGGACTCATCCTTTTTCCCTAAAAAGTACATACTTATTGTTCCTAATTTTTTAATCAATGTTCATTTCTGATCAATATTATCATGGTATGCACAAGAATTTTTTAGAAGATTATTCCCAGTTTGGGGATACACTCGCAAAAAGGTTCACACTCTTGCTCCAGGGCATTTCTGCTGCAGCTCTTCTGGGCCCATTGACTTTCTGATGGTGAGATCTCAAGAAGCAGCAACATCAATACCTTTCCTTCCAGCATAAGGTAAGAATGAGGATTTTACTATGAGAAAACACACAGGAATGTTACCACCTGCAGGTTCCTCATTAGCGCAACATTATCCTGTCTTGGAAATATCTTAGTGGTTTTATCATGGCTGTTTAAAATCTGGATCTCTTTTCTACTGTACTGTGAGAGTACTTTCAAAGAAAGACTGGAGCATTTCAAATTGGTTTGCAACACACCTTTCACAACTGTGATTAAGGAGAGGCAATTAATATTATCCTTGTCACCAGCATCCCCAAAAACAATCGTACAAAATTATTGTTATCCACCCACTATAAAAATAGCTAGAGTTTAACCTTCTTACAACAAAAGGTAATGCTAAAAGAATGCCTACTGCCCCTTAATGCCTGGACAGTGCAGGGTTATCTTGTAAAGTTGACAGTCTGTATAATCTGTCTGAAGAAAGCATTTAATAAGATTCACAGACACAAGAACTTCTGCAGATGACAGAAATCCAGAGTAACACAAACAAAATGCCCAAGGAACTCAGCAGGTCAGTCAGCATCTATGGAAATGAAAAAACAGTCAACGTTTCAGGCCAAGACCTTTCTTCAGGACTGGAAAGGAAGTGGGAAGATGCTAGAATAAAAGGATGGAGGGAGGGGAAAGAGGATAACTAGAAGGTGATAGGTGAAGCCAGGTGGCTGGAAAAAGTAAAAAGCTGGAGAAAAAGGAATCTGATAGGAGAGGAGAGTGGACCATAGGAGAAAGGGAAGAAGGGAGAAGGCATATGAGAAGAGATAGGAGGTCAGAGTGAGGAATAGAAGAAGAGTGAAAATATTTATCGGAAGGAGAAATCAATATTCATACCATCAGGTTGGAGGCTACCCAGACAGAATATGAAGTGTTGCTCTTGCACTGAGTGTGGTCTCATTGTGGCACAGGGAGAGGCCAATATGTTGGAATGAGAATAATAAGATTCCCAATCTGTTTAATCTTCCAAATAGATCATAGAGTACAATTTGGTAAGCAGATCTCACTTGGCTGAAAATGGAATAAATGACTACCTTTGGGACCTAATTTTAAATGTCAGTTTTATTCACCATGGATACTGAATGAAGAGACCCAGATTGTCTGTACCTTCCTAACTCGTACCAAATGAAGCTCTGGGAATCTGGTTTGGTAGATTGCTATTTTGCATCATCCTTCAGAAATACTTTCTAGAGAAGATTGAATTGTAAAATCTATTTGTGCTTACATAAATTAGGACATTTTCAACACAATATCCTATGTCCTTAATTTCTTTTCCTTTTACATCATTTCTTCGAAATTGACCAAAATTAAATATGGTGCTTTTTAAAATAAGTGTTTGGTTCTGTTTGGGCTATGCTTCATTAACCAAAAGGAAGTTAATTTGTTGAAGTTGTCGGAAGCCTACTCCAAACCATTAACCAGCTGGAATAATACTTTTTTCCAAAATTCATGATTTATTTCTATCAAAGGATCAAAATTTTCGCACAATGTCTTAGTGTACAGCACTAAGATAAAATGACATTCTGCTAAAGAAGGTAGTTAAACTGAAGTGTGAGCATTGTTTTCTCCACGGATGCTAAGTGTTGTAACTTCTATTAATATTTTGAGTTTTCAACAGATGCAATATTTTATTTTCGTATGAGTATGACCAATGGACAAACTTAAAGTTTGAAGCAATGTTTTCCCTCTTAATTCTTGTCAAACTTCTTGAGTATGTTTTATTTTTTTCTAAATACACTAACATGTCTGTCAGATAAATTATACCAAAATGCACAAAACTTTACTTCTTGCTAGAAGGAAGCAAGTGGGAATTGAGGGTCTGCAACTAGTGGCACAAAGTGCATAAACCAAATTAAAGTTCAAGCTGTTTGTGTGTATCCTCTCATTTTAGTTTACAATGGTGTACATTATGCAAATGAAAATATTCCATCATTTGTGCTATTGAAACTCCTCATTAAGGGATTCAATATTTTAACCTTTGGTGGCTGCATGCAGTTATCAGTTAACTGCCAGTAAGTTTTCATCATTTAAGTTTTAATTTTCCAACAATAATTAATGCAAGAAAAAGCTAAATGTAAAATCTAAATGAAAGAAATGGACTATGATCAATAATTCTAAGAATAGACGATTAAATTGAAATACTTCATTTGGGGAAGAGCTCTGTGGTAGTCTTGAAACAGTTTTCGATTTTAAATCTATATGGCATTGACTATTTGATAAGTAAATTTTCAGTATAGTGGAAATTAAGCCAAATAGCATGGTTCAATTGGAAAAATTATGCTTGTCATAATTACATTCAGGTTACTCTCCTGAGTGAGATGATACTGAAATAGGATTGCCCTGTCATTATATTTTGCTTTAATTATTATAGCATGTTCCCTTGTATCCACAGTGGAAAACATACATCCCATAGATCAATGCTTTTCCCTGGTATACTGAGATGAGTGGCAAACCACCTGCGATTACTCTGAGAAACAAGCATCCTCAAATCTGGCTTCTGGGCAGAGAAGGATTTCCTGCTACAAGCAACAAGCCCTGATTTTCTCCCTAAGTAATATAGATAGTCAGCCAAGTCTTGACCTTGTGCCCATCAACTGACAAAACTGTCAAAGACTGCTAGATAAATATTCAAAGAATATTTTACACTAAAAAAGGTTAACCTTTTAAAAATTGTGAATATTAAAAATTAACATTCAAAAATACATCTTGTTCCTTTAACTATTAAAAACATTTTGGTATGACAGCATAAGTTAACTTTAATAGAATCTATGTTGGAGCACGAGTGGAACAGAAGTGATGAGGAACTCCTGGAAAAATTCAAACTTAATTCTTTCTAACTTTAGCTCCTTGTTTCATCCCCCATATCTATGACTTCCTCCACTTTAACAGTTTTGCCAACTGGTTCATTTTCACTGCATATATCCATCTCCACTCCACATCCACCAACTCCTTTCTTCTTCTGACTGACCTGGTTCCCACCTTGAACAACTTTTCAAAGAACTCTCTCTCCTCACTACTTCAGAATAAAAGGTGCAGCTTGTCGAACCAGTATGGGTTGAACCTATACTAGATCTGTATGGCAAGTGGAAACATTACTTCCATTTCCACCCAGGCCCTTATCCTCACCATTTTTAATGGTGTTCTGTTATGGTATATACTTCAAAATTTTCATCATTTTTCTCTCAGTTTCAACCCAGTATTCATTTTTACACAGCCCACCCATGGATCTTACCTCCTCTATCTCCATTACAGGGCTGGATTACTGAGCAAGGTCCATAGCAAGACCACAGACTTCTGCAGCTGTTGATACATTTCCTCACGGAGGATTCCATTCTAACCAGAGTCACTGGTTCAGTTGCTTTCGGACTGATGATTCCATCTTCCACACAAGTACCTGTGTTATCACTTCCTTCATACTTGACCAAGAATATCCCTCTACCAACCTGAGAAGTTATCAGTCCCTTTTCCCATCTTCCCTTTCCTCCCAACATGCTTGGGATAGGGTTCCCTCATCCTTGCCTTCAATTTTCAATGGATCATCCCTGGAATCTCCAACAGCTTCAATGCAATGCCACCGCCGTGCATTTCTTTCACTCTCTCATCGTCACGTCCCCACCACATCCTCTTTAAGGATTCTGAAGTGAATGGTGCATTTCCATCTTCTCCAACATCTGCTCTGCTTCTTATAACATTCTTCTTCGGTGACTGCAGGTGGTGCAACTCCCTATCCTTTTCGACACATACAAAATACTGGAGGAAATCAGCAGGTCAGGCGTCATCGATGGAAAAGAGTAAACAGTCAATGCTTCGAGCCGAGGCCCTTCATCAGGACAACAGAAAAGAGGTAAAAGGACCCCTACACTTTTACCACTTTTCCTGTTTCAAAGGGCCCTATGCACTCTTCCCCAGTGATGCAGAGATTTATTTGCACTTGTTCCAATATAGTGGGTTTATTCAATGTCATGATGTGATCGCTATGTTACATAAACCAAACAAAGATTAAGTGACCAGTTTGCAGAACAACTTCATTCTGTCTGCCTGGGTGACCCTGAGCCCTGAGATGCCCATCACTCTAATTCTCTATGCCCCTTACACTCTGCATCTTATTCTTTAGTCTTTTACACTACTCTAACAAGGTGCAACATGTGCATATCACCTTGCAGTAAGTTACATGGACCTAAATCCAAAAATTTTAGATTATCAGCTATTCCTTGTATCTCATTTCCAGCATTCTGCTTTCATCTATCCTCTTTTGCTGCTTTCATATTTCCTATTTACTTTTTGTAATTCAGTAATTTTTTCCAACCTCTTCCTGTTGGTGGTGGCACCATTCGTATTATTTAATCTCTTGTTGTCTCTACCAAATCACTTGTTTCCACTCCTCCTCCTTATGCCTGTGACCTGAAACATCTGCATCTCTTAATTCTGATTAAAAGGGAGGAGAAGATGGTGGCACGACACAGCGCGCACAGCCTCTCCAGTGAAATGATATCGTATTTGTTAAATAGGGGCCGTGCATAATTCTGATTTAATGGAGACAGAAGTGAGAAGCATGGAGGAACATCTGGAGAAACTTCTGAAATGCCCGGTTCGCTACCGCTGCTACTGTGTGATCGAGAATCTCTGGAGGGAAGGCCCCAAATCCTCGGCTTTTCCTGTTGCTGGTGGCCAGGGCTGGGGTCGAAGCGCTCGGTGGTGCTCGGTGCTTGGTGTTGGAGGGCTGGTCGGAGGCTCAAAGTTTACGGACGACTCAGAGTCGGACTGTGGTTGGGTGCTTCCAGGATGCTGCATCGGCAAGTTTGCGGCACTGGAAGCATGGCAGGGAGAGTTTTCTTCCTTCTCCTGTCTCCGTGAGATCATGGGACTTTTGAGAGACTTTGAACTTTTTTTACCATGCCCGTGGCCCGTTCTTCATCAAGTTACGGTATTGCTTGCACTGTTGTAACTATATGTTATAATTATGTGGTTTTTGTCAGTTTTTCAGTCTTGGTCTGTCTTGTGTTTCTGTGATATCACACTAGAGGAACATTGTATCATTTCTCAATGCATGCAGTACTAAATGACAATAAAAGAGGACTGTGTGTCCTCATAATCTAATCTAATCTAAAATCTAAAGTCATCCAGTGGCAATTTCTTTTTTTTAATTAATTTTTTTATGCATTTCTACAACAAACTACAGAGAGAAAACCCAACAACAAAATGGAAATTTATACAGTGCGAAACAAACAAATCCAATATGTAATTCATAGCAATAAGAAAAAAAGCACCCAAAAGAGTATTATGTAAAATTAGTATCCACCCCAATCTCCCACTGAAATAGAAAAACACAGGCCAACCATTTGCAAATAAAAGAAGAAAAATAAATCAATCGGAGCATTCAACCCCAAAGAACTGTAAATAAATATAGGAAAAAAGAAAGTATCATGCCGACTACTAAAAGTATAATGTAATTCACAACAAAAAAACGTATAACTTACAAAAAAAAGCTGAAAGTAAAGGATTGGAGCATACCAAAAAAAGGATAAACTTACCCTAAAGAAGAATTATGAAATTATCCTTTCCTACCTTCTATGCAGGATTCAACACTTTACAACTGGCATAGAAAGGGTATTAGGCGCTTTGAAGATCTTTTGATAGATAATCGTTTTGCAACTTTTCAACAATTGTCTGTAAAGTTTAATCTACCTAATACTCATTTCTTTAGATATCTTCAAATTAGACATTTCATTAACCCTTTGATATCAAACTTCCCTGAGAAGCCTGAGAAAAGTGTTCTGGACTTGTTTCTTTGTATCAATCCATTGCGTAAAGGTTTAATTTCTGCTATTCGGGATAAGTTAGTGACTTTGAGGTGTGCCCCTTTCAATAAAATTAGAACTGCCTGTGAACAAGATCTAAATATCTCCTTATTTGATGCAGTTTGGGATTTAATTATTAAGTCAGTCAACTCAACCTCTCTATGTGCTCGCCACTGCCTTTTGCAGATTAAGGTTGTACGCAGGGCTGATATGTCTAAAACTAAATTATCGAGGTTTTACCCTGACATTAGTCCTGTCTGTGATAAGTGTAAATGGGCTGAGGCTTCCCTTACTCATATGTATTGGACCTGTCCTAGTCTAGAGAAATCCTGGAGAGAAGTTTTTTCAACCCTATCTCAAATTCTTAATTGCCATTTAGAACCTAACCCTCTGGTTGCTGTTTTTGGCACCTTGGGTGATATAAGTTTGAACTTGAGTCCGACTAAATGCCGTACATTATCTTTTGCCTCTCTCTTGGCTAGACAGTTGGTTCTTCTTAGGTGGAAAGATGCTGCCCCACCCACTCACGCTCAATGGCTTAGTGATATTATGTCCTGTTTAGACCTCGAAAAGATTAATTATTCATTGCTTAATTCAGACATAAAGTTTCATAAGGTGTGAGGACCTTTTCTTGAATATTTTTATAATTCTTCTTTAGGGTAAGTTTATCCTTTTTATTTGCATGCCTCTGGCAACTTCAACACGTCCCGTTCCACAAATGCTGTCAGGACTGCTACATACAGTAATTCCAGTATTTTTCATTTTCCTTTGTATTCTCAACATTAAGATATTTGTATATTTAAGTTCAGAACAATCAAATTTAAATATACAAATATTTTGATACAAGCCAATCAGTAACTTATTTTGATTAAAGTAGAATGCCCTGCCAATAAATGAGTTTTCTTTCCCCTGAGCAATGGTAATTTCCTTGGTTGTGATGTGTCATGAGTATCTTGTAATCATCAAAGTTAAATTATTTTTACCCAGTTTTAATGTATGCATTGTTCAGAATAAAAATCAGGTTTATTATCACTGATATATGTCATGAAATTTGTTGTTTTGCAGCAGCAGTACAGAGCGAAGCATGTGATGGAACTGGCTGCCTCCTGTGATCCTGTACAGTGGAAGTTCTACCACAGATTAATTACATACACAAATAAATTAGTTAAGCATATTAACTGACTAGTAATCTGTTTACGTTATTATAAACTGAATCATGAAGCTTTTCCTCTGAGTTAAGATTTACTTTCATACTTTATTGGAGTCATTTTACTCACCAGCCTATTAGGATTGGGAGAGTGGATTGATATCAGCTTTGACTGATGTGTCATTTACCTTGGGCTGACATTGGGAGATCCTTTATGCAATGCAATTTCACACAGGATAATGTCAATTAATGTGTAAACATTACCTATGATGAATCATTACCACTCTTGGAACTGCTAGTATTTTTAACCATTACAAGTTAGTTATCTTTAAGTGGAGTTGTTGTTAATTAACACCATTATCATTGATTACAATGTAAAGGCATGATTTCAGATTTCAGCAGATTACCAAATAAAACTCAAAGATTGTGAAACCTACTTTTCAAAATTACATGTTCAGCTTTCGAACACTTCATCACAGTTCTGTTTCCAAGTTTTTTTCCTATTGTTTAATGAAAGAAGAGATGAGTAGGAGAAAATGTCAATTAATCCATTAAAATATATTTGGTAGAATGCAATTACTGTCGGCAATGATGAACAATTTTCTTTAACTACATGATACATTATTAGCAGAGCCTTTTCAGTTATAAGAAAATAAGTCATTTGATCAAAGTCAACAATTGTAGTGACGCGTTTCACTAAATAATGGAAGTATTGTGAGTACCTCAGTGACGGACATTATCTCAAATGCGATCCTATAGTTAGAGTTTGTCATTTTATGACATTGCACCCACATTCTCATTAACTGGGAGATAAAATTTAATATTGAGAAATGTAATTGCATTTGTAGAAGAATGGACAGTACAACGAACCCATGAACACTACCTCACTATTTTGCTCCATTTTTGCACTATTAGTTGTACAAGGCCTTGGTGAGACCACACCTGGAGTATTGTGTGCAGTTTTGGTCCCCTAATCTGAGGAAAGACATCTTTGCCATAGAGGGAGTACAAAGAAGATTCACCAGATTGATTCCTGGGATGGCAGGTCTTTCATATGAAGAAAGACTGGATGAACTGGGCTTGTACTCGTTGGAATTTAGAAGATTGAGGGGGGATCTGATTGAAACGTATAAGATCCTAAAGGGATTGGACAGGCTAGATGCGGGAAGATTGTTCCCGATGTTGGGGAGGTCTAGAACGAGGGGTCACAGTTTGAGGATAGAGGGGAAGCCTTTTAGGACCGAGGTTAGGAAAAACTTCTTCACACAGAGAGTGGTGAATCTGTGGAATTCTCTGCCACAGCAAACTGTTGAGGCCAGTTCATTAGCTATGTTTAAAAGGAAGTTAGATATGGCCCTTGTGGCTACAGGGGTCAGGGGGTATGGAGGGAAGGCTGGGTTCTGAGTTGGATGATCAGCCATGATCATAATAAATGGCGGTGCAGGCTCGAAGGGCCGAATGGCCTACTCCTGCACCTATTTTCTATGTTTCTATATATATAATCTTCTAGCAATTTTTTTATGTATTGCACTGTACTGCTGCTGCAAAACAACACCTTTCATGGCGTGTCTGTGATAATAAACCTGATTCTTATTCAGTCGAAGCAAGTAGCTGAAGAAGTGAGCGGAAGAATTTCGGGTCGAAAAAGTCGTTTTTTTTTAAAGAACTGCTCGGGGAGAAGGGTCTGCACTGCGCAGGCGCGTGACGTAGCGCGCAAAGGTTTAAAAAGCAGACCACCATATATAGCGGCCATCGTTGTAGCGGCCATCGTCGGAGTGGGCTGAGTCAGAGTGGGACGGCTTTGGCTCAAACAGGCTTCGGCAAGAGCAGGCAGAGGCCAGGGTAGGTTCCGGTAAGTTTTCTGTTCAGACTATTTAGTGCAGTGAGAATGCCAGGCAGGATGTTGGAATGCTCCTCTTGCAGGATGTGGGAAGTCAGGGAGCCCTCCGGTGTCCCTGACAATGACACCTGCAAGAAGTGCATCCAGCTGCAGCTCCTGACAAACCGCGTTAGGGAACTGGAGCAGGAGCTGGATGACCTGTGGATCATTCGGGAGAATGAGGAGATTATAGATCGTAGCTACAGGGAGGTAGTTACGCCAAAGGAGCAGAGGACAGGAAATTGGGTCACTGTCAGGCGAGGGAAGAGGAAAGGGCAGGCAGAGCAGGGTTCCCCTGTGGCCATTGACCTCAACAACAAGTATACCGCATTGGATACTGTTGGGGGGGATGACTTACCTGGGACTAGCTGCAGTAGCCGGATCTCTGGCACTGAGTCTGGCTCTGCAGTGCAGAAGGGAGGGGGGAGAAAGAGGAGAGCGGTAGTGATAGGGGACTCGATAGTTAGAGGTGCAGATAGAAGGTTCTGTGGTCGTGACAGAGAATCCAGGATGGTTTGTTGTCTCCCGGGTGCCAGGGTCAAGGATGTCTCTGATCGATTGCATGACATTCTGAAGTGGGAGGGTGATCAGCCAGATGTCGTGGTGCACATCGGTACCAATGACATAGCAAGGAAGAGTGAAGAGGTCCTGGACAGTGAGTATAGAGAGCTTGGTAGGAAGTTGAAAAGCAGGACCTCAAGGGTGGTAATCTCAGGATTGTTACCTGTGCTAGGTGCCAGTGAGAGTAAGAATAGGATGCTCTGGAGGAGGAACAAGTGGCTAAGGAACTGGTGTAGGGGGCAGGGTTTCAGATTTCACGATCATTGGGACCTCTTCTGGGGCAGGTGGGACCTGTACAAGAGAGACGGGTTACACTTGAACCACAGGGGGACCAATATCCTTTCAGGGAGGTTTGTTAGTGCTATTGGGGAGGCTTTAAACTAGATTTGCAGGGGGATGGGAACCAGAGTGCCAGAGCTGACAGTGTGGCTGGGGTGAAAATAAATGATGTTGAAAGTTTAAGTAAATCCGCTGATAGAAAGGTTGTGAGTGGTGGTAAAAATCTTCTGAGGTGTATATATTTCAATGCTAGGAGTATTGCGGGGAAGGCGGATGAGTTGAGGGCGTGGATTGACACGTGGAATTATGATGTTGTAGCAATTAGTGAAACTTGGCTACAGGAGGGGCAGGACTGGCAGCTTAATATTCCGGGGTTCCGATGTTTCAGATGTGATCGAGGCAGAGGAATGAAAGGTGGGGGAGTAGCATTGCTTGTTAGGGAAAATATTACAGCAGTGCTCAGGCAGGACAGATTAGAGGGCTTGTCTACTAGATCCTTATGGGTGGAGCTGAGAAACAGGAAAGGTATGGCCACATTAGTGGGATTGTATTACAGACCACCCAATAGTCAACGAGACTTGGAAGAGCAAATCTGCAGAGAGATAGCAGACAACTGCAGGAAACATAAAGTTGTGGTGGTAGGGGATTTTAATTTTCCATACATTGATTGGGACTCCCATACTGTTAGGGGTCTAGATGGTTTAGAGTTTGTAAAATGTGTTCAGGAAAGTTTTCTAAATCAGTATATAAAGGGACCAACCAGAGGGGATGCAATATTGGATCTCCTGTTAGGAAATGAATTAGGGCAAGTGACGGAAGTCTGTGTAGGGGAGCACTTTGGTTCCAGTGATCATAACGCCATTAGTTTCAATTTGATCATGGACAAGGATAGATCTGGTCCTAGGGTTGAGGTTCTGAACTGGAAGAAGGCCAAATTTGAAGAAATGAGAAAGGATCTAAAAAGCGTGGATTGGGACAGGTTGTTCTCTGGCAAAGATGTGATTGGTAGGTGGGAAGCCTTCAAAGGGGAAATTTTGAGAGTGCAGAGTTTGTATGTTCCTGTCAGGATTAAAGGCAAATTGAATAGGAATAAGGAACCTTGGTTCTCAATGGATATTGCAACTCTGATAAAGAAGAAGAGGGAGTTGTATGAAATGTATAGGAAACAGGGGGTAAATCAGGTGCTTGAGGAGTATAAGAAGTGCAAGAAAATACTTAAGAAAGAAATCAGGAGGGCAAAAAGAAGACATGAGGTTGCCTTGGCAGTCAAAGTGAAGGAGAATCCAAAGAGCTTTTACAAGTATATTAAGAGCAAAAGGATTGTAAGGGATAAAATTGGTCCTCTTGAAGATCAGAGTGGTCGGCTTTGTGCGAAACCAAAGGAAATGGGGGAGATCTTAAATAGGCTTTTTGCGTCTGTATTTACTGAGGAAGCTGGCATGAAATCTATGGAATTGAGGGAATCAAGTAGTGAGACCATGGCAACTGTACAGATTGAAAAGGAGGAGGTGCTTGCTGTCTTGAGGAAAATTAAAGTGGATAAATCCCCGGGACCTGACAGGGTGTTCCCTCGGACCTTGAAGGAGACTAGTGTTGAAATTGCGGGGGCCCTGGCAGAAATATTTAAAATGTCGCTGTCTACCGGTGAAGTGCCGGAGGATTGGAGAGTGGATCATGTTGTTCCGTTGTTTAAAAAAGGATCGAAAAGTAATTCGGGAAATTATAGGCCGGTGAGTTTAACGTCAGTAGTAGGTAAGTTATTGGAGGGAGTACTAAGAGACAGAAGAGACAGAATCTACAAGCATTTGGATAGACAGGGGCTTATTAGGGAGAGTCAACATGGCTTTGTGCGTGGTAGGTCATGTTTGACCAATCTGTTGGAGTTTTTCGAGGAGGTTACCAGGAAAGTGGATGAAGGGAAGGCAGTGGATATTGTCTACATGGAATTCAGTAAGGCCTTTGACAAGGTCCCGCATGGGAGATTAGTTAAGAAAATTCAGTCGCTAGGTATACATGGAGAAGTGGTAAATTGGATTGGACATTGGCTCGATGGAAGAAGCCAGAGAGTGGTGGTAGAGAATTGCTTCTCTGAGTGGAGGCCTGTGACTAGTGGTGTGCCACAGGGATCAGTGCTGGGTCCATTGTTATTTGTCATCTATATCAATGATCTGGATGATAATGTGGTAAATTGGATCAGCAAGTTTGCTGATGATACAAAGATTGGAGGTGTAGTAGACAGTGAGGAAGGATTTCAGAGCCTGCAGAGGGACTTGGACCAGCTGGAAAAATGGGCTGAAAAATGGCAGATGGAGTTTAATACTGACAAGTGTGAGGTATTGCACGTTGGAAGGACAAACCAACGTAGAACATATAGGGTTAATGGTAAGGCACTGAGGAGTGAAGTGGAACAGAGGGATCTGGGAATACAGATGCAAAATTCCCTAAAAGTGTCGTCACAGGTAGATAGGGTCGTAAAGAGAGCTTTTGGTACATTGGCCTTTATTAATCGAAGTATTGAGTATAAGAGCTGGAATGTTATGTTGAGGTTGTATAAGGCATTGGTGAGGCCGAATCTGGAGTATTGTGTTCAGTTTTGGTCACCAAATTACAGGAAGGATATAAATAAGGTTGAAAGAGTACAGAGAAGGTTTACAAGGATGTTGCCGGGACTTGAGAAACTCAGTTACAGAGAAAGGTTGAATAGGTTAGGACTTTATTCCCTGGAGCGTAGAAGAATGAGGGGAGGTTTGATAGAAGTATATAAAATTATGATGGGTATAGATAGAGTGAATGCAAGCAGGCTTTTTCCACTGAGGCAAGGGGAGAAAAAAACCAGAGGACATGGGTTAAGGGTGAGGGGGAAAAAGTTTAAAGGGAACATTAGGGGGGGCTTCTTCACACAGAGAGTGGTGGGAGTATAGAATGAGCTGCCAGACAAGGTGGTAAATGCGGGTTCTTTTTTAACATTTAAGAATAAATTGGACAGATACATGGATGGGAGGTGTATGGAGGGATATGGTCCGTGTGCAGGTCAGTGGGACTAGGCAGAAAATGGTTCGGCACAGCCAAGAAGGGCCAAAGGGCCTGTTTCTGTGCTGTAGTTTCTATGGTTTCTATGGTTTCTATTCTGATCAAAGTTAATTCAACTGAGTTTACAGGAACACAAATGTGTGAATTTTCTTTGCCTTTTTTCTCACTTGCAACCTCAGTGCAATATATGCAGAAGCCCAAATTCTGAGGAAATTCATCCAGTCCAACCAGAACATGAGTACTGTTACAACTTCTAGTAACTGAAACATAGCATTTTTAAGCCTGTTAGTTGCGGACTCTGGCCAGATAATTTTTCAAGGCTTAAAATTGCCAGGTCTCATGTCCCTTAGGAACACAGCTTTCCAACTTGCCCTTGTGAGCACACTTAGGAGCATATCTGAAATCACAGAAATATTCAGTGTTTATTGCATGGAACAGAGCAGAAAATTGTTAGTAAAACTTAGATTGAAATAGACAAGAGGTATTGTTCAATTCAGCACAAGTAATTGATAATCTCTTTTCCCTGAAAGAGGAAAGTCAGATGCATATAATCTTTTGCTCCAGCCAGATAGCTTCCAAGGAAAAGAAAATGAACATGATCTTGTCCTATAATTATCTATTTTAATAGGTTGAGTTTTCTCTAACTGAAAATGGTTGTGAAAATGGTGTGTAATGCATAGCAATAAGATGCATTCAAGATGAGGTAGCAGACTGGATTAGATATTGGCCTTGTGGCAGAAACCAGAGAGTGGTAGTAGATAGTTACTCTCTGACTGGAGATCAGTGACTAGTGGAGTGCCACTCGGATGGTGCTGGGTTCGAGGTTGTTTGTCATCTATATCAACCATCTGGATGATAATGTGGTTAAATGCATCAGCAAATTTGCAGATGACAAGATTGCAGGTGTAGTGGACAGTGAGGAAAACTATCAGAGCTTGCAGCGGGATCTGGACCTGTTGGAAAAATGGGCTGGAAAATGGCAGATGGCATTTAATACAGATGTGTAAGCTGTTGCACTTCAGTAGGGCCAATCAGGGCAGGTCTTACACAGTGAATGGTGGGGCACTGAGGAGTGTGGTAGAACAAAGGGATCTGGGAATACAGGTCCATTATTCTTTGAAACTTGGTGTAGCAATAAAAGTATTGAGTACAGGATATGTAATGTTGAAGTTGGATAAGACATGGGTGAGGCCTAATTTGGAATATTGTGTGCAGTTTTGGTCACCTACTGACAGGATAGATGTAAAGAAGGTTGAAAGAGTACAGTGAAATTTTACAAGGGTTTTGCTGGGACTGGAAGGCCTGAGTTGTAAGGAAACATTGAACAGCTTAGGACTTTATTCCTTGGATAATAGAAGATTGAGGGGAGATTTGATAGAGGTATACAAAATTATGAGGGGTAAAGATAAGGTAAATGCAAGTAGGCTTTTTCCACTGAGGTTGGGTGGGACTACAACTAGAGGTTATAGGTTAAGTGTGAAAGGTGAAATGCTTAAGGAGAACATTAGGGGAAACCTCCTCACTCAGAGGGTTGTGAGAGTATGGAATGAGCAGCCAGCGCAACTGATGCATGCGAGCTCAATTTCAATGTTTAAGAGAAGTTTGGGTAGGTAGATAAATGGGAGGTATATGATGTTCTGTGGTCCGGGGGCTGGTTGATGGGACTAGGCTGTTTAAGTGGTTTGACTAGATGGGCTGAAGGGCCTGTTTCTGTGCTGTACTTTTCCATGACTCTATAATAAATTAATTCCTCCCTTCCTACTATCTGTGAACATTGAAAGTGTGATTTCATTGTTAAACAAGTCAAATACCATTCATTGTTTATAACTGGAACTTCAAGAAAATGGTTAATGTTTCTGTATTTTCCAAACCTTTTGGAAGAGGGAAGGGGATAGCTGATTTGAGTAAATATCATTCATTTTTGTAGCTTTTGTTTGCTAATTGTTGAATGCAGAATAATTTACTTAGCCAGCAGCTGTTCAACAATAAAACTGTTTATGAATTAGGCAAAAAAAACAAGTGATAAATGTGAGGTAACAAAATGCAGTGCAGTAAAGCACAAAATAAAGCTTAAGATTTTTGAGAGAGCGCCTCAGCCAATCAATTCACTGTTTGTGGAACCTTTCTACATAAACTGAGTGTTGTTTTTCCTCCATTTATAGTAGTAATTCAATTTCAAAACTACTTAACTGGCTTGTAGTAATAATTTCTAATAACTTGAAGCTGTGAAAGGGAGAATATTCAACATGATATCAGTACTATGTAAGGCATGGTTATACCTCGTGGTCCATCCACTGAATCCAACAAAATCTAATTTCCATATAATCGCACATCCTGGGGTCAGTCAGAGATTACCCACTGAGGGAATTTTGTAGCATGGCAGTTGCTGCTATTTCTTGATCAGTTCCTTTTAATGTGGATCAACTTCAAAGTTGAGAGGCAACAAATACATTTGGGGAATTTTGCATTTTTAGTAAGTCAGGTGGAAAAGATGTATAATTTTCCAAGTTTAGTACTTTGAAATATTCTGACATTGCCAGATACAAGTCTTTAAGTGCACAGATACATAAATAAGCAAAAAACATGTTGACAGGGGTCTATGAATGTGAGTACTTCACAGTCGATGATTTAATCACACTACATTATTCACTTAAGAGTAAAAGTAAATATTCAATAAACAACTTTTATTATTTTAACCAAAATACTTGCTTAACATTTAAATTGTGAAATGTTGTTTAGCAATTGTTCTTTAAACAGAAGTGCAAACAGTTCAAACTTTGGGGGCCAAAATACTTGTCTACTTATTTTTGTCACATTTATAAATATTGAGCTTGATATTGCTACATATGAATAAAAACTAAATACCATCAGTTCTGTTACACTGTTTCTAATTTTTCCAGCTTTTGACAAAGAATGTGAAAATAAAACTTCACAAATGAGGTAATAAAATGCAGTTTGAGAAAGGCCAAAACTATTATATGCCTCACAATACTAAATAAACATCATATTTTTGGAAAAAAAATGGTTTTATGAAGTTCTTTTACTGGAATCCAGGCTTATGCTGGCTCAGTGAAAATGTTCTCACCTCCGCTTCAGAAGGTTGTGGCTTCAACTCCCATGGTGCAAACACTTGAATATATAATCAAGACAAATGTTTCAGTAGGCTACCAAAGGAGTGCTTCACTGCAATTGTTGCATTTTCAATGAGATCAGACTGAAGCATCATCTGCTTATGCTGTGGAGAAGAAAATATTTTTTCTGTAAAGAGAAACAATGGATATGTTTGGACTAACTCTTAAGTTATCAGTAAAACGGATAAACTGGTTATTTTCCATTGCTATTAGAAGTTCTTTGTTGTGGCCAGGTTATTTATCCCATTTGCCAATGAACAACAATGGGGGAAGGTGTGCCTTTCCTGTAAGGTACTTCAGGAATGAAACCTCGTGATTTTAAAAAAAGATAGAAATGATGGAGGAAATGCACAACAATGCTTTCAATGCATCCATGGCTACATGGAAGTAACCTACTTGAGTTGCATTGGGATCAGATTGCATTGTACCCCATCTTGGAAGATGGAGACAACCTCAATTTTAGTTGGGAGGACTGAGTAACTGCTTTGACTGACCAAACATCTGACTGACTGACTTTAAGGATTTCCAATCAAATTAAAGGAAATGGAGATTAAAGGGGTAACTATTCAGTGGCTTTTGTAATACTTAGAACATAGAACACAGAACATAAAACTGTACATCACAGTACAGGCCCTTTGACCCATGATGTTATGCTGATCTCTTAGAGTCACAGAGAGGTACAGCACAGAAACAGGCCTCTCAACCTATCTAGTCCATACCGAAGCCATTTAGACTGCCTACTCCCATAGACTTGAACCAGGACCAAAGCCTACCATACCACAACTATCCATCTTACCTATCCAGACTTCTCTTAATCATTGAAACCCAAAACTCACATGCACCACTTGTGCTGGTAACTCATTCAATATGCTCACGACCCTCTGAGTGAAAAAGTTTCACCTCGTGTTTCCTTTAAACTTCTCACATTTCACCCTTAACCCACAATCTCTAGTTGTAGACCACCCAACCATACTGAAAAAGCCTTCTTGCATTTACCCTCTCTATACCCCTTGTAATTTTGTAGATCTCTATCAAATAGCCTCTCAGTCTTCCACGTTCTAAAGAATACTGTCCTAACCAATTTAATCCTCTCTTATAACTTAGGTTCTCCAAACCTGGTAACATCCTTGTAAATTTTCTCTATATTCTTTCAACCTTGTTTACGTCTTTCCTGTATGGAGGTGACATAAACTGCACACAATACTCCAAATTAGGCCTCACTAACATTGTATACAATTTCAACATTTCATCTCAACTCCTGTACGTAATACATTGATTTATGAAGGCTAATATGCCAAAAACTTTCTTTACAACCCTACCTATCTGTGGCAGCACTTTCAAGAAATTGTGAGCTTGTATTCCCAGATCCCTTTGTCCTGCCACACTCTTTAGTGCTCTATCACACATCATTTAAGACCTGCCCTGGTTGGTCTTCCCAAAGTGAAACACCATACACTTCCCTGCATTAAATTCCATTGTCTATTTTTCCCGCTGGTCCAGATCCCACTGCAAGCTTTAATAGCCTTCTTCACTGTTCAGTACACCCCCAATGTTGGTTTCTCCCTGTATCCTTTTATGCCTTGATTCATCAATAATCTATCAGCCTCTGCCTTAAACATACCCGATGACTTGCCTCCACGGCTGCCTATGGCAATGCAATGAATTCCACAAATTCACCACTCTCTGGCTGAAGAAATACCTCCTTATCTCTATTCTAAAAGGATGTCCCTCTATTCTGAGGCTGTGTCCTCTGGTACTAGACTTCACCACCATAGGGAACATCCTCTAAACATCAACTCTCAACATTCAAGAGGTTTCAATGAAGTCCCCCCATCATTCTTCTGAATTTCAGTAAGTTGAGGCACAAAGTCGTCAAATGCTCTTTATCTGACAAGCACTTCAATCTCGAAATCATTTTCATGAACCTCCTTTGAACCCTCTCCAATACATTCTTTCTTAGATAAGGGCCCAAAGCTGCTCACAATACTCCAAGTGAGGCCTCACTAGTGCTTTATAATGCCTCAATATTACATCCTTGTTTTTATATTCTAGTCCTCTCAAAATGAATGCAAATATCGCATTTGCCTTTTTTACCACAGACTCAACCTGTCCCCTCTTATTAAATTCCCCCTTCTCCATCTCTATATCTCTTTCACCAATCAATTTCCCAGCTCTTTACTTCATCCCTTCCCCTCCCAGTTTCACCTATCACCTTGTGTTTATCTCTCCACCTCCCTCCACCTTTTAAATCTACTCCTCATCTTTTCTTCTCCAGACCTATTGAAGGGTCTCAGCACAAAACATCGACTGTATTTTTTTCCATAGGTGCTGCCTGGCCTGCTGAGTTCCTCCAGCATTTTGTATGTGTTGATTGCATTTGCCTTCCTCGCCGCTGACGCAACCTACAATTTAACCTTTAGCAAATCCTGCACAAAGACTCCAAGTCCCTCTGCACATAATTTTTTTGAATTCTCTCTCCTTTGAGAAATAGTCTACTCTTTTATTTCTTCTACCAAAGTGCATGACCATACACTTCCCAACACTGTATTCCATCTGCCACTTCTTTGCTCATTCTTCTAATCTATATAAGTCCTTCTGTAGCCACCCTACTTCCCCAAAACTACCTGCCCTTCCACCTATCTTCATATCATCTGCAAACTTGCCCACTAGGTAGCAACTCCATCATCCAAGTCATTGCATTTCACATTAAAAGAATCAGTCCCAACACAGACCCATGTGAAACCCAGTAGTCACTGGCAGCCAACCAGAAGAGGCTCCCTTTAGTCCCACTCTTTGCCTCCTGCCAATCAGCCAATGCTCTATCCAAGCTCGTATCTTTTCTGCGATGGAGTGACATTTGCAATTTTCCATTCCTCTGGAACCACGCCAAAATCTATTGATTTTTGAAAGATCTCTACTAAAGGCTCCGCAATCTCTTCAGCTAACTCTTTCAGAACCATGGGGTACATTTTATCAAGTCCATGTGACATCTACCTTCAGACCTTTCACTTTTCCAGCTGCAATGAGGCCACAGTCAGGTTGGAGGAGCAACATCTTATATACCGTCTGGGTAGCCTCCAACCCAATGCTATGAACATTGATTTCTTGAACTTCTGGTAATCTCATTCCTGTTTCCCTCTCTAACTTCATCCCCTTACCTGCCCATCACCTCACACTGATGCTCCTCCCCCTTCCCTTTCTTCCATAGTCTCCTACCCTCTCCTATCAGATTCCCCCTTCTCCAGCCTTTACCTCTTTCACCTGTCAGTTTCCAAGCTCTTTACTTCACCCCTCCCCCTCCCAGTTTCACCTATCACTTACTACCTTGTACTTCTTCCTCCCCTCCCACCCCTCCCCACCTTCTTGCTCTAACCACTCATCTTTTTTCCAGCCCTGATGAAGGGTCTTGGCCCAAAATGTCACCTGTTTATTCTTTTCCATAGATGCTTCCTAGCCTGCCGAGTTCATTCAGCATTTTGTGTGAGTTGTTTGGTCTTCAAATGTCTCTGTTGCAATTGTGTGGTCAAGAGAATACTCCAAATACAGTGATTGGTTCCTTCCCGTTTCTTAATTCCACACAGACTGACTCAGTAGGTGGTCCCTCCATGACATCCTCTCTCTTCGCAGCTGTGATATAACCCCTGATTAGCAATGCCACCCTCCCACCTCGTTTACCTCTTTCCCTGTCCTTTTTGAAACCCTGGAACAGCCAGCAATCATTCTCTCCTCTTATGGGGGCCAAATCTCTGTAATGGCACCAACATCATAGTTGCATGCACTGATGTATGTTCTAAGTATATCACCCTTGTTGCTGATACCTCTCGCATGAAGATAGACATTTTTTTAGCCCATCCAACTGACTGCATTTATGCCTTACCCACTGTCTATCCTTCCTCAATGTCTCTCTACATGCTGCATCTAACCTTACATCAACTACTCCATTTCTGACTTTTACTCTGTTTCCCACCCCCTTGCAAAACTCATTTAAACTCTTCCCAATAGCTCTACCATATCTGTCTGAAAGTATATTGGTCCCCTCACGTTCAGAACTAACCCCTCCCTTTTGTACAAGCCACACTTTCCCCAAAATTGATCCCAATGATCCACAAATCTGAAACCTACACCTATGCCCCCAACACCAATTCTTCAGCCACACATTCATCAACCAGATCATCTTATTCTTACCCTCACTGGCATGGAAAGGACTTCCAAAATTTGTAGACCAAGCAACTCTTCACTTCAAATACTGCAGAAGGTCCATGGACAGACTATCAGCAGGCTTTTTGGTAATGTTATGAGTAGGGCTAATGATTGCATATATTTGTAATTCATATTACCTTTAGAATGTCATCAGCAGGAATTAAAGAGTAAATGGCCCTAAACCGTGGGAAATAACATTTGCACAGAATCGGACGCACCACATAAATGTAATGATTATGGGAGCAAATCAGAGGCAGGTAGTTCACCCTCTTGTTTAACTTACCCATCAGAAAGTATGGCTGAGGAGTGTAAGGAATGCTCTATATTCACCAAGATGGGTAAATCACTTTTTATCAACTTATAAGAGTCTCTCTCTCTCCACTGACCTGAAACAGTTCTGTGAACATCTACAATGTACACAGTGGTAAAGCTTCATTGCAGTACCCACCAAACTTGCACCTATTTCCCAATATCTCCAGTTTCAGAACAGGACAGGAGGATAATGGGAAAAATTTCCCCAATTTTTTCTCTATCTTACGTGCCATCTTGGATATTTTTCCATGTTCCTCATGGTGTACTTTGACTGTATCTCTGTTTGTGGATTAGAAAAACAGCTTGCACAATCTTCATGACAGCAATTGGGTTGGTCAAAATGTCAACTTAGAGAAGCCCATGTCCTGAGAAATAAAAGGAAACAAACCGTGCGTTCAGAGACGCAAACACGAGGAATTCTGCAGATGCTGGAAATTCAAGCAACACACATAAAAGTTGCTGGTGAACGCAGCAGGCCGGACAGCATCTCTAGGAAGAGGTACAGTCGACATTTTGGGCCGAGACGCTTCGTCAGGACTAACTGAAAGAAGAGCTAGTAAGAGATTTGAAAGTGTGAGGGGGAGGGGGAGATCCAAAATGATAGGAGAAGACAGGAGGGGGAGGGATGGAGCCAAGAGCCGGACAGGTGATTGGCAAAGGGGATATGAGAGGACCATGGGACAGGAGGTCCAGGGAGAAGGAAAACGGGGAGGGGGGAAAACCCAGAGGATGGGCAAGGGGTATAGTGAGAGGGACAGAGGGTGAAAAGGGAGAGAGAGAGAGAAAGAATGTGTGTATATAAATAAATAACGGATGGGGTACGAGGGGGAGGTGGGGCATTAGCAGAAGTTAGAGAAGTCAGTGTTCATGCTATCAGGTTGGAGGCTACCCAGACAGAATATAAGGTGTTGTTCCTCCAACTTGAGTGTGGCTTCATCTTTACAGTAGAGGAGGCCGTGGATAGACATATCAGAATGGGAATGGGACGTGGAATTAAAACGTGTGGCCACTGGGAGATCCTGCTTTTTCATGCATTCAGAGATTACCTGTTAACATCATTTCTAATTTACTGTAATTGCTGAGTGGATTGTTTGGAAAAAGGTTATTCCTTTAATTACTTACATGAACAATGTCTTCTTATTCAGTGTTTGTAATTTATGTTTCAATTTGCATTTTATTTCAGGATTAGAATAGAAAATTGATTCCCAGATATACACTTCTGTAAACATGCAGCTATTTTGAGTACCTTGGTAAATTACCCATTGAAATGAACTACTGTTTCTTGTTATTAATAATACAATTGTCATTAAATATTTTGTATCTCATGGACATTATATGACAACTAATAACAGATGACACCCTGCTGGAAAGAAAATCATAGAACAATTACTGAAGTCTTCCTGCAAGAACACACACATTAATGTATTTAAAACTTATGTCCAATCATTGTCAGTTTCATTTGACTAATATATGGTATAAACAGAATACTTGATAAAGGATCAAAGGGTGTGTCCAGCATTGAATTAATGGCATAGACAGTAACCTTCTGGAAAATGAATCAGGATTTATGTTTGTCGAGGGGTTAATATGATCTAATTCATATGACTCTGAATTACCCTACACAAAGTGCATCAATTAACATTAATTAACCAGCTGATCAGCATTGGCAATAATATATTGCAGCAATGGTTACCATTTAACTCCACACTAGAAAGCCAGTAAAGGTTGACAAGTCACACGATGCATTCTTAAGTTTATTTCATGTTGCTTAATCTATATATAACTATAATACAATAAAAGTACTTAATGCCAGCATTACAATATGTTGACCATGCCTCATTAATTAGACCTATTTTAATTTCAGATAGTTCAGTTTAATATTTTAGCAAGGCGGATTCAACATGTTTTATCGTGTTTAACATATGACTACAGAATATATTGACAAAATGCATAGTCTCCTCATTCAATCTGCCTGTTAGAGTGATAAAAGAAAAATATACAATCTCACTGTGATTGTAATCAAAACTAGTATAGAAAAGCATTTGTTTCAATTGCAAGATGTTACCTTCCTCTGCAGGTTACATCTCTAATGAATCATTTCTTATTTTTGGTTTGACAATAACACAGGAATCTCAATTTTGAGAATTTATCATCAAAACTGGGACAAGTAATCATCAGACTTTGACTGGAGGATATTAATAAATTTGTATTAGTATTTAATTGACAAATGAGCCAATAATTGTGAAGCTATATTGTTTGGTAGGAAGAATTGAAACCTGATGATACATAGAAAATAATGGTAAGGGGTACTCAGGGGATATAGTGATGCAATTTGCACTTCAATAAGCATATGATTAAAATGCAAAAACAGGACTACAGTTCCTTCCTGGAGAAATGGGAATAAAAGCAGAGAAGTTGTGTTAATTTTATGAAGACTAATTGTCAGATAACAATTGGTGCACTGTGAACAGTTCTGGTTTCCAAATAATCAAAAGGAGGCACTTAAATAGATGCATAAAGTGATTTCGTGGAATTATACCAGAACTAATCAGTTATGCATCATGAAGGGTTTAACAGCTTGAAGTTCCTCAGAAGGAAAGAGCAATAAAACAACTTTTATGTAGATTGTGGTAGAGTTTCAAGGTTAATGAGAAGTAAAGGTGGTAAATACAACAAACAGTTGCTTGGGATTAATATGTACCCATGTGACTGAGCCAATAATACGCAACTTCATTTGTGCAGATGATTAGGTTCTGAGGAGCCCTCCTCTCATCATATTTAATCAACCTATTGCAGGAATCAAGTTAGCTCACTGAATATTAAATCCAGGATAAATTATTGTTACCAAGATTGGTGCCAATTAATTTGCTAGATTACTATTAAATCCCATGGTTGCACTTTCCATGCTTGGCCTGTCCCAGATGGACATCAGCACCACAGTGATGCGTTTGACTTAGTAGCCTCTCGGTTGTATCAACCTACTAACAAAAGCAATTATGGCCTTTATGGCCTAGATGTTGTGGGGAAATGGAACCAGTTTCACTAGGTCATTTTCAAGATATGAAAATGAGAAGAGGTGAAGAAACAGCTCTCTTGAGCTTTTGCATTTTATCTGAAGGTCTTGCCTGAGTACTGGTGGGCAGGGAGTTCCAATATGTAAAACTGAGAGACGATGGAAGGACATTACAGGATCCTGCAACAGTTTAACTCAATCTGTTATGTACACAAGCACAATCAAGAGGTAAACATTACTCACTAAAATATTGCTTTAAAATGCAAACTCATAAAAGACATCATACCTTACAAGCATGATGCAGTTTTAGAGTCAGAGTGCTGTACATTATATTATGACCGATCCATTATTATAGATAGGACAACCATAATAATTGTCCAGGTATAATATTACAAGATAAATGAGCAAGAACAACTTATTTAATAGATATAGCCATTCCAAACACATATAACATACAGAAATCAATAAATGAAAGGCATAAGAAATATGCTGAATTATAAGAGGAAATTGAAAGACTATGGAACAGGGTAAACATTGTCCTAATGGTAATATCTACACCTGGTATCATCCCAAATACTAAATGCAACTAGAATTGTCCAAAAGTTCCTAGCAATTGAGAAATGAGTCTGCTTGGCTTTCTCCGCCCCTTGGGTTTTACCAGCTTGAGCTGAGAAAAAATAAGAAATAATGTTAATAACATTTACAGAGCATTTTTCATACAGGAGATGAAATTCAAAGTGCTTTGCAAAGGAAGAAATGGGATAAAGGGCAAACATGAAAATAAAAGATAAATTATGTTAGTTAATAGCAAGGTTTTAAGCTGGTGTTTAAAAGAGTCAAATGAGTCTGCATCCCCTATTGTTTTAGGTATTCAATTTCACAGTTTCAGAATGCAGTTTAAAAACGCTGACCTGCCAATTATCTTTTGAGGGTAGAGAATTTGTTATCAAACAAGTTGGCTTCTTTGTTCTCATTGGTATTAATATTCTTGATGTTATCATCACAGCGGTGTACATTCCGCTGCAGGCTGATACTGACTGAGCTCTCAAGGAACTGTACGAGACTATCAACACGCTGGAGAGTACACACCCTGAGGCTGCCTTCATCATCGCCGGTGACTTTAATCGAGAGTCGCTGACGGAAGTCTCTCTGAAGTTTTGTCAGCACAACCAGGTGAGCTCTCATGGAGTTAAGATACTTGACCACTGTTATACTCCCTTCGCAATCCTTACAAAGCTTTCCTTTGCCCAGCTTTTGGAAAATCAGATCACCCTTCAATCCTGCTTTTACCAACGTACAGACAGAAGCTGAAACAAGAGGAGGCCATAGTTAAAACCGTCCACTGTTGGTCCGACCATTTGGCTTCCAAGCTGCAGGACTGCTTCAATGGCATCGACTGGTATATCTTCCATGATGAGATGTCTCCGAGTTCACGGATGGAGTCACGTGCTTCATCCGGAAGTGCATCGACGATGTTGTCCCCCAGAAGTTGGTCAGGATCTTCCCAAACCAGAAACCCTGGATCAATAGTTCCGTGCCAACAGCACTTACTGCACAACATAGAAACATAGAAACATAGAAAATAGGTGCAGGAGTAGGCCATTCGGCCCTTCGAGCCTGCACCGCCATTTATTATGATCATGGCTGATCATCCAACTCAGAACCCCGCCCCAACCTTCCCTCCATACCCCCTGACCCCTGTAGCCACAAGGGCCATATCTAACTTCCTTTTAAACATAGCTAATGAACTGGCCTCAACAGTTTGCTGTGGCAGAGAATTCCACAGATTCACCACTCTCTGTGTGAAGAAGTTTTTCCTAATCTCGGTCCTAAAAGGCTTCCCCTCTATCCTCAAACTGTGACCCCTCGTTCTGGACCTCCCCAACATCGGGAACAATCTTCCCGCATCTAGCCTGTCCAATCCCTTTAGGATCTTATACGTTTCAATCAGATCCCCCCTCAATCTTCTAAATTCCAACGAGTACAAGCCCAGTTCATCCAGTCTTCCTTCATATGAAAGACCTGCCATCCCAGGAATCAATCTGGTGAACCTTCTTTGTACTCCCTCTATGGCAAAGATGTCTTTCCTCAGATTAGGGGACCAAAACTGCACACAATACTCCAGGTGTGGTCTCACCAAGGCCTTGTACAACTGCAGTAGTACCTCCCTGCTCCTGTACTCGAATCCTCTCGCTATAAATGCCAGCATACCGTTCGCCTTTTTCACCGCCTGCTGTACCTGCATGCCCACTTTCAATGACTGGTGTATAATGACACCCAGGTCTCGTTGCACCTCCCCTTTTCCTAATCGGCCACCATTCAGATAATAATCTGTTTTCCTATTTTTGCCACCAAAGTGGATAACTTCACATTCACATAGAGCTTACATTGCCAGTAATCAACAAGAGCTCAAGAAAAGCAGCTACGAGCTGCACAAAACTATCAAGTCTGAGAAACAACAATACAGGGACAAGATTGAGTCAAGATTCACAGCGAATAGCACACGTGCCTTGTGGCTAGGGTTGCATACCATCGCAGACTTCAAAGCCAAATGTGGTGGTGCTGCCAACAACGCTGCTTCTCTGCCAGATGAGCTCGATCACTTTTACGCTTGTTTTGACATCTAACTCTGAGCCTCCGAGGAAAGCCACCGCTACAACCTGCAACCTGGTCATCTTTGAGGAAATGGTACCACAGCATAAAAGCCAGGACCAACGGGCTCTGGGACAGCTTCTTCAACCAGGCCATCAGACTGATTAACTCACACTGATTTGAATGTATATATTACATTGACTGTTCTATTTATTATAAATTACTATGATTGCAGATTTCACATGTAGACGGAGACGTAACGTAAAGATTTTTACTTCTCATGTGCGTGAAGGATGTAAAAAATAAAGTCAATTGAATTCAATTCAATTCTTGAGTTTTGTCTGAATTAAACTTAACCAAGGTAGTGGGTAGTGGGTAGTGGCTCCATATGTCACTTCTATAGGGCGTGACGACCCTGCCCTACACAAGTCCCGGGCTCAGCTGACTCCGGCTGACAGTACCCGGTATGGGCCCCTGTCCAGGGTTACGGATCCCACTGCCTTGTGGATATCTTCGGAAGAAAAGAAGGCTAATAAGTAAACCCTACACAAATCCGGAGTGGAGCCCCTAAGGCGGTTGGATGACATATCACGTCACCTCTCGGCAGCTCCTGCAGCCAAGCTGATGCCAAATGCACTGCTTTGCATTCCTTTGGACTACATCAGTGAGGCCGAGAGGGGGATCTTGATGTCTGGGTAGCCCAGAATCTCCATATTCATCACCCAGAGGTACATCCATTGTCTACTTAGACAGACGGAGCCACTAATCATTAATTAAACTTAACCAAACAAGTGTCACATTATTGCCTTATGAACTATAGTTTGTTGAAAGGCTTTACAGACCTTCCTGCGAGATTTTTGACACAAAAATGTAGACCCTGCCATGTTATTTCATGTATAGCTTCGATGTAACTGGTCTAGTTAAGTTTCAGTCATAACCAGGTCAAAGACGGAGTATCCTATACCCATATACAGTGCCTATAAAAAGTATTCAGCCCTCTTGGAAGTTATCATGTTTTATTGTTTTACAACATTAAATCACAGTGGATTTAATTTGGCTTTTTTGACATTGATAAACAGAAAAAGACTCTTTCATGTCAAAGTGAAAATGGATATCTACAAGGTGATCTAAATTGATTACCATTTAATGGCACACCAGCATCACTGGTGCAGCCAATTGGTTTGAGAAATCACATAATTAGTTAAATGGAGATTACTAATGTACGGTCAAGGTGTTTCAATTGGTTGTAGTAAAAACGTACCTGTATCCAAAGGATCCAACTGCTGGTGAGTCAGTCATCATCATCAGGTGCCGCGCCCAGTTTGAGCTTTGACTGCCATGGCCCACACACTCCTGCTTCGGGTCAAGTGGATCAATTAATTTGCTATTCATTTCCAATTCTCTGGCTGCTATCTCCATCATCATTTATCTTTGTCTTCCTCTTGCTTTCTTCCTTCAATCTTTCCCATAATTACCGTGCGTTCTAACTCCTCTTTCCTAACCACATGTCCAATGAAGTTACATTGTCTTTTCATGATCTCATACATTATCTCTCTTTTTGTGTTTGCTCTGTTCATGACATCCTCATTAGATATTCATTTTGTCCATGATATTCTTTGCATCTTCCTCAAAAATCACATCTCTGCTGCTTCAATTCGTTTCCTCATGTTACTAGATATTGTCCAACATTCTGAGCCATATAACATAACTGGATAAACGTAATATTTCAGTACTCTGAGGCAGGTTGTCATGCCTAGTTTAGTATTGGTCAGTATACTCTTCATTCCCATAAAGGCGTTTTTGCCATCCCTACTCTTCTTTTGATGTCCATGTCGCACCTGCCATCTGATCTTACCCAGCTTCCGAAGTAGCAAAAGTTCTGTACTTGTTTCATGTCTTCCCTGTTTATTCTCAGCCTGCAGATAGGATTCTCCTTCTTTTTTGTATATCACCGTACATTCTGTCTTTTTGCAATTGATAGATAGACCCATTTTTGCACTTTTTTCAACAATTATATCAATTAAGTTTTGTAGTTCTTCCTCCGTACTTGCAATTAACACAGTGTCATCTGCATATCTGAAATTATTGATGTTTTCAACGCCATCTTTGATTCCCAAGATGTCTCTTATTTTTTGCAATATTGTTTCACTGTTCACATTAAATAAATCAGGGGAGAAAACACACTCTTGTCTAACGTCTCTCTTGATTTTCATAAACTGACTCACTTCTCCATCTATTCTTACAGCAGCAGTTTGTTCCCAGTACAGATTTCTGATTAGGCAGAGGTTTTTCGAATCTAGATCCAGAGTTTTCTGTAATATTTCAAATAACTTATTGTGCTTCACTTTATCAAATGCTTTTGTGTAGTCCATAAAACAAACAAATCTTTTTGCACTTGAATAGCTCGTTCTGATAGTATCCTTAACATCAATATTGTGTTTCTTGTACCTTTGTCTTTCAAAAAACCACATTGTTCTTTACCTATTTCAGCTTGTATCTTACTTTTAGCTCTTGTCAGCAAAATTCTTAGAAGTATCTTGGTGATATGACTCATTAAACTTATGGTCCTGTGTAATTCACATTCTATTGCTCCAGGTTTCTTTGGAAGAGTGATAAATACTGATTTTTTCATCTCTTCTGGTATTATTCCAGTCTCATAAATGTCATTGATTAAATCAGTAAGTTTTTCTATTCCATAATCTTCAAGGGCGATAATTTGTTCTATTACTAATTCATCAGGACCTGCTGCCTTTCCTTTCTTCATCTTATTTATTGCATTACGAACTTCAGATTTTAAAAAACTTGGACCTTCAATGTTTTTCTTAATTTCTGGTTTTTCACCTCGATCATCTTCAGACAATTCCTGAATATACTCAGTCCATCTATTCATAATCTCATCTTTTTCCATGATAATGGTACTGTCCTTTGTTTTCAAACATTCACCTGAAGAACAGAGGAGCTTTTTACCAGTGATATTCTTAATTTGTTGATGTAACCTTTTTGGATCAGTAATAGGGATTCTTTCTATTTGCTCACATTCCTGGTTTAACCATTCTTCTTTGGCTTTTTGACATAAGCTTTTAACTTTTTTATCTAAGGACTTATATTCTATAGGATTTGTTTTCTTCTGCCTCCTTTCTTCCATTAGATTTTTGATTTCATCTGTCATCCATTTATTCTTTGTGCTTTTTCCTTTTTTAGGAATCACTGACTTTGCTGATTCTACCAAGGCATCCTTTAGAGAGCTAAATTTCAATTCTACATGATTGCTATTATCTTCAACAGATTCTATTTCTGGAGTTTGAAATCTATTCCTTACTTCAATTGTAAATTTTTGTCTTAAGTTTTCTTCTTTAATTAATTGCAAGTAGTCAAGGGATTGTTCAGGTTTTTGCTTCTTTAGTTTTTTAAGTTTCAGTTTTACATGACATAATACTGGGTTATGGTCACTATTACAGCCTGCACCTGGATATGTTTTGCATTGAGTCACTGAGTTTCTAAATCTTTGGTTTATAGTAATAAAGTCAATTTGATTTTTAATGTTATCACCTGGACTTTTCCAGGTCCATAAGCGTCTTGGATGGTTTTTAAAGTAGGTATTCATAATGACCTGATTATTCATCTTGCACCATTCTACCCATTTCTCACCTCTTTTCTTTCTTTCCCCAGTCCAAATTTTCCTGTGGTATTTCCATCAGCACCTTGTCCTACTTCAGCATTTAGATCTCCCATGACAATAACAATATCTTGAGATGTGCATCCATTCTTTGCTTGTTCAAGCTCTTCATAGAATTTATCTATATCCTCATTTGTTCCATCTGTTGTTGGTGCGTCAAGAGGATGTTCAAGACAATGCTGGAAGATGCTTTGCTCGGTAGGGTTGATTCTGGTCAGCAGGGGATCCACGACCGTCATCAAGCTACTGCTCATGAAATTAAAGTAACACAAAAGAAAATTATTGCCAATTGGAATGTAAGAACCCTATATCAAGCAGGAAGATTGGACAATGTGATAAATGAAATGGAAATACTGAAGATTAACATCATGGGAATTAGCGAAGTTCGTTGGCTAGGTGCTGAAACATATCAGAATAGAAATAAAACACGAATTTATTATTGTGGAACATCCCATACTAATGGAGTAGGAATTCTTATGGATGAAAACATGGCAAAAAGTGTTTTAGGACATTGGGCAATATCAGAAAGAATTCTCCTTGTTAGATTCAGAGGACAACCATTTGAATTAGCAATTATACAGGTATATGCACCAACAACAGATGGTGAGTCAGTATCCTGGCAAAAACTACACCATGGAGACAAAAGAACACTCAAAGCAATTCTGCAAAAAAGTTATTGAAAAGCACAAGTTAGAAGATGGATACTAGAAAATTTCCAGGTCACTGATTGTCCCTTGGAATACAGTCAAGGCAATCATCATGAAAAAAATATGGCACAGTTGTAAATCTGCCCAGAGCAGGCCGTCATCAAAAACTGCATGACTGTATAAGAAGGGGACTAGTGAGGGAGGCACCAAGAGACCTATGACAACTCTTCAGTGGCGATGGGAGAGACTGCAAATCCAACTGTTGCCCAGTGCTTCACTAGTTGCAGCTTTATGGGAGAGTAGCAAAGAGAAAGGCACTGTTGAAAAAAACTCACATGAAATCTCAGCTAGAGTTTGCCAGAAGGCATGTAGGAAACTTTGAAGTCAGCTGGGAGAAGGTTCTATAGTTCAATGAAACCAAAGTTGAGCTTTTTGACTCTTAAATTAAACGTTATGTTTGGTGTAAGCCAAACACCTCACATCATGAAAAATATGCCATCCCTACTGTGAAGTATGCTGGGGGCTTTATCATGCTGTGGGGATGCTTCACTGCAGCAGGCCCTGGAAAAGCTTGTGAAGGTAAAGGATAAAATAAATGCAGCAAAATATAGGGAATCCCTGGAGGAAAACCTGATGCAGCCTGCAAGAAAACTGCAACTTGGAAGAAGATCTGTTTTCCAGCAAGACAATGACCCTTGAGGGCTGTTCACTCGTGATCTTCAATGCAATCTGACAGAACTTGAGCAGTTTTGTAAAGAGGAATTGGTAAAAATTGCAGTGTCCAGATATGCAAAGCTGTTAGAGACCTATCCACACATACTCAAGGCTGTAATTGCTGCCAAAGGTGCATCTACTAAATACTGACTTGAAGGGGATATGTACTTATTCAGTCAATTATCTTGTGTTTTATTTTTGTAATTAACTTAGATCACTTTGTAGAGATTTGTTTTCACTTTGGTACGAAGGAGTCTTGTTCTGTTGATCAGTGTCAAAAATAGCCAAATTAAATCCACTGTAATTCAATATTGTAAAACAATAAAACTTCATAACTTCCAAGGGGAGTGAATGCTTTTTATAGGCACTGTAAGATATAGGATATATCCCATGTTTGAGTACCCCAAATCTACTGTCTATAATATATGAGTTGGGAGTGTGATGGAATACCATCCAGTTTTCTGAATTAGTTAACTCCGAATTAGAATTAGTTAATGCTTAAGAAACTGGACATAATTCAGGACAAAGTTGTCTCTTTGGCTAAAAACCTAAACTCTATAAATAGTCATTCTTTCCACCATCAGCACTATTCACCATCTTCAAAAAATATTGCAAAAATTCATCTAGCCTGCTCCAAGACTACCTCCCAAAGCTCCAACCATGACCATTATGGGGACAAGGAAATGGACACAACAGAGTACTATCGTGTGCGGTCACCCCTCCAAGTTGCCCACCACCCTGAATTGGAAATGTATTGGTCTGCCATCATTGTTGCTGTGTCTGAATCCTGGAACATCCTTCCCAAACATATTGTGGCAATAACTTCACCAGAGGTACTGCGGCAATTCAAAAGGATGGCTCACCAACATCAGTTCAAAGCTAATTAGTAGGTAATTAATGCTTGTGTTAGATTTAATATCCACATACTGAAAGATAATATAAACTCCTCTCTATTTGTGCAACAATTAAATTCAGTAACCAGTTCCAGAAATTGAACAGATGTAATAAAAGACATTCAGCTCTTGTTGAATTACCAAGGTAGACATTAGTTTAGAAATAATCAGGTTGTACAGAAATTTCAATGAACACATAGTAACAGCTTGGGGGAAACTTAAGTGTTCCATTTCATTTGAGTTTCTGAGAAAACAAGAAATTAAAGTCATTACTAATTATTAAATTTCATAGTGGGAGTCTTCAACCAGGCTTTATTGAAGAAAATCCTGCCCAATTACCATCACCATGTAACCTGTAGCACCAGAGGTCCCAACACACTAGACCACTGTTATACTAAGAGAAGGAATGCCTACTATTCCATGCCCAGATTGCATTTCAGTAAATTGGATCACTTGGCTGTCTTTCTCTTAACCTGCATACCGGCAGAGGCTAAAGAACAAAATTCCGGAGATTTGGACTGCAATGTATGGATCTATTTCTTTCAGTGCAATGACTCCCCTTAGCACTTAGTATTGACTGATAACTTATGCATGCACATTGATTTGTTGCTCTCCCTGCAAAGTGAATTTACATATTAACTTCTCCTGAGCATGTGCCTTTACTTATTGATATGCAGTTGTACACACACAGCAGATTAGCAACGAGTATGAACTTGAATGTCAGCAACTATCATTAGCTGCACTGACAGTTATGAGGCAACAGAATTCGGAGGAAGGGAAAGAGACAGACAGAGGAATGACTGAACTGAACCAGTGTGGAGAAGCTGGTCGCAGATGCTATAAAGCACTCCTATAAAGCACCACAAAGCACTCCAGTGTGTGGTGAAAACTGCCCAGCGGATTATCGGCACCCAATTGCCCACCATTGAGAATATTTACCATAAACGCTGCCTGGGCAGGGCGAAAAGCATTAACAAGGATGCATCTCACCCTAACCATGGACTTTTTACTCTCCTCCCATCCAGTAGGCGCTACAGGAGCCTCTGCTCCCGCACCAGCAGGAACAGGAAGAGCTCCTTCCCTGAGGCTGTGACACTGCTGAACCTCAAATCATAGCGCTAAGCAGTATTGCACCCATATTGTACTGTCTCATTACTTGTATATTTGTGTGCTGTAGCACTTACTTTTTATTCACAATTATTTTGTAAATAACACTATTCTTTGCATTTCTGGTTGGATGCTAACTGCATTTCATTGGCTTTGTATCTGTACTCGGCACAATGACAATAAAGTTGAATCCAAAAAGATCTAAAAGGCCGTGTGAGTAACAATGCACAGTACACAGTGAGAGACACACAACTAGCAAAACTAAAGTAAAAATAATGTGATGACGGCCTTAGTCAGGACTGGGAATCATATATCGAGAGGGTTGAACTGTATTGTAATGCTAATAATGTAGATGAGATAAAGGAAGTCTCCACACTTCTTAGCTTAATGGGTACTAGAACGTTCAATCTCTTATGCAACTTAGTAACTCCTGAAAAGCCAGCAAGCAAGACATTCCAGGAAATTGTTGCAATTTTGCAAATTTCACTTGAGCCCAAAACTACTAATACTAGCTGAAAGATATAGATTTCGCAAAAGGAACCAGTCAAAAGATGAAAGCATTTGTGAATACATTGCAGAACGGTGCAAACTTTCCCATTGTTGTGACTTAAGAGATGGACTTCCTGATGAATTAAAGGACAAGCTTTGT
The DNA here is from genome assembly GCF_963921235.1 of Mobula hypostoma. Taxonomy (NCBI): domain Eukaryota; kingdom Metazoa; phylum Chordata; class Chondrichthyes; order Myliobatiformes; family Myliobatidae; genus Mobula; species Mobula hypostoma. The sequence goes on along the minus strand of NC_086102.1, from coordinate 67,641,402 downwards.
ATGTGGCATCCATAGTCAAAGGACTCAAAAGAGGCTACTGTCAGAAAGAGATCTAACCTTAGAATGGGCATTGACCATTGCAATATCATTAGAGACTGCAGCAAAGGATATGGCAGAACGATAGAGAAAGACTTTAGAATGTGAAATGCTCTAAATGCCCGTAAATGGTGCAAAAAACCAAAAATGTCATCGATGTTGCAAATACTCCCATGATGCAAATAACTGTTGGTTCAAGGAAAAAGTTTACGGATAGTAGAGACACAGACAAGGTCACATAGAGAGAGTGTTTAAAACAGACAAAAAGCACAACCAAAGAGAAAAACCACACAGTGAGAAGTTTCAAACACAAAACTAAACAAATGCACAAAGTGACTGAATCAGACAACACAGAGTCTGATAAAGGTGAGCTGTCATGCCAAGAAATGCATAGCATTACTGAAGCAGATTGCAAAATCATATGGATCACTATAGATGTGTCTGGTTTAAAGCTGAAAATGGAGCGGAATACAGGGTCAGCTCTGTCTATAATTTCAGAGGCTGAATATACCGACTCACAGACTGTTTACTAAGCTACCATTAGAAAAGACCTTGGTGACGCTAAAGACCTACAGAGTCGAAAAAGTATCTGCCAAAGGCGGCGGGGGGCGGGTGTGGGAATGTCGACTCAGACCTTGAGAGGCCTGTGTCGGGCATTTTCATGCCTTACAAGGCACAGATTGAAAGTCTGTGTGGGGCACCGCTCTTCACACAGACACTAGAGCAATGTGTGGTTAAGTGCCTTGCTCAAGGACACAAACACGCTGCCACAGCTGAGGCTCGAACTAGCGACCTTCAGATCACTAGACGAATGCCTTAACCACTTGGCCACATGCCCACACAAAGGCAAACTGAAGGTAAGTGTAGAGTACGGAGGCAAAACACAGCAGTCAGAGCTCTACGTGTTGAAAAGTGGAGAGCCAGCACTGTTCGGACATGAATGGTTGAGAAAAATCCAACTAGACTAGCACACAATCAAAGCTTTCAGTGTGTCATCAACAAGCAACTGCAGCCCAAATGGTAGCACTAACCAGAGACTGTCAGTGCTCCTTAACGCTAATGAGTAGGTGTTTGAGAAGGGCATTGGTAAACTCAAAGACAGGAAGGTCAGAATTGAACTGGATGAAGTAGCAACACCAAGATTCCATAAAACGCACCCAGTACCTAATGCAATATGTCCTACAGTAGATGCTGAACTTCAGAGCTTGGAGGCATCTGGCATTCTCTCCAAGGTTGAGTGGAGCAATTAGGCCGGGTGATCAAGAAAGGGAAGGCCAGAGCTGTTTGTATATGCGGGGACTTCAAAGTCAGCATCAACCCTGTGCTATGTCCCCGGCAGTATCCCCTGTGACAATTAGAAGAGATTTTTGCATCTTTGGCAGTCAGGGAGAGGTGTTCAAAAATTGACTTGTCATAAGCCTACCTGCAAATGGAGATTGAGGAGTCAAGCAGGAAGTTCCTCACAATCGACACTCACAAGGAACTGTTCTAGTATATAACGTCTTGCCTTTGGCAGCACATCAGCTCCAGCAATTTGGCAAAGAGCGCTGGATCAAGTCTGCAAGATATCCCAGGAATACACCGTTACCTTGATGACATCATTGTGCCTGGAAAGAATGATGAAAAGCACCTCAACACCCTTGGCTGAGTTAGTATGGTCTGTGCGCAAAGAGAGAGAAATGTGAGTCTTTCAAGAATGAAATCTCATATTGTGGACATGTCATTGACAAGCATGGCTTACATAAATCACAAGAGAAGATTGAAGCAGTGCTGCAGGCACCCAAATGGGAAAATGTGTCACAACTCAGGTCATACTTGGTTTCTACTTCCACCGGTTTCTCTCAAACATTGCTACAGTGCTGTACCTATTGAATACACTGTTACAGACAGGAGCAAAGTGGGAATGGTCAGAAAGATGTGAAAATGCATTCAAGGAAACAGAGACTAATCACATCAGATGATCTGCTCACCCATCATGACCCATCCCTGCCCATCAGACTGGTGTACGATGTGTCCCCTTACAGCATTGCCGCCATTTTGTCACATACTATGAAAGATGGATCTGAAAATCCGATTGCATTTGCTTCAAGATCACTGATGAACACAGAACACAATTACACACAGATCGACTGAGAGGCCCTTAGTCTAGTATGTGGAGTAAAGGAGTTCCACCCCTGACTCTACGGACAACAGTTTACTGTAGTGACAGACCTCCAGATCCTTGAGGCCATTTTCAATCCCAGGAAGGGAATCACAGTGACATCTGCCGCCCGGTTGCAACGTTGGGCACATAGAGTTCAAGGGTTCCAAACAACACAGCAATGCTGAAAGCTCGTCATATCTTCCACTGTTGACAACTAAAGAAGAAAAGTCTTCAGTCTGTGACTCAGCAGAGTTGTTCCACAGAGCATTAGTGGACCAGCTGCCATTAACAAATTCTGAAATACGAAGAGAAACAAGTAATGACCCGACATTGTCAAAAGTCAATGTCGTCACCATGCAAGGATGGCTAGTTCATGGTATCCCTATGTTTCCAAAATTCTCAGTGAGACAAAATCAACTGTCTGTATGTCAAAGAATGCTGATGTCTGGATCTCATGCTGTGGTTCCCTCTAAACTGGATAGCAGAGTGTTAAAGAATCTGCATGAAGGACAGCTGGGTACAGTCGAGATCAAGAATCTTCACCCGAAACAAAGGATGCTTCACAGTTGTGGCAGTGCTTGAATACTCTCAGCTCTTTTAAAGTTAAATCAAGCAGCATAGGCAACAGCAGGGCTTCACTTCCAGATGAGCTCAATGCCTTCAATGCTTGCTTTCACCGTCAAAACTGGGAGGAACCATCAAGAACTCCCGCAGCCCCCTATGATCCTGTGAACTTAGAGGCCAAGCTACGAACAGCCTTCAGAAGCGTGAACCCACAGAAGCATTCAGCCCAGATGGGATACCTGGTCAAAAACTAAAAAACTGTACTGATCAAATTGCTGGAGTGTCCACTGAGACCTTTAACCTCTCACTTCAGCAATCTGAGGTACTTACCTAATTGAAACAGGATTCAACTCTACTGGTTCCTAAGAAGAACCTGCAACCTGCTTCAATAACTATCATCCAGTAGCACTCACATCCACAGTGACAAAGTGTTTTGAGAAGTTGGTGATAAAAATATCAACCCCTACCTAAGAAATGACTTGGATCTACTCCAATTTGCCTAGTGGAGCAAATTACAGACCGATTTCCTTGCTCTGCATCCTCTATAAACTCTACGAGAGACTCATACCGAAAAGAATATTCCCCTTAGTTGAAGATCTTCTAACACCAGACCAAGCCGGGTTCAGGCCAGGCCGCTCTTGCTGCGGTCAAGTCCCGAACTTAACCCAATATATTGAGGATGGTTTTGAAATGCGACAAATTACAGGGGCAGTATTCATTGACTTAACAGCAGCATAGGACACTGTGAATCACAGAGGCCTTCTACTGAAATTACCTAAAATGTTAAAGAATGAAACTACAGTCAGAGTAATAAGAAGCCTCCTAGAAAATCGCAGATTTAATGTAGAAATGAATGGAATTAAGAGTAGATGGAGTCCACAAAAGAACGGACTACCACAAGAATCAGTCCTGGCACCTCTACTGTTTAACGTCTACACAAATGACCAACCAACCTTTCCTAACTCATGCAGGTTTATCTATGCAGACGACCTATGCATAGCAACACAAGCTAACTCCTTCCAAGAAGTTGAAGTACGACTTACAGCAGTCTTCGAAGCAATGAAGCAGTATTATGAAAAATGGTCTCTGAACCCAAATCCATCAAAAACTCAAGTATGTGCATTCCACCTGAGGAATTGAGAAACAGCTTGGAAACTCAAGATCTGCTGGTGCGGGAAGGAGCTCGAACACCATCCAAGTCTAATTTACCTGGATGTAACACTGGATAGGACGCTCTCATTTGCCACCCACATCCAAAAACTCCGAGGGAAAGTCGGCTCTCGCAATTCTCTCTTGAAAAAATGAGCAGGGACCAAATGAGGAGCTAATGCTCACACACTTAGATCAACTGCCCTAGCACTCTGCTATGCACCTGCAGAATACTGTGCACCTGTGTGGGGCAGATCAGCCCATGTGAAGAAAATAGACCCGTTGCTTAACAAAGCCTGTCAAAAAATCACGGGCACACTGAACCCCACACCCACTAAAATCATTTACAGACTTGCAGGCATTGCTCCCCCAGAGATCCGAAGACACACTACAACAAAATTGAAAAAGATAAACAGAACTCAGATCCACGGCACCCACTACATCATCATTTGCCAGTTTCCAACCGCCTAAATTCGAGGAAAAGCTTTGCTACATTGGAGGAACTACTGCACGGAACATCCCCCCAAACATACAGGATTGACCTCTGGCAACAAACAGAAGCCAGAACCCCATCAAACAATACAGTGCAAGACCCCACAGAAATGTTGCCAGATGGGGCACTGCTTGACAGACAAAAGTGGTGCACTCTCAACAGAGCGAGAGCGGGAGATTGTAGGACGGGAGACAACATAGTGAAGTGCGTTTTAAAGACCAGCGAATCCTGTGAGTGTGGTGAAAGGGTGCAGAACATTGAACACGTTCTGCGCAACTGCCCACTCTCACCTGATTTAGCTGACACTGATCTGCTCAACATCAACCAAACAACATTAGAGTGGCTGGCTGTCTAGTGTGACAAGCTATGATGACTGGAGCAACAGGTCTACAGCAGATGCCATCTCATTGGCTCTTCACTCAACCCTGGAACATCTGGACAGCAAAGATGCATACATCAGGATGCTATTTATCGACTACAGCTTAACATTCAATACCATCTTCCCCTCAAAACTAATCAATAAGCTTCAAGACCTTGGCCTTAATATTTCCTTGTGCAATTGGATCCTCAATTTCCCCACTTGCTGAACCCAGATAGTTCAAATTGGCAACAACATCTCCTCCACAATCTCCATCAGCACAAGTGCACCACAAGTCTGTGTGCTTAGCCCCCTGCTCTGCTTGCTTTACACTTATAACTGTGTTGCTAAGCACAGCTCCAATGCCATATTCAAATTTACTGATGACACCGCTGTGATGAGTCGAATCAAAGGTGGTGAGAAATCAGTATAAAGTAGGAGCGAGATTGAAAATCTGGCTGAGTGGCGCCATATCAATCTCTTGTTCAATGTCAGCAAAACCAGAGAGCTTATTCTGGACTTCAGGAGGAGGAAACCAGAGGTCAATGAGCCAGTCCTCATTGGAAGATCGGAGGTGGAGAGAGTCTACAAATTCAAATTCCTCAGCGTTATTATTTTGTAAGACCTGCCCTGGGCCCAGCACTTATGAAAGTGCAATTACAAGGAAATCTCAGCAGTGCCTCTACTTTCTTAGGAGTTTGCAAACATTTGGCATGACATCTAAAACTTTAACAAATGTCGAGAGAAGCGTAATGGAGAGTATATTGACTGGCTGCATCACAGCCTGGTATGGAAACACCAATACACTCAAATGAAAACTCCTACAAAAAGTAGTGGATAGGACTCGGTCTATCATGGGTAAAGCCTTCTCCACCACCGAACGCATCTACACAAAGTGTTGTCGCAGGAAAACAGCATCCATCATCAGGGATCCCCACTACCCAGCCATGCTTTCTGCTCACTGCTGCCTCTGGAAGAAGGTACAGGAGCCTCAGGACTCACACCGTAGGTTCAGAAACAGTTATTAACTCTCAAATATCAGGCTCTTGAACCAAAGGGAATAACTTCACTCAACTTCACACGTCCCATCATTGAAATGTTCCCATAACCTACAGGCTCACTTACAAGAACTCTTCATCTCATGTTCTCAGTATTTATTGTTCATTTTTAAATTATTATTATTATTCCTTTCTTTTTATATTTGTTCATTTTGTTGTCTTGCTCACAAGTTGAACACCCAAGTTGATGCAGTTTTTCATTGATTCTGTTATGGTTATTACCCTCTTATGGACTTGTTGAGTATGCCTGTGAGAAAATGAATCTCTGGGCTCAATATGGTGACATAAATGTACTTGGATAATAAATTTGCTTTAAACTTTTAGCTTTGAAATATAATTACCCAAGGAACTTATGAAAACAACCTGTGATAGAATATCTAGTTTTCCACAATGCCGCTTTCCATATTATTAACTACAAATGTTCAACTTGGAACTTTGCTAAATAACACTACATTTGCAAGGTTCCACATTAAAAAGTCATGGATTGGGAAATTAGATAACTAGCCTGACTTATGTTTCTTTATAACCTTCCAATAAGTTATCTGAAGGTAAAAATTAGATTTCGTCAGCAAATGTGGCCACCTTGTTGAACATTTTGTTAAAATTGAACAAGTTAGACTCCTCACCAAATTTCCCATTTCTTTGAAACACTTGTCCTGAATTATTTATCCTGAAACCTAGAAACAGGGGAGTTGTGCAGCATAATGTTCCAGCAAGCTGCTTCAATGGATACAGAGACTACTGCTGATGCCTCAGTCACAGATATTATCGATCCTTGCTGCATTTGAATCCAAAGCTTTATTGCTCCATTATGGCCTGGTCTCATGTTTCTGTGTTCCCTTGCCTCACCCGTACCTTCAGCTTCTGCTGGTATTGACATCGAAAACAGCAAAAGTTTGAAGATGGTGATCACTTTATAGAAATATAGAATCATAGAAAACCTACAGCACAATACAGGCCCTTCGGCCCACAAAGCTGTGCCAACCATGTCCTTACCTTAGAACTACCTAGGCTTACCCATAGCCCTCTATTTTTCTAAGCTCCACGTACCCATCCAGGAGTCTCTTAAAAGACCCTATCATTTCCGTCTCCACCGCCGCTGCCAGCAGCCCATTCCACGTACTCACCACTCTCTGCATAAAAAACTTACCCCTGACATCTCCTCTATACCTGCTTCCAAGCACCTTAAAAATATGCCCTCTTATGCTTGCCATTTCAGCCCCGGGAAAAGGCCTCTGACTATCCACACGATGAATGCCTCTTGTTATTTTGTACACCTCTATCAGGTCACCTCTCATCCTCCATCACTCCAATGAGAAAAGGCCGAGTTTACTCAACCTATTCTCATAAGGCATTCCCCCAATCCTGGCAATATCCTTGTAAATCGCCTCTGCACCCTTTCTATGGTTTCCACGTCCTATCAGATCTGAATATTCCATGAATTGAAATTCAAAGATCAAGGTAAATTTATTATCTAAGTATGCATATATTACAGTATACTGCCTTATGATTCATTTTATTGGGGACATTTAAAGGAAAAAATACTACAGAATTTGCGAAAATCTATATATAAATAGACAAAGACTGACAAGCAACTAATGTGCAAAAAAAGACAAACTGTGTAAATAACAACAAAATATTGGGAACATGAGATGTAAAAAGTCCTTGAAAGTGAGTCTGTAGGTTGTAGAATCGGCGCAGGGTAGTGATGATTGGAGTTATCCACAAGGGTTCAGGAGCCTGATGGTTGTAGGTTAATAACTGTTCCTGAACCTGGTGGTGTGGGACCTAAGGCTTCTGTACCTCCTGTCAGATGGTAGTAGTGAACAGACATAGTCTGGATGGTGGAGTATTTGATAATGGATGCTGCTTGTCCGTAGCAGTAAATGGGGAAGGCTTTGCCTGTGATGCTCAGGGCTGTGTCCACCATTTGCTGTAGCCAGCTCATTCCTGAGTATTGGTGTTTCCATACCAAACGGTGATGCCACCAGTTATGATACTCTCCACCGTGTATCTATAGAAGCTTATCAAAGTTTATGGTGACGTGCTGAATCTACTCAAACTTCTAAGAAAGTAGAGGTACTGCCATACCATCTTAGTGTTGATACGCATATGCTCGTCCCAGAGCAGATACTGTGATATGTTAACACTAAGGAATTTAAAGCTGCTGACCTTCTCAACCTCTGTTCCCCTAAATGACTACTAATTCATGGACCTCTGACTTCTTCCTCCAGTAATCGATAACCGATTCTTTGCCGTTGCTGACTGATAAAGAGGTTGTGTTGAGGCAGCGCTGTCAGGTTTCCAATCTCCCTCCTATATGCCGATTTGACACCATAGTTAGTAGATCTGAGGGAGGTAAAGTTTATTTAGGAGCCACTGAAATACCATCTGAGGCATATTAGAGATGTTTGCTGATAACCTATAATATCGACAAACTTCTCTAAACAAATGTCAAGGAAGGAATGTCTTCTATGTTTCTGTTACTCAAGACAGGGTTTGACTGTGTTGTGCCATTTACTGCATAATACCTTCTGGAAAGCACCTGAAATGGTGAATAGCTTTTCATGTCAAAACAGCTTTAAGCTTTCACACTGTCAGATCATTCGAAGCACCCTAGAGACATCAGCCTTATCAGGCAGTTTGCAGTGCACAGATGTATTGAGCAAGTGACAAATGTTATGTTTGGGAGGGTATAATATACTTATCAATTTTCTGTGCAAAAAGGAAGGCATAAGCTGGGCAGGATTTTCGGTTCTAATCAGGAGCTGTTCCTTTATGTTCCTACAAAATGATTACAAATTATTGTTCCCTCTAGTCTATATAGACGTTAACCCTTCACATCTTCTACCTCGCCTTCCCTACCTCCACACTATTTCAACAGCATTCTGGGTCATATTTTGCTGCACTACTCCTATAGACCTTCAACCTTTCAACCATCTATTCAATCTAACATGAATTGCTGCCTCATCCATTAATCCTGGAAATAAGTTTTACAGTCTTGTACCTCTTCATTAAGAAATTTCTCTTTTACATTTCATATCCTTTAATCTTGCAGCATGAACTATATTTCTCCTACTTAAATAGTTTCATACTTCCAAATTACATCAACCAGTAATATATATTTTTCTTGTAGGAGGGGGGAGAAAAGAATGTACAGCATTTTACTTGTGTATAAATTGTCATGCATAACACCCCAGTAATCATCAAACTTTGCATTCCAATCTCAAGGCCTTCAAGATCAGACGGCAATTCCACTGAAATAATATTCAAGTGCCACAGAGGCAAAACAATTTGAATCAGTCACAACTATCTAGAATCCACCCATGCTGCATTAAGTGTTCAGTTCTGTATGAACGCAGAGGATAACAAAACTATTTGGAAAAATAGGCAGTTCTGCACTTTTTAGGGCTGCTGATTATACTGAGGAAAAGTACCAACAATGAAAGAGAAGTTTTACTTGAACACTTTATTGTTTTTTTTCCTGGCTGTACAGCTTTCTCATGCACAAGGAAAAAGGTGCAAGCAAAGGTGTAAAAGACTGCCTCTGTTATTAATTTTAGGAAAGGATAACATAAGAGTTCAACCTGAAAGCACAAAATTCAATTTGCATCAATCAACATAAACCTAGATTAGAACAAGTAGCTCCTCACCTGGTGAACGTAATGAATTTCTTTAAGGAGGTTACAAATTAGGTGAATAAGGGTGAGACAAAACAAGATTTCCAGAAGGCATATGACCCTGTCCAAAGATGTTTGTCCACAATATTAGAATGGATTTAAGAATATTTGTAAGGTAGAATGTGCAACATAGTACCACAGCCTTGGACCTGTTACCCCACAGCTCCAGCAGCCCTGGTTTGATCCTGACTTTTCGTGCTGTCTATGTGGAGTTTAGGTTCTTCCTGTGATCATGGGGGTTCTCCTGACCCCTCTCACATACCCAAGGCTGCTTATCTGTCCACAGTAAATTAACTGTAGTGAAGGTAGGTAGCAGGAGAGTTGGGGTGGGTGGGAGGAGGTTGTTGAAGGGCATTGAGAGAGAATAGTTTATGGGGAAATACACAGAGGAAGGCTCTGAGAGCCAGTATTATCTGTAGGCTGAATGGCCTCAGTTTGCATTTTGGAAATACAAGGAAAAACAATCAATTTGTTTTTATGAATCAAACCAAATTGTATTCATAATAGGCAATGTTTTCAGTAGTGTTCTGTTATATCCTTACATATCAATAGCACTGTTGGGGGTTAAAAAAAATGGCAGTGTGTAAAAGCCATTACTAATGCATTCTGACATGGTCTAAAACACTGAAAATGGTGGAGTCCTCTTAAATCTCTCCTCTCAAACTCCGGCTCTTGCATAACTGTGGGTGAAGTCAGAGTCCTAACTAATGAGCAGAGTGTATGAAACTGGTTATCATGATCCTATGTCAATCATTAATGTTGCGCAGTAGAAATCACAGCATTCTATAAACTAGAGGTTACATTTTCTGAAAAGGTGAACTTATTTCTGGTGCCTTGGTGCCTGCTGCCTTCTGGTCTCCTGTACAGAATAAGCTGAAGTCGCACCCCTACCCACCTCTCCGACCCCCACCCCCACCCAATATTTACAAGGTATTATGTAGGTTTCCAAAATCCTTACGGGGAAAATTTTACCTAGGCAAAACAAGACAAAACAAGTAAATAATTGCTAAAACTGAACTGTGTGAATGAAAAGAGGCCAATCAGTTTGGCAGATTGGAGGTATAGCAAGAGAGAGATCGCAGACTGAAGAAGTGAAATATGAGGAGGGGGATGGTTTGCAGACAATGTTTCACATGCAACTACTGTTCAGTTTCAGTGCCAAGTGCTTGATTCTTACATGATTTCAGCATCTCCTTTCTTTTAGAGGACATTTATTGATTTCCCTGCCATTATACTAAGTCCAGAGGACAAATTTCTAGATTAATCATATAAATAATGAACTGACAAGACAGCATTCAAACAATTTATGATTTTGTATTATGTAAACTGTCCATGAGACCCATTTGGAGAAAAAGTCTTTCTTCCCCAAAGTTACTGCTTTCTGTGAGAACACTTCCTTTGATATCATTTCAGTCTTTGCTTCATGGAAGGAGGCAAATTTGAGAGCCTCTCCGTATAAACAGATATTCAATTCAAAACAAATTGACGCAATACATACAAAAAATGCTGGTGAACGCAGCAGGCTGGGCAGCATCTATAGGAGGAGGTACAGTCAACGTTTCAGGCTGAGACCCTTCGTCAGGACTAACTGAAAGAGGAGATAGTAAGAGATTTGAAAATGGGAGGGAGAGGGGGAGAACCGAAATGATAGGAGAAGACAGGAGGGGGAGGGATGGAGCCAGGAGCTGGATAGTTGATTGGCAAAAGGGATACAAAGCTGGAGAAGGGAGAGGATCATGAGATGGGCAGCCTAGGGAGAAAGAAAGGGGGAGGGGAGCCCAGAGGATGGAGAGCAGGCAAGGAGTTATAGTGACAGAGGGAGAAAAGAGAGAGAGAGAAAAAAAGGGGGGAATAAATAAATAAATAAGGGATGGGGTACGAAGAGTCCCATGATCCTCTCCCTTCTCCAGCCTTATATCCCTTTTGCCAATCAACTTTCCAGCTCTTAGCTCCATCCCTCCCCCTCCTGTCTTCTCCTATCATTTCAGATCTCCCCCTCCCCCTCCCACTTTCAAATCTCTTACTAGCTCTTCTCTCAGTTAGTCCTGATGAAGGCTCTCGGCCCGAAACGTCGACTGTACCTCTTCCTATAGATGCTGCCTGGCCTGCTGCATTCACCAGCATTTTTTAAATGTGTTGCTTGAATTTCTAGCATCTGCAGATTTCCTCGTGTTTGCATTTTTAAAAACAAATTGACCCTCCTTTTGGAATGCAGCAGGCCTGCAAATGCTTTTGAATTCCTAATCCCAACCACGCATTTCGAGGTAACTCAATACTCACTGTGCATAAAGAAATTATGCATGACATTTATTTAATTCTGCAAATTGCTGACCTGCCTATGTTTGGCAGCATCATGCTGTTACTTTACTGGCAAATGTGCAAGTTGCAAGGGCAATCCAATGTCTTTTGTCTAATTCCAGAATTGATTCAAATGAATCAACATTAAGAAGGCACACTTATCCATTTCCTTGATGAGTTTTAAAAGAAGGAAACAAATGAGCAGTGTAAACAACTACAGAGGGTGCACATAAAGCAAGAGCTACCAATTCCAAAGACAGATGGCTCAGAATTGCAGAACCTGTAATGTAATTGTTTGAAAATAAGTTGTTGTTTAAAGTGGCCAGTCATGAAAATACATGGCATGATGATGGAAGCTGCAGTGATGACTGAATTGGAAATCTGCACTGAAGTTAAATAAAACTTCAGATTGTCATTTTGCTGATTAATAATTATGTTAAGGAATTTGTTTCGATAACAGAACTAAATATGTAAATAAATCAGTTTTATAAATTTATATGATAATGTTTATTGAGGTAAATTGTGCAGTTCTGTTATGTTTTGTAACTCCAAAAACTAAGTGAAGCTGGGGATACTCATGTGCTTAGTTTTACTTTCATTGTCTTTAGTGAGGCATGTGCATGTGACTTGGTGGCGTTATAGTGTATGCCATTCACATACTTCTTACATGTAAAGCAAAATGAGTAAATAAACAAAGAATGCTTAATCAAACAATATATTTACAATATTACTGAAATATTGAATACATTACACTCCTCCTTACTTAGCTATAAAATCCAACTCGATATAGAATGCATCTAAACTTCATTATGTAATGTATTGTTATCTAGTTACCTTTTTTATATATATAGTGTATATAAGATGACTCGAGAACAACACATTACATACTCCACAGCATAGTAAAATCTTAATTGCTCGTTCAGGACTTTAAATTTAATCGCTGTGGAGAATTTTTTTCTCTTGTTAGATTTTTGAGACCTTGGCCTCAATACTTCCTTGTGCAATTGGATCCTTGATTTCCTCACTTGCAGACACCAGTCAGTTCAGATTGGCAACAATGCAATCTCCATCGGCACAGGTACACCGGTAGGCTGAGCTTAACCCCCTCCACTGCTTGCTTTACACTTATGACTGTGCGGTTAAGCACAGCTCCTATGCCGTATTTAAGTTTACTGATGACACCACATTCGTAGACCCAATTAAAGGTGGTGACAAATCAGCGTATAGGAGGGAGATTAAAAATGTGACAGAGTGCCACAAATGCCACAACAACAACCTCCTACTCTATGTCAGCAAGACCAAGGAGCTGAGTATTGACTTCAGGAGGAGGAAACCAGAGGTCCCTGAGCCACCCTTCATCAGGGGATCAGAGATGGAGAGGGTCAGCAACTTTAAATTCCTCAGTGTTATTTCAGAGAACCTGTCTGGGGCTCAGCACATAAGTGCAATTACAAAGAAAGCGTGGCAGCACCTCTACTTCCTTTGGAGTTTGTGAAGATTCAACATTCCATCTATAACTTTGTCTAGCTTCTATAGATGTGTGGTGGAGAGTATATTGACTGGCTGCATCACAGCCAGGTGTGGAAACACCAAAGCCCTTGAACAGAAAATCCTACAAAATATTGTGTATATGGCCCAGTCCATCACAGGTAAAACTCTCCCCACCATTGGACATATTGACATAGAATGTTCTGACAGGAAAGCTGCATCCATCGTCAGGGAACCCAACACCCAGGCATGCTTTCTTCTCTCTGCTTCCATCAGGAAGAAGGTACAGGAGGTTCAGTACTCATACCACCAAGTTCAGGAACAGTTATTGACCCTCAACCATCAGGCTCCTGAACCAGAGGGGATAACTCACTCAGTTTCACTTGCCCCATCAATGAACTGTTCCCACAATCTATGAGTCTACTTTCAAGGACACTTCATCTCACGTTATTGATAGTCATTGATTATTTATTTATTTATTATGTGTTTGCACAGGTTGATGTCTTTTGCATACTGTTTGTCTGATTTTCATTGATTTTATTATGAATGTTGGATTCATTGAGTATGCCCACAAGAAAATGGATCTTAGGTTGTATATAGTGACATATATATACTTTGTTAATATATTTACTTGAACTTTGAACATCTTTCCTGACAAGGCTGGTCACTCTGCTTGGCAGGTGAGACTTGTAACTGTGAAATATTCTCAGGTTCTTGAACTTTCTCCCTGGTAGTTGTAGAAGTTGGCTCGGGAACTACAGGAAGTGGTTCTGACAGCTCTGGACACCTTTCTTTTCTAACAATTGACTGTTCTCTGCTGCTGATCATTGTGTCATCTCCTGATGACATCAAATGCAGCTCCACCATGTAGCAGAGTGGTCCAGTTCTGTCCTTAATCTTACCATGTATTAATCACCTCTGTAGTCCCTTGCCAGGAGTGAAATATTGAACCTCCCTGTTTCAGGAGCCTTTAATTTGCCTCAGCTACCATACCCCTTCTGAGATTTGGTTTGAGGAGACCCAAGCATGTGCACAAAGGACGTCCCAGGAACAGCATAGCTAGTGAATTGTTGGTTGTGGAGTGTGCTACATTGCGAATAGTAAGGAGGAAATTGGCAAGCTTCTGACTCAGTATCAATGTCGTGTGTCCTACTGACATTGCTCACAGTGCATTTCTTAGACTCTGAACAAACCTTTCTGCCAAGCCACTTGTAGGTGGGTGGTACGATACAGATGTAATATGTCTTATTCCATTCATTTTCAGGAATGACTGCATATGTTCAGCAACAAACTTCGGTCCATTGTCACTGACTAAGTGTCTGGAACATCAATCCTTGAGAAGCGGCTTCTTGAGTGTGTTAGGCTATAGTGGAGGCTTTTGGGAACACTTCTGGCCACTTTGCAGCTGCATCCACTTCTATCAAGAAATTTGTGCCCATGAATGGTCCTGCAAAATCCACATGAATCCTCTGCCAAGGCAATGCATGCCATTCCCAGGGACTGAGAGGCACTGCTCTTGGCACCTGGGTGTGTTGATATCCTGAACAGCTCAATCTGCTGATCTATCCCAGGTCACCAGACAAAGCTTTGAGCCAACGCTTACCTTTTAATCATGCCTGTATTACTGGCATACATGTACTTTTTGCTCTCAGCTTGGAAGATACAACAACTCTCAAACCCCACATAATGCAGTCCCTCTCAAGGGAATTTCATCCAGACACTGGTAAAAATGGGGAACTAGAATTTCTGCTGCATATTCCAGCCACTTTGGCTCGCCATGTAAATTTGAAACAGTGTGGGTTTTTTTCTGGTTTCTTTTGGATCATCTTTGCCATAATAGGGAGACTTTCAATTTGCATTAGTGAGAATGCACTGAAAGGACTGTTCTCTTTTGTAAATTTTTTTAGGCATTTCCTTTTCCAACGGTAAACAGAACAATCCATCAACATTTCCAGCATTAGTTGTCCTCTTGAATCCAATCTTGTAGTGGTGTCCTCCAAGAAACAGAGCCCATCTCTGCATTTCTGCTGCTGCTGTTAAACACCATTCTGTGGATTTAAGATGGACACTAGTAGTTGATGATCAGTAATGAGGGTAAACTCTCACCCATACAAGTATTGGTTGAATGTTTTACAAGCCAAACCAGACTCAAGGTCTGTCAAGTTGATAGAGAGGAGTTACAGGCAGGTGGTTACACCGGGGCCACGGGAGGCAGACAAGTGGGTCACGGTTAGGAGGGGGAAGGGGAAGAGTCAGGTAATAGAGTGTACCCCGGTGGCTGTGCCCCTTGACAATAGGTACTCCTGTTTGAGTAATGTTGGGGGGGACAGCTTACCTGGGAGAAGCGACAGTGGTCGTGCCTCCGGCACAGAGTCCGGCCCTGTAGCTCAGAAGAGTAGGGAAAGGAAGAGGGGGGCAGTTGTAATAGGGGACTCGATAGTAAGGAGGTCAGATAGGCAATTCTGTGGACGCAGTCCAGAGACCCGGATGGTAGTTTGCCTCCCTGGTGCCAAGGTCCGGGATATTTCTGATTGTGTCCAAGATATCCTGAAGTGGGAGGGGGAGGAGCCAGAGGTCGTGGTACATATAGGTACCAATGACATAGGTAGGAAAAGGGAAGAGGTCCTGAAAGGAGGATATAGGGAGTTAGGAAGGGAGTTGAGAAAAAGGATCGCAAAGGTAGTAATCTCGGGATTACTGCCTGTGCCACGTGACAGTGAGAGTAGGAATGCAATGAGGTGGAGGATAAATGCATGGCTGAGGGATTGAAGCAGGGGGCAGGGATTCAAGTTTTTGGATCATTGGGACCTCTTTTGGCGCAGGTGTGACCTGTACAAAAAGGACGGGTTACACTTGAATCCTAGGGGGACCAATATCCTGGCGGGGAGATTTGTGAGGGCTACTGAGGTGACTTTAAACTAGAATGGTTGAGGGGTGGGAATCAAATTAAAGAGACTAGGAGAGAGGAGGTTAGTTCACAACAGGAGGATGGGAACCAGAGCAGAGAGACAGAGGGGCGTAAAATGAGGGTAGAAGCAAAAAGTAATAAGGTGAAAAGTAAAAGTGGCGGGCCGGCAAATCCAGGGCAAAAATCAAAAAGGGCCACCTTTCAACATAATTGTATAAGGGCTAAGAGTGTTGTAAAAGCGAGCCTGAAGGCTTTGTGTGTCAATGCAAGAAGCATTCGTAACAAGGTGGATGAATTTAAAGTGCAGATTGTTATTAATGATTATGATATAGTTGGGATCACAGAGACATGGCTCCAGGGTGACCAAGGATGGGAGCTCAACTTTCAGGGATATTCAATATTCAGGAGGGATAGACATGAAAGAAAAGGAGGTGGGGTAGCGTTGCTGGTTAAAGATGAGATTAACGCAATAGAAAGGAAGGACATAAGCCGGGAAGATGTGGAATCGATATGGGTAGAGCTGCGTAACACTAAGGGGCAGAAAACGCTGGTGGGAGTTGTGTACAGGCCACCTAACAGTAGTAGTGAGGTTGGGGATGGTATTAAACAGGAAATTAGAAATGTGTGCAATAAAGGAACAGCAGTTATAATGGGTGACTTCAATCTACATATAGATTGGGTGAACCAAATTGGTAAGGGTGCTGAGGAAGAGGATTTCCTGGAATGTATGCGGGATGGTTTTTTGAACCAACATGTCGAGGAACCAACTAGAGAGCAGGCTATTCTAGACTGGGTATTGAGCAATGAGGAAGGGTTAATTAGCAATCTTGTCATGAGAGACCCTTTGGGTAAGAGTGACCATAATATGGTGGAATTCTTCATTAAGATGGAGAGTGACATAGTTAATTCAGAAACAAAGGTTCTGAACTTAAAGAAGGGTAACTTTGAAGGCATGAGACGTGAATTAGCTAAGATAGACTGGCAAATGACACTTAAAGGGTTGGCGGTGGATATGCAATGGCAAGCATTTAAAGATCGTATGGATGAACTACAACAATTGTTCATCTCAGATTGCAAAAGAATAAATCAAGGAAGGTAGTGCACCCGTGGCTGACAAGGGAAATTAGGGATAGTATCAATTCCAAAGAGGAAGCATACAAATTAGCCAGAAAAAGTGGCTCACCTGAGGACTGGGAGAAATTCAGAATCCAGCAGAGGAGGACAAAGGGCTTAATTAGGAAGGAGAAAAAAGATTATGAGAGAAAACTGGCAGGGAAAAGCTTTTATAGATATGTGAAAAGAAAAAGATTGGTTAAGACAAATGTAGGTCCCCTACAGACAGAAACAGGTGAATTGGATATGAGGAGCAAGGACATGGCAGACCAAATGAATAACTACTTTGGTTCTGTCTTCACTAAGGAGGACATAAATAATCTTCTGGAAATAATAGGGGACAGAGGGTCCAGTGAGATGGAGGAACTAAGAGAAATACATGTTAGTAGGGAAGTGGTGTTAGGTAAATTGAAGGGATTAAAGGCAGATAAATCCCCAGGGCCAGATGGTCTGCATCCCAGAGTGCTTAAGGAAGTAGCCCAAAAAATAGTGGATGCATTAGTGTTAATTTTTCGAAACTCTTTAGATTCTGGACGAGTTCCTGAAGATTGGAGGTTGGCTAATGTAACCCCACTTTTTAAAAAAGGAGGGAGAGAGAAACCAGGGAATTATAGACCGGTTAGCCTAACATTGGTGGGGAAAATGCTAGAGTCAGTTATCAAAGATGTGATAACAGCACATTTGGAAAGCAGTGAAATCATCGGACAAAGTCAGCATGGATTTGTGAAAGGAAAATCATGTCTGACGACTCTCATAGAATTTTTTGAGGATGTAACTAGTAGATTGGATAGGGGAGAACCAGTGGATGTCATATATTTGGATTTTCAAAAGGCTTTTGACAAGGTCCCACATAGGAGATTAGCGTGCAAACTTAAAGCACATGGTATTGGGGGTAAGGTATTGATGTGGATAAAGAATTGGTTGGCAGACAGGAAGCAAAGAGTGGGAATAAACGGGACCTTTTCAGAATGGCAGGCAGTGACAAGTGGGGTACCGCAAGGCTCAGTGCTGAGACCCCAGTTGTTTACAATATATATTAATGACTTGGATGAGGGAATTAAATGCAGCATCTCCAAGTTTGCGGATGACACGAAGCTGGGTGGCAGTGTTAGCTGTGAGGAGGATGCTAAGAGGATGCAGGGTGACTTGGATAGGTTAGGTGAGTAGGCTAATTCATGGCAGATGCAATTTAATGTGGAAAAATGTGAGGTTATCCACTTTGGTGGCAAAAACAGGAAAACAGATTACTATCTGAATAGTGGCCAATTAGGAAAAGGGGAGGTGCAACGACCTGGGTGTCATTATACACCAGTCATTGAAAGTGGGCATGCAGGTATAGCAGGCGGTGAAAAAGGCGAATGGTATGCTGGCATTCATAGCAAGAGGATTCGAGTACAGGAGCAGGGAGGTACTACTGCAGTTGTACAAGGCCTTGGTGAGATCACACCTGGAGTATTGTGTGCAGTTTTGGTCCCCTAATCTGAGGAAAGACATCCTTGCCATAGAGGGAGTACAAAGAAGATTCACCAGATTGATTCCTGGGATGGCAGGACTTTCATATGACGAAAGACTGGATCAACTAGGCTTATACTCATTGGAATTTAGAAGATTGAGGGGGGATCTTATTGAAA
The DNA here is from genome assembly GCF_963921235.1 of Mobula hypostoma. Lineage (NCBI taxonomy): Eukaryota > Metazoa > Chordata > Chondrichthyes > Myliobatiformes > Myliobatidae > Mobula > Mobula hypostoma. The sequence goes on along the minus strand of NC_086102.1, from coordinate 67,622,483 downwards.
CATATAAAATCCTAAAGGGATTGGACAGGCTAGATGCAGGAAGATTGTTCCCGATGTTGGGGAAGTCCAGAACGAGGGGTCACAGTTTGAGGATAAAGGGGAAGCCTTTTAGGACCGAGATTAGGAAAAACTTCTTCACACAGAGAGTGGTGAATCTGTGGAATTCTCTACCGCAGGAAACAGTTGAGGCCAGTTCATTGGCTATATTTAAGAGGGAGTTAGATATGGCCCTTGTGGCTACAGGGGTCAGGGGGTATGGAGGGAAGACTGATACAGGGTTCTGAGTTGGATGATCAGCCATGATCATACTGAATGGCGGTGCAGGCTCGAAGGGCCGAATGGCCTACTCCTGCACCTATTTTCTATGTTTCTATATTTCTATCTGTTTGTAATTTTTCTCTGCAGCAGTAAGAGAACGTGACACAAAGGTTATGGGGCATTCACTTTCATCACTCATACCATGTGACCTGACTGCTCCAATAGTCAATGGTGTGACTAGAGTAAGTGATGCTTGTTTTAAAGAATACTTCATCATCTTCATCATCGCCAGTAACACAGAGGTGATCCAGATAATGCTAACAGCTTGGGCAACATTGCAGCACCTGGTTCATAGCTTTCTGCCAGAGTGCAGGTCTAAACGCTACTCCATAAATAAGCCTATTACAGTGATAAGGCTGTCTGAGTGTTTATGGTGGGAATCACTTTGGATTTTTCTTCCATCTCCATTTGTAGGTAGGCCTCAACCAAATCCACTTTGCTGAAATATTTGCTGCAAAAAGTTTTGCTAAGATATCCTCTATCAAGGCAGAGGCTATTGATCTACTTTCAGATCCTGACAGTCCCATCCTCCTTTGCTACTGGCATTGCCCATAGGCTCCACTCAACCTTGGAAATAATTCCTTCAGCCTCCATGAGATCTAGCTCGCTGGCTACTTCATCAAGGATGGTATAAGGAACCAGACAGACTTTGTAAAACTTGACTGTGGCATTTTCATTTAACACTATTTTACACTTGATATGTTTCAGTTTTCTAATGCCATCCTTCAACACTTTTGTGGCCTCATGCAGTATCTTTCTTAATTTGCTTTTAGTTGAATCTATTACAGTGGATGTGGCATGAAAACTGGGGATGAATCTCCAATCAAGTTGTTAGTTGTCTCAGCCAATCATGACCCCACAATGCTGGTCCTCCTGTTTTTTCACATACAAGCTTGGTTGTTGTATTCCACTGTTATGAAAGTCATTCCCACAGAAGTCATCTTTTCTCTAGTATAAGTTCTGAGTTGGATATCTGCAAGCTTCTGTTCAGTATCTTTGAAATGCTATTCAACTCATTTTGTGGAATGACTGAAACAGCTGAGCCCATGTCCATTTCCATTTTAATTTATTTGTCATTCACTTCTGGTAAAAACCACATTGTTTTTTTTTCCTGTTAATCATTTAATCACTGTATGGTTATCAACAGATTCATTTCATCCCCTACCTCCTTCTTCCTTCTTTTTCTTGACCACAGCCTCTATACCCCTCGAATGCCAAGGTTCCCTAAACATGCCAGATTTACCCTTCACCAGGAAAATTTTGCACCTCGATTCCTGATATCACACTACTAAAATCCTTCCCATGCAATTCATTACTTCCCTTTACAGCATGCTCTCCCAATTAACTTTTGCTGGAACTTGTCAAATTCCTCAGAAAATATCCCTGCCTCAGTTTAGGGTCCTAACCCATGGGTCTGTCTTTTTCTTTTCCAACACGAGCATAAAACTATTTGAATTTTGATCACTGGTGTTCCCTGACCGCTACCTCTATTACTTGCCCATCCTCCTTCCCCAAGAGGAAGTCGACTATTATACGTTACCGAGTAGGTCCTTTGTACACCCTGTAGCCACTTTATTAGGTACACCTGTTCGTTAATGCAAATATATAAGTAATTAATCACACGGCAGCAATTCAATGCATAAAAACGTGCAGACATGGTCCAGAAGTTCAGCTGTTACACAGATCAAACATCAGAATGGGGAAGAAATGTGATCTAAGTGACTTTGACCGTGAAATGATTGTTGGTGCCAGACACGGTGGTTTAAGTAGCTCAGAAACTGCTGACCTCCTGGGATTTTCACACACAGCAGCGTCTCAAGTTTATAGAGAATGGTGTGAGAAACTGAAAGTATCCAGTGAGCAACAGTTCTGTGGGCAAAAGTGCCTTGTTAATGAGAGAGGTGAGAGGAGAATGGCCAGACTGATTCAAGCTGACAGAAAGGCAACAGTAACTCAAGTAACTGTATTCACCATGCATTACAACAGTGGATACAGAAGAGCATCTCTGAACGCACAACACATCAAACCCGGAAGTGGATGGGTTACAGCAGCAGAAGACCATACATAGGAGCTACATTGTGGCTACTGAGAGTATATTGACTCTGGAAGCTTTGCTGGGCACTTTTCACAAATTTCATTCCATCCAGACCCTTAACAGTCTGGGTAGTCCTGTCAATACAGGGAAATGATGAAGAGTGAATTCTCCCGGTTAATCCAGCTTCTTTACAAATATTTTAATGATGACCTTCAATCTCAATTGTATCTGTTCTCATGTCAACAGCTTTATTACCAGTACTTCTGAGATGTCTTCTTTTTCCTTAACTATGCTTTCCATTCTATCAGAGTTAACAGTGCTCACAGTCACTCCTGCTCTATTTGGTACACTTCTACTCTCAGCTCTTTTATTCCCACCAGGACCACAATTAGAGCTCCCTTTGTCCTCACATTCTACCAAATCACCTTCCACATTCAACAATCATTCTCTGTCATTTTTGTTGCCTCGAGGTGCATCTTCCCTTTCCCTTCCAGCATTCAGAAGGGATTCTTCCATTTTAATTCATTCTTCCTCTCCACCAATTCTAACTCTATTTGTTGTGCAGTTCCATTCACTGGAGATGCGACCTCTGCTCTTTTACCTCTTCCCTTACCACAATGCAGGGACCTAACCACTTCTTGCAGGTGAAGCGACAACTCTCTTGTGCTTCTTCCAATTTAATACATTGCACACTGTACTCACAGCACGGTCTCCTCTAGACTGAAGAAACTATTCACATTACAGAACCTCTGCTCTCTTGACAAGGGTGACCCTGAGTTTCCAGGGTTTTAATTCTCCATCCTACTCCCATTCTGACATTTTACATTCTTCCAGCAAAGTCCAAGGTAAAATTGGAGAATGGCACCTCTTCAATCTCAGCACTTTGTGGTTTTCTGGTCTTGATATTGAATTCAACAGTTTCAGATATTCATCAAGCACCTACTGACACAACCAATCGACAGATGACTCAATAGCCACACTTCTACACACCGTCCTTACATATCTGAAGAAGATGCTTATGTGAGAATGCTGTTCTTGAACTACTGTTCAGCATTCAACACCATGATTCCCTCCAGGCTTGACAAAAAGCTTAGAGACCTTGGCCTTCACCCTGCCTTGTGTAGCTGGATCCTGGACTTCCTGTTAGATCGCTGGCAGGTGGTAAGAGTGGACTCCCTCTCATCTGCTCCTCTGACCCTCAACACAGGTGCCCTTCAAGGTGGTGTCCTAAGCCCCCTTCCATTACTCTCTATATACTCATGACTGTGTCACCACCCACAGCTCCAATCTGCTAATTAAATTTGCAGATGATACTACATTGATTGGCCTTATCTCAAATAATAACGAGGCAGCTTATAGAGAAGAAGTAATCACCCTGACACAGTGGTGTCTAGAAAACAACCTTTCCCTCAGTGTCGCAAAAACAAAGGAGCTGGTTGAGGACTACAGGAGGAATGGAGACGGGCTAACCCCTATTGACATCAATGGATCTGAGGTTGAGAGGTGAACAGCTTTAAGTTTCTCTGCATACACTTCACTAAGGATCTCATGTGGTCTGTACATATCGGCTGTGTGGTGAAAAAAGCACAACAGTGCCTCTTTCACCTCAGACGGTTGAGGAAGTTTGGTATGGGCCCCCAAATCTTAGAACTTTCTACAGGGGCACAATTGAGAACATCCTGACTGACTGCATCACTGCCTGGTATGGGAATTGTACTTCCCCCAATCGCAGGATTCTGAAGAGTAGTGCGGAGAGCCCATAGCATCTGTAGATATGAACTTCCCACCGTTCAGGACATTTACAAAGACAGGTGTGTAAAAGGGGGCAGAAGGATCATTGGGGACCCGAGTCACCCCAACTACAAACTGTTCCAGCTGCTACCACCCAGGTATGGTATCACAGTATAAAAGCCAGGACCAATAGGCTCCAGGACAGCTTCTTCCACCAGGCCATCAGACTGATTAATTCATGCTGATACAATTGTGTTTCTATGTTATATTGGCTGTCCTATTGCACATACTATTTATTATAAATTACTATAAATTGCACATTGCACATTTAGACAGAGATGTAACATAAAGATTTTTACTCTTCACGTATATGAAGGATGTAAGTAATAAAGTCAATTCAATTCAATATTGCAAACAAACTTTCTTTAGAACAGGTCAGTTCAAATCTAGGGTCATCCCCTGTAATAATATCTCAGTTTTTTTCTCTCCAAGTGTGCCCAATTTTTCCAGTATTCTGGTTTTTTTGTTTCATTTTTACAAGCTTTGGTGCTGTGAATGTTTTGAAAGTACCTTTGGGATATTTTGCTAGTATTTATACCTACTGATACATAACTTATAGAAGAATAACCTTTGCTGAAGTTTTCAAGGTCTGTTTTGTCTTTAATATGCAAACTGAGTGCTTTCAGTGAACTGTTTCAGTTGAAATTAAGATTAAAAAATGTGTAAAATCATCTGGTAAATAAAAGATTTCAAGGGGTGATACAAAAGACGCAACAAATAAAGTCAATAAAAGAGCAGTAAGTTAATTTTGAAAGCCATAACAGGTTTTATATAGAGTTCCATCAATAAAGATTTCCATCAATATTCCTAAACTGAAATTCTGTAATGGCTATCTTTATTATTTTGTTCCTCATTATTTCCAGTTTGTGCACTGACTCAGCAGATTTTTTTTTAAATAGACACTTCAGATTGAAAATAAACAGATTTTAAAATAGTGTAAAGTATGGAGATATTCTGAAGAAAGTATTACTCTGACCAGTCTTGCTCTGGAGTTATTTGCTCCTCTGAGAAATAATTTTCATTGAAAGGGCAATCCAGAGAAACATTTTTGCAAGTAAAACCTGTTTGATTCCTAACATGAAATTATTACATGCTTCACTACATGAAGTGAAGGAGTTGGCAAATTGAGCATTACCAACAGTTTGGCAAAATGGAAGAAAGAGGAAGTTGTATTCATAGAAGGCTCTGCAAATGCCACAATTATCCAAAATTGCATGAATGCTTGTAATTTTGAAATGCTTTCCTGAACTATAGATGACCCTAATTTGGGTTGGCTCTCCAGTTTTTCTAACTGTGAAACTGATTGAATAGTTATGTGCCTTTTTGCATGGACAGATAATTGTGAAGTCCATCCTATTCTGTGCAAACTATTTTGGTATATATTATCTGATCATACTTCAACAAACCATAAAGAACAAAATAAAAGGCAATGAAATTTTGATTTCTGGACTCTCTTATTTCAACCCAGTCACTGATATAATCATTAATGTCAACGCTATTGGGGAAACTGCAGGAAAAAGAACGCAGTTCAAAGAATGACCACGTCTTTTAGTAGAAATGTACAGTATAAACATTTTTTAACAAATAATCAAGAGGTGGTTGGAGTGCAGAATAGCTCAAAACATGAGATCAAATACACCAGCTAAAAATAGTTCGAAGTCAGATCCTTTAATCCAAGTGAACTAAGAATAAAATAATTAAAATTTAGTTTAGCCTTGTCGGAGCTACAGTATATGGTCAGAAATTAAATGGTGCCTGATTTGACACATTCACAAGACGGCCAAACATTGTAGTATTTAAGAGGCATTCTCTGGGATATTTATAAGCATATGAACTCCCAGGAACCATGTGCTGCTGAAGGGGCCTAGCTTGATGAAAGATCTTTCCTTTGTGTTCCAAACACAGTGGAACAAAAATAATCAAAAATATTCTGGTCCTGATTTGGTGAGAGATAGGGCTGGTTTTGAGGGTAGGACAATGCGTCATGCTAATTGGAAGAAAAACGGGATCAGAAGGTTACAGATCGAGGGTGGTTAAGGATAGGTTTGGTTAGGATTCGAAAGATGCAGGGGGGGAAAGAAGTTGGCAGAGGGTTTATGCTCCCAGTGCAGTCATGTAAAAACTTTAATTAAAGAGTCATTATCTAAGTGCTGGAAGCCTATTAAGGCAAAGTCCTTCAAGTAATGCTGATGCAGACCTCTAAGCTACCATGTTTTGACTCTTTTGAGATCAGTTCATGTTCAAAGACACAACACTTAGACTAGCAAGTATATCACTACCATTACAGACTTGATCAGCAAGTGAGTTGACGATTGTGTACCAATGAAGTCAATCCAAGTGTTCCCAAACCAGGAACCATGGATAAATGGGAGATCCACTCCATCCTCAAGTCCAGAACAGCGTTCAAATTAGATGATTCTGCCTTTTACAAGAAATGGAGGTATGACCTCCATAAGGCTATCAGGAATGCCAAGAGATAATACCAGTCTAAAATAGAATCCAAGACCAGCGGTCAGCTGTGGCAGAACTTATATGCTATAAAATAAAGGCAAGCAGCATTGCTGACAATAATGCATCACTTCCTGATGAGTTTAATACATTCTATGCACATTGTGAACAGAAGGGGATTGGAGTGTCACTACCCACCCTTGCAGTCTCCAATGGAACTGAATCCCCATTCACAGTTGCTGATGTAAGATCAGTCTTCCAGAGAGTGAACTTACAGAGGGCAACTGACCCAGATGGTGTCTCTGTCTGTGTCCTTAGATCCTGTGCAGATCAGCTGGTGGGGGTACTTGCAGACATTTTTAACCTCTTCCTGCTTCAATGTGAGGTTTCCAACTGCTTTAGTACTAACCAGGCCTGAGCCTGTTTAGCTTCCGAGATCAGATGAGATCAGGCGATCTTGATACCTAAGAAAAACAAGGTGGCATTAATGACTAATGCCTGCTGGCTCTGCCATTTACTATTATGAAGTGCTTTGAGAGTCTGTTCATGATATTTATTTACTCCAACCTCCCAGAGAACCTCAACCCACTGTGATTTGCCTACTGCTTAAACAGGTGGACACTATCTCCCCTGTCCTAAACTCAACTCTGGAGCACCTGGACAGTAAAGATGCTCATTCTAGACTATAGTTTATTGACCACAGCTCTACCTTCAATACTATAAAAGTTGGGGAGTAGTACCAGAATAGGTTTGGAGCACAGACTGTTCCACATAACCAACGAAGAGGCAGGCATAGCTGGGGCCCATGCGAGTTCCCATAGCTACACCCTTGGTCTGAAGAAAGTGGGAAGAGCCAAAAGAGAAGTTATTAAGTGTGAGTACCAGTTCCGCCAACCGGAGGAGGGTAGTGGTGGTGGGGAACTGGTGAGGTCTATTGTCCAGAAAGTAGCGGAGGGCTTTGAGGCCTTCCTGATGGGGAATGGAGGTATATAAGGATTGGACATCCATAGTGAAAATGAAGCGGTTGGGACCAGGGAACTGGAAGTTATTGAAGAGGTGGAGAGCATGGGATGTATCCCGGATGTAGGTGGGGAGAGACTGAACCATGGGTGACAAAATGGAGTCCAGGTAGGCAGGTACAAGTTCAGTGGGACAGGAGTAGGCAGAAACTATGGGTCTACCGGGACAGTCAGGCTTGTGGATCTTGGAGAGGAGGGAAAATTGAGCGGTCCCTGATCCACACGTCCCTCCCCATGGATCTCCCACCCGGCACTTATCCCTGTAAGCGTAAGTGCTACACCTGTCCCTACACCTCCTCTCTTGCCACCATTCAGGGTCCCAAACAATCCTTCCAGGTGAGGCAACACTTCACTTGTGAGTCTGTTGGGGTCATCTATTGCATCCGGTGCTCCCGGTGCGGCCTCCTCTACATCAGTGAAACCCAACGCAGATTGGGGGACCACTTCGTCGAGCACCTCCGCTCCGTCCGCCACAACAGACAAGATCTCCCGGTAGCCACCCATTTCAACTCTGCTTCCCACTCTCATTCAGATATGTCCATACATGGCCTCCTCTACTGCCATGATGAGGCTAAACTCAGGTTGGAGGAGCAACACCTCATATACCATCTAGGTAGTCTCCAGCCCCTTGGTAGGAACATAGAATTCTCCAACTTCTGGTAATTCCCTCCCCCTCCCTTCCCCTATCCCTATTTCACTCTGCCCCCTCCCCCAGCTGCCTATCACCTCCCTCATGGTTCCGCCTCCTTCTACTACCCATTGTGTTTTCCCCTATTCCTTCTTCACCTTTCCTGCCTATCACCTCCCTGCCTCCCTTCCCCCACCCCTTTATCTTTCCCCTTACTGGTTTTTCACCTGGAACCTACCAGCCTTCTCCTTCCCACACTCCCCCCACCTTCTTTATAGGGCCTCTGCCTCTACCCTCTTCAGTCCTGACAAAGGGTTCCAGACCGAAACGTTGACCGATTGTTTCCACGGATGCTGCCCGACCTGCTGAGTTCCTCCAGTGTATTGTTAAGGATTCTGTTAGTTTTATTGTGGAAGCAGATACCCGATTAGCTCCATTCAGAGAGTCTTCATTTTGAGAATGATCCATCTCACAGTGTCACTTGGTCGAACTACCTCTATAAATACTCTAGCCTCTGTCTCTACATGAAAATCTTTGGCTCGGATATTGGCAGTGCACACCATGCCACTTATCTACCAGCATCACTGAAGGACATCTTGGACAAGTCCTTCATTCGGGACTTCCAGTGGACACAGGTCTGTGGTGCCTCGAGCTGCGCCTAGAGAGAGGGGCCCTGTCACAACCACGGATTCAGCAGCGCAGCAGATTCAGCAATTGCGCACTTCAATATGCACGTGTCTGCTAATTATTATTTCATTGTGATAGTATTTAACTCCGTTCATTCCGTCATAGTTTTTGTCGAGACTTGGACATAGCTACGCTTCGTTATCTGCATTCTGCCTTGCCTGAGAAATTGGACTGTTGCATCAACTGACTCTGAAGACTAGCGGTATTTGTTTTATTCTTAGTTGTTCTTTTCAGATGCAGTGTAGGCTTTGTTTTCGATTTGAGTGTTTTAGTCAACGGCCCTGTTTGGCCTATCGTTTATTGTTTTCTTTTTCCCTTTAACATTGTTCGCATTAAAGTCTGTGAAATATTGACCCGCTTCCGTGTCTCTCACTCCACACTTGGGCCATATCTGAACCTGGTAACACAGGATGTAAGAAAAGATTTTCACTGTACCTCAGTAAAGGTTTCAAAGGTACATTTAATGTCAGAGAAATGTATACAATATACATCCTGAAGTGCTTTTTCTTCGCAACCATCCACAAAAAACAAAGGAGTGCTCCCAAAGAATGAACAACAGTTAAACATTAGAACCCCAAAGTCCCCCCAGCTCCCCTCCCACCCACACGTAAGCAGCAGCAACCAATGATGCCCCCTCCCCCCACCAGCAAAAAAAAGCATCGGCACCCACCACCGAGCACTCAAGTGTAAGCAAAGCAACAGCAAAGACATGACTTGCAGTACTCCAAAGACTACTCACTCACCCAGTATTTAACATACCACTGGCTCTCTCTCTCTCCCTAATAAGGGAGAAAAAGGTGTCTCCCTTTCACAGGAGATTGGAGACATACAAACAACTCGCTGGTTTATGATGTTAAAAGTCCATTGCGTTGCTTTTTCCGAGTTCTGTGCCCAAAGATCTCGGGTCTCTGGGCACACAGCCTTAGATCTTCCGACTCCCACGACCTTGGTGTGCCGAATAACGGCCGATCGTGAAACCCTGAGAGCGGGTCCCATTCCCGCAAAGAACCGTAGTCAGCATGTAACTCCGGGTCAAGCTCTTCAAAAGAACCCTGAAAGGGAAAAATAGGGATATTAAAGATGGAAATAGAGCTGTTTCCGAAGATGCAAGCAAAGGAGTTGCAGTTAGGCGCCACTGGTTTTCCTAAACTCCTCCTCCCACATTGGATGATACATTGGACAACAGTTCTTTTTGAAAGTGTTGCTTCCTCAGAATTTTTTTTATTTATGATAGACCCCCTTGAAGTTGAACGCAAATATAATTTCAGACTACTTGTATCATGTAGGAATTTGGAGAAACAAGAAATTAACTTATATTGAATATAAAGTGTTTAATTGCGTAACAGTGCTGATATTTTGCAATAGTTCAACTAAGGTTAAAATAATTTTTTGATGATTTTCATTTGTACTCAATGTCTGAGGTTCTAGCTTATACGTCCAACAATAATCAGCCAGCATTGATGGATTCCAGTTGCCCTGATACCATTTCTTCATTACCACAATGTCCTGGTGAAACCTTTCACCATGCCACTTACTGACAGCACCTAGATTTGCAGGGAGGAAGTCTTATTGGGAATGCAGAAGATGAAACTTTAGTGACATGTAACACTTCATGGTTTTGTATGGCTGAAGTATGTTGTCACCAGCTGCATGTAGTTTGCTGCTCTGTCAAGAAAAATTTCAACAGCATTCTTGAATGCCTTCCATGTGATTTTCTCTGGTTTTCCACAAGAAGTTCTTCGAATTGCCTGTTATTGTCACTGACCTGCTGATTTGGCATCAGTTATTCTGGAAAACATCGGTCTCAAATATTGAACTCCTTCGCGGAAATTTATAGCCTTTCTAAAAGACCATGCAGCATCCATCCTGCTGAAGCATGCCTGGACAAGATAGAAAACTTTTCATCTTACATTGTGGGCAACATTTTAACTTACTTGAACTATGAATTGAAATAACAAATATAGCCAATTCCAAGAAAAGGTGCATGATAGGGAAACTTCATGGTGATTTTTAAGATCGGCAGCCCAAATTTCGTAAGATATACACATAAGTATTTAGGAAGTCCTTGTTCTTCATTGTAATAAAATAATTTACCAATTTACCAACTGAAGTTCCGCTTCAGCACATGTGGACAATGTTTGTCTTCTGGCATTTCTGTTTGTCAAAAGTCCCAGAAGTTATCCTATTGGACATCACTTTGCTTGTACTGAATCCTGGTGTCCAGTATCTTAGAGGCCATGCAACTTGCAGCAAATGCCCAATTTTCTTGATTGAATCGGGTTGTCCAAAATAAGAATGGCACCACGCAGCTCAGATTTGGAACAGCATAACCTGTCTGCTATGCATAATACATGAACAGGGATATTAAAAACTCATCAAATTATAAATTAAAACAAAGGCAATTATAAAATGGGGATTGAATGAAGTATCATTAGACTCTCCAGACCTTGTTACCTGGTGGTGTAGCCACTATTTTTGCAGTACAACAGTGATCAATGAGTACATTATTCATGCTTTTGCTACTGCCCAATACTTTAGGACACAAATATTGTTATTAGTTTCATTGATGTCAATGCTGACCTGTTAACATTCTGGGTCACCACTTATTGTGGAAAACATGGAAGTGAGAATGGGTGGAGGAATGGGAAGTCAGTTTGGTGATGGGGGAGTAGAACAGATTTCTCTAGGATTTTGCCACATTCAAGGCCTGAATCACATCAATGTTTATTGTCTCTTTATGAGCTGAAAACAGGCTGATTGGGGAACCACCTAGATGCAGGCCAGGTGAATGTTAAAGTATATAGAGTGCCTTGCCAGTTGGGAGCAGATTGGAGGGCTGTGCATTTCCCAGCCATCTGCATACCCACCTACAAGCCTACTTGCATTAAAATCAATAGGTTGAGTAGAACTTTGAGCTTATTAACAATTTTATATCTCACCCAATTACCAGTATTAAAATTCGCCCTTGTACACCAGCATCTTATAACAGCAGAATCATTCTTCAAAATGTCAATATATACAATGGGGGGAAAAAACAGATCAATATCTTGTAACGTCAAAATTCTATAAAATTTAGATTCAATGGCACATAGTACAATCTGTAATTAATTTAGGCCAAATTTTCTTTGCAGTAGGGTATGTAGCTGGAGGTCTGATTTGCCTTCTGTTGTTGAATTTTACCTCCTTTATCTCACTGTGTCAGAATTCACAATATGAAGTACAATACCAAAGGTTCAGAATGTCGACTCTAATTCAATGGTCAGTTGTGAATAGAGAAAATCGAGAAAAGTCAGCATTTTGAAACTGCAAAAACCATTTCAATGTTTCAGCATTTTTACAAAGGAAACACGTGTCAATGTTGCAAGCTTTTAGTGGGTCAATATTTATAATGTAAATGATGTCTCACAATCTGTTTCAATGGATAGTATTTACAAAGGAACACAGTCATATGGGTTACTATGTGTAATGGGAAATAGTATATTCATTTTACATGTTGCAAAACTCTACATTCTGTATCAATGTTTACAATAGAAAATTGTGTGTCAAAGTATCTTTGGAAAATAGCCCTGTATGCTGTCTAAAAAGAAAATAGATCCCATTGTATAATCTCATAGAGAAATGAAGTTATTCCTGGTATCCAGCCAATGTGTATGCTGCTGTCACCATTATTAGCCACTACAATGAAACCACAAAATCAACAGCAGAAGGGCATGTTTGGGAGCAGTACCAGGCATAATTAAAAATGAGGTGTCAGTCTGGTGATGCTTGAACAGAGAGCTATATGTGTAACTAGCAGCTTGTAACAGACAGAGCAAAACAATTTCACAACCAAAGGATCATCAAAGATTTGCAGTCTGTCACATCTAGTTTTGAGTGGAGGTGGACAATTAAACACCAGAAAGGAGAGGGAAACTTCAAGAATATCCCTATCTTGAAATTACAATGGACATTTACAAAATGGAGAAGGTAACAGCATCTGGTAATCATAAGTTGGAACAATTTGATTCATACTGGGAAAAATGGTTCAACTACATAACACCTCATAGGCCTGATTTTATTCTCACAAATCAATGAATATGTTGTAAAAAAAAGATCACTCCCTACTTGTACATAGTTTTCTCCTTTTGCTTGTTCTTTCTTTCTTCTCTTTTCTATAGGTCTATACCTCAGATAAATATTATGTGGAGATTCATGGCAAATATGATTATATGATATATATGTACAATATCTGAAATACATCTTATGGAAATGTTTGATGATGAACTTCAATAAAAAATAAATTACAAAAAAAAAGAATATCCCTATCTTCAGTCAAGGAAAGGCCAAACGAGTGGACTGAAGCATTCACAATCATGTTCAACCAGAAGAGCAAATAGACAATTCATCCTGGTTTCCTATAGAAAACTCCACAGACACTGGTCTTTACTCAAGGAGAACACTACCAACTGTAGAGCTGAGCACTTGCTTTCCAGATGCACCCATAGCTCAATCTAAGCTGCTTCAATACAACTGCAGCACCGGCAACTACCCATCAATGTAGAAAATGTGCAGTTATGTCCTGTTGACAAAAAGAAAAATATGATCCTCTTAATTGCTGTCCAATTAAATAGAACATAGAAAAGTTCAACACAGGAACAGGCCATTCGGCCCACAATGTTGTGCTGAACCAGTGATAAAGCAAATGAAAAGCAGCCCAACACTAATCCCTCCTACTTGCATATCCCACCATCTTCCTTACATCCATGGGCCTATCCAAACATCTCTTAAAAGCCTCTAATGCATTTGCCTCCACCATCATACGAGGCAGCGCATTCCAGGCATCACTGCTGTCTGAGTAAAAGACTTACCCCTCACAGCCCCCTTGAACATACTCCCCCTCATCTTCAATGCATGCCCTCTGGTATTAGTCTGCTCTCAATCAGCAGAGTGATGGAAAGCGCCACTGAGGGTCCAATCAAGCAACAATTACTTACCATCGACCTATCCACCAGTGCTCAGCTTGTGTTTCACTAGGACCACTTACCTGCAGACCTGATTGTAGCCATTGTTCAGACACAGATAAAGCTGGTTTCTGGAGATGAACTGAGAGTGATTACTTTTGAGTGAGTGGGACAACAGGAATCTTGGTGAAAACGAAATCAAATGGTATCAAAGTGAAATCATTCCTGTGGCTGTTGTGGTATCTTGCTCATCGGAAAGTAGATGTGGTCACTGAAGCTGTATCCTCCAGCCCAAGGATATCACTGTATGAGTTCCTATAAGGCAGTGCCTTTGGCCTAGCAATACTTTAGCAGCTTTATTAAGCTTTTTTCTTCTCTCATAGGGCTAGAAGTGGAGATATTCACTCATGACCACCCAGTAAATTCAGCTGGCCCATTCTTGACCTAGACAACATTAGACAAGGGCTGAATTTTGTCAAGTTACTTGCATGTCACAAAACTGCCATATCCAACAAGAAGGAAGCAAACAACTATCTTTATCATTCAGAGTCGTCACTATTACTAAGTCCAGCAGCTTCCACATGTTCAACATTAACCAGAAATTCAAATGGATCATCCAAATGAATACAGTGCTTGACACAGCAGGTCAGGGGCTAGGTTTCTTGTGATGACACACACTCTAGCACCCAGAAGCATTTCTACCATTTGCAATATATCAGTTAGGAACACAGTGAAATAGTTCCCACTTTCCTGAATAAGTGAAGCTCTAAACACATTCGAGTCTCAATGCATACCAAGGACAAACCTCAGGACACCAGTCAAGGCTTCAAATCAATGCTTTCATTTTGACCACACCAGGATGACCAGCATGTAGTGTCTCCAACACTCTGGCTCTCAGCCTGGATGGAACAGTAACTCTCAATTCCCACATAAGGCAGCCCCCATCAAGGGCAAGTTCATCCTAGCACAGATCACAATGGGGGAACTGGAATTTCCGCTGCACATTCCAGCCATTCTGGGTTGCCATGTAGACCTGAAACAGTGTGAGATCTTTTCTGGTTTCACTTTGCATCATGTCTGGTGTAATAGGGAGACTACTGATTTGCATTGGGGCAAATACGTCAAGGAGAGTGTCCTTGTTTATAAATTTTCCGGTATTTCCTTTTCCAAGGGTAAATGGGACAACCCATCAGTATTTCCATGATTAGTTGTCCTCTTGAATTCAATCTTGTAATTGTGTCCTCCAAGAAACAGAGCCCATCTCTGCATTTGTGCTGCTGCTGTTAGTGGAACTCCCTTTCGTGGATTGAAAATGGACACTCGTGGTTGATGATCAGTAATGAGCGTAAACTCTCTCCCATACAAGTACTAGTTGAAACATTTTACAGCCCTAGCCAGCCTCAAGACCACTCTAAAAATCTGTGTGTAATTTTTCTCTGCAGTATGGTAACATGATGCAAAGACTATGGGGTATTAACTTCCAGCATTTATAACATGTAATATGACTGCACCTATACCATAAAATGTGGCATCACAGGCAAGGTTCACTGGACAATGTGGGTCATAGTGTGTGAGTACAGTATCTGATGTCACCAATTCTTCCCAATCTATAGTAATGACTTCAAAGGGAGGAGCACAATAGCCAGGTTTGGCAGGAACCTGGTATAGTAATTGACAAATCCTAAAAAAGGATTGCAACTGTGACATGTCCTTTGGCCTTGAGGTATCCACCACTGCTTGAATTTTCTCAACACACTTGTGTAAATCTTGTGCGTCAATGGTATGACCACAGTAAGTGATGCCTGGTTTAAAGAATTCACACTCGCCATGTCATGCTCGAAGCCCACAATCTTCTAATCTTTTTAGCGCTGTCTTGAGATTTTAGAGATGTTCCTTGTCACCCTCACTGGCAACAATGATGTCATCCAGGTATCGCGGAACATCCAGGCAGCCTTTCAGCATCTAGGCCGTAGCTTTCTGCCAGAGTGCACGTGCAGATGCTACTCCAAAATAAACTTAGTGGAGTGATAAAGTACTTTGTGAGTGGTGATGGTGAGAAAGGCTTTGGACTCTCCTTCCATCTCCATTTGTAGGTAGGCCTCAGCAAATTCCACTTCGCTGAAGTATTCCCTCCAGAAACATTTGCTATATACTGTCTGAATATAACCATTTTGTTTCTTGTTGCTTGTGGTGCTTGATACGTGCAAGTTTCATTACAAAAGAACTTTTAAAAAGTTTTAGAATATATTGAAAGGAATCTGGATGATGCAATAGAAATACATCTTTCTTTATATTTTATTGATTCCAACTGATTTTTATTGTAATTATTAACTTACGAAGTCCAGCAGATCCTTTTACTATCCCTTGTTTGCTGCCTGTGTTTTGTTGACAATAATAAGCAATGAGCAAAACATGCCAGAGACAAAGAGAGGGAGAATCAATGTCAAGAAAAAATGATTAAGAACAACCCACGTAATATATTGATGGAATTATATTATTTCAGGAAGTAATATAGGCACACGGCTGTTCCAAATGATATCGTATGTGTAACTAGGGTCCGTGCACCATCCGGATTTGATGGAGACATCCATGAGAGGCGCAGAGGAACATCTGGAGTAACCTCTGAAATGCCTGCTTCGCTGCTGCTGCAACTGTGCGATCGAGAATCTCCGGAGACGAAGGCCCTAAATTCTCGGCTTTGCGTATCGCCTGCTGCCAGGGCCGGGATCGAAGCGCTCGGTAGAGATGGTGCTCGGTGCTCGGTGTCGAATAGGTGGTCGGAGGCTCGGAGTTTTTCGGACGGACTCGGAGTCAGACTGTGGTCGGATGCTTCCGGGATGCTGTACCGACAAGTTGGCGGTGCTGGAGGTTTACCGTCTGCATGAGATGATGGGACTTCCGAGAGACTCTGAGACTTTTATTGTGCCATGGTCTGTTCTTATCAAATTACGGTATTGCTTTGCACTGTTGTAACTATATGTTATAATTATGTGGTTTTTGTTAGTTTTTAAGTTGGTTTCTCATGTGTTTTTCATGATATCATTCTGGAAAAACATGTTATCATTTCTTAATGCATGCATTACTAAATGACAATAAAAGGGGACTGCGTGTCCTTATAATCATAATAATAATATTAAGTGCTGTTTAGTCAAATAGGCCTCCCTCCTCCTGTCTACTGCTCTCAGGCATATAAATTTTTACTCCTATTAGGCAAAAAAATGGAGAGTCCCACAATTAAACACAACCTGCCACCTATGTTTATTTTTGCTTCTTTCCTGTAATATAACAGCACAAAATGAAACTCTTTCACCAATATTTAAAGCACACTATTCCCAAATCTCTGCCTTCACAACAAAGGTAACCTAATATCTGGTTAAACTTTGTACAGAAACTTGTTTTGGAAGATGCAACAGAGTCCTAAAACCAGTTCTGACTTCACCAGCTCGGAGAACAATGCAATATTACTGACATGCTCCATTTTGCCAATTGAACTTTGCTTTAAACATTCCTATAAGAGTTGAATTAGTAGAATTGTTTCAATAGTTCCAAACCTTTCATTAAAAAAAAACAATAGGAAGGTATTTTTCTTACTACTTTGCATTTTGTTCTCTTCAATGTGTTCTGCAGCTTTCCAACTTAGTTTTGCACTTGTCTGCATCTTAAGGCTTTTTGATTGTATCTCATTTAGTACTGACTAGATGATCATCAAACTTGGTCTAATCTTAAATTTCCAATATGACTTAATTTGAGTTTTACCACTTGGAACAAATCAAGCTAACAGTACTTCAGGGTGGTTGTTAGATGCCAGTTTCTGTTTATACAGGAAATAAAACTTGC
The DNA here is from genome assembly GCF_963921235.1 of Mobula hypostoma. Lineage (NCBI taxonomy): Eukaryota > Metazoa > Chordata > Chondrichthyes > Myliobatiformes > Myliobatidae > Mobula > Mobula hypostoma. The sequence continues at coordinate 67,604,780 of NC_086102.1, read as the reverse complement.
ATTAGCACTGATCAGATTGTAATCAGCACTTTGAGGATATCCATTTGCATTTGGCATCTTCACAAAATTTAATTTTTAAAATTCTTTCAAACTGCATCAAAAGAGATTAGCACACCAATTAGTTTTACTGTGAAAATATTCATTGACGAGTTAATTTCTAGTATAGTGCTATTCATAAACAGTAACTGGTGTTTACCAGTGCATGTGAAACTAAACAAAAATACTGGAAACATGGAACCAGGCAGCCAGCATCTGTGGAAGGAGGAACAGGGTTAACATTGCAGGTCAAAGACCTTGTGTCAGACTGGGAAAGATAGTAAAACAGAATCATTTTAACTTCAAGAGAATATTGGGAAGGGATACTGCAATGAGAATGAAAATGATGGGGTGAGGTCTAAGAGATAAGTAGTACTCAATGGAACAGGGTAAACCCCTCCAACCATTGGGCACATCTGCATGAAATGCTTCATAGGAAAGCAGCATCCATCATCAGAGATCCTCACCACCCAGGTCATGCTCTCTTCTCACTGCTGCCATCAGGTAGAAGGTACAGGAGCCTCAGGGCTCACGCCACCAGGTTCAAGGACAGTTACCACCGCTCAACCATCAGGTTCTTGAATAGAAGGGGACAACTACACTCACTTGCACCATCATTGAAATGTTCCCACAGCCAAAGATCTCACTTTAAGGATTCTTTATCTCATTTATTCCAAATTCTCATTATTTATTGCTATTTATTTATACTTGCAATTGCACAGTTTGTTCTCTATTGCACACTGATTGATCTTTCATTGACCCTGTTATATTTATTATTCTATAGATTTGCTGAGTATGCCCACAGGAAAATGGATCTCAGGGTTGTATATGGTGCCATACAGTATATGTACTTTGATAATAAATTTACTTTGGACTTTGAGAAACGGTGGCAAATTGAGTATGATAAGGTGGACAAAGAAGTTACAAAATACAGGGTGGCTTGATGGGCCATACAGGCCAGACAGTGCCAATGGGCGGAGGAAAAATTGAGCCAAAATTAAAGAGGAGCGACTTACAGCAGAAATACCAGTTCAAATACAGATACAGAAAATGAATTATTGGATGTTGTAGAAGTCAATATTGGGTCTGGAAGGCTGCAGTATGACTGGATGGAAGATGATGCATTACCTCTCAAGCTTGCTTTCAGTGTGACAACCAGGTGGCCAGAGACAGATAGGTCAGAATGGGTTGGATATTTAAGCACTGTTGCTTTGTAAAGGGGTCACCTAAGGTGTAACGTATGCACCGTATCCCTTCTTAACCATAGAGTCATTATTAATGTTTTTTTTGTTAAAGACATTTAAAGTTTTTTTAATATACGCTGAAAATGCTGAAATTGTTCAGCAGATCAGTCTCCTTATTTGTAGAGAGAAAGGAAGTTAATGTTTTAGGTCAATATCCTTTCATCTATGACTCAGCTTATGTGCTCTACAAATTTCTACCACAGCAGACACATCAACCAAATTGAGAGAAACTTACTAGCATGTTAAACTATCCATTGTAGAAGAAGGGGTACAAAATAAGGAACAGCACCTGCAACATAGTGGGAAATAATTGCAGTTCAAGCGCTCAATGCTTGAAGAACAGGAAGGGAGCAATCACAATTGGAAGTAGTCTATAGACCCTCTTCCCCAGTAGCAACAGAGACACTGAGGAACCAGTTGGGAGGCAGAGTTTGGGAAGATGCGAAAATAACAGGGTTGTTGCCATGGGGGACTTCAACTTCCTTAAAATTCATTGGCATCTCCGTAATGCGAAAGGATTGGATGGAGCAGAATTTGTTGGGTGAGTCCAGGAAGGATTCCTGACACAATAAGTAGACAAGCTGACTAGAGGAGAGGCCATACTGGATTTGGTCCTAGGCAATGAACCTGGTCAAGTGTCAGGTCTCTTAGTGAGAGTACATTTCAGAGACAGTGACCACAACTCCCTGACCTTTGTTACAGCCTTGGAGAGGGATAGAGGCAGATGGTATGGGAAAAGTATTTAATTGGGTGAGTGGGAATTATATTGCTACTAGGCAGGAACTGGGGAGCATAAATTGGGGACAAGTGTACACTTGGAAATGCACAACAGAAATGTGGAGGTTGTTTCGAGAGTACTTACTCATGGTTCTGTATAGGTTTATCCCATTGAAGCAGGGAAAGGATGAAAGGGTGAAGGAACCATGGTTGACAAGAGACGTGGAACACCTAGTCAAGCAGAAGAAAGAAGCTTACTTAAGGTTTAGGAAACAAGTATCCTGACAGGGCTCTAGAGAATTACGTTAGCTAAGAAAGAGTTGAATAATGTTTGTTGGTCTTCATTAGTGGAGAGTTTGAGTTCAAGAGTCATGAGGTAAGGTTGTTGCTCTATAAAACCCCTGGTTAGACCATACTTGGGATATTGCATTCAATTCTGGTCATCTTATTATAGGAAGATGTGGAAACTTTAGCGAAGGTGCAGTGGAGATTTATCAGAATGCCTCCTGGACTGCAGGGCATGCCTTATGAAGTTAGGTTGAGTGAGTTAGGGCTTTTCTCTTGGAGTAAGGGAGGATGAGTGGTGACCTAATAGAGGTGTACCAGATGGTAAAGGCATAGAAAGAGTGGAATGCCAGAGACTTTTTCCCAGGGTGAAAATATCTAATACAATGAGGCATAATTTTAAGGTGATTGGAGGAAAGTATAGGGGGGAACTGTAGGGGAAAGGAGAAAGGTATAGGGGGTACTTCTGGTAAGATGATGGCATATTTGGATGCAGCAGCACCTCGGGGGCCAACCAAAGGTGGTTTATCTTTTTTAAACATCTTTTTTTTTTATGACCACAGGACAATGCTGGCTATGAAGAAATTCAGGTCCTGCAGGCCTACCCCATAAGCAAGCTGCTGGTTAGAAGGGAACTGGAGGAGTTGGACTCGGTGTGGACCGTGTTACTGCCTGCTACAGGAAGGCATCGGAGTCAGTGCGCAAAGAAGGTGCACAATCTAACTGTGAGTGTTTCTCTTGCAATCGCAAGACCCTGTTGGACATTGATAATGTGAAATGTTACAGGTCCATTTCCCTTGTTCATTGGTGAAATAGATAGAGGGAGAGCTGCGTGGCCTTGGTTGTAGTGAGAACTGGACAATGGCAATGGGTTTGTCTATTGCAGCAGTCCATGAGAGTAGACGCCAAATGTAGTGCAGTGCTCTGTTGGTGCTGCTCTTCAGTGGTTGATCGATGGAATGACAAGTTGGATTGTTTGTGTGTGTGTGTGTGTGTGTGTGTGTGTGTGTATGCGTACGTTCATCTGTAGATTGCTTGAGACTCTTTATTCTTGCCGATAACACCCCTGCACCATCAATTTACAGGACATGTCACTCAGGGACTTATGCTATAGATATTTTTTATGTGTGACTGTATGTCTACTTGCTATCTTCCATGTACTCTCTGTGCCTCATACTGTGTATGACTGTTGGTACTGTGTTTTGCAACTTGGCCCCAGAGGAACACTGTTATGTTTGGCTGTATTCATGTATGGTTGAATGATAATTAAGCTTAAACTTGGAACTTGAACTTGGGTGCCAAAGGTAAATTCTTACGCAGAGTGGTAGGTGTATGGAACGCGCTACCTGGTCAAGGTAGAGGCAGATGAATTAGGGACCTTTAAGAAACTCATAGATAGGCACATGAATGATAGAAAAATGGAGGGTTATGTAGGAGGGAAGGTTTAATTTGATCTTGGAGTAGGATATAAAGTAGGCACCACATCATGGGCTGAAGGGCCTGTACTGTGCTGTAATGTTATATCTTCTAGGTTCTATTATTGGAACAGACCTTTATAACTGCATTTACATATCTCCCACAGAGACTTTGACAATGCTCCAACCAGAAATGAGCACAATGTTTCCTGAGTACAGCGGAAAGAAGTGGAAATATAGTCAGTAGCACAAGAGATTCAAGAATAGCCTACGTTCCCTCTTAAGTGTGAACTTAACCAGTTGTATAGAAGGTAGCCCTTGTTTCCAAGTAGCCACCTGCTGGTCTAGTATGGTTACCTCAGAAAAAATGGGCACCATAGCCCATTGCAGAATGTATGCTCAGTTATGTTATATAGATCAGAATGGTGGACAATATCTAGTAACATGAGGAAACAAATTGAAGCAGCAGAGATGTGGTTTTTGAGGAGGATGCAAAGATTATCATGGACAAAACGAATATCTAACGAGGATGTCATGAAACACAAAAACACTTTATGAGTTCCCCATGACTGCCGTAGAGGGCATTGAGAGGAAAACCAACAAGCACCTGTGGAGATGGTTGGCAGTTCCCCCAAGCTTCTCTTCAGTGGGCCTCTACATTCGTTCTGGGCAACTGCAGCTTCCCCTGTCATCTGTTGTGGAGGAATTCAAAGTGGCAAAATGCAGAGTCTTATTAAGCTTGAGAGATTCCAATGACGTCTTGGTAAAGCAAGCAGGCATTACAACCGGATGTGGGCACAAGTGGGCAGCCAATGCAGCTGTGGAGGAGGCAGTGTGTTCTCTGAAGATGCGAGATATCATCGGCAACCCCTGCGTCGGGCAGCAAGGCCTCAGCTCAGTTCACTTCCAGCAGTGGGGAAACACAAGCGTAAGGAACAGGCGAGACATGGTACAGACAGAAGTACAAATCCGTGAGGAAGAGAAGCGGATGTCAAAGGCAGTGGAACAAGGGTCCCAGGGTGCCTGGACAAAATGGGATCTGCCTAAGCACAAGATCTCATGGGCAGAGTTATGGAGACTGGAGCCCTTCCGTATTTCCTTCCTTCGCCATTACATCTGTACACATAGGGGATGAGAGAGGACCCGAACTGTAAGCTCTGTGGTCAAAAGGGGTCACTGGCTCATATACTGTCCGGGTGTAAAACAGCTCTAACTCAAGGACGGTATAGGTGGTGCCATGATAAGGTGCTTCTGGCTCTTGCTGACACAATAGAGCGGGAGGGGTATGAGAAGAGGACAGCTAGCACAGATTTGAGGAAGGCCATCACCTTCATCAAAGAGGGAGCCAAGCCTTTTGTAACAAAACAACCAAAGCCCAATCTGCTGCTAACAGCCTTGTCCTGGGGGATGAGGGTCGATGTGGGAAGGAGGTTGCAGTTGCCAGATGTGGTGCACTCAACCCTACGCCCGGACATTGTACTGTGGTCGACTGAAGACAAGAAAATAATTCTGGTTGAGCTGACTGTGCCATGGGAGGAGGGATGGGAAGAGGCCCACAAGAGAAAGGCCTTGAAGTACCAGCCCTTAGTGCAGGAGTGTAAAGACAAGGGACGGCAGGCATGGTTGTTCCCTGTGGAGATCGGCTGCAGAGGTTTCCCAGCCAAATCAGCATGGCGGTTGTTGTCAGATCTGGGTTTCAATGAAAGGAGCAAAAAACAAGCAGCTTATAGGATGGGGGGAAAGGCAGAACGAGCCTCTTGTTAGATTTGGAGCAGGCGAGAGGAGGGAAGCTGGAAGCCAGGAGCAGAGGGGCAGTGATTTGGCCACCACTGCCGGCCCACCAAGTGGAGAGTGTCGTGGTTAAGGGTCGAAACACTCTGTGAAGGTTGGGAACCACCTGGTGATATCTGCTCCTGGCTGAAGGCTATGGTTACCTTATAAGGTAACTGGAGAATGCACCCTAACAGGTGTATGTAACAAGTGAAAAGGCAACTTCCATAATATAAACTCGGACCTTCTTAGTTCACGTGGTTTAAATGGGCAGAACTTGTTAGATGCATCCAGCAGAGTTTCTTAAAACAATATATAGATAGCCCAACAAGAGGGGAGTAGTACTGGATCCGGTGTTGGGTAATGATCCTGGCCGGGTGACCGATCTTTCAGTCGGTGAGCAGTTAGGGAACAGTGACTACAACTCCTTAAGTTTTAAGATATCTATATGTAGCCCCCCCGGTAAGCCTCAGGGTCGCTCAGCTTGCTGTCGTCTAGGGGAAGCAGTCCTCGGCCCCGCCAAACTGGGTAATTAAGTTTGTGGATGCTGTGTGATGTACCCCACCCTGCCAAATAACAGACATTACACCATATATGATTAAATGAATTACAATTTATAGATATTACTGGAACTATGTAATTAATAGATAAAATATAAAAGGAAAATAAAAGGTGCCAAACTTATCAAAGTTCAATCTCTTTGTGCACAAACAGTTGGAGCTGTAGTAACGATCCTCTTTTCACCATTCGATCCCCTCTGACCACCTCGGCCCGCCACATGGGACCAACAACGGTGGTCGACCAGACACTCCACACGAGTCTGTCTTCATCTCCTCTCCTCGCCGAAGACCCTGGGCCTCGGACTCCGGCTCGGGTCCGCCCCGTCAGCCCGCTCACAGCATCCCGTCCCCTCTCTCTGTCTCCATCGTGCCTTCTCCCCCAAAAACCCGCGCATCACAATAGCTTACAGACATACTAGAAAAAAATAACATCTATCACAATTGATTCGTTCGTCCTCTTATCAATAATATAACCCAAACAAGCTGCTAGCGAGAGAACTTTCTCAGCAGTTAACATAACAAAGAAGTCATTTTAATTAGTCAACGCAGTAACATAAAAGAAGAACCCCCTTACATATAGATGAGGATAAGTACAGACCATTAGGCAGGAACTTGGGGGAATTAATTGGGAACAGCTGTTTTTGGGCAAATCCACATCTGACACATGGAGGGTGTTTAAAGACCAAATGTACAGAGTACAGGATTGGTATGTTTCAGTCAGAAGGAAGGACAAGGATGACAATATGCTGTAAGAGTACCTCAGAAGCTGAGGCAGGAGATGAATTTTGTCAAGAAGAAAAAGAAAAAGCATCTAAAGCTTAGGAAGTTAGAATCAAATGGAGCCTTTGACGATGATACAGAAGCCAGAAAAGAACTCAAGAATAGAATTAGGAAAGCCAGGAGGGGCCAGAAAAAGTCCTTGGGAAACACCTGGAGCAAGAGGATAACTAGGGAGAGGGTGGGACCACTCAAGGATAAAGCAGGGAGCATTTGCTTTGATGCGAACGATGAAGATGTAGTCCTTAATGAGTACTTTAAATCAGTATTTACCAAGGAGAAGGACATGTTGGATATGGAGATCAGTGCCAAGAGTATTAAAATGCTAGGGCATTTCAAAGTGAATTGGCCATTGGGATTCACAACTGGCTTGCCATAGAAGACTGAGGGTGGTGGTGGTTGAAGTCACTTACTCTTGCTAGAGGGTTGTGAATAGTGGTGTTCCACAGGGATCTCTGCTATTTATGATGTATATAAATGACCTGGATGGAAACATAGATGGGAGGGTTAGGTGGTTTGTAGATGATATGTTCTTTTGTGGATACCGTAGATGACTGGCAAAGACTACAGCAGGATATAGATCAGTGGCAGAGATAAGGGAGGACAAATGACATACAGAGTTTAACCTAACCAAATGTGAAGTGTTGCACCTTATTAGATTGGATGTAAAGAGACAGTACACTGTTAAAGACAAGTGATGATGAGCAGAGGGATGTTAGGGCCCAAATTCATAGCTCCTTAAAAGTGGCTACACAGGTTGATCGGGTGGTTAAGGAGGCATAGGCATGCTTTATTAATTGAGACACTAAGTTCAAAAGTCAGGAAGTTATATTGCAGCTTTATAAAACTCTAGTTAGCACATGCTGGAGTACAGTTCTTGTCACCCCATTATAGGAAGGATGTTGAGGCTTCAGAAAGGTTGAAGAAGAGGTTTACTAGGATCCTACCTGGATTAGAGGGCATGTGCTATAATGAGAGGTTGGGCAAACTTGGGATGTTTTCCCTAGGGCAGTGGAGGCTAAATGGAGAACTGATAGAGGTTTATAAGATTCTGAGAGGCATAGTCAGATTAGACAGACAGCATCCTTTCTCCTGGGTTGAAATTTTGAATACAAGAAGGTATGCATTTAAGGCAAAAGGAGCAAAAGGAGACGCCAGCCTTGAACTCCAGGCCGGGTCTTTATGTGCTGCTGTTGTGACTCCTGTCTCCCCTTCCCCCACCACCACTCCGCAGCCCCGTCTTCCTCAGATCCCACCGTCAACTCCTGGGCCCTCAGAAGCTCCATCTTCCTCTCACCCCAACCCTCCCCTCTCCATTGACACCCCCAGCCTCCCCCCTTCCCCCTCTGATCCCAGCTCTCATCCGTGCCGGGTCTTTACCATCCCCTCCGACCTTCAACTGTCGGAGGCAGAACGCTCTGTTCTCAGTAAGGGCCTCACGTTTGTCCCCCTTCGCCCACACCTCAGCGAGTTCCGTGTTCGCCACGATGCGGAACTTTTCTTCCGCCGTCTCCGTCTCCGAGCCTACTTCTTCGGCAAGGACTCTTCCACCCCCACCGATGACCCCTTCTCCCGTGTTCAGCCCTCCTTTTCTTCATGGACACCCCGCTCTGGTCTTCTGCCTGCTCTGGATCTCTTTATTGCCAACTGCCGACGGGACATCAACCGTCTCGACTTCACCGCACCTTGTCCCCATTCCAACCTCACTCCTTCGGAACGCTCTGCTCTCCACTCCCTCCGCACTAATCCTAACATTATTATTAAACCCGCTGATAAAGGGGGTGCTGTTGTAGTCTGGCGTACTGACCTCTACCTTGCCGAGGCACAGCGACAACTCGCGGATACCTCCTCTTATTTACCCCTCGATCGTGACCCCACTAAGGAGCACCAGGCCATTGTCTCCCACACTATCAACGACTTTATCCGCTCAGGGGATCTCCCATCCACTGCTACCAACCTTATAGTTCCCACACCCCGCACTTCCCGTTTCTACCTCCTACCCAAGATCCACAAACCTGCCTGTCCTGGCCGACCTATTGTCTCAGCTTGCTCCTGCCCCACCGAACTCGTTTCTGCATACCTCGACACTGTTTTATCACCCCTTGTTCAATCCCTTCCGACCTATGTTCCTGACACTTCTCACGCTCTTAAACTTTTCGATGATTTTAAGTTCCCTGGCCCCCACCGCTTTATGTTCACCATGGATGTCCAGTCCCTATATACTTCCATCCCCCATCAGGAAGGTCTCAAAGCTCTACGCTTCTTTTTGGATTCCAGACCTAATCAGTTCCCCTCTACCACCACTCTGCTCCGTCTAGCAGAATTAGTCCTTACTCTTAATAATTTCTCCTTTTGCTCCTCCCATTTCCTCCAAACTAAAGGTGTAGCTATGGGCACCCGTATGGGTCCTAGCTATGCCTGCCTTTTTGTTGGGTTTGTGGAACAATCTATGTTCCGTGCCTATTCTGGTATCTGTCCCCCACTTTTCCTTCGCTACATCGACGACTGCATTGGCGCTGCTTCCTGCACGCATGCAGAACTCGTTGACTTTATTAACTTTGCCTCCAACTTTCACCCTGCCCTCAAGTTTACCTGGTCCATTTCTGACACCTCCCTCCCCTTTCTAGATCTTTCTGTCTCTGTCTCTGGAGACACCTTATCCACTGATGTCTACTATAAGCCTACTGACTCTCACAGCTATCTGGACTATTCCTCTTCTCACCCTGTCTCTTGCAAAAACGCCATCCCCTTCTCGCAATTCCTCCGTCTCCACCGCATCTGCTCTCAGGATGAGGCTTTTCATTCTAGGACGAGGGAGATGTCTTCATTTTTTAAAGAAAGGGGCTTCCCTTCCTCCACTATCAACTCTGCTCTTAAACGCATCTCCCCCATTTCACGTACATCTGCTCTCACTCCATCCTCCCACCACCCCACTAGGAATAGGGTTCCCCTGGTCCTCACCTACCACCCCACCAGCCTCCGGGTCCAACATATTATTCTCCGTAACTTCCGCCACCTCCAACGGGATCCCACCACTAAGCATATCTTTCCCTCCCCCCTCTCTCTGCATTCCGCAGGGATCGCTCCCTACACAACTCCCTTGTCCATTCGTCCCCCCCATCCCTCCCCACTGATCTCCCTCCTGGCACTTATCCGGGTAAGCGGAACAAGTGCTACACATGCCCTTACACTTCCTCCCTTACCACCATTCAGGGCCCCAAACAGTCCTTCCAGGTGAGGCATCACTTCACCTGTGAGTCGACTGGGGTGATATACTGCGTCCGGTGCTCCCGATGTGGCCTTTTATATATTGGTGAGACCCGACGCAGACTGGGAGACCGCTTTGCTGAACATCTACGCTCTGTCCGCCAGAGAAAGCAGGATCTCCCAGTGGCCACACATTTTAATTCCACATCCCATTCCCATTCTGACATGTCTATCCACGGCCTCCTCTACTGTAAAGATGAAGCCACACTCAGGTTGGAGGAACAACACCTTATATTCCGTCTGGGTAGCCTCCAACCTGATGGCATGAACATTGACTTCTCTAACTTCCGCTAGGCCCCACCTCCCCCTCGTACCCCATCTGTTACTCTTTTTTATGCACACATTCTTTCTCTCACTCTCCTTTTTCTCCCTCTGTCCCTCTGAATATACCTCTTGCCCATCCTCTGGGTCACCCCCCCCCGTCTTTCTTCCCAGACCTCCTGTCCCATGATCCTCTCGTATCCCCTTCTGCCTATCACCTGTCCAGCTCTCGGCTCTATCCCTCCCCCTCCTGTCTTCTCCTATCATTTTGCATCTCCCCCTCCCCCTCCAGCTTTCAAATCCCTTACTCACTCTTCCTTCAGTTAGTCCTGACGAAGGGTCTCGGCCTGAAACGTCGACTGCGCCTCTTCCTATAGATGCTGCCTGGCCTGCTGCGTTCACCAGCAACTTTGATGTGTGTTGCTTGAATTTCCAGCATCTGCAGAATTCCTGTTGTTTGTTGTTTTCATTTTAAAGGAGATGGTTTTAAAGGAGAGTGGTGGCTGCCCCGAATGCACTGCTTGGGGTGGGTGATAGAGGCAGATACATTAGGGACTTTAAGAGAGAAAATAAGATAGACACATGAATGTGAGGAAAATAGCAGGATATAAATATTGTGTAGGCATAAGGAATTAGTTTAGTTGGTCATTTGACTACAGTTTGGTTTGGCACAACATGGTGGGCTGAAGGACCTGTTGCTGTTCTATGTTCTATGTTCGATATTGAGCACTAAGGCCTTCAGTTCATACTTCATTTGATGTTGTAAGCTGTTTTACAGTGCAGATGTCCACAGCATCACCTTAGAAAGACATGGAGATGAAAAATGTAATTGCCATCACCACCCTTACTAATTCTTGAGAACATTGTAATTGCCCAAGCTCAAGTGGTTTGATGAGTAGAATATCAATTTTCCAATAAACTGACCGGATGCCCAAGGTTTGGGTGTCATTGAAAAGAACAATGGATTGAGGTCTTTATGATTTGATCTAGTGTTCAGCAATCATAGCTTAACTTCAGAAATGATGTTCCTTCCAAAAGTGTTCTATATATTCATAGTCTAAGCAGGGCATCACCTAGAAAAGATTTACAAAATGGGAAAATTTACAGTAGGCTTTAGAAGTCGAGCTTTATTTAAACTTCTTTTTTTATTTCTGACCACTTCTTTGGAAGCGGATAGAACTAAACTAATCAACCATGAAATCAATTTTGTTTCTTCTTAGGCACATTGTTTCAGGAATTAAGAAAACAGTCACAATGTTTGATCACTTTAAATATTGATATGTTGTCGCAGCTATCCCTCGAGGTCGAGGATGGTGGTCTTCATTCTGTTGATCTACTTATGGGCTCTCAAGTGGCTTATGAGTCCAATCTTGGCTTTGAAAGTTCTTCGCATTCAGGACAGGTAGTTCCAGATGGCAGATCAGGCCTTGGTTGTTGCTGCCTCTCTTTCCATTTTCTTCTCTTTTCTTCTAATTCTGCACATCTGTTGGCTTCGAAAGTTGCTGTTCCTTCTCAGTTGATGGCTTGCCAGAGTTTCCTGTCCTTGGCATTGGTTTCCCAATTATTGATGTGGATGTTACAGTTCTTCATGTTGGCTTTTAAGACATCTTTGAATCTCTTCTGTTGTCCGCCTCTTTTACCTTTGCCTTCTTTAAGCTGGGAGTAGAAGATTTGTTTCGGCAGACGTTCGTCTTTCATCCGAACAACATGACCACTCCACTTTAGCTGGTTCTTGATGACGTAGGCTTCAGTGCTTGTCAATGCGAGATCCAACATCGTCTTAAATGTACTGGAACAGCTTTTAGATGTCTCCGAACAAGAGTCTTTCATGATCGTGACATCCGAACAGACACCAAAGTGTTAGTGTACAAAGCAGTGGTAATCCCAATGCTCCTGTATGCATCAGAAACCTGGACAATATACCAACGACATCTGAAGGCACTTAAAAAGTTCCATCAACGCTGTCTTCGAAACATCTTAAATATCAGCTGGGAAGATAAAAGAACCAACGTCAGTGTGCTAAATGAAGCAATTGATATGAAGACCATTATAATGGGTCAGATTATCTGATGTTGGGATAAATGGATAAGCTTAAACACTTTTGCATGGTCTTTCTGTAGGATTTACACATAAATTGTTTTTAGTAAGTTATTCAAATATGACTAAAGCATTTTATATCACAAGGGCATCTACTATTTGTGTCAATAAGACAAGTAATGTATGCTTCTTAAACCAATTAGATTGAAAAATCATTAATTATTAAATGAAGAAAAAATAAACTTTTTTTTAGGTCCACAGCAAATAATAATAACGGTAAGAGCAATATTACCTCACAGTTAAAATTAAATTTCAGTGCTCAGGAGGTGTGAATTAACATGTGCGATGCCATTGTAAGGGTCTTAAGGTAGCTAAGCTATTACTGGAAAGTTTAGTCTGTAGTACAATGTCAGTAGAAGAATTTTGCTTCAGTTAATATGTGAAAAAGAGTTCCAGCCAGTGGATTTTCATGTTGATCCAGCCGCTGCAGGAGTGATACATCTCAGAAACAACTTTGAGATTTATCATAAGATATTGCTCCTTTCCTTCACATTCGCATCATTAGCATGCACAACATCTCCCCACAAGGAAATAGCCAAGATCTTTTGTCTTGTATTTGGAAGTACCCGCAGTGGCCACGTTATTGAGTAAACCTGTATGCCTAATCATTAATGCAAATATCTAATCAGCCAATCATGTGGCAACAATCCAATGCATAACAGCATGCAAAAATGGTCAAGAGGTTCAGCTGATGTTCAAATCAAACATCAGAATAGGGAGGAAATGTGATTGTCCTGTTGGGGCATGCCTTATTCTGATTGTCGAAAGTTCCTTCCATTTTGATTGGTTAGTTTAGAAGCTGCAGCTGCTTTTCCCATTGGATAGATGCCTGGTGTCCAGTTTCAAATATCTTGGGTATGTAAAGTAGCACATGGAAGGGGCTTGCTCTCTTCTTCTTTTGTTTAAGGCAACAATGCCCATGATGATCGAGAAGGTACTTTCTACGTACACTTTTAACTAAATATGTCTGTTGAATGTACGCACATTTGTTGAGTATTCAGCTTTGTAGTGTCTGTAAGTTGGGGAACTTGATGCTTGGTCAAATTTTTACTGTTTGTGAATAAATGATTAATAGACCTATTCGAAGTCAGAGTATTTCCTGTCTCACCTACCACACCCACGAACCCGATTCAACATTACAGTGACCCAAGTGATTTTGACCATGGAATGATTGTTGGTGCCATGCAGGGTGATTTGAGTATCTAAGAAAGTATTGATCTCCTGGTATTTTCACACACAACAGCCTTTAAAGTTTACAGAGAATGGTGCAAAAACAAAATAACATCCAGTGAGCAGCAGTCCAGTGGGCAAAAACGCCTTATTAATGAGAAAGGTAAGAGGAGAACGGCCAGACATGTTCTAGCTGACAGGAAGGTGGCAGTAACTCAAATAATCACATATTACAACAGCGGTGTGCAGAAGAACGTCTCTAAATGCACAACACATCGGACCTTGAAGTGAATGGGCAGCAGATGATCATGAATATACACACTGTGAACACTCTATTAGCTACAGGAGGAATACTGTAATACTCAGTCCATCGGAAAGTGCAAAATTCCTTGCCTATTTACAGATGAGCCCTCAGGTCGAGTTTCACAAAACGCTGCTAAATTGCACAACAGTCATTTGCGTCAGTGATAAACATTTTGAAAAAGATGCTTTGGTTAACAATCTTTTGATTGTAACAAGAAAGGAAAAAAAGGATTTATTGTGTCTTGCAGAATTGCAGCCGTGGGCTCTGAGCCAATCAAGAACCAACTTGCTGAGTGAACAATTTCACCTAGATTTTGAGTTTTGTTTGTGATTTCCTAGACTTCTGTGTCTTCCATAAATCTATTTTGCTCGACTCTGTCGGTTTCAAAAAGTCTACATCCCAGGATCAGATCCTGACAGAAAGTCCTGAAAAAGATTTCATATATCCAGATATAATGTTCAGCTGATCATTTCTTCCTCTGACTGTTGGTTGGAACGGTTGAGACAGGTCTATTTCTTGCTACAGGCATTAAAATCACCAGGCAGAATTGAACATTCACTGCCGCACCAACACTGAGAGGAGGTATTAAGACTGAAGGATGAATATTGAGAGCGGGGTGGGAGAAGGGCCAGAAGGTGGTTTTTGGGGAAGCGTGATAGAGCAATATTTGGAGGTTGATCACATGGAGGAGGTGCTGGGAGGATGGTTTGGGGGATTTTTGGAGATAAAAGGGAGATGGTGATGGAAAAGCGAAGGGGCATGTTTGGGGAGAAAGAGCTAGGCAGGGAATAATCACCAACGGGGATAGGGAAGCAATTCGAAACGCAGAGCGATGTTTGGGAAGAGGCGTCAGGGCCAGAGGGTGGGAAGGGGGAGGTGTTGACGTTCGGCGCTTTCCCAGCAAGGAGCTGACTCACACGTTGACTGCAGAAAGTCCGAGAGATCTAGTGAGGAAAAGATCGGAGGGAGGGAGAGAGAGAGAGGGGGGGAGGGAGGGAGGAGTGGGGAGAGAGGGAGCCTGTGAGCAGGACTGAGCGAGGCGCCAGCCACAGGGCTCGGTGCGAGGTGCAGATCTTCGCGCTTTGACTACCGGCAGCTGCATGATGTCAACAACCGAGGAGAGCCAAGTGACGGCGGTAACTCCGCTCAAACTGACCGGCTTGGTGTGCGTGGTCATCTCACTCTGCCTGGACGTGGTGGCCTTGCTGAGTCCCGCCTGGGTCACCGCCGACAGCCACTTCTCTCTCTCTCTCTGGCAGAGGTGTTTTCGAGCCGGATTGCTTCCCGACGGCGAGTGGGACTGCAAGTGGGCGCTGGACAGCGGTAAGCAACACCACTTCCCTCACAGGAGATTGGACATAGGACCCCGGCAAGCCGGGACGGGAGGAAAGCAGGAGAGCCGGGGTCAGAAAGGGGCTGAGAACAACTGAAAATTAATAGCGAATTTCCAACGGACTGGAGAGTAACTTACAAGGTTGCAGGAACAGGGAATTTTCGGGAAATTAAGAACTGCATGTAACAGAATGCAGGGCTGCCAAAAGGTAGATAAATAGCTTTGTAAGGAAAGAAAATGAATGTCTTAAGCTGTGCCAGGCAGAGTTAAACAGAGGCAGATTTCACAACCAGAAAGGAATGGTGGGTGCACAGGCGCTTAGACCAGTCGAGAACTACAGTACTTGACAGAAATTCCAACGGTCAGGATTACGGAAAGGAGAAATTGTGAATAGGGCCGTGTTATGTGTTAAGAGAAATCCTGACATTTGCACAGAGCAAGTATCTGTACTCAACAGAAACAAATATCCATTAGGACATGCTACATGTTGACGAACCCAGGAAGAACGTTGTGAATACTCTGAACTGAGAGAATCACAGAACTGCACTGGGCAGAAGCATTCTTGGTTATTCTGTTGAGAAACATTGACGTATAGATTTCAGCCTGCTAGGTATTGGCAACAAGGAGTGTTATAGGGACAGACGTGCAAGACAAGTTTGTTTACAGGAAATATTGCAAACAAATTATATCCTGTAAGAAACAGATCGAATCAAAACAGAATTTAGATGTGCTGCGCACTGATGATAAATAATGAGAAATTATCACATTGGAGGGGTGATATAATCGGACAGATGTTTATATGTGAAGAAATTATACTACTAGAAATGTGCACTTGAACTGAAAGAACTGAGGTGATAGACTGGTGGTGATTATTGTCCATGCAGCATGATATACTAACTGAACCCAAGATAAAAACATAAAAGTGGAAAATGCTGAAAATACTCAGCAGTTAAGGCAGCACTGTGGGAGGAGAAATGGTGAATGTTTCAGATCTGGAACCCGTCAGGAATCCTGATTTTCATCTAAGTATATCATAGCAATGGATAAGTGTCCAATAAAATGTGGAAATTACTGAGTGCTGTACTGAGGCAAACAATAATGAATTTGAGGAAACAAACTAAAATGGAGAGAAATAATTATACTGACATAAATCTTGCACTAGCTTCATATCTACACTGGGAGTAAATGTGAAAATTACCTTTGACCTGCTAGAAGAGGGACTGAGGAAAAAAAAGAGGCAGAAAATAAAAGATTGTGAGTGGCTTCAATGCAACAGTGAGTGAAGAATAATCCAAAGCAGGAGCACAGAGATCGGAAGGAATGCTTGGAAAAAAAACAAGGCGTACACAAAGTGTGAATTGCAGATTGCGAAAACAGAACATTGAACAATAGAGACACCTAAACTGCCTGCAAAATAGATCAAAAATAAAGACCAAGATAAATGGGAATCATGGCATCAAGAAATGAAGATAAAGCAATAAAAATAAAAAGCAAAACTTGACGGGAATAGAGACTGAAAAATACATCGAAGTGTGGAGAAGGAACTGACAAACTAAAATAAAAAGATAGTAAGGCAAGGTATATATTACTCATGTAAATCAGCCTGATGTGAGCTGGCCTGCTTGAGCAAGTCCAGCAATGCAAGACTCCAGAATGCAAAGTGCTTTTCTGTTATTTTGCCACTTCTTGAATTGCAGCCTTAACGATCAAGACAAATGTGTAACTTTAATGTGAATGTGTTTTAAAATGCATTACCTGATGGTTATGTTTGTCAATGGCAGTACAAGATAGCTGCAGAGAAATTTTAGTGTAATTAATAGAAATTCAGGAAAAGAGAAGTCAATAATGCCAAATGCGGATAATTTGTGCAACCATTAGTCATAACAACCCCATTACTTCACTGTCTATTTTACCTGCATTTTGCTATTTGTTTCATATTTTGCGTCTTCATTGTTGTGAATTGTCAGCAAGTCTCTAAAAATACCTTCTGCCAAGAAATCCAATAACTGTACTATTTCATTCTGTCTTTGCACAAATACTTTGAAAAGTGCCCTCATCAACAGTTTTATTTGTGACTATTCATTAATTAGAGGTAACACGGAAGTAATGAAGGTCCCTCAGTAAAATGTCAACTCACTATGCATTGGCCATTCACCCTCCACTTGTATCCCCAACCTCACCTTCCTGGTTTGCTGGCAAAACCCTTCTTATTCTGAGGTTTAATACAGCATGTTGTTTCTCGGGAAATTTACCATCTAAATGTTCTGGTTACTTTTATGATGTCTTTTGTCAGATAACACAAGTCCCACAACATTGACAAGTTAATGGTGCCTGTTTGGTAAATATGAATAATCCACTCCTACTGGATTTTAAAAAAAACATTCAATTACTGGGGAAATGAAAGGAAAACAGGAGCAGTTTGGTTTGAAGCAATAATTAACTAGCCATAAGGAAGAAGAAATCGATTAGCAACCCATACTCTCCATACTCTCCTTACATTCAGCTCCTGTTAAAAGCTATTCTTGTGCTGTTCATGTTCCTCACACAACAGTGTGACTTATAAGCACAAATAAAGCATTGGTGCTTAAAGAGTCTCCAAACTGAAATGAGCCGAGGTTATTAAACTCTGGCTATCAGTATGCTTCTGGACATGGTACTTAGTCCTAATATTTGCACATTTGTTTTCCGGAAAATTCTAAGTTTCCTGTTGCAGAGTTCAACTCACCCAGGGACTAAGTGTTCAAAAAGGATTCCCAGAAATGCTGTCCTTAGAAAAAGTATTCATTAAAAGATGTTTCTTCTTGCCAAGTTGTATTTAAATAGTGATGGTATTAAAAATAAATATGTAGTCTGATACTGTACTGCTGCCACAGAACACAAAACAAAATCACTTCATATAAGACAGTGATAATAAATATGATTCTGATTCTGAACATAGCATCTTGACCTAGAGAGAATATTAATTAAATTCACTCCACAGTTTGGACATGATTTCTGTCTCTGGCTGTTCAGTGAGTTGCACTTATTTTCCAGTGAGGGTTTTTATACAACATAAATCATTCAAATAATTTGGCACTGATTACTGTCCTCCGAAAGACACTGTGATAGAGTGGGACAACAAAACATTCTTAATAGTACAATAAAGAAAGCTTATCCGTTTTTGGATAATTTGTTTTGAAATTACATTGCAGAATGTAAGCTAAGATAAAAGGAGGCACTCTGGACAACTAGTGTGTATCTTATAACAAGAGTGTGTATCATTTCAAAGATCTTATTCAGATGTCCCAGAAAGAGTTTTGGTTTCTAATGCTCAAGCCAGTTCTGCAACACACACAGATCTTATTCTGGCTGGAGGCCCCTGATAAGTGGTGTGCTGCAAGGATTGGTGCAGGGACCTCTGTTGTTTGTAATATATATCAATGATTTGGATGAAAATAAGGATGGGTGGATTAACATGCGGGATATTGATTTATTACAGATCTGGGCAAAAAAATGTGGCAGATAGAGCTTAATCCAGGCAAGTATGAGTTGTACTTCAGGAGATCAAAGGAAGGGAGAGTGTTAATGGTAGGCTGCTTAATAGCATGGAGGCACAGAAGGATCTTGGGGTCCAGACCCATAGTTCACTGGAAGTGGCTATGCAAGAGGATACGGTGGTAAAGGAGGTGTATGACATGCCTGTGTTCATTGGTAGCGATGTAGAGTGTAAAAGTGAGGAAGATTTGTTGCAATTATATAAATCTTTAGTCACTCTGTGCTTGCTGTATTGTGTGCATTATAGAAAAGAACTGGAGACTGTGGAGAGGATGCAGAAGCAATTTAACAAGACATTGCCTAGATTAGAGGCTGTGAACTATAAGGAAAAATTGAACAAATTTCAATTGTTTTCCCTAGAGTCAGAGGCTGGTAGGTGATCTGTTAGAGGTTTTCTTAGACTGTGAGAGGCATAGGATAGACAGTCAGAATCTTTTCCTCAGAATAGAAATGACAAACACCATTTTTTAAGGTTATGGGGAGAAGCTTGAAGGTAATGTGAGGGGCAAGTTTTTTTTAAATGCAGAGAATGGTAGGTGCCTGGAGTAGGTTACCAGGTGTAGTCATGGAAACAAGCAGTTTGGTGGAGTTTAAGAAGCTTTTAAATAGACACATGAATATGAAAGGAATGCAGGGTATGAGTAATCGATGAGAGGGGGGCATTTACTATAAATTGACATTTAGATTGGGCCAACATCATGGGCTGAATGGCCTGTCCAGTGCTATACTGTTCTAGATGCTAATTAGAATGACCAAAATTTACATTTTAATAAAATGTATTTTATATTAGCCAGTAATGTTGATATTATAGCAATTAAATAAGATGCATGACAGATCTGACAGAAATATGTCAATATGACAAATGTTGATGTGTCTGTAGAAAATATTCCGATTATTGAGTTGTGGCAGAATAGAACAAATCCATGATGCAGTTATCCAAGATTGGTAATGAAACAGTTGCTTTCAAGGTAGTTTTTGCAGGTAATAATTTTCATATTTAGGAATTTCCACCCGAATATAATTTATTGGTGATATGAAACACTTGGAATTATTAAACTCTTTTATTATTGTCTGGTGTTTCTTTCTGCACAGCTAAGGCAGAACTTGTCAATGACATGTGATGGCATTAATTGGAAATACTGCTTGGAGGCAGCTGTCTTGCTGGTTGCAGTAGGTGTCATCCAGTGGCTAACAGAGACAGTAGAAATAATGTCAACGAGATGCAAACTTTGAAATTTGCTGCGATTGTTGAGAATACATATGAGGCTGCAGTAAGGATGTGATTTCAGGGAAAAAAAGAAACAAGAGTGGTTGTACTTCTTGTGGGCAAGGGCCCTCTTAAAGAGAAGGAATGATATTAGTGAGGTCCCCAACTGAAATTTGCATTGTTTGGGGGAGGCCTAACTCATTTGGGTGAATGACTAGACTGGCATACTGGATAATTAATCCCCAAAACTTGTTTGTTGTAATAAAGTTTAAAACTTCTTTTTAAGACGATTTAACAGTTAAATCTAATTAGCTCCCAACATTCATTTCTATCACTGTAGAATGTTTCTGCTTCAGAATTCATTGCTTTTTCACACAGTTGTTGCTGCAAACATTTAGGATGAGGAGAGGTTGGAACCTCTTTAGGTGATATTGTTGTGTTTGAGGATCTAAATCAGCAAGGCAAATTCATAAAGGTTAATAAATGCAGGTAAAATGACTCCTGAAGAATTATCCCTTCAGACGTTACTGGCCTGGGAGCTGCACATACAGACCCTGGTGATCTTAAACTGGCATGGCAGGTGAAGAGCTGTCTTCTCTTTGTCAGAGAAGTTCTTACTGAGCTCTGCCATATGTTCCAGGGTGACCCAGCAGATAGCTGCTTGGACAAGGAAGTGTCCTCCCATAAATAAAAATTATCGCAGCAGTGAGCTTTTATGCAACTGAATTCATCCATGTCACGGCCGGGGACATGTGAAAGATCACCTACTGTGCACAACAGTATACCGTGCACAGAAGTGTCAAGCCAGTGACAGATGCTTTGTCTTGAACCAGCAACACATTAATCAGCTTTCGTGTGGAAAGGTAGCATATGTTGAAGGAGAAACGAGGGGAAATTTTTACCAAGTACAGTGAAATGGTACCCGTATGGAGACTGGGGCTCCTCACATCAACCTTGTGAACAACAATGTCTTCCAGATTGCTATTCATGTCACCTTACTAGTCACTACCTGTTATTGTAGATGCCTTTATTATACGGAAGTCACATTTGCTTGTACAGTTGGAAAGTTCAAGTAGATCGTATGAATAGCTGTTGGCAAGCCAGAAACATAAGAACTGTCAGGCCTGCACATGCTGTCTCCTCCCAGTCTCTATCCAGCTAACAGGAGTCACCTGCCACTTGTTTCATGTTAAGTCAAGTTTATTGTCATTTAACTTTAAACATGCATACTGTCAAACGAGACGTTTCCCTGTACCAGCATCTAAAGCACAGTAGTACACATAACACACAATAATTTAGGAAAGTAAGGGTTAATTATACAAATGAATTATGCATAGATAAACAAAGTAAAGTGCATAAATTAAATATTGTAGGGTATAGTACAAATTATCCGGTGACTCTTCAAACGCTGTAACATTTTTTAATGCATGCATTTCTAAATGACAGTAAACAAGGACTGAGTGTCCTCATAATCTAATCTAATATAATATAATATAATAATCTAAATGTGATGTGGCAGGGAGTTCAGAAGCAGGGAAGAAGTTGTTTCCCATCCTGACTGTTCTTGTCCTTATGCATCAGAGTCTCTTGCCTGATAGTAGAAAGTGGAGGTGCTGCTGTGCCTTCTTGTGCAGGAAGGTGATATTGAGGGACCAGGTAAAGTCATCCATGATGTGAACTCCCAGGAACTTGGTGCATTTAACTCTCTGTACAGCAGGGAATGGTTCATCTGTACCTTCCTGAAGTCCACAATCATTTCCTTGATCTTCTCCAAGTTCAGACTGAGGTTACTGTTCTCACACTAGTCCACTAGCCGCTCTACTTCCTCGCTGTACTCTGACTCATCATCGTTGTGGATGAGGCCAACCACTGTTAGTGACACGGTTTGATCTGAGTCCTGCAACCCAATCATGTGTCAGCAGTGGACTGAGCACACAGCCCTGGGGAGCGCCAGGGCTCAGCGTAATGGGACTGGAGATGATGCTGCCCACACAGACTGACTGTGGCCTGTCTGTCAAGAAGTCAAGGATCCAGTTACAGAGGGAGACCCAGCAAGGACAGTTTCCCCACCAGTTTCTGGGGTATAGTGGTGTTAAATGCCGAACAGAAGTCTGTAAACAGCAGCCTGGCATAAGAGATCCTATTTTCTAAGTTGGACAGTACAGAGTGGAGAGCACAGGCTATGGCATCATCATGGATCAAATAATTGATACCCTGCAACCTGTTTAAACACAGCCTTCATCATACGAACTACTCAAACTCATACAAACCAGCCTGCCCCAACCAGCTGCACAAGGTACCTCATTGCCTTGTCATGTTTAGTACCTGCTCTCTCATGGTTTTGTGGCTGCTCATGTCTTGTTATTTTGCAGTTTTTAATTAAAGTTATCACTCACCACTAAATCTTCTCCACTGCTCTGCTTTTGGGTCAAGCCTCAACTACATTTTCTGACAGCCAACAGGTGATGAATCCCCATAACTGAGGCTTCTCTCATATGTACTAACTCCTTACACCTCAACTTTCTGAGAGGTGCATTTGTTAAGGCGCATTTCTATATTTCCTTCTGACATTGGGGAACATTCAGCCCATTGAGTTCAATGGCAGCTTACAAAGCAATCCAGTCCTTCCAGTCTTTTGTTTGTAACTTATGCTCATCACATTCACATCAGTTCTATTATCCACCTGCAGCAAGGGCATTTGTACAAAGGCCATTTAATCTGCCGAACATCATTGATTGAGGACTAATCTGGAACATATTTCTGATGTAGTAAAGCAAAGATTCTGCAAGTGGACTGTGGCAGCAGAGTGCTTAGACAAGACCTTCAAAGTTGTTACAGTCTACTTCATCTTTGTGAGTAGAGGAGTCATTGTGCAGCTAGTTGAATGAAGCATGAGCTGATGTGAGGGATGTGGAAAGCTATCAAGGAAGCTGAGCCACAGTCAAGATGTTTAGTGCAAGTTGCTGGTGAATGAAATGCAGTCCAGTGTGCCAAAGACAGCATGCTCTGTATTTCCAACTTGGCAACTTACACTGTCCCACATTCAGTCGTTACCTTAATATGACCATCCATAGCGGAACCAGTCCATGCTTAGGATAAGCTGAAGTACATCTGAGTGTCTGCTTTTGAGTGCTGCCAGTCTCAAGGGGAGAAAACTAAAGAGGTGACGTATTCTAGCTTCTAACCTTAAAATTAGCTTCTTTGAATGAATTGAATCAGCTAGATCTTTATTTCTCTCTTACCATAAAGCAGCTGCCAGGCACTTAGTGAAAATGGTTTATTAATTGTGTGATGGCACTTTACCGCCAATCCCAACCCAATGTCTTCAGAGTCAGGATCCTGAGCTTGTTCTCTTCATAGACGTGGACAAAGAGATCAATTGCCTCAATTACAGTGCCATGAGAAGAACACTTATCAGGATAAGACCATTTTGCTTTCAGTGACTCCTCTATCATTGTCTCTGTGAGGTCATCCAAAGCATCCTTTGTTTTAGATTACCTCACAAAATAAGAAATTCTGTCATTAAAATGTGCCTCTTGTAATTGTACTAATTATCTATTTTTGAAATAAAGCTGCTATTGTGGTTTTGTGGGAGACATGGCACAAATTTTTGAATACATTAGGTTCCCACAGAGAGCATTGCACAAATGTCTAAATTATCAGTATTGATTGACCTCATATATTTAACCTTATTTTCTTAAAAGTAAAGCTATGGGCTGTTTTATGACCATTTAATTAAGGATGTAGGTATTGTTTTAGCATTTGATATGAAGGACAACACTTCCAGTGGTATAACACTCCCTCAGTTCTGACCTGGAATGTTAGCTCAAATAGTTGTGTTGTGAGCCTGCAACTCCTTGGGGTAGAAACTGAATATACATGATGCACATTCATTGACAAGAGTAGTAGCATGTTCAAGTTGCCCTTGCTCATCTATCAGTTGCCTTCTGAAGTCATCTAAGGTATTGATCCACTATTCATGCAGTTAAGAAAGGTGGATGGTGGGAATTCCTGGCAGATACTTGTTCACAGCACTTCTCCTTGCTCTTCCTTATTTGTGATTTGTGCCACACTTGGTGCTTACAATCCAAAAGACTAAAATGGTGCTTTAGAGGGATATGGCATAACTTAATGTTGTGTCTGGACCACTGTCTGCATGGGCTCCCTCTAGATTATCTTCGGTAAGCTAAGTATGCCATAGACTGCTTTCTCAAATTAGTTAGCTGCTCTGAATGTTGTAATCATAGGTTTTGTACAACTTTGCTTAATTTGCGGTTCAGCATCTTTTGGGGAAAAGAAGACAGCAACCAATTGATGCAAGTCTGTCAGACAGGGTCCATTGTAAGGGCCTTCCTATGGAGTATAATCTGTAGCAGAGTGCTTGTAGATTTCTGAGACCATTGTCAGCTCAGAGCATCTCAGAACTCTTATTTATGTGCCCTGCTGTGAGTCTGGAAATTAAAAGCTGCACTGTACAGCTTTTCTGGAATAGGGTTATAGAAAGTTTCTTGGCTTGTGTTAGCATGACACCACCTTGGTACCACACAATTTCGAACCTTCCAAGTGTACTTGAAATCAACTCGAGGAAGAGAAGGACCAAGTGACAAATAAGGGTGGCCTACAATAGCCTGGAAATTCCAGCCCAATATTTTGTGGATGAATCATCATCACTAGTGGAGCCAAAACATGACTACTTCCCAGAAAAGTGTTTCAATGCCCTTTACAAACACCAGATCTGCCATACTGCGTGCCTCATCAGGGAATGTAAAAGTGTATTTACATTTGAATAGGGTACTTACTACATAAAAGTATAATTGCTAAAACCTCTGAGTTTTCTAGTTGATGTACTCTGGACAATGGGTCAGGAGCTAGTGACTTGTATAAATGTATCTTTTAATGCCTGGCATAGATATAATGAGCAATAAGGCCCCTATCAGTCTCCAAGTTTCAGCTGCTATGAGGAAGAGTAACTATTATTAAGTTATTTATTCTTCCATTTTATCATTTTCTCATGCTTTAATTTCCATGCCAATTAAAACATCATGCTCAGGCTGAGAATGTAAACAACTTGCTATTAAAGGTTTGCCAAATTCATTCCACACGAACTCACATGCAATCGGATGAGAATAGTTTCATTATTTAGCATATAATGTTATGTGAACCATAGCTCGGTGGCAGCAACCGCTGATGTTTATGGGGACAAGTTGTGGATTCAAATGGTACCACCTTCACTTGAGCATATTTTCCAGGCTGATATTTTTGCTTAGTAACAAAACTATCATTTGAATGTGGTGTTATTTTGAGACACTGTCTGTGCAGTCGAGTTGATCGAAAATATCCTCCAGCACTTTTTCTGAAGAAGAACCGTGTAATTCTTTCTGGTGTTTCAGATGATAATTATTATTTTTACCTCATTAAAACAAGGTTATCTAGTCAAAATATCACTATATATCAATTAGTTGCTATGTTTCTTACTTTACAAGAAGTAACCACATTTAAATTGAATTTCATTTGCAAAAATGTGTTTTGGAGTTTTCCGAAGTCCAAGCCCACCGTTTTCTGTAAGGAGTTTGTACGTTCTCCCCATGACTGTGTGGGTTTCTTCCAGATGCTCTGGTTTCCTCCCACAGTCCAAAGATGCATTAATTGGTCATTGCAAATTGTCCCGTGATTAGGCTAGGGTTAAATCAGGGGCTGCTGGGCAATGCAGCTCGAAGGGCTGGAAAGACCTACTCTGCACTGAATCTCAATAAATAACTAATATTTTACTTTATTTTTTTAAAAACTCACACTTGTCCTGTTTTGCTCCAGTTCAGTGCAGTGATGTTCAAAGTATTTGGCATAATCCTGTATTTTGAGCTGCAGAAAACTGATAGACTGACAGTCAAACCACCTGAGGTATCTTCTGTTCATTTAGTTTATGCAATGTTCTCCTGCAGATTCTCTCTTATGCCTTCTATTGTTCTGTGACCATAGCACAAGGCTGCTTGCAAGGCTCCCTGGTAAAAGCCAATCCTACATTTAACATAATTGTTTGTTAGTGGAAACATTAGCTTGAGGGGTTTCTGGCTTCTCATCTCTTACTACTGCTTTCCATCCAGGTGGCATATTGAAGATCAATTTACATTGTCATATTTCCATTCACCACCCCCCCTCTTATTTTTAACTAAATGTGTTAAATTTTGTACACGTTCAGATTTATTATACACATTTACTGGTATTTCATTTGCTGATAACATTTTGTTTTTATCAAATCAAGAAAATTATCTATTAAAGTGGGAGACTGATTTTTGCTTCAGCTGTTAAAATATCAACTTGAAAGTTGTCTTTCTGAGCTGTGTTCTTGTGATTTCTTTGTTGAGCTGATAATTATGGAAATAAAATAGACAATTCCAAGTGTTCATTAAAGCATATCTGAGCTTTAAAAAGGGGAAGATTTAAAATATTTCTCTTTGCTTCAAAACAGATCACAGAAAGCAGCACCAAAATATTTTTATGCATTTTCAGTGAATAAATAATAGCAGGTTTGATCTACTCATGGGAAACACCTTATCTCAAACTTGTAGATTTTGTGGTTTTGTTAATCAGTACTAATCATCTGAGAGCTGTATTCACATCCAGGGATGTTCACAAGCATTTAGATTTTACCTTATTTGGACAATTTCAAATAGTTGTGCATACTTCCTTAATGTGCTCAATGTTTATTGGATTGGGGATATTCCCTTTATGTAGCTTTCCCCCAAATGGCTATGCTTGCAGTATTTCTGGTCTCAAAGCAGTTCAACTTCCTATCAGACATGGAATGCAGGAAATACATATTTTAGACTGTTTACATCCAATGGAAAAAACCCAAATACTGACATTATAGCAACATTGCTGGAAGCAACCTGAAATGTTGAAATTAAGAAATGATTGTGTTCACTTTTAAAGTTTTCCGTCTGCTTACGTCAAATTCACAGGAGGTGAATTGAAAATCCATGGGAAAGTAAAGAAACAGTTATTTAGGTGGATGGGGAGCCAGCTTTTCTTGCATGAAACAGATTGACAGATTACTACTGTACTATTTTTTGCACATTACAGTCTTTAAACCTGCTGTTCAAACGTTACAGATTAACAGTGGGAGGACATGTTTGTTTTTCCATTTATCCAAATTTGTGCATTTATTTTAGTAAGTGATGTAAGTTTACATTAGGCAATCAACTGTGTCTTAAGGATTCTCAAGATGTACTCTTAATTTCTTTGTTACAGACTGGGAGATTGCCACGGTTGCCTTGCTTCTGACTGGAGCTGCCATCATTCTTATTGCCTTTCTGGTGGCTTTGATCTCAATCTGTCAGGGGACTCGTCGAAAATTCTACAAACCTGTGGCTATCCTGTTATTTTCTGCAGGTAATTTGTTGATAAATACAAATGATTTAGCATTGATTTATATGTTTTGTGTAATAGAGAGAGAGGATAAGTTGTGTTCTATATTTAGTAACACTTTGGCTATTTAGTCAACAGATATTTTTAGTTACAGGTCAGAGTTGTGTCCCTGGGAACTGTCTGTAACTGTCTATAGCCTCAAGAGTTCACAAGTCAGAAATGTGGCCACCCAGATACATACTTAAATAAAAACTGAATCCATCAAAGGGCAATGTGTAGTTAAACTAGGGCATTTAACTCAACCATTCAGATATTGCCAAGACAAGAGATCCTACTTCACAAAAGAAGCCTGCAGTCCCACAGCAGCTGGCAAATAAATCCCAGTGGTCTCCCAAATACTCCTCCATGTGTACTTTCAAGCAGTCTGTACTTATGCCATTTGTAACCTGGAAAGGATCTGTATATAATTTTATTGGCTGGTTTAATGGATTTTCTAAAACGTGGAAGAGAAAATAAATGGGAAGGTGAAAAATCTTTGAATATTTGCCTCCCTTTCCAATATTTCTTCATGGAGCAACATTTCATGGTTGCTGATATCCAAGATTAGAGACTTTGAGCATTATCAACCTATTCAGTGTAGTGGAATTATAGCTCATTTCAAGCCAGTTCCCTTATAGCACATCGGAGTTACTGAATGGTGATCAAAACGTTTGATAATTCCCAGCCCTATATGGTTGCCCTCGCTGCTTTCTCAACTGAGAGCTAACAAGCAAAACTGTGCCGCCTGATTACACAAGGAATCCTGAAAAACTGGTTGTTCTCCTCATCAGTTCATATAGATTTTCTGGGCCTTTCCAGTCACCCTGGGAATATTCCTGGAAGTGTGGACAAATGTCCTTGAACCTAGTATTCAAAATATGCAATTACGCAAAATCTGTTTCAAGAAAAGTAAACATATTTGCTTACTCCAATGACCATTATGTTCTGCCTGCGGCAAAACTGCTGAGTAAACTTGTGTGGTATGGTTGGATAATTGTTTACCTACTACGTATACGAAATTCCTGATTTATGTGAGGCACATGGTGTTTAAGAAGCGATTTTAACCACTATTTTGGCACATAGCAGAATGACTGTTAAAATGGGCATGGAATGCATGGTTCTATAGTTGACCTTTGACCTCATCTGGAAGTAAGCCAATATTTTCTTGCGATATTTCGTATGCTTCCCTTAAGGTTCACATTTTCTCAGTTATGCTGTTGTCGCTGAACACTACATTCAAGGCAGCAATGTTAAGTCCCTTTGAAAGCTATACAAACATATTGGGACCCTTACAGTTTCACCTGGTCTTCTGCAATAATTGACAAAAGTAGACCCCAAAGGAGGTACAGTGACTCACTGCCAGTTGGGCTTAGAAGTTGAAGAGAAAATGAGAAGAGAACAATAGGAAACAAAATGCAGAAAATGCTGTCCCATTATACCAGCATGAACAAAGTATCGGATGGTGAAAAATACAGCACTCAGGCAAAAGGTAAGAGAGAGGAAAGGAGACATTTTACCAACAAAAATAAATCAAGTTAGCCAAAAGAGAGGCAAATTGTGAAAGGAATCGAAAATCAAATTGTAAAGAAAAGAGACAATAGCATAAATTATGAGATAAAGGGCAAAAGGTTATTCAAACATGTGCAAGGAAGAGCTCTTGGTGTACTGAAGTATCTCAAGGACTAAAACAAGCTCTCAGTCATGACTGAATCACAATGCTAAAGATGTTAGGCATTAGTAGTGTTAAGATGTAAATAAGTGAATTCCTGGAAGAAGGACAATGTGGAAGAAATGACTATAACAAAGACCACATACAATGGTTTATGTCCTACTCAAGTGTACATAATGAGTCTCACATTATGTTACCTGAATTTCACCCTCACACAGAGTGCGATCATTTGGGTTTAAGTGAGGGTAAGCCAGTAACTTTAGCATTTCTTCAGAGTAATGAATGACATTATTGTAGTTTGTGTCAAGGAATGAATGTGATCTTTGGAGGTGATTAGGAGTTTGTGGTAAAAGAAGAGTGGGATTTTTGAATTTTGAAAATTGGGATTGGGGTGGTCTTCAGGTCTGGCAGGGATTGCAGACATTCGGGTTGGGTTAGGAGTGAAAAGAATCTCTTGAGTTTGGACCTTTGAGAATTGGACTGAGATTTCAAATTGAGGTTGGAAGATTGGGGTTTGATGTAGTGAGTAATTGGAATGATCAGCAGGAGGTCCTAAAGTGAATAGATTTTCAGCCTTTGGATCAGGAAGACATGGCATTATTACACTTTAGGTTTGAGACTGAATGGGATCCTGGCCATTTAGGTTATGGTTTGGGTCAGGGAGTGATTGACTATTTGGGGTTAGAGTTGGCAGAAGATAAATTTTCAATGGCGAATTAGGATCACTGAGGTTTGGATTGGTGGGTTAGCTGAACTGATTGTGGAGTCTGTTTGCGTAAGTTAAACATATTTCTCGCTTGGACATAAAGTCTCCTTGCCCCTCTAGCTCACAAGCAGTCACCTAAAGTACCGAGAAGTTGGGTTTAGCCTGTCAAACGTGAATTTCCTGAGAACAACTGCTGATACTAAAGATAGCATAAAATTAAAATGTAAGCACACAGTATTCTTAAAATATTTTGATGTCTGCTCCTCTTTCAGAGATGAGTTGCTTGGTACCCAGCCCTGTTGAAGCCAAAAGAGGGCAGATCCATTTGTTTTCATCTTTAACTTCCACTTACAGCCCAAGTAGATAAAATTCCCGTTCACTCATATTTTACTGCATTTATTTCATGTGTTTTTGCTGTATATTATATTTTCTAAACAATGTTGCAAATATGATTTTAATTCCGTCCTTTACAATGTTGAGCCTCTTACTCTATTCTACCTTTGCATTATTTATTCACATCTGCTAACACACTTTGTTTTGTGCTCTGCAGTTTCCTTTTGCACTTGATCAAACATATTTTCTTTACCTTTATTAATATTTCCTTAAATCAGCTTTGTTGAAATATAGATTTTATTATGTTTTATTCTTCTAATTGTATACTGATGCTGCTGCTTGTTAATTTTAAATATAATTGTTCTGGATTATTTAATTGGCTGCTAATTATTAAGAAACACAAAAAAAGCAATAGTGTGGAAAAACTGCCATTTCTTTGCAATCCTCTTAATACCTAGTTTGCTCTCTTCTTTCTTGAATTGGTCTGTTTCACAGATTTGGAGCTGCCCATAAATTTAAGCAGGACTATGTCATATAGTTTGCATTAAAAAGAACTCAACTATGTTGCAGGAACACCTGAGCAAGCAGCTGTTGCAAGTGACTGGATCTGTTTCAGTGACTGAGATGTACAGGGAGGTGAATAATTCATTACTCAACTGTTTAATGACCAATTTATTTTCTGGATGAGAGATTGCCTTTTGCTTCCAATGCAGTTTTCAAATTGCCCATCAGTGATGTCACAATTTAGTTATATTAGAAATGGATCTCTAAGTTTTTTGTGTGTTAAGGTGATTTGCACTTGTAAAGGGGAAAATGCAGATTTTGAATCAGATTTCAATTTACTTTACAAATGGATAAATTAATGATGATAGCACAGTTCTGAAAAGTACCGTGATCAAACTTACCAACTGTATTCTTTGGCCCAGATCATACTTACCTGGAGCTGCAGGCATGTAAGAGAAAAGCTGGCTGCATCCTTACTGTGAGTCAGTGAGTTCAGGGCTTCCATAGCTGTACATTGCACAAAAAAGTACCAATGATGATGGAAGCTGCGAAACCTGGCCTTCCACTCAACTGCTGGTCTCATCCCCACGTCCAAGATTTTAAAAGCTGAGAAGTCAGGCATACTTTGTATCCCCTTAGCTTTATGCCATGTAGGTCTTGTGTGGCCCCTTTCAAGGGTTGCAAATTTTCATGGAAAAGATGTGTTTTTTTTAAATTTCACTTCATATTAATATTATCAATTAATACTTGGCAGTTCAGTGTGGTTTCAGTGTCTATTTTTACATGCATTTAAAAAGTATTATTTTTGCTTAAATTTCTTACAAAACAATCATACTTTTGAATAAATCAATATATTGATCATGTTTTGGGTAATCAGAATTAATTAGAGGCAATTGAAAAGGCATTTCACAGGCATAGACTCTCAGAAAGCCATCAGGATTGTCCAGGTGTGAGTTATCAGGTTCTGTTCCCTAAGAGCTAGGTGCTTCTAATGCGCCAGTCCGCCTCATCGGAAGGCTGTGGTTGCAATGTTGTGAGAACACTGCGAGGTCTCTGGCTGCAACAGGAATGTGTACAATCGGACTAACTTGACACTGGTAGGGGCTCAAGTACAATTTAGACCATGATTACTTCTCTTGCATTATTTTAATCAGGTAACATAAGTCACTTTTTAATCCTTTAAATGATTGCAAATTATTTCTAACCTTTCAACACAGCAAATAGCACTTTGCTAGTGACTAAAACATTCAACCAAAAATAAAATTACATCAGAGATGTATAATAGTTTTGAAAATTGGCAGCTGGAAATTAATAACTGGCAAATTTATCTGACCATTGAGCAAAAGATGTATTCTCTGGCAACGATAGTGCGAGGTTGGATACACCGTCCAAAAGCAGATCTTTCTGGAACTTTGCTCTTTCAAATTTATTGCTCCTCCTTTTACTGGACATTATTCATACAAGTTGTCTGTGCCTGAAAGGATACAGTAGCTGACAATTAAACGTTTAATATTTTATTAGTTCAGCCCCATAGCTTTTCATTCCATGTCATCCGGAGTAATTTAGCTCATTTTGTTTAAGTGCTGGTGTTCATTACATTTGAAATAGACACATTTGCTTAAAAAAAGATTTACTAACCTTTCAGAATATTAATGTACTATCAGGGGAAAAAGTAGAGTTATTATGCAAAATGTAGAAATATGTAATATTCTCAATAGAAAAGATTGCTTTTGGCTTGAGTAAGATACGGGTTTCTGTGAGGCAGCATTTTATCTTGCATGAAGCAGTGAATTAATTTTGAAATTAAATCTTTCAGGAAGCTGCATTATTAGTTCTGGTGATTTTCAAATTCTTCTACATGAATAGAGGTGGGGGGGATTTTCAAAAAATAATGATACCCTTTCATGGACATTCTGAACTGTCAATAATGAATTGGAATCAATCCAAAGAAATACAATGATATTGCTGATGAAAATGTTGTTTTGTTTAGTACCATGTATTAAGCAGCCATTTTGTCATTGGGTTATGGCAGCCAGTCAGTGACCCATGGCATCCTGCACTGGTGATCTGGTGCAATGTACAGTTATGATGTACACCATAATTTGCCGCTGCCTAATCCACTGAAAATTTACTGAACCAAAATAAATAAATGCTTTATGCTTTTAAGTTCCAGATGTTTGGCCAGCATTAAAAGAAACAAGCTTCACTGTGATCTGCTGAAACTTCAGAGCCCAATTGCTTCATTAAATTATTTATTTGTCAGCTTTTCTTCATCTCTTCTATCTCAGTTGTATCAATGATTGGGGGAAAATTAATTTCTCCACCTCTCTTTGAATGTCATTGCAAGATTTTATAGAAAATATTTCATTCATGTAACACCTGATCATTGAATTAAACACTACAAACTAGACCTAAATGATTGAAAAGCATAGACTGTGATATTAGAGATCAGAGATATTTCAGAAATATATCTGCAGGGCAAACATCAATCCCTTCAGTATTAAGATAAACTCACAAAATGCTACCATCTGTTCAAAATATACTGTATATTCATTTGTGGAAGACGTTAGACATGATAATTGGCACATTCTTTCCTCAATGGGTTTTCCAGTTCTGTTTAAATTTATTTTCATGGTGCACTCACTGGTGTTTGGTGTCTGCATGGAACACCATTTATTCTTCAGCATCTTGGATGCCTGTGATATGTAATCACTGACCAGGGATGGGGTCCTTTGCACCAAGCTTAGATTTCAAACATAGCAGCTAACACTTTTAGAGATCAAAGAGTTGTTTTTATGTAAGTTAAACTTCCAATATTCTTTGTTCAGCCTCTTGTCATAAGTGAGAACCAATCTTCTGTTCTTAATATAAATGACAGACAATAATCAGTTTGAAGTTAAAAGGACAGCTTTGCAAAACAAACAGCACTGTCTATAGAGCATAGACTGCTGGCTTACAGCACGCAGTTGATTGCAGTGTAAAACAATGGGTTATGTAATTGGGTTTATTTCAACAATACTGTTTAAGTTATTTAGTTCCAGGAAGCTTGCAGACCAGTCTGATGCTATCAATTCGCATGTCAAATAGCAATCTATCAATAGTTGGGAGATTTGTGTACTCAGAGATTCAGCATTTGCAGCATTAATTTAGGGTATCTGGGAACTCTATCCACTGAAGCTTTTAAACCATCTGCGTGAAAAGGTTTCTTAAAAGAAATCACATGCATGTGAGTTCACCCAAGTGGCAGAGAAAAAACCAGTATAAATGTAAGAGAGCAGTCAGGCTTGTTAGGATGATCTTCAGCCCTATCAGGGCTTAAAGGAGCCTTTAAAAAATACAGAAAGGCAGGGTGAACTAGAATCTATTCCTCTGCCTTGGATTTCTGCGACAGACAACTCGTTGGTATATTTTTTTAGCTTATAGGGATTGTACCTGTGTTTTGAAAATGAAATGTGTTTTAAGGATTTTATCTAAATTTAAACGTGCATCACTAAAAATAAGTAAAAGGTTTTTAGAACTACTTTGTTAGCTAGAAGTATCTTCTCCTTGGGTTGGCGGGGTTGCCCGTCGTTCAAATTGTGGTCACTGGCAGCTAAACTCACAGTGGAGGATAAACAAGATTTAAAAGGTCCAATTTAATGTAAGGGAAATGTATACAATATACATCCTGAAATGCTTTTTCTTTGCAAACAGGGAAGGAAACTGGTCTTTGGAATAGATAGTTACAATATAACTTCCCTTTAGTGAGGTTATATCTATAAGCTGATAAGGCTTAAGATCTTCATTTGAGTTTAATACTTCATGGTCAGCAAAACCAATACCATTACACCTGGGCCTTAGTGCTACTATGTATGTTAAACAATCCAGTGACAACAATGCAAATAATGAGCACAAAGGAGGATGGAAGTTTATGGCCCTTAAGAACATTAGAAATCTCAGGGTTTCTGGCAAACTGTTTATTTGGCAGAAGATTGAAGAACATTTAATTACCAAAGAAGAGATTTTTCTTTCCAAATCTGTTCATTTCACTTTCTTACCAGTCGCGTTCTCTTACATAATGCCTCTGACTATGGTGAATGATTATTTAAATGCAATGGCTGTCAATTAATTAATTTTTTTTATCAGTATTATGTTACAAATTAGCACCCAGAACTTCCATGGAGGTTCTTCTCTGAGAGATTGCAATATTAAACAGTATCTGTTAATAGGTTGAACTCACTGAGAAAAGAAAGTTGAACCCTGAAGTAATTACTAATCAAGGAAAAAAACTTTGTAACACTGAAGATGATAATTATCTCAATAAATTATCTTTAAGATTATCTTCTATTTTATAAATAAAGTTTTGTTTTTATAATACATTATAAAGGTACAGTTGCTCTGCTGTGAAGGGGAATAATTTACTTATTGCAGCAAATGTGGAAGACTGACAAATTAATATACAGCTAAAAGCCATTACAGTTCAGTAATCCAATTGGACCATACCAATGTGACTGAATTGTGTCTCACCTAACCCTTAAATCTCTCTTGCAATCCATCCCCTTCAAACTCTTCCTATACTCTAAGCCCTAAGCCCTCACTATTCCTTACCCTTTGAGACAAGGGCCCAAGATGATCCCCATTATCATTTACCAGATCTATATTTTTCAACATCCAAGTGTAAGATTGAAGTAGGAATTTATGTGATAGTCTACTCCAGATGTAAACCAGGACCTTTCCAAAAGGAATTTTGCAGGGAAATTGAGGAATTGCAGGACATGGTGAATAAAATGCATTTTACCCAATCATTGTGACTTAAAATAGATCTGAAACAAGTATCTTTATCTGCTGCAATAATTTGGCATAGGTGTTGCATGAAATTGTCAGCACGTCTCTGTTAAAGTGCCACTGAATTTGTGTTTCCCCTGACTAGAGACATGAATATGGAAGTCCCAAACTAACGAATCATCCTTACACTTTTCTTGACTATGATTAAATATTGGACTCCGTGAAGGATGAGGATGTGGCATTTTTCCAGCATTTATGCTGGGGGAAATCACCTGTAGAATTGGACTAGATTTTTTTCATCTCCATTTACACGAGGCCATGAGACTCAAGGCATGATTTGCAGATAATTCCAGCTCTCTGTCTCTCAGTCAGATGTAAATGCTGAAAATTTCTGTCTCAGATTTTCTAATCTTAGCATAAAAGAAGTTGAATCGTGTCTCACAATGCTTTTGACATTAAATATTTCAAGAATGATATAATTGAAGACCCTCGAGCCTGAATGTAATAGATGAACATGCACTCTGTTTGGACTTATTCAGTTTAACACATGAATTCTGCAGTTCTAGCTTTCCATTTTCAATCACTGTTTCACAGTAAAACTGGAATCGCTGAGGACGTCATTGAGAGGTTGAGGAGCATCCTAATGAGTTTAGGCATGATGGATGAATTGCTGAATTGAGAAATCCTAATTACACACTCTCAAATAACTATGAACATGATTATGAACAGAACAGACCCTCATTGCAGCTGCAAGCTAGACAGGGTTGTATTTGATTTTTGCTCTAAACTGCTACAGCAAACACTGTAGTGTTTATGCACACCATTGTTTCCACGCACCCTCTGCCCCAATACCCCCACCCCCCCACATCCCTCTTTGTGATA
Organism: Mobula hypostoma; assembly: GCF_963921235.1. Lineage (NCBI taxonomy): Eukaryota > Metazoa > Chordata > Chondrichthyes > Myliobatiformes > Myliobatidae > Mobula > Mobula hypostoma. Next base: position 67,568,541 of record NC_086102.1, on the reverse strand, counting down.
ATAATATAACATAGTGCCCCAGGGAACAGCACATGTATTTCTTACTGAGCTACATTTTTAACACTGTATTCAAGGAAAATTGATGATACTATGTAAAAATAATCTCTCATTCCCATCTCTAAAGTGGGCCCTTCTGATTGAGGTTGCAGAAAATGAGAATCAACTTTCAATGTTTTATTGCATCCAGGAAAATAATATTTTAGCACTTTATCCCAAGACCCAATGATAGTCAATGCAACTTTAAGATTACAATTGGATATTCATAGATTATAACCATTTTCATGTGCTCTTCCATATCCTTGCAAGAAGGATACAAGTTCAGGTATCTGGACAAAAGGTTATTGAGAGACGACCCACCAGAAATATAATTTGCTTAGTGAGGGCAAGTATGGCTCAGTGGTTAGTTTCAGGTAATAATATTCTCACATTGTTGAGATGCATGTTCATTTAGAACCTGGTCATTTTATTTCTGAAAAAACGTTGGCTGCCTTTTCCTTTTCACTTCAGTTGTCTTCTCACTGTCTCCTCTGTACTTGGTGAATTGATTGCCCCAGTTAGTCTCCAAGCATTTCACTTTCTAATGTAATCCTAACCATTCTGAATGGGTGCATGGTCCTGGTATACATCTGCAGTGGACTATCACAGAAGTACCTCCCTTAATCTAACACCTGGATATTAATCAGGTAAATGGTTATAGGGATCACAAACTCCATCCTGGCCCTATGCCTCAGAAGGTCAGGAAGGGCTAAATGCTTTGGGCTTAGAATATAGGAAGAGTTTGAGCAGGCGGGTGAATTGCAAGTGAGATTCAAGTGTTATGTAAGAAATCAGTTGGTTAGGGTCTCTACCTCAAGTATGAGGGTTGCTGCCTTGAGGACTTGAAAGCTCATCAATAGTTAAAACAACTAAGCTGCAGTGGTGAGGTTTAATTTGCTTGACTTAAGACCAAGTCACTTCATTCTTGACACAAAGGCCAGGATTTTGTGGCCACCAGGAAAGCAACAGTATGTGCCACCATTTTCTAAGAATCCTGCATTCAAAGACCTACTGACCACTATGACAATGCCTTCTGCTTTGCTGAGTGTCTCTGGTGTTAATAGACCAAAATACATAGGAACAGAATTAGACCATCTGGCCCATTGAGTCTGCTCTGCCATTCCATCATGGCTGATTTATTATCCCTCTCAACCCCTTTCTCCTGCTTTATTCCTGTAATCTTTGACACCATGACTAATGAAGAACCTATCAACCTCCGCTGTAAATATACTCAAAGATTAGACCTCCACAGACTCACCACCCTCTGGCTAAAGAAATTTTTCCTCATCTCTGTTTTAAATGGACATCCCTCAATTCTGGTGCTATGCCCGCAGGTCCTATACTCCCCACTATAGGAAACATCCTCTCCATATCAACTCTATCTAAGCCTTTCAATATTTGATAAGTTTCAATGAAGTCTCCCTCTTTCTCCTAAACTCTAATGAGTACAGGCTCAGAGCCATCAAACAATCCTCATAAGTTAACCCTTTCATTACTGGAATTATTCTTGTGAACCTCCTCTGACCCCTTCGAATGTCAGCACATCTTTCCCTAAATAAGGGACCCAAGGCTGCTCACAATACTCCAAGTGCAGTCTGACCAATGCCTTATAAAGTCTCAGTATTGCATCTTCAATTTTGTATTCTAGTCCTCTTGAAATTAATGTTAACATTGCACATTTGCCTTCCCTACTAACGACTCAACCTGCAATTTAGCCTTTAGGAAATCCAGCACAAGGACGCCAATGTCCCTTTGCACCTCCTTTTAAATTTTTCTCCCCAATTAGAAAATAGTTCATGCCTTCATTCCTTCTGCCAAGGCGCATGACCATGAACTTCCCTGCACTATATTTGATCTGCCACTTCTTTGCCCATTCCCGCAATCTGTTTGTGTTTCTGCAGACCTTGTGCTTCCTCAACACTCCTTGCCCCTCCATCTATCTTCATATCATCCGCCAACCTGGCCACAAAGCCATCAATTCCCTCAGCCAAATCATTGACATATATCGTGAAATGAAATGGTACCAACACTGACCCTTTCATCACTGACAGCCAGCCAGAAAATGCCCCCTTTATTCCCACTCTTTGCCTTCTGCCAGTCAATAAAATTGTTCGTTAAAATTGACGTAATTAACAAACTGAGCAGCCAATCACATGGAAGAATTGTCAGGGATCAAACCAGGCAGTAAAAGTAACACTTGGGACATCTAAAGGGGTTTATGTTTGAAGGAGAAGTAGTTTAAATTTTAAAGCGGGAAATAAAATCTTGCAATTTTCAAGTGTTTATGCTAATGAATTTGACTTGGAATATTAAATCTAGTTTAAATTCTAAAGTGATTCTTAAAAAATAATTGTGGCTTGGTCTTCTATTGAAACTCTATCATGGCAAAATTGTTGATGTTTATAATCCTCAGTAAAGAATGTATCTTATCCTAACTCACTGATGCCTTTAGAAAACTATAACAATGTATGGAGCAAGATGTCACTGACAGCAACTTCTAGACTTCTACAAAGTCCACAAGTTGCTGCTAATTTCAAATATTGTAACAGTGAGCATGAGATCACTGTTGTTATTATATGCTCTGGCAAAGAGAACCAAAACAGAGGGAAAGAAAGATGTTTTTATGGCTTCAGAAAACAACCACTGCCGTCTGTCAATACCTCTGGAGAGGGATTTCTATGTGCTTTGTAATCTCAGGTCATGATGTGTTTTCAATGAAGTCGTTTACAAGTCTCTAACATTCAATCAGTATTTATGTAACACCCATGAAATACTAAATTATCAAGTGTTTTATGTGAATAAAGCCAGGTACTCAAGTAAAGTGACAAGATTTAATAGATGTGACCGAAGATGTGATTTTGAATAGGCTTTTGGGGATATGGAGAGTGTTAGCAAAGATGGACTGTTTAGAAAAGAGTTTTACTGGTGAGCACCAAGACCACAGAGGCTCTGAACTCTGACCACTGAACATGCTTCAAGATGCGTAGAGGGAAAGAGGAAGCAGAGAGTTGGCAAGGTGAAGCACCTGAGTACTGGGGTGTCAGGATAGATAGTCATTGGCCTATACAGCACGAAAACAGGCTCTTTGGCCCATCTTATCTGTGCTGACCAATTTGCCTAACTAAGAATAGTCCCATTTGTCTGTTTGACACATTTTGTGTTTGACCTATATTGCTCCAAACCTTTTCTGTCTAGGTGCCTGTCCAAGTGTCTTTTAAATGTTGTGATTGTACCTACTTCTACTACCTCCTCTGGCAGCTTGTTCCATATACCCACCATCCTCTGTGTAGAAAAAGTTACACCTCAGTCCCTTTTAAATCTTTCCCTTTTTAGCTTAACCCTTACCATCTAATTTTAGACTCCTCTACCCTGGAAGTAGATGACACTGAATACAGAGGGAAAGATAAAGCCAATTAGGTGAGGAAGCAAACTATGAACTTACTAGGTAGATAACTAATGAGTCAAGGTTGATATCTGCAGCTGGTGTGTTGTGGAAGTTCAGTCGGTGAAACTATGAGGTGACTCTGGTAATGAGGTAGGAATGAAGCATTGGTGGAGGGGTGCAATTTTGAATAAGCAAAAACTGATGTTCTGACATTTGTGAAATAATAAAGTTTAGGGATATCTTTGTCCAAATAGAATATTGTGATTATGCACACCCTGAATTAATTAGGGCAAAGAATATGGAATAGAATGGAATGAAACCAAGAGCTAAGGTGCTGAATGTTTGACAAAGGTAAATAGAATGGTTTTTCATGCAGTCCTTAACTGAGGAAAGATCTGGATTATCCACAAGAAAGGACCACCATCCTCGTCATAGGATGAGTGTTGGTTACAGAGAAGAAAAACATTTGAAAGAATGACTTTCACAAGTGCTGATGTCTGAAAGGAATTTAACCATCCTTAACCAGCATTGGTCAAAAACAAGTTTATGACAGTGTAACCCTTTCATTGGGGCTCGACAGCTAACTCTGCTAACGGTCATGTGACTCCGAGGTAAAAAGGCCACCTTTCGTAAACAATATACGTCTAGGGTTGGTATGATTTGGGGTTCAACCAAACAGGAACGGCGTGATGTTCGGATTAAAGGAACCTCAGCCTGAGCGAATGCTGTGTGAATACTGCCCATACGCAGTTATCAGTAGCCCAGAAATGACAGATCATATCCCAGCATAAAATTATAAAGGAAGTATATTTACCAAATGTTCAACTTCAATAAACAGTTACAGAAAAGGAAAAGAAAAAATGAAAGTGCCCATTACAATTAAACCAGTCCAATGTGCGCATAATGTTGGAGCTCATACTGGAGTAACTGGGGGTCATATCTCATTATTCACAGTCTGGACCCACCACATTCCGAACTCCCCTCAAAGACCACCTCGAACAAACTGGCTCTCTCTCTGGAGTATTAGCCCTTCCTCCTTGGAGCCATTCATCTGCACACAGCACTTCTTGCAATGGGGACTCTCCTTGCAACATCATTCTGTGGCATCTTCCCTTGAGCCCCACTCTGCAGCTCCCTCCAAAAGACCCTAAACCAGACTACTGTCCATCAGAAAACTCCTCCTCAATAGCTCTCTTGAACCTTCTCTCACATCGCACAATCCTGAATGGCTGACACATATTCCTAAATTGGACAACATAGCTATGTTAGCTGAAGCCAAAACACACTTTCAAGCATGGCACACTGCTAGGGCATTACATAAGGAATGGAATTTATTGAAATGTTAATTCCTTGGTTTAGAGTTTAATTTGAGCATGAAAACAAACTGTCTAGAAAAGTTAATAATGTTACCGTGCTATTAGTCCACATTTTAAATGCATGAACTTGATTATTAATATGTGCTGTTTTGTGGTACCAATCAAGATGTCCATCCCTAGACCTAGTTAATATAAAGAGCTGTACACCCCAACTGAAATTTACTACCACTAAATGTTGGCATGTCTGTGTTTCTTCAGTTCAAGTGCTCCCATGTAAATCATCAAGAGCTAAGATTAAGCTCGGAGTGGAAGCATTTGATCTAAGAGATCAGTACCCAGAGTGGTGACCCAAGGATTTGGTTCTTTCATCACTATAAGAACATAAGAACATGGAACAGTACAGGCCCTTTGGCCCACGATGTCGTGCCAACCAAGATCAATCTAATGCTTCCCTCCCACATAGCCTTCCACTTTTATTTCATCCACAAGCACACATGAGGTCTAGGTCAAAGAAAATAGAACAAATCCCATCTACCAACACCCATGGTGGTGTCGTGGCATCTGCACTGGTCTTTGAAGTGAGTGGCCCCGGATTTGAAATTGCTCGGTTCCTTTCATGCTTTCCATCTGTGCTGGGTTGAATTTCGAAGTAGCAGCTCGGTCTCGTAAAAAAAAACAGACAATGGCTTAGGAAATGGCAAAGGGTTGCCACAAAGTGCGGAGAGGAACAACGACCAGCACATGTACCACAATGTGTACGCACTCTTGTTCTACTCCAGTATTTATGGATCTCACACCTTATAAACAAGCCATTCAATCCTGTCAGAAAATATCATGAACATAAATTTCAACATGCTTTCCTGTTTTGCAAGATAAAGTTAAATACATTGTGTCAGTACAGCAGCAGAGGAGAAAAGGCTCTTGTCTCTGAACGTTCAGTCATGTGGAGGAGAGGGAGTTAGTGTTTGCGGTCTCAGTCATCACAGGCCTAATTCTGTTTAGTGAGGATGATGATGTAGCCTCATCCATCTTACCATCTCACATCCCATTTACTCCTCATCACACAATCCCTTGTGACATGTAGACAGTGCAAGTGTGTTATTCTTGCCAATCCTCTCTGCTCACCATCCTTTCTCATATTGGCAGTGGAACTTACGAGGCAGAGGAAGATGGATAAGCATCGCCTCATCTGAGATTGGCACCCATCAGCTAGGTTCTGGCACTCTGTAGGCACTAGGATCTGCATACAAGGAGTCACCGTCCATTGGTACTTGGGGATTGATGGGGGGAGGGGTTTCAGGCAAAAGATACCATGTGTGTCAAGACAGTCTGGTTGCAGATCAGTTTTATTGGTAGCAGACTACCTCAGGATAAACACTACAAGCAAACACCTGAGATAATTGGAACCAAGCATGAGGGGATTTACTAGTAATCATATGCAATGAAAATTTACAGTGAATGATAGTCTTTCTGATCAAGAAAAGATCCAGCTTTGCATATGAAGTGCTTCAAAGAAGCAGGTCATTCATTGGAATCTTCAAAGCCACAGGATTGGCTGCCGTTTCCTCAATAGAAATGAATCCCACTCTTCTTAAATAGCAAACAACTATGAGATTCTATTTGCAGCGGTGACCTGCATACTGTGACATTTGTATGTGATATTTATGAGCTGTTGCCTGGAATAACCATAAGGTACTTTTGTGACTGTGACCCTTGCTTTTAAAGGCAGTGACATCCAGGTTTGGGTGTATGGCTGCAGCTTTAAGGTGAAATCACTATGTATCCACCTAATTAGAAAACAATTTGCTTCAGGGCCATTCTCCACAGGCAGGTGGAGATTGGGTCGTAATTCCCAGAAGACCTTTCCAGGAATGACCTGTACAGGCTAGATAGTGCAATGTTTGATAGATAAATAACTACACATATTAAAAAGAAATACAGATTGCAGAATTTTCTATGGCTTTGTGTGAAGTACTTCTAACTTCCAATGGTTTTCATTGTAAAAAGGGACTATAATTTTCATACTAAACATTAGAAAGATTAAGCTCGTCAGGCAAAATCGCTGGAAATATAAACTCTGTTGCTTTATTGATATGCTGAGTAACTGCAACATTCACTGGATTTTACTTTTACCTTTGAATTTTCAATTTGCACATGTTAGCACATGCATTATACTGGAATATTTATTTAATTACTACTGTAAATGAAAGATATGCTACAGATTGATTATAACTGGAGGAAAAATGTGACATTAATTTTTTTTTCCACTAACTATCTTTGTGGTTAAAGAAACACATGGACATTGTTTAATCATTGGCTTTTCTTTGCAGTTGTTCTCCAAGTATGTGGACTCGTTTTATACCCAATCAAATTTGTGGAAACAGCCACGATGCGAACATATCATGAGTTCAACTGGGGATATGGCATTGCCTGGGGAGCCACCATCTTCTCATTTGGGGGAGCTGTACTTTACTGCTTAAACCCGAAGAACTATGATGATTACTACTAGAGCAGAACTAATTCTACCAAAATTAAGCTCACCTCCTTTGCTAACTTGCTACTTTCTAAGTTGAAGTGTGGTATTTAACCTGTTCTCTCTATGCACTATTCACTTTGGCTGTAATGAAGATAATTGCTTTAACTCCTGCACCACAAATATGGAACTCTGGAAGAGCTCATGGCTGAAATTTTGTATATTAGCAGTTTCATGTACAGTGTGCTGGAATGCAGACTTCTGTTAGTTTCACATCAGCTGAGCGGAATCACAAAAGTGTGCATTGAAGAACATGAATCAAAATTTACCTTCGCAAGAATGTTCAATTCAATTTACCTTGAAGAAAGAATTTGTGCTGGGTATGAAGGACATGAGTTTCCCATAGTGAGGTTGGAAAACTTATACCTCATATTTGAGTTGGATGAAGTGCTGATTGTTCTGTGGCAACTCAAGTAAAAGTGCATGTTTGCATCCATTTTCAAAAGCTGAGCAACATCCTCTGTAAAAGTTTACTGTGCTGATGCAAAATAGAAATGTATTACTCTTGTTTCTAATTATTACAGAGAAATGGGAACACTATACTGTTGTAAAGCTGTACTAAAGTTCCATTTGTATCATTCAATTACAATTGTAGCATTTCAGTTATCATTTTCCTATGCCTATAGATGAATTTTATGAAATATGTTTTTAAAACAAAAAGCATAGCAAATGTCAGTATACTTAAATACCACTAGATGTAGTGTCAAAGATGAGCATTTTGATGAGCTGAGTATCTAGAAAGAATCTTATATGCTATTGTAAACATTCTAATTTATTTGAGCGACTACTGTATTTTTATATAGACTTCTGAACACTATTTCCTGTATGATTATACTATTCCTTATATTGTGCCTAAAAAGTTATTTTGACTTGTATCTCAGATAAATTCCATATTTCCAACAAATTGTTATCTCCTTCTTTCTCTGTAACTTTCCTTCTCTGTTTCGTACAGTGATCCCTGAATACATTAATTTACTATAAAAGACGTAAGTTTGGGAAGGAAAAGGAGGTTTGCTTGTAGTTGTACGGGGAAAACCTACATTGAATTTGTAGAGCTATTTATATAAAAGGCCTGTGTACTTAATTTTTCATTTTATTATTTCCCACATGATCAACAACCTGATACAAAGGTATCATTTAAGAACCTTGCCTGGACTTCTGCAGGGTAAGTTGAAAGTTTATTTAATCTTTCATACAACAATCAATTTACTGAAATGATGCTGTAAGCATTCCCACGGCAGGTGAACAGACTCTAACAAACAGAAATGACCAACAAATGTGCTCCAAGCTATCATTCCTGCAGACCATTTCTTGTCTGCTACGCTATCATAATATAGTTTTTGGCCATATTCTTAGCAGTAAGTCTGTCTCATATTTTATTGCCTTCAGCATTTGGACAATTATTAGATGTGTAAAAACTTATTAACTCCAGAGAAAAACTCATATACATTTTCGGCAAAATACATAACTCATAGGCATGTGAAAGGAGAATGTGAAAAAAATCATGCAAGTGTATTTTGCGTCAGTCTTCACTGTGGAAGACACTCGCAGTATGCCAGAAATTCGTGAATATCAGGGGACAGAAGTAAGTGTAGTTGCCATTACTAAGGAGAAGGTGCTGAGGAAACTGAAAGGACTGAAGTTAGATAAGTCACCTGGACCAGATGGACTCCACCCCAGGGTTTTGAAAGAGGTGACTGAAGAGATTGTGGAGGCGTTAGTAATGATCTTTCAAGAATCACTAAATTCTGGAATGGTTCCAGAGAACTGGAAAATTGTAAATATCATTCTAGTCTTTAAGAATGGAAGGAGGCAGAAGAAAGGAGATAACCCTGATTTCAGTGGTTGGAAAGCTGTCGAGGTCCATTATTTAGGATGAGGTTTTGGTACTTGGAGGTGTATGATAAAGTAGGCCAAAGTCAGTTTGGTTTCCTTAAAGGGAAGTCTTGTCTGACAAATCTGTTGGAATTCTTTGAGCAAATAACAGACAGGATGGACAAAGGAGAATCAGTGGATGTTGTTTACTTGAATTTTTTAGAAGGCCTTTGACAAGGTGCCACACATGAGGCTGCTTAACAAGATAAGAGCCCATAGTGTTACAGAAAAGTTTGCAGATGATGCAAAGATAGGTGGAGAGGCAGGTCATGTTGAAGAAGTAAGGAGTCTGCAGGGGGATCTGGACAGATTGGGGTAATGGGCAAGGAAGTGGCAGATGGAATATAATGTAGGGAATTGTATGGTATGCACTTTTGTAGAAGAAATAAGGCATAGTCTGTTTTTTAAAAGGGGAGAAAATTCAAAAATCAGAGGTGCAAATGGACTTGAGAGTAAGATTCCCCAATGGTTAACTTGGAGGTTGAGTCAGTGCTAAGGAAAGTAAATGCAGTGGTAGCATTCATTTCGAGAGTACTAGAACTAAAAGCAAGGATGTGATGCTGAGGCTTTATGAGGCATTGGTTAGACTACACTTAAAGTGTTATGAGCATTTTGGGCCACTTATCTATAAGAAGATGTGCTAGCATTGGAGAGGATCCAGAGGAGGTCCTTGAGAATGACTCTGGGAATGAAGAGGTTAACATATGAGGAACGTTTGGCTCTGGGGCTGTACTCACTGGAACTTAGAAGAATGAAGGGGAACCTCATTGAACCCTATCATATACAGAAAGGCCTAGGCAGAGTGGATGTAGGGAGGTACATAGCAGGTGAGTCTAGGACCAGAGGGCACAGCCTCAGAACAGAGGGACATCCATTTAGAACAAAGATGAGAAGGGATTTCTTTAGCTAGAGGATGGTGAATCTGTGGAATTTATTGCCACAGATGACTGTGGAGACAAAGTCATTGAACATACTTAAAGCAGAGGTTGATAGGTTCTTGACTAGTCAGGGTATCAAAGGTTATGGGGAAAAGGCAGGAGAATGGGGTTGAGAGAGATAATAAATCAGCCATGAGGAATGGCAGAGTAGACTCAATTGCTGAGTGGCCTAATTCTCCTCCTATGTCTTATGGTCTTATTGTCTTATGGACTGCTTGGCTCATTAAGCTATCTGTCAGCTCCTTACTCACAATCTAACTGAAATGACATAAAATCCTACAACATCTTCTCCAACCCTTGAATGCTCCACAAAACATTTTCTGGCCTTTTACTTCTTGTCATTACTTCATATCTTGTACTCTGAAACATGGTGTTTTCTTTCAGGAATTTATCAAGTTCCCTTATTAACTATACGGAATACATGCATCTTTAATTTGTTCCAGAGGGAAATGTCTCTCTGTGAAATGAAATATTTCCTGGCATTTAATCTCACTCCGCCTGAGGATTTTATATGCATGTTCATCAGTCTTGCCATCCCTATTGATCTCAAGTAACAATCCAACTGGATTGAATCCAATCCTCCCTTCCTTTTAAAAGCCTTCAATCATACCCCTTTCTAAGTTAGCTGTTTCCCAAAGTACGTTACCATTACACTTTAGTTTCCCTTTATAATAAGAACTTGGTATTTCAGAGGATCAAGATTCTTCACTAAATGTAGATGCATCAAAGTCTTCCATGATTTATTTATAAGGTCCGTTCATCTGTTCAACAATCTCTGCAGCATTCTGTAGGAATACCAGTGCCCCACACCTCACATGACCACTTAATAAGTTGTCATCTATGAATCTAAGGTTTCAGTCAGTTTTGAAAGGGGTGATGAACTAAATATGGTTTATTAAATGACAGTCAATTACAATTATGCTATTTGCAGAAAGGTACTTGTTTATATGTAAATAAAAAATGCAATACTGGCTTTAAGAGAATGCTAAATAGATGCATGAATGTGCAAGGAATAGGAAGATATGGATCTTGTACAGACAGAAGAAATTGGTTTAATTCACATTGTGCTCAGTGCAGACATTCTGGTGCTGTATTGTTTTATGTTCTAAGATATGGAATGTTTAAAGAATAGTAAGAGTAGTTAAACATTCAACACATAGTAGTTTTCACCATAGTTAATTTATTGTATATGTTTACCTTTCACCTGTTGCTTTTGGTAGGAAGTATATGGCAATAGTACAACAGCTACACAAAAATATATTTATCATTCTTTAGAATATATTAAGCCAAAACTTTGTCTGTGGTTCTTTGTACCAGGTTCATAAATATGTATTTGAGTGGCTGAAGGGAAATCTAAAGATTTTGAAAAAGGTGAATTGCTCTGTGAACATTTGTGTTGTGCCTTAATTGACCCAACTATGGTATATTAGCCATGGAAATGTAAACATGATTTTACTCGACAACAATCTAATTTCAACATTAACCTGATCTAATTTATGCAAGAGTTAGCGTTTGTAACATCCGTTCTTTTTATTCTAACTATTGTAAAATTCTCTTTGAATTCTTTGACTGTTAATTGCTGTGTAAAAATTTCCGAACAAAGATTGAATTTTAATTGAATGGCATTCATTGTGCACATTTAAGCGATCGAGAGCTCTACAGATACAGTAGTTTTAATGAATGAAAGTAAAAGTGTGCAGAGCATTGTCAGTGAGTACAGTTGAGAATCAACACTTTCTAAAAGTTAAATACATACGAGGTGGTTGGGTGGTGGGCTTCCTGTGATCTCAGATAATAACAATGAATTTAACACAGGGAGAAATCTTGCAGCACAATACAGAGAAAAGTAGGTATATTATTGTTTAGAATGTAAGTATAAAAGAGAACCAATTTTTCAGGTATATCTTCACAAGGCATTCCTCCAATAGTGAAGTCCTTTTATGACAATCAATGCCAACATTTGTTAATCCAAAATGAAGTTTAACATTTTGACTGGGTTTTGTATTGGTTGAGCAATCTTTTGTCTTAAGAGTTGAATGCAATGTATATATCTGATGCAAAAGAATAAAGAACCATGGAAAATTGTCTTCTGTATGCAGGATATGTGCCTGTGTTATAAACATAGAAACATAGAAAACCTACTGCACAATACAGGCCCTTCAGTCCACAATGCTGTGCCAAACATGTACTTACTTTAGAAATTACCTTGGGTTACCCATAGACCTCTGTTTTTCTAGGCTCCATGTACCTATCCAGGAGTGTCTTAAAAGACCTTTTGTATCTGCCTCCACCACCGTTGCCAGCAGTCCATTCCACGCACTCACCACTCTCTGCGTAAAAAAAACTTACCCCAACGTCTCCTCTGTACCTACTTCCAAGTACCTTAAAACTGTGTTGTACTGACCCTACTAAATAGTGCCTTTACAGTAAAAAAATTATTATCATTATTTAAATATGTTAGTCAAGCTCCATACTAGCACTTTGTGTTTGTCTTTTACATCTGGAACAAGCCACTGTTATTTCAGACACTGTAACACTCTTGCCTCTTAGATAAACAGCAAAGACTTCAGCTCCAAAGGCATGAGTGCATAATCAAGTCCAAAATTCCAGGGCCATACTGAGTTGTTTCTCTGATGTGTCAATAAAATAAACCCCTCAAGCAGCATCAGCGATAATCTGACCATTTCTCTCAATAGACTTGATGGAAGAATGCTCTGGGTATAAAAAAAGGGAAATTCTTGTATATATCGAGGAAAGTTGTCATGCAACTGAGGAGAAAGGGACGGAAAGAAAGTGATATCTCATCTTGAGAATGTACATCAGAGGAAACAGAAAGAAGAGAGAAAGAAATATATGGGACATTATTGTGATCATCTTCTGGGCAGTGTTGCCCAGTTGCTGCCAGTTCTTTCAGCCAGCTGCTTGGCCAAAAAAAAGGGCCCAATTGGTGATCTTGATAATGCATCACTTAAGGAAGTGGAAGCTAGTAGAGAATCTCTGCAATTTGCTCATCCAGAGGGCTCAGACAGCTAGAGTGTCCTCAGAAATTATTCAGCCCACACAACTATTTTGTATTGAAGTAGGATTTTTGAATAGATCTACAAAACTATTGTAGATTGGGAGCTGGGGGGGGGGGGCGGGTTACTTTGGAGTTCTAACATTTAACTTTCATTCATTCTTTCGGGCACCCTTCTATTTACGTGGATGGTTGCAAAGAAAAAGCATTTCAGGATGTAGATTGTATACATTATTCTGACATTAAATGTGCCATTGAAACTTTGAAACATTGTATTGTGTCAAATCAAAAGAAAAATTCCAAACCCTGTCAACAATTTACAAAAAATTAAAAACCAACATTGTGTGGCTGAAAAAGTATTATTCCCCTTTGTAATTATTATGCTAACTTTCCCCATGTGCAATTGCTATACCAACTTACCCAATTTGTTGATGTAGAGAATTGGAGGATCACCTGTTTTCAATGAATTCATGAGAATAAATACCCTCTCTGTCTGTAAGGTGCAACAGACTGGTAGATTTTTAACAGACCAAGCCAAAATGAAGACAAAAGTGCATTCAAGCCAATTTATATAATTCAAGCCAAGCTGAATGATAATAAAGAAGCACAAATCTGGAGGAGTGTATCAGACTATCTCAAAGGCACTGAGCATAGATCAGAGCTCAGTGCAGTCCATTGTGAAAAAGTGGAAAAAATATGAAACTGCCACACTGCCTAGGTCAGGTAGGCCCTCTAAACTTAGTCACGGGAGAAGAATGGCACTTGTAAGAGAGGCTACTGTGACACCAACAGTCACTGAGTGAGCTGCTGAAGTCAGTGGCAGCGACTGGAGATGAAGTTCGTGGCTTCACAATCTCCAAGGCCTTGCACAAAAAGGGTATTTATGGAAGAGTGGCAAGGAATGTGTTGTCATTGGAGAGAGTCCAGAAGAAGTTCATCAGTATGATTCCGGGAATGACGGGATTAACATATAAGGAGCATTTAGCAGCTTTGGCCCTGTACTCACCGGAATTTAGAAGAATGCAGCGGGATCTCATTGAAACCTACCGAATGTTGAAAGGACTAGATAGGGAGAACGTAGAGAGGATGTTTGCTGTGGTAGGTGTATCCTGAGCTAGGGGGCACCCCTTCAGAACAGAGGTAAGGAGGAACGTTTTTAGCCAGAGAGTAGTAAATTTGTGGAATGCTGTGCCACAAACTGCGGTGGAGGCCAAGTCCGTGAGTACATTTAAGGCGGAAGTTGATTATTTCCTGATCAGACAAGGCACCAAAGGATATGGCGAGAAGGCAGATGTATGTGGTTCAGTGGGATTCTGGATCAGCCATGATGGAATGGCAGAGCAGACTCGATGGGCTGAATGGCTTAATTCATACTTTCTTATGGAAGAAGCCCTGACTAAAAAAAAAACATATCCTTGACTGTAAAGACTTGGCAAAGTGTAACTTAGAAGATACTGATGTGGAAAAAGGTAGATAGATAGATAGATATACTTTATTGATCCCGAGGGAAATTGAGTTTCATTACAGCTGCACCAACCAAGAATAGAGCATAAATATAACGATACAAAAACCACAAACAATCAAACAACAATATGCAAACTATGCCAGATGGAAATAAATCCAGGACCAGCCTATTGGCTCAGGGTGTCTGACCCTCCAGGGGAGGAGCTGCAAAGTTCGATGGCCACAGGCAGGCACAACCTCCCATTACGCCCAGTGTTGTATCTCGGTGGAATATGGCCGGAGTCCAACAGCAAAAAGTTCAATATCCAGTCTACAAACACGTTCCTTGATTGTAATATGACCAGGATTGCAGCATCCGTTGTTAAGCAGAACAGCAAGCCCCCAGCTTCTTTACGCTTACCGCTCTCAGCGCACTTCCAGTCAGCCCGAACGGTCTGGAAGCCCTCCGTGGAAAAGTTTTGGTCGGGTATGTCCTCATGAAGCCCTGTTCCAGTGAAACACATAACACTGCACTCCTGAAATGTTCTCTGACTCCTGGCTAGCGCCGTCAACTCGTCCATTTTATTACCTACCGAACTTCTCTTCTCCATAAGTCTCTGTTGTCTCGACCCGGTCCTCTTTCCTCGCCTTTGTGATCCCCCTCTGCATCCTCTGTGTGTTTTCCTCCAGATTTCAGCAGGGGTGTCCGCGGCTCTGCTCGCTAAACTGGCCAGCATAAGCGCAATCAGCTGGTCCCTGGAATAAACAATGCGACCATGCTTCTGTCCCGCTAATGAGACGTGTCGGAATGTAACTATTTCCAGTGCTAAGAACCCAAATAAAACTCCCTCCACCAGCATGTTAGAGGGGGTGCCGCTTCAACGTGTTACCGTGAAAAAATATACAACAAATAACGTAAGTTAAAAAAGTAAGAAGAAAAAAGTAAGAAAGCTAGTCGGAATGGCTGTAACAGGCTGCATGCACGACCGGTGCACGCACACTTGATTGGATGAAAGTAAAGTGGAAATTTTTTGTCTTCAACACTAAACAGTATGTATAGCATAAATCTAATAATGTGCATCAGTCAGGCTGGTGGCGCAGTGAGATCAGCGCCAGACTCCGGAGCGGAGGTTCCCGAGTTCGAATCCAGGTCAAGCCACCCCCGAGCACGCTTTCCATCTGTGTCGGGTTGAGTGTCGAGCTAGCCACACGGCCTCATAAAAAATACAAGGGTCGAATCAGGAACGTTAATAATGTGACCCGGTTAATCCTGACACCACGTGCCAGACAAGAATGGCTGACTGTCTGTTACGACACACTTAAAAAAAAATCAGTCAGGTAATACCATCTCTACTGTAAAGTATGCTGGAAGTAGTATCGTGGATGTGGGGATGCTTTTCCCACTGGAAATCAGGTCATAAATAATGGGAAGATGAGTGGTGCTAAATACAGGGAGATTCTGGATAAAACATGCTAGCCTCTGCCAGAAAGCTTAAACTGGGGCAGATGAACTTCACCTTTCAACAGGACAATGACCCAAAGCACACTGACAGAGCAACCATGCAACGGCTTTAAATGAAAAAAATTAATATCCTTGAGTGAGCCAGTCAAAGTCCTGAACCTAACTCAATTAAACATCTCTGGCAAGATCTCAAAATTGCTGTCTACTGCTGCAGCCCAACTCACCTGGCACTGTTTGAGCAATTTTGCAAAGAGGAGTGGGCAAATGTTGTTCCAATACATTTCGCAAAGCTATAAGAGACTTATCCAAGTACTGAGGAGAGGGGGATGAATACTTTTGAACTGCTGACAGTTCAGTTTTGGATTTTCAGTTCTTTAGGCTTTGCGATTTTCCCTTTTTTAGGGGCTCAACTGTGGGGGAAAAAGGAGCATGTTATTCACAAATAAAAACTCTCAATTAAATTGATCAAAATCCCTGGTTGAAATACTCATTTATGTGAACAAAGTATTAGGGGTTGAATACCTTTACAAGGCACTGTATATGTGAGGACAGATCAGCCATGATCAATCTTTAAGGTGGTGCAGGCTTGACAACCACGTGGTCCACTCCTGCTCTGACTTTCTTGCATGGGTCATTGACTGTGGGAACTACAGGTCCCACCACCAACTGTCCATCCTCCAAATTTTAAGGGGTCGTGTTTAAAGATAAATACATTTCTTAAAGGGAGCTGTTACAGTATTCTGCCTTCTGACTGGTGGAAATTGCAAAGGGTACTTATAGTTATAGGGTCCTTCAGAATTTCAGGTGCTGCTGTTAAAGGGTATGCATTTTTAGTACTTGCTGTTTCTTCTGTGTCCTTGATTGGATGATACTATAGATTCTGCTTTATCAGTCTGGAATGGTAACATCTACACTGTGTCAAGTGTGTGTGCTGCTTGATTTAACAATGCCACACAGCAGGAGCAGGTGCAGGAGAGGAGTCATCTCTACCCTAATGGGTAGCACCGAAGCATAAGTGCCTCGAAAATTGATCGTCTTCCACACATTTGTACTCACAAATCTCTAATTAAAAGTTTCCTGCATGTCAGATCACGTCAGTAATCATTTCCTTGTCGATTATTGCCATCAGAGAATTGACCTGGTTTATGATTCACCTCAGAATAGCTGAATTTCACTCACTTGGTGTCAACCACTGTTCATTATCTCCCTTGCCAGCAGAAGTCAGGCTTTTGTGATACGTTTATGCCTTTACTGCTCACTCACAAAACCACAATGACTATGAGGGTATGAGAAGAAGACGGTAATTTAACAGATCCGCATTGTGATATCAGTGTTTTGCACGCAGAATCTCCCAGGCTCACTTCTCACAGATCTGGATTGCGTTAAGTTATTCATTGGAGCTTCCTTCACTGATCACAGCCATTTTGCCTGTCAATAGTGAACGACATGTAGTTATCACTGGTCCCTTGATCTGCCTGTGTCTTGCCAGGTTCATCACAGCAGTGTCATATCCTGACAGACAGATGTGCCACATCCACCCCCAACCCCCACATTTTCCTTCAACTCCTTGAGATCTTGGATTGCTGCTGCATTTTGTCCTGTGTAATTTCCCAGCTGTCAGCACAGTCTCGGATGTGGCAGCTATAAGCTCTGCACACAGCTCCTGCTGGGAGCTACATTCGCAGTTTAATTCATGGTTCCATTGCCAGTCAGCATGGTGCTGCTTATAACATGGCCTTTTGCCCAATTTGCCAGCCTTGTAGGGGAGGTGAATTGAAAGGGAGTTCTGTCAAATGAGGACAAGTTCAAATTTCCAGGCAAACCAGATGGGAAGTTGAGCTTGTGAGGGACTGCCAAGCTCACTGCAGTGTACTCTGTCAACCACACTCAGTATATTGGATGTATTAGTCAAGTGGTACAACAGAAGTATTTAGAGCAGGGGCACTTGAAGAGCAGACTATGGTTTGCCAGACAACATGTCTGAGTCCTATATCTGTCGGCGCAGAGGAATGTGCAGATCTCAGAGAAAAAAACACTTAAAGAGAGTCCTTGACAATTCCCAGTTACTCTGTGGGAGGTAGCCTTTGAACTTTTCCCTTTCACCTTAAATGCATACCCTCAAGAATTAGACATTTCAACCCTGGGGGAAAAAGATACTGGCTGTCTACCTATTCTTCTCATAATCTTATAAACATTTACAGTATCAGGTCTGTCCTCAGTCCAAATTTGCCCAAACTCATGCCCCCTCAGGTGATAACAAGATGTTGCTGTCTGTATTCTGGACACCACTGCATTTTATATGCACACTGATCTCATCCCAGCTGCACGCTGAGTGAGCAGGTCTCCTGGTTTACCTGTGCCATGCTTGCACCTGCTCCCCATTTGCCACTGTTACTTTCCTGCTACATCTTCGCACCGAACACATGACAGAACCTGGTGTAAAAGTGGTGAGGAAAGGTCCAAGGATGGCCAGATGACACCGTGAAGGTCAGGCTGCCCTGATGGATGTTCCACTTTCTGACGGTGGAGAATAAACTTTCTAACATATTGTTTCTGTGTGAGCTCTTGATCACTGATCCGACATCTATTGTGCGAGAGTGGAGGGTGGGGACGCCAGGGCACACACCCACATAATTCCGTGGCACCTTTTGCTACTGCTCCAGAATGCTTGGCTAGAAGCTGCAGTTGTTCCTACCCCTCCACCTTTATAATTATGCATTTACAGTTCCGAGTGAATAAAGAGAAACAATTCATTCTTTTTTTTATTTCGAATAATCTTTCCTGCAAAAGGCAATTTTTCCATTCTTATTGTTGAAAGTATATTTCAATTGAGTTTGGTATGGATTTCCATCTCTCTAAGGGTGGACAATCACCTGGGTCAGATAAAAGAAATACATTTTGTGACTTTGCAGTCAAGCAAATGGCCACCATTGAGATCTATTCTGTAAGTGATATTCATCTACCTTTTTTTTGTAAATCCCATTGTGAACAAGAAGAGCTTACTATGGATACCAGAGTTTTGAAATGGCCCAGGCCAATAGACTCAAATTCATATCTCAATTGGTTGTAAGATTTATAAGTGAAATAACTTGGCAAAGGTTTGGCTCAAGTTCTAATTGTTACAATCAGGAAGCGTTCCCAATTGAACACTGTTGTCACAATTTGCCTCCGAGGAATCACAAGGAGAGCTAAAATGGGAAATGGAAATGATGCCCGATTACAACGACAATGATGTTCCGAGGCTGGAATATTCAATTCTCATGGAGGTCTGTTTCCTAAACTACATAACACCTAAATATACTGTATGTTTTTGGACTATTGATGCAGCGTTGCAGTGTTCAAATTCCAACCTCCCACCCGGAAAAGTTAAATTTGGTCATATAAGTAAGATGGATTGCTGTTTAAAAAAAATCATACTAGCTACCATTTCCATTAAACTCCCAGATTTTCAGGAAAGCCTGCTGTTTCCATCAATGTCCTTGAAGGAACGCAATCTGTCATCCTTATTCAGCCTGTAACTCCAGATCAACAGCAATGCGGTTGAATCTTAATCTGCTACCACAAGGTATCTTAGTTTTAAATTTTCTCATTTACTTGCTATTCAATATACATATATAACATTTTAAAATTTCAAGTGTTCAAAGCAATAAAAGCAATACATTTATTTATAATGTTTTAAAACAAACAAATTTAAAACAAGAAGAAAAATAGATCTATATGCTGAAATGCCTCCCTGCATTTATCTTTTTCACAGAGCAGCAACTCACACCCGTTGATGGCACTGCAAATCACCTATAACTCCCACCCTCCCACCCAGTGTAAATCTGAGGGGCAGCCACAAGGTGCATCTGGACTTCTTTTCCAGCAATCCTCTGTTCATTGATGAGTACAGTCACTGAGTGGGAAGGCAGAAATTGGGCATTCAGCACTGAATTTTGCAATCTGCCAGCATGATTCAGACCATTGAGAATAAAACTGAGTGGATCATCTAGTACCGAAAGCTCTTGAGTGGTTCGTATGGACACCACCATGGCAATGCTAACTCAACAGCTCCAATGCGGCAAGTTCAATCCTGATGTCAGGCATTGTGCATATGCAGTTTGCACATAATCTCTGTGACAGCATGGGTTTTATCCAGATGTTCTGGTTTGCTATCACATTCCAAAGACCTGCAAGCTGGTAGGCCATGGTAAACTCTTCCTAGTGTAGCTGAGAGGCAGAATTTAAAGTGATGGGGAGTTGCTGAGAATAATATAGAATTGGTATAAATGAATGTTTAATGTCCAATCCGGACTCGGGAGGCTGAAAGTCCCTTTTCCAAGTTATCTGATTCAATGACTTCCTGCAAATCCAAGTTCACTGCAGGTAATAGGCAGCTGTCATGTCCCCACTACGCTCATCATCTGCACCAATATCCTTCTAGACCAATGAACACAACTTATTTAAGAAGAGTATGTCTTTAGTTTGTTGAAACCCTTTGAATGTGAAATAGCACACGGAAGCTGCCCATTTTAAAATAGAATTAATAAAAACTGTAATTTGCATCATATGAATAAATCATGTTCTTGTGCAGCTATTAATAACCATTATCCATAGCAAGGTTACATTATCTAATTGATGGAAAGTTTGTCACAAATTGAGCACCCTTCTCTTTTCGTGAGATCTTCAACTGCAGAAATCGATTTCTTGCGACCTAAAGGCAAACTGATTAATGCCTGATTGTAAATGGCAGTTTAATTATAGGAAATGCCATGTTGTAAGGTTTGAATTAGAGAAGTAAATTCCCTAATGTCTCAGTATGAACAAGCAATATCAATCATGGAATGATCTATTTTTATCTTAGATATCTATAAATAAGACTTTTTTGAATAATGTAATGCAAATAATGAGTTAAAATTTGTCTTGAAAAGTAAAGAAAATATCCAATGGTGATGAGGCAGCATGTTTTCCATCTGCTCGACCTTTAGTGTAAAGTGAATTACTTATATTCCATCACCTGCTTTGCAGCTAAGACCACGTTCAGTAGCAATGACTTGTGGAAATGGCTTTAGTGGCATATTACTCTGAAGGATGAGTATTGCTTTAAGGCCAGTGGAAATTGTCAGGTGGTTAAGTCTTACTACTGCATGAGCCAAGCTGCAGGTTTAACATAGTCTCAGCCGCCACATTAAACAGGTATGTTTCTCTTGGTATTCTTTGTCTGAAAGAGTTTTTCCACAGGAAGAACCTGAAGACTTTACTTGAGCAACAATGTTGAAAACCTCCTGTGAGAGTCTTTATTGCTGGAATGATCTGGTTAATCTGTGACTCGGACAAAGCGAGAGTGAATTTCTCAATATTGAAGTAAATAGAACACATGGAAATGAGGCTCGGGATGAGTTGCCATAAGGGTGCTTCAGGAAACTGTGCAGATATGTCAGAAAGCAAAAGTTTATTTCAGATTCAAAGTTCCTTGCCAACTAAGAAGCTTGACTGTACTAATCCCATTTACATTTGGTCCACATCTCTCTACTTTCCTACCCTACATGTCCAAATAGTTTTTAATCTAATTATATATGCCTCTATTACCTCCTCAAGCAGCTCATTACATGCACCCACCACCCTCCGTGTGAAAAACCTACCTTCAGATTCCTTTTAAGTATTTCCCCTCTCACTTCAAACCTTCTGCCATCTAGTTTTAAACTCCACTACTCTGGAGTAAAGATGATGACCATTTACCTTATCTGTGCCACTCATAATTGCCTAGAGGGTCCCCCCTCAGCTTCCTTTGCTCCAGGGAAAACAGTCCAGCCTACCCAATCTCTTCTTTCAAGTAAAATTCTGGCAACATCCAGTCCTGGCAACATTCCTCTGAATTTTTATACACCTTTAGCAGTTTAATCTCTTCTTTCCTATAACATGGTGATCAGATCTATACAGTATGTAATACTCCAAGTGCAATACAGTAGCATAGCCATTGGCTCAATTGCTGTACAGTGCCAGTAATCACCGATCAGGGTTTGATTCTCGCAATTTTCTGTACATTCTTCCCATGATCGCGCGCATTTCCTACAGATGCTCCAGTTTTCTCCCACATTCCAAAGATATACAGGTTAAGGTTAGTAAATTGTGGACATGCAATGTTGGCATTGGAAGTGTGGCAACACCTGTGGGCTGACGCTGCACAATCCTTGATCTGTCTTGGTTGTTGATGCAAAATGATGTATTTCACTGGATGTTTCAATGTGCCTGTGACACATAAAGGCAATCTCCTTTCCAGTCTTTTAAAAAGTGCACAGCTTTGTACAACATGAACTCTCAACTCCCAATCTCATTGGCTTGGCCAATGAAGGCAAGCATACGCTATGCCTTCTCCATCTGTCACCACTTCCAGAGAACTACGTACTTACAACCCAAGGTCTTTCTGTCAACAACACCCCTCATGGTCCACCATTCATTGTGTATGTCCTGTCCTGGTTTAACTTCCCAAAATGAATCACTTCCTACTATTCTGAATTGAATTCCCTCAGCCATTCCTTTGCGCGCTTTCTGAATTGATCTAGATTCAGTTGTAATGTTATACGCCCTGCTTCACTGCCCACTAAATTCTGCTGTCATCTGCAAACTTACTCATCACACCACCTACATTTGCTTCAAAATCATTAATATATACGATAAACAATAAAGGACTCAGCATGCATCCTTGTATCCATTATGAAAATCAGCAGACCAATAGTACCCTCTGTCTCTAATGATCAAGAAAATTTTGTGTCCAATTTTCCATTTTACCTTGGATTTCATGTATTATTGCCTTATGGACCTGTCCACTCTGCAGAACCTTGTGAAAGGCCTTGCTAAAGTCCATGTAAACAACTTCAACTGCCCTGCCCTCATTAATCCTCTTCATTACCACCACAAAAATGACTCAATCAAATTTGTAAGGCATAACCTCCCACTGCATATAAGTATATTAATCATTTATTTGCAAGCAGAAAAAATTGACTCAACATTCATGCTCCCCAAGTTACAGAAACTACAAAGCTGAATATTCAACAAACATACTTAGTTAAAAGCCCACGCAAAGCATATCTTCCAAATGGTTATGTGCACCGCTTACCGTAAACAAAGGCAGAGGGAGCAAACCCCTTCCATGTGCTATTTTATACCCAGGACACCAGGCAGCTAACCAATGGGAAAAGCAGCTGCAGTTTCTAAACTAACCAATCATGATGGAAGTTACCTTTGACAATCAGAGTAAGCCATGACCCCACAGAACAGAAAGATAAAGGGCTGGAGATGAAGAAACCTGATAGGAGAGGAGAGTGGACCATAGGAGAAAGGGAAGGAGGAGGGGCACAAAGAGACATAGTTAATTGTCAGAAGAACTTGGAGGAGATGAGGTAAAATTTCAGGCAGCAAGCAAAATTGCATTTTAGACATGCTAGGATGAGTACTTGTAAAGCTATAACTGATAAGGCTATTGTGAGAACTGAATAGATTATTCACCCTCCTACTTTGTAGATACATCACTGGGCACTGAGCCAGGAGAGCCATCACTTCAAGAGATCTATCCAATTAGTCACCTCCCTTCCTCTTTCTTCTTATTCTGTAAATGCCTTCTCCTAAAGCACTTATGCAATTCCTTTTGAATGTTACTTCTGAATCTGCTTCCACCATCCTTTCAGGCAATGCAGTCCTTATAAATAGAAACTGAAACTTTTTGACAAACGGAAAAAAAACCTGATTACTCTTTGTCCCTTTGTCAGACACAGTCTTTTATCATTTGAAATGTTTTGTCATCTGCAGCAGTTTTTAAAAAAATCTTTCAAGCCTTTTACCTGTTGTTATTCTGTTCTGTCTGTACCTGTGCTGTGCTCAGAGCTTTTATGTATTCTTGCAGTATGCACACTGTGTATAACATGCTCAAGGGCCAGGCATCCTAAAAAATAGCTTGTGTTACTGGGCAATTTTTTATGGATGGAAGATAAGAACCTTCTGTCTCTCCAGAGATACAATGCAATCAAGACAGCTTGGGCTACAGATTTGAGTGTCCTCTGGACAGAATTACAGACAGCTCTGGTTTTCGGGTAAATACTTGTTGCAAACGTGCAAAGTATATATCACGATAAAGCACAGCATTCCTGCTGCCTCTGTTTATGTCTGCTCTCTTCAGACCATAGCTGCCCAGAGGATTCTGAACAAATAATGCACGTTGAAACGGGGTGTAATACGCTCAAGGTGAAAGAGGTACCAAGCACTCAAAAGCAGAGTATTTGTAAAGCAGTTCGCAGCTTGTGAAGAGGAGGTGGTGCGATGCTTGTCACTGCCATGTTTCTGTGTAAAGTTAAAAGGCTGGTTTTGACAAAGTGTTGTTGATCTGAAACATTCTGTTTCTGTTTCCATAGATGCTTAGTGTTTGCAGCACTTTCTACTTTTGTTATGTTGCTGTGCTGTGCAGATAGCTTTGCCAAAATGGCATTTCTACCTAATCTATGCCTCCATGACTTTCATGGTGTTATTGAGTCAGAGAGTTATACAATACAAAATCAGGTCCTTCAGCCCACCGCCCCAATCTGACCTTTTTGCCGATCCGCACTAATCCAACTTGCACACACAAGGGCTATAAAGTTCTATACCATACTGTACAAGTACCTACCTAACTGCCTCTTAAACGTAGTAATTGTAATTTATTCCAGGACCTCCTCTGCGGTGTTTTCCAGATACAAGCATGTTTTGCACATTCTGCGTAAAATACCTACCCCTCAGATCCCATTTAACACTCTTCCCTTTCACCTTATGGCTTTGCCCACTTGTTTTTGATACCCCTATCATGGGAAAAAGATTTTTTCTATCTGTCCTGTCTAAGCTTCTCGTCATCCTTTAGGCCTTTTCTGTCAGGTTGCACCTCAGTTCCCTCAACTCCAGGGAAAACAATCCCAACCGATGGATTCTCACTCCCATTGAAATTGCTCTAATTTAGACAACCTGCTTTCATCAAACTTCTCACTGACCCCCTCAAATCTGATCAAAATTGTGAAGTAGAATTTCCCCTGCACAAAGCAATGCTAGCTTTAAGCAATCACTGCCTTGCTAAATGTACATAAATATTGTCCCTTAGAACTGTTTCCGAAAATGTCACTGCCAGTGATGTAAGGTTTATTTGTGATAGTTGCCTGGGCTTATCCCTTACTATCTTTCTTAAATGAATAGCATTATCTATCTTCTGGGCTTCTGGCTTTTCACCTGTGGCTGAGGAAATTACAAGAATCTCCTCCAGGGCTTTTGACTATCTCCTTTCTTGTTTTCTGTATCATTCTGGGTTAGATCTCATTTCGCTCTAGGGTTTTATCCAGCTTTATGCACTGCAACACATTTAACATTTCCTCCTTCTTAATGAGTTTTCATGAGCTTCATTAATCTCAATAAAGAAATCATTAACAATGTGGTTTTAATAACTTTCAAGTAATCTCGTATGTGAAGAACATATTCCCTCAAATTATAAGAATGATTTTATAATTTTCAGGAGACTTTTAACATGTCAACTTTAAATTTTTGTGGGATTTGTTTTTTCTTTCCTCTCTCAAATCAGTATTTCCTTTTCCTTATTGCTTTTATTGACATGTTATTCGTGTTTCTATATTCACTCCCTAGTGTTTCCTCTCAATAATTTCCCAATCTTCTGTTTTTATTTGTTAAGGAAGATGAACTCCTTTATAGATTGCTTGCTGAGAGCTAAGATACCAAGCTGCCCTTGCCGTTCTATTTTTTTCTACTTCCGGTAAATTCTTCAGCAGGAAACATTACAACATGCATCAACAGGTACAAATTTCACAGCCAGTGCACACTTTCCCAGCAATCAAGGAGAAACCAGTGATGTATTCATTTTGGGGATCTTGCAATACCGGGAGAAAATTGAAGCTACTTTGTAAATATTCTTGCCAAACATTGCTCAGAGTGGAAAAATCAAAGCCAGACTGTTGATTCAGGTAGTTGAATGCTGAGAATAATGTGTGCTTTGTATTTTACTATTAAAATCATGATAAAACACATTAAAAGTTAATTAAAATCACTGTTAAAATGTTAAATATCCATGATAATTTTTCCACTGGTGCTAATTATTCACCTTCTGGGAACATTGTGATGAGTACATGACAAATGTGTTGTTGACAATGACTGTGATAACGAACTTTACAGAGAGAAATAAGAGCCTAATGTCTTGTTCAAAACAGTTCCTTACAAATTCAATTTTATTACATTAATAATAATTTTATAGCATTGCCAATTGTTACAGCAAAGATGCTTTCAGATTTGATTGGGTTTCTCTACAATCTGAGCCTTCTCTATCCAGAAAGGTTGCTGAGAAGGAGAGGCAGCATGTTTAGAGATGAATGGGGAAGAATTATTTAGCAAGAGAATGGCCCATGTGGAAAGCTAGAGAACTGGGGAGACTCATATGAAGCCTTCCATCTGTGAGCAGTTGAGCCAAGGTCTCTGTCTTCAACTGCTGTGAGGACATTAGTGGCAGGTGAGTGTCCATGATTTCATGAAGAGAGTTTCCAACCTCACTTAGAGCATTAGGAAAGGAAGTAAGCAATCCTTGAGTTTCGAGCCAGCACTGCCATTCACTGTGATCATGGCTGATCATCCACAATCAGTACCCCGTTCCTGCCTTCTCCCCATATCCCTTGACTCCACTATCTTTAAGAACTCTATCTAACTCTTTCTTGAAAGTATCCAGAGAATTGGCCTCCACTGCCCTCTGAGGCAGAGCATTCCACAGATCCACAACCCTCTGTGTGAAGAAGTTTTTCCTCAACTCCGTTCTAAATGGCCTACCCCTTATTCTTAAACTGTGGCCTCTGGTTCTGGACTCCCCCAACATTGGGAACATGTTTCTTGCCTCTGGCATGTCCAATCCTTTAATAATCTTATATGTTTCAATCAGATCCCCTCTCATCCTTCTAAATTCCAGTGTATACAAGCCCAGTCGCTCTAATCTTTCAACATATGACAGTCCCGCCATCCCGAGAATTAACCTTGTGAACCTACGCTGTACTCCCTCAATAGCAAGAATGTCCTTCCTCAAATTTGGAGACCAAAACTGCACACAATACTCCAGGTGTGGTCTCACCAGGGCTCTGTACAACTGCAGAAGGACCTCATTGCTCCTATACTCAAATCCCCTTGCTATGAAGGCCAGCATGCCATTAGCTTTCTTCACTGCCTGCTGTACTTGCATGCTTGCTTTCTGTGACTGATGTACAAGAACACCTAGATCTCGTTGTACTTCCCCTTTTCCTAACTTGACTCCATTTAGATAATAATCTGCCTTCATGTTCTTACCACCAAAGTGGATAACTTCACATTTACCCACATTAAACAGCATCTGTCATGCATCTGTCCACTCACCCAACCTGTCCAAGTCACCCTGCATTCTCATAACATCCTCCACACATTTCACACTGCCACCCAGCTTTGTGTCATCTGCAAATTTGCTGACGTTACTTTTAATCCCTTCATCTAAATCATTAATGTACGTTCGTATATTGTAAATACAAACGTAGCTGCAGTCCCAGCACCGAGCCTTGCAGTACCCCACTAGTCACAGCCTGCCATTCTGAAAGTGACCTGTTAATCTCTACTCTTTGTTTCCTGTCTGCCAACCAATTTTCTATCCATGTCAGTACCCTACCCCAATACCATGTGCTCTAATTTTGCCCACTAATCTCCTATATGGAACTTTATCAAAGGCTTTCTGAAAGTCCAGGTACACTATATCCACTGGCTCTCCCTTGTCCATTTTCATAGTTACATCCTCAAAAAATTCCAGAAGATTAGTCAGGCACGACTTCCCCTTCGTAAATCCATGCTGACTCGGACCGATCCTGTTACTGCTATTACGATGCGTTGTAATTTCAACTTTTATAATTTACTCCAGCATCTTTCCCACCACTGACGTCAGGCTAACTGGTCTATAATTCCCTGTTTTTTCTCTTCCTCCCTTCTTGAAGAGAGGGACAACATTAGCCACCTTCCAATCCACAGGAACTGATCCTGAATCTATAGAACACTGGAAAATGATTACCAATGCGTCCACGATTTCTAAAGCCACCTCCTTAAGTACCCTGGGATGCAGACCATCAGGTCTCAGGGATTTATCAGCCTTCAGACCCAACAGTCTATCCAACACCATTTCCTGCCTAATATAAATTTCCTTCAGTTCATCCATTACCCTAGGTCCTTTGGCCACTATTATATCTGGGAGATTGTTTGTGTCTTTCCTAGTGAAGACAGATCCAAAGTACCTGTTCAACTCATCTGCCATTTCCTTGTTCCTCATAATAATTTCACTCGTTTCTGTCTTCAAGGGCCCAATTTTGGTCTTAACCAATTTTTTCCTCTTCACATACCCAAAGAAGCTTTTACTATCCTCCTTTATATTCTTGGCTAGCTTACCTTCATACCTCATCTTTTCTCCCCGTATTGCCTTTTTAGTTATCTTCTGTTGCTCTTTAAACGTTTTCCAATCCTCTGTCTTCCTGCTCATCTTTGCTATGTTATACTTCTTCTCTTTTATTTTTATACTGTCCTTGACTTCCCTTGTCAGCCATGGTCGCCCCTTACTCCCTTTAGAACCTTTCTTCCTCTTTGGAATGAACTGATCCTGCACCTTCTGTATTATTCCCAGAAATGCCTGCCATTGTTGTTCCACTGTCATCCCTGCTAGGGTATCTTTCCAGTCAACTTTGGCCAGCTCCTCCCTCATGGGTCCATAGTCCCCTTTGTTCAGCTGTAATACTGACACTTCTGATTTTCCCTTCTCCCTCTCAAATTGTAGATTAAAACTTATAATATTATGGGCACTACCTCCTAATGGCTCCTTTACCTCGAGTTGCCTTATCAAATCCGATTCATTACACAACACTAAATCCAGAATTGCCTTCTCCCTGGTAGGCTCTAGTACAAGCTGCTCTAAGAATCCATCTCTGAGGCACTCCACAAACTCCCTTTCTTGGGGTCCAGTACCAACCTGATTTTCCCAGTCTACCTGCATGTTGAAATCCCCCATAACAACCGTAGCATTACCTTTGCAACATGCCAATTTTAACTCTTGATTCAGCTTGCACCCTATATCCAGGCTACTATTTACTCCCATTAGGGTCTTTTTGCCCTTACAATTTCTCAGTTCTATCCGTACTGACTCTACATCTCCTGAATCTATGTCGCCCCTCGCAAGGGACTGAATTTCATTCCTCACCAACAGAGGCACCCCACCCCCTTTGCCCACCTGTCTGTCCTTTTGAAAGGATGTATACCCTGAATATTCATTTCCCAGGCCTGGTCCCCTTGCAGCCATGTCTCTGTTATTCCTACAACATCATACTTGCCAATTTCCAACTGAGCCTCAAGCTCTTCCAGTTCATTTGTTATACTTCAAGCATTCATATATGATACTTTTAATCCATTACACCCCTCGCCTTTTACATTGATTCCTATTGCACTTGGCCATACTCTCTGATCCCTTCCTGAGCTTTCTGTCCCGTTAATTTTGTTGTCTTTCTTAACTTTTCTTATTCTCTCTTTCCCTTTAACTCCACCCTTATATTTCCAGTTCATCTCCTCCTCCCCCACTACAGTACTTAGTTTAAACACACCCGTGTAGTAGTGGCAAACCTGCCTGCCAGAATGCTGGTCATCCGCCTGTTAAGGTGCAACCCGCCCTTTTGTATACATCCTTACCCCAAAACAGATCTAAGAATCTAAATCCCTGCTTCCCGCACCAGCTCCTCAGCCAAACATTCGGATCCCCAATCTCCCTGTTCCTGCCCTCACCAGTAGAAGGAACTGGAAGCAAACCGGAGATAACCACCCTGGAGGACCTGCTTTTCAGCCTTCTTCTGAGTTCTCTGAAGTCACGCTGCAGAATTTCTTTCCTCTTCCTCCCGACGTCATTTGTGCCAACATGCACCACCACTTCCGGCTGTTCACCTTCATCCTTGAGGATGCCCTGCAATCGGTCTGTGACGTCCTGAATCCTGGCACCAGGGAGCCTACACACCATCCTTAGATCCCGCCCGTTGCACAGAAACCCCTTTCCGTACCTCTCACTATGGAGTCCCCTACTACCACGGCTCTGCCTGACTTCTGTCTCCTCGGCTTTGCTTCAGCACCAATTTTTGACTCGCAGACCTGTCCGTCTCTCAGACTGGCATCATCTTCTGTCCCGACAGCTTCCAAGAGGGTGAACCTGTTTTCAAGAGTTACATCCCCCGGGGTCTCCTGTACTTCAAGCAAATTGTGGAAAAACAAATTGTGCAGAAGACACAGAGAGTCTGCAGAGAGATATAGATAGGCTAAGTGAAGGGGCAAGAGTCTGGCAGATGGAGTACAATTTTGGTAAATGCAAGGTTATCCACTTTGGAGGGAAAAATGAAAGAGCAAATTATTATTTAAATGGTATACCTCTTTGGCTACTGTTAGGGGGACTTGGGAGTGCTTGTGTATGAATCACAAAAGGTTGGTTTGCAGATGCAGCAGGCCATCAAGAAGGCAAATGAAATGTTGGCCTTCATTGCTAGAGGGATTGAATTTAAGAGCAGGGTCCTTTTTACTGCAACTGTGCAGGGTACTGGTGAGGCCGCACATGGAGTACTTCGTTCAGTTCTGGTTTCCTTACTGAGGAAAGATATACTGGCTTTGGAGGTGGTGCAGAGGAGGTTCATCAGGTTGATTCCAGAGATGAGGGGGTTGGACTATGAGGAGCGATTGAGTCACCTGGGACTGTACTTGCTGGAATTCAGAAGAATGAGGGGATATTTTATTGAAACATATAAAATTTGAAAGGGATAAAGTCCCTCCCACTGCAAATTCCTTTGCAGGTCAGATAAGATATCCCGAACCCGGGCATCAGGCAGACAACACAGCCTTCGGGACGCTCTATTCTCGCAACAGAGAACTCTGTCTATTCCCAATTACCACTGCATTTCTCTTCTCTCCCCACCCCCCAAATGGCTTCCTGAATTATGGTGCCAGAACTAAGTTGCTCATCCTTCCTGCAGCAAGGGAGAAAGAATCCCAGACCTGCTGGACAAGCTCAAGGGTTGAGACTCCTCCAACATTGTCTCTTGGATCCCGCTACCCATCTCATTCACAGTCATACCCTCTAGTCCCTGACCACAGACCAAATTTGAGGCTGCTAATCTAATGGGTGTGACTACCTCCTGAAACAGAGATGCCAGGGAGAGCTCCCCTCCCTGATGTTCAGTAGAGTTTGAAGCTCAGAATCCAGGTCATCAACTTCCAGCCTGAGTTCCTTGAGCAGCCAACACTTGCTGCAGTTGTGGTCACCAGGAACCACAGTGGGGTCCACCAGCTCCCACATCATGCAGCTACAGCACATCACCTGATCCTGTATCATCTCTTCTTTATTTAATTAGGTGTAACTTAGTGACTTTTTACTCAACCACTTCAAAAGCCTTACCTGCTACTTACCTGTGCCTCCTCGCCGAAGCCTTAAGTTCCCACTCCTACACTGGTCCACTCACGCAATAGCCACTCTGCTTTGACCCTGCTTTACTTTTATTTGCTCCTGCTAATGAATCGCAAATTGATTAGTCCACCACTGATGCCAATTCTTACACCAATTGCTTAGCCACATGTTAAACTGTATGATCTTCCTATTTCTGGCCTCACTAGCACGTGACACAGAGAGCAGTCCTGGGGGTCCTGTCCTTTAAATTAGCACCTAACTCCCTGAACTCACTTTGCAGAATCTCATCACTCTTGCTACCTATGTCGTTGGTACCTACATCACCACCACCTTTGGCTGCTCACCCTCCCACTGAAGAATGCCGAGGACTCGATCCTAGATGTCTCAAACCCTGGCACTCAGGAGGCAACATACCCTCCGAGAATCTCATTCTCTTCCGAGTCACAGAGACAGACTCCGCCAAAGTCCTGACCGCTGGTGACTTTCCTCTGCTAGGTCATCTCCCCCTAACAGTAGCCAAAGAGGTATACCTGTTGTTGAGGGGGGTAGCCATAGGGGTAATCTGCACTGGCTGTTTCACCCCTTTCCTCTTCCTGTCACCTAACCTCTTGTCCAGAACCTTGGGTGAAACTACCTCTCTCTATGTCCTACCTATCACCTCCTCAGCTTCACGAATGATCTGGAGTTTATCCAGTTTCAGCTCCAATCCTTAACGCGGAGTGTTAGAAGCTGCAGCTGGATGCACTTGCCAGTGAAGTTGTCAGGGACACTGAGGGTCTCCCTGCCTCCCTCCTGCAAGAGGAGAATTCATCTATCCTGCCTCTCCCAAAAATAAAGAAACTAACAAGGTATGAAAGTCACACTTTCTTGGTATTAAATCCTAGTCCTAGTGTTTCTGATAAGCTTCATATTCTTAAGGCTTTAAAGGTTTCATTCTAACTTTGCTGCTGGATTTCAGCAGACATCTCAGTGTTTTCCCTAGAGAATATGATCCACATCTATTGATTCACTTGATCCAGGTTCAATATTATCGCTTGAACACCCTTCAATTGATACAACAATAGTTCAATATGCTGACAGTGACATAAATAATGCAGCAACAACAATTTCCATTTACCTCGTATCCTTCACATCCTATTAGGACCTCAGGAATATTATCAACAATGTTTGGCACTCAGTTGAGCAGGTGAACAAGAATTTGGTTTAAACAAAAATTTTTTGCAGCTTTCATTTTCTGGACTGGTGAAGGTATAACTACCAGTCATGAAATGATTAAACTTAGGGATGTGTAAGTGGACAGAAATGGAAAACAGGACTTGTTTTTGCACACTGGTTATGTACTTTCACTCCCACAAAAGGTATGATCTTTTTGATTACATTCATGACGATGCACCTACAAATGATTATCCACTTCTGGAGTTCCAGCTCAAGTAGCAGGAAGGAAAATGGAAAGTGTTGTGTTGGCAGATGGAAGTAATCTTTATCATGTGCCCTATTTGTGCATTAAATTTCTGGGCAGATGAAAGTCATAAGTAACACCAGATTTCTTATCAACATCATTTCTCACCCTTTTCCCCAGTACAAGGATTCTGTTTGGACAAATGCTTTCCGGAGTTCTCCTTTGGAGAGAGCACTGATGTTGCCAACTGATCACTGCCATTCTCCTCATCCTTGCATGACACAGTTATTTAGTTCAGCAAAAAATGTTGAGTTACTGAGTCACAGTCCATAAGTTGGGAATCTGTGAGGCCACTGAATCCGTTCTATGCTATGAAAGGTGGGGAAGATAGTATGGGAGGCAGAAGGGATATAAAATTCGGAGTATGTAACATGAAATTTGGCATTGTGTGAAAACAAGATAACTTCTGTGGATGGTATGTACAGGGAAAGAAGAGCTGATTGGTGTGAGAATGGGTACAGCAGACTGTTCCAGAGAGATGATGAAGATGTCTGTTAGAACGTCAGTTAACTGGGCTGCACAGTCCCTCAGTACCCGATCAGGTATATTATCAGGATCCACAGCTTATCCTCTGATCTGAAGGTAGCATCCTGATTTCTCAGCCATGTATGGTCCTCTGCTGTCCACCATGGCTTCCGATTTGCCCTCACGTACATGACGAGGATACCTCAATGCATTATCTATGTAGCCAGTTGCAGATCTTGCATATTAATTTATGTTAATATGATAACTGTAGAGGTAGTCACCTCCCGGAACACATTCCAGTCCATGTTTTCAAAACAGTGCTGTGACGTGGAGGCTGCTGCTTCTGGCCAGGTCTTTACCTCCCTTTGAGATGGTTTGACAGGTTGATCAGTGGCCCATATGCAGGAATTGGCATAACAAGAAGTGGTCAGAGAATCTGGTGTGGGGTTGAGGAACACCTTTGAATGCACCAGGGATGTTGATATAAACCAGGTCTAATATGTTCTCACCTCTGGTAGCAAAGCTGATAAAATTTAGGCAGGACTGTTTTTGAAGTTAGCATCGTTGGAGTCAAGCCAGCAACAATAAAGAAAAGGTGTGTGATTTGCAAGTCACTGATGGTGCTGTAGAGCTCACACAGTGCTATCCCTGCGTTAACAGCGGGGGGATGTATACAGCCACAACCACAGTAGCAGAGAACGTTCTTGATAAATAAAAGGGCCTAAAGTTCACCATTAGGAACTCTACCATAGGCAAACAATGAAATGTTTACACACCTGTTCTTATTAACTTATATCTCCACTGAAGGTTGTGGGAATTCTGTCAATTCAAAAAGAGATGAAATCCCCTGGCTGGATGGCCGTTTCAGGGATGGTGACCTGAAGCCACGTTTCCATCAGAATGAGTGCACACCTGTCCTCATCTCACACTGATTCAGTCTCAGATGCAGGTAATCTAGTTTATTTTCTAGAAATTGAACATTTGAAAGCAGAATCGACAGGAGAGCTGGTCTGAAGGGTTTCGCCTTTAGCCTTGCATGAATACCAGTGTGCTTTGCTCCCTTTGACCACACAGTGCACAGTAAGCCCATGTTGCAGAGATCACCTGCTATCCAACCACTCTCGAGTGAAATAGACATGCAGTACTTGGCATCCTTAATATCCATCAGTGTCTTGCAATCATAAGAAAGACATAGAGGATGAACAATTACACCATTAGTTGGAGCAGGAGTGGTTGCTGCTTATCTCTTCCGCAGACCCTGTTGACTTTTGTTCTGCTGATTTTGGTGAAGACCTATTGACACTTCCTTAACACCAAGTGGATATGGAAAGGAAAACCAAAAGGTACCACAAATGAGATTTTAATTGTAGGGCTGCCAATATGTTTCTCTAATGAATGGTCCTCCACATTGCAGCTTTCAAATACATTCAAGCAGGTTATCTATCTGTGAGTTCGACTGTCAGATGTCACCTCCAGAGTTTATCTGAAGGAGGGATTCACCTCTTCACGAAAGATTCTAACCTCTGCATTCATTTTAATTTGAAAAATTTCAGTAGCTTGAGCCCTGACAATTTTGAAATGTTTCTCTTATCAAACCACTATATTTCTATGCTTCCCAGGGCAGGAATATCTGAGCTACTATCATGCAGATCCAGTAAAATGTGGCTGATATGGTCAGTGCCACCTATTGATCCATCATCTGCATTCAATATACAGCAAGTTTCCTCATCAGAGTAGAAGGACCTTGCAGACCATTCTCCTTTGACCCTTCACCGGACGAACATCAAAGCACTGTGCAAAACTCTGGTTAACATCCCAAGGAGTCTCCCCATGTATGCATCTCATTTCCAAAGTATGCTCTTTAAACACAAGAAGTCCAAAATACTGGAGAAACTTAGCTGGTCAGGCAGCATCTGTGGAGGGAACTGACTAAGTAATGTTTCAACCCTTCATCTGGAAAGGATGAGAGTAAAAGCTAGAATAAAAGGTGAAGTGAGGGAGAGAAGCACGAGCTGATAGCATACAGGTGAATCCAGGTGTGGGGGAGTAGGCAGGAAGGCGGGTGGGGGAGAGAGGGAATGATGTGAGAACTGGGAGGTGGTGGGGGGAAGAGGAAGACAGCTGAAGAAGAAGGAATCTGAAAAGAGAGGACAGTGCACCATGGAATTTTGGGAAGGAAATGAGGAACCAGAGGGAGGAGGGTGATGGGCAGGTTGTGAAGGTGTGGGAGGGGAAAGGGGAGGGATAAAGGAGCCACAAGGGTAAAGGATAAAAAGGGTGGGGTGGGTTGCTGGAAGTTAGAACAATTGATACTAATGCCATCAGGTTGGAGACT
Source organism: Mobula hypostoma (assembly GCF_963921235.1). NCBI lineage: Eukaryota > Metazoa > Chordata > Chondrichthyes > Myliobatiformes > Myliobatidae > Mobula > Mobula hypostoma. The sequence goes on along the minus strand of NC_086102.1, from coordinate 67,532,809 downwards.
ATCAAAGCAACATATGAGGTGTTGCTCCTCCAGTCTACGCCTGGCCTGAACATGACAGTTGGGGAGGTCATGGCCAGACATGGCAGTGTGGGAATAGGAATAGGTGGCCATTGGGATATTATACCTGTTATGGTGTACAGAGCAAAGGCTCTCAACAAGGTGATTCTCTCAATCTATGTTGGGTCTCACCAATGTAGAAGAGGTTACATTAAGCACCGGATGCAACAAACAAGCCTGACAGACTCACAGGTGAAGTGTTGCCTCATCTGGAAGGACTGTTTAGGGCGCTGAATGGTGGTGAGGGAGAAGGTGTAGGAGCAGCTGTAAAGTTCAGCATGCTTAAAGGTGCAAGTGCCTGGAGGAGATTGGAGGGGAGAGTTGAGTGGACAAGGGAGTCAAGGTGAAAATGATCCCTGGAGAAACTACAGAGGGTCATGGCCCCTACCACCTTCAGTTACAACCACAATCCCAGCTACCTCTAAGCCAAGATCTGAGATCCTGTTCCTCCTCGTCTTCCACTACCACTCCTCACCCAGCCCCGGTCTCTCATGCATTTCCCTGTCCCTCACCACCCCCTTCACCCCTCTGAGCTCCCTCTTGCTCCCACCCAACTTATTGTTTCTGCTTGCTTCTGCCCCTCTGAACTTAACATCTCATACCTCCACTCCATTTTGTCCCCTTGGTTCAATCCGTGGCATTTCAGATGCTCTCCACCACGTCAACTACTTTGTGTTCCCTGGGCTTGGCCACCTCATTTTCACCATGGACGCCCAGTGCCTGTACAATTACATCTCCCATCAGGAAGGCTTCTATCTTGACTGCCATTTCCTTTTCTCCACCACCCTCCTCCATCTGGCAGAACAAGTTCCCACCCTTAGCGACTTCTCTTTTGGCTCCTCTCAAATGTGTAGCCGTGGCACTCATGTGGGCGCCAGATATGCCTGCCTTTTTGTTGGCCATGTGGAAGAGCCCGTGTTCCAAGTTTACACCAGTAACATTCTCTAACACTTTCTCTGCTACATTGGCGATTGCATTGGTACTGCTTCCTGCACCCATGCAGAGCTCATCAATTTCATCAATTTCACCTCCATCTTTCACCTGGCCTCAAATTCACATGGCATCTGTCTCCCCATTCTTGATCTCTTTGTCTCCATCTCTAGAAACAGATTATCCACCATCTTTTACAAACTCATTGACTCCCATAGTCACGATAACTTCATCTTTTCCACTATGTCACTTAGAACAAAGCTATCCCCTCTCTTAGTGCCTCTGCCTCTGCCACATCTGTTCTCAGGATGAGGCTTTCCATTCCAGAACATCTGAGATGTCCTCTTTTTTTTAGAAAATGGTGCTTTCACCCCACTACTACTAATGCTACTTTCACCTGCATCTCCTCCATTTCACACATCTACCCTCACCTTATCACCTCCTGATATACCAGAGATAGGGTTCCCCACATCTCATCTACTACCCTCTAAGGCTCCACATCCAACACATTAATCTTCACGACTTCTGCCATCTCCAACAGGATACCCCAACCAGGCACATCCTCCCTTGCTGCTTTCCATAGACAATTCTCTCTTCACGATTGCCTTGTCTGCTCATCCTGCCCCACTGATCCTACTCCAGGCACTTACCTGTGCAACGTTCCCTGGCCTTACAGTTACTCCTTCTCCACCACTCAGAGTCCAAAGCAGTCCTTCTAGGTGAGGAACACACATAAAAGTTGCTGGTGAATGCAGCAGGCCAGGCAGCATCTCTAGGAAGAGGTATAGTTGAAGTTTCGGACCGAGAACCTTCATCAGGACTAACTGAAAGAAGAGCTAGTAAGAGATTTGAAAGTGGGAGGGGGAGGGGGAGATCCAAAATGATAGGAGAAGACAGGAGGGGGAGGGATGGAGCCAAGAGCAGGACAGGTGATAGGCAAAAGGGATATGAGAGGATTATGGGACAGGAGACCTAGGGAGAGAAAAAAGGGGAGGGGGGAAAAAGCCCAGAGGATGGGCAAGGGGTATAGTGAGAGGGACAGAGGGAGAAAAAGGAGAGAGAGAAAAAGAATGTGTGTATATAAATAAATAACGGATGGGGTACAAGAGGGAGGTGGGGCATTAGCAGAAGTTTGAAAAGTCAATGTTCATGCCATCAGGTTGGAGGCTACCCAGACGGAATATAAGGTGTTGTTCCTCCAACCTGAGTGTGGCTTCATCTTTACAGTAATGGAGGCCATGGATAGACATATCAGAATGGGAATGGGACGTGGAATTAAAATGTGTGGCCACTGGGAGATCCTGCTTTCTCTGGTGGACAGAGCGTAGGTGTTCAGCGAAACAATCTCCCAGTCCGCGTCAGGTCTCGCCAACATATAGAAGGCCACATCGGGAGCACTGGACGCAGTATATCACCCCATCTGACTCACAGGCGAAGTGTCGCCTCACCTGGAAGGACTGTCTGGGGCCCTGAATGGTAGTGAGGGAGGAAGTGTAAGGGCATGTGTAGCACTTGTTCCGCTTCCAAGGATAAGTGCCAGAAGGGAGATTGCTCTTGGTGACACACCACTTCACCTGTGAATCCATCAGTGTCATTTATTGTATCCTGCACTCCCAGTGGAGCCTCCTCTGCACCATTGAGACCCACCATGCTGTAGATTGGCAGATTGCTTCATTGAGCTCCTTCGCTCCATCTGCCGTAACAACCAGGGTCTTCCTGTGGCTACCCATTTTAACTCCACTTCCCATTCCCACTCTGACGTGTCTGTCCACAGGCTCCTCCACTGCCACATTGATGCCAGATACAGACTGAAGGAGCCACACCTCATATTCCATCTTGGTAGTCTCCAACCTGACGGCATCAAAATCCATTTCTCTGACTTCCAGTAACCACTTCCCCTGTTTCCATCGCACCTCTTTTCTCTTATCCTTCTGCCCCTTTACCCCTTCTCTGTCCCCTCACTCATTCTCACAACTTGTCCTTCTCCTTCACCTTCCCTCCCTCTAATCCCCTACCTTGTTCCCTTTAAGACATGGTCTACTGTCTGCTCTTATGAGATTCTTTCTACTTCAGCCCTTTGCCCCTTCCACTTAGTACCTTCCAACTTCTCACATTATTCCCCATTAAAACTCCTCCCTCACCTTCCTGCCTACCCCCCCCACCTAGATTTAACTATCACCTGTCAGCTCATGCTTCTCCCCTCCACCTACCCTTACATTATTGCTTCTTCCCTCTTCCTTTCCGGTCCTAATAAAGGGTCTCAGCCTGAAATGTGGACTCTTCATTTCCCTCTATGGATGCTACCAGACCTGCTGAGTTCCTCCAACATTTTATGTTTGTTGCTCAAATCTCCACCATTGGCAAACTCTATCAGGTCTATCTTTTATTTTAAATAATTTGTCTAATATGGTAATACATGGCACTACATGATACAGTTTCTAGTCTGTTTCTATGTGGATCCATGTACAATAAAATAGAAGCCATTTTCTTAGTGTTCTTCACTGAAGTATTCAGAATGACTTATTTGTGGTTAGTTGGCGTAGGATAATTCCTGTTGTCACTGAGGATGAAGTGCAGAATGAAATCATTTATTAACAAGTTGTATATGTTATGGCTTACATGACCTTTGTTCAGCATATTTTAATGCAAGATTCAAAGGTTGGCGATCAATTACTCCTGGGGAAGATAGTAATTGGTTTGTTACTGATGCTTTCACTAAGAATAAAACAAAATGTGTTTTCTCAGCTGGCTCTTTCTGCTGTGTTACGTATCCCGTAACTGGGTTGCCAAACCAGCAGAAATGGAACACTTATTGGAATCTGGATTACTAGGGACTAATAAAGTTTTATTAAAGAACTAAGTAATACAGTACTCTAATCGTAAGGATATAAATGTGACAGGTTAGCAATGATACTACACACATATACACAGAACCAGGGTAATAGGAATCAACCAAACTCTATCACAGTCTAGGGGTAAAATGATCAGTCTTAAGTGACGCGGAGTTCAGTTCAGTTTAGTGCAGTTCGCAGTAATCGCTGTTGTGGTACCATTGGAGAGAGAGAGAGATGCAATTTGGTTCAGGCAGACCTTTGATGTCTTCGCAGTTGGTTTTGGGCAGACCCTTTTATGTCTTCTAATCCCTGCTGTGGTCACCGACTGTGACCACTCCGTTCCGGATACAATCTTTCTTCCGCAGTGAACCCGGCACCCAGGCAAGGGCGGACACACACCCCAATGGTGGTCAATCTCCTCTTTGTCTGTCTGCAACAGCACCGCCCCGGCTGCTTCGTCGCTAGCATCTGTTGCTAGCGAGAAGGGTTTTGAAAAGTCAGGCGCATTCAGCACAGGGTGGTGACACAGAATCGCCTTCAGACTCTCGAAGGCTTGTTGACAAAGGTCGTCCCACACGAACTTCCTATTCTTCGGTAGGAGCTTAGTAAGAGGGAGGGTAATATCCGCGAAGTTTTTGCAAAACTTCCGATAGTACCCCACCATCCCCAAGAACCTTCTCAGGGCTCTCTTGTCTGTCAGGATGGGAACTTCAGAGATAGCCTGCACCTTAGCCTGCATCGGTGCCAGCTGCCCCCGTCCTACCACAAATCCTAGATAAGTGACCTTCGCGTGGCCGAATTCACTTTTGCGAGGTTCACTGCCAGGTTGGCTTCAGACAGCCGATTAAACATCTCCTCTACTGCCACAATGTGCTCCTCCCACATGTCACTCCAGACCACTAAATCGTCAATATACGCTTATGCGTTCTTTAACCCTTTTATCACTGAATTAAACACCCTCTGGAAGGCCCCAGGGGCGTTTTTCATGCCAAAAGGTAAAACATTATACTTGTATAACCTGGATGGAGTGACAAATGCTGAGATTTCTCTAGCCTGGTCGGTTAAAGGAACACACCAGTACCCTTTTAGCAAATCGATCTTTGTGATGTACTTAGCCCTCCCCACTTTATTGATGCAACCATCTACCCTTGGGATGGGCTACGCATCAGTTTTTGTGAAGGTGTTCACTTTTCTGTAATCTCTACAGAATTGTATGCTCCCATCGACATTCGGGACACCCACACAGGGGGACGCCCATTCTGATTTGGATGGCCTAATAATATCTGTGGCTAGCATGTGTTCAATTTCTTTCTCCACCAGCTTGCTCCAAGTTCATCCTATAGGGTGTTGTTTAATAGGCCGGTCTGAGGTGACAACAACGTCATTCACCATCCCTTAGCATTGCCTCGGGACATCCGGACATAACGTCTGCATGCCGGTTAATTAGCTTTATCAGCGGCTCGCTCTGTTCGGGGGTTAAGTGAGAGACCTTATCAGCAAAGTTGGCCAAAACAATAGAGTTCTCCAATCTGATCTGCACCATATTTATCTTTTCAAGGTGGGTTTTCCCCTTATCATTTGACACCCCAGCCTCATTAAATTTTGTGATAACACCAACTAGATCTGCTTTCTGATCGTGGTAAGCTTTTAACATGTTAATGTGTACCAATTGTGTTGGCTTACGCCTGTCAAGCGTTTCCATAACATAATTCAAAGACTCTATCTTTTTAATCACTTTGTACGGACCGTGGAATCTCGCCTGGAGGGGGTTGGTTACCACTGGAAACAGAACTAAGACCCCATCGCCTACTTGAAACACTTGTTTGCGGGCACATCTATCATACCACTGTTTCATTTTAATTTGGGAGTGTCGTAGATTTTCTTTGGCAAGGTCACAGATCCTTTTAAGCCTCTCACGAAATTTTAAAACATAGTCAATCACATTGACTTGTAATGCCGGACTGGACCATTGTTCTTTCAGAAAGGTCAGGGGTCCTCTGGGCCGATGACCAAAGATGAGCTTGAATGGGCTGAACCCCAATGACTCCTGAACCGTGTCCCTTACGCAATAGCAGAAGAGGCAAGGCATCATCCCAGCCCCTAGCGTTCTCTTGACAATAAATTTTAATCATGGTCTTTAATGTTGCATGAAATCTTTCCAATGCCGCTTGGGACTCTGGGTGGTACGTGGAGGCCAAAATCTGCTTTGCTCCCATCTCATCCAACATCTGTCGGAATGTGTGAGATGCGAAGACACTCCCCTGATCTGACTGGATTTCCCTGGGCAGCCCCACCGTAGTGAAAAATTTCACAAGCGCCTTTACCACTGCGGGAGCCTTGACGCTTGCCAGGGGCACAGCCTCCGGAAACCTGATGGCGGTGCACATCATAGTCATCACATACTCTCGCCAACTCGCAGTTCTGGGCAGGGGACCGACAAAATCCACAATTATTCGGGAAAAAGGTTCCCCGAAAGCGAGTATCGGTAAAAGGGGTGCTTAAGGTAGGACCTGGTTCGGCTTTCCTACCACCTGACAGGAATGACACCGTCTACAATATTCAATAATATCCTTCCTCATGTTCAGCCAGTAAAACTCTTTCATAATTCTATCGACTGTTTTCCTCACCCCAAAATGTCCACCGAGGGGTATCTTGTGGGCCAGGTTAAAAATCTAGTCCCTATAAATTTTCCGCACTACCACCTGGTGTACCACCCCCCACTCCTCATCTGCGGGCACAGTACTTGGTCTCCTCTTCCTCATCGGTACTCCCTCCTTCACATAATAGCCCACTGGTTCCTTCTCTATTTCTGCTTCGGAGAGAGTTGTCTCTGTCAAAACCATCAGCTCCTCGTCTCGTTCCTGTGCCTGTATAAATTCCTTCCTTGCTAATGATAAGTCTACCTCAACTCCCTCACTTCCTTCCGCTTCACTATGCTCCCTCATCTCACTTTCTAACCCCTCCTGGTACAAGGCTGGTTAAAAACGTCTCAGCTAAATCTATATTCGCTTCGGCAGCCTTTCTGGACATGCGCCGAGTCACTGCGCAAACGGGATAAACCTGTGAGTCCATGGGCGGGTCCTCAGTCCTGGCAGGCTTGCTTGTCAGCTTTACTGCTGGTACACATCTCCGCCTGCAAGGTCATTACCGAGTAAGACCTCCATGTCTTCCATCGGTAATTCGGGCCTCACCCCTATCGTGACCGGTCCAGAGACCAGGTCGCTTTTTAGGTGTATCTGGTGCAAAGGTACTGCTTCAGTACCTTTCCCAATGCCTTTTATCACATTGACCTTCCCAATCTCGGTCTCTGAACTAAAGTCTAACACCCTCCTTAAGATCAATGACTGACAAGCCCCAGTGTCTCTCCCGATCCGTACTGGAACTGGGTTTGACCCCTCCTTCACCGACACCAATCCAGCCGAAATAAACCTCGCGCCCTTCCTGAACTCTATCAGACCTCTTCTCCCCAGCGGTTTGTTTGCTGGCTCAATACAGCCAGTCGGAGTCATCGTTTTTCCTTTCCCCGTCTCCTTCTTTGGGGCAAAGCACCTGGACGCAAAGTGACCGGCTTTCCCACAATTATAGCATACGACCCCAGGAGACTTCCTACCAAACTGCCTCCTGTCTTCCTTATCCTTCTCACTAGTCTCCGGCTTACTTTCTGGCTTTTCCGGCGGACTCTCTCTGCCCTCTCGACTACCCTTCTGGTAGCTTTTACTCGGGGTAAACTTTGCTTTGTGTGTTAACGCATACTCATCCGCTAACTTAGCAGTTGCGGCTAAGGTTTCTGCCTCTTTCTCCTCTAGATAGGGCCTCATACCTTCAGGGACACTAAATTGCTCAATCAGTATTAGCTGTAGCAGTCTGTCATAATCCCCATTGACCCCTTTTGAGGCGCACCAACGCTCACAATACATCTGCATCTCACGGGCAAATTCTAAATACGTGTGGCCCCACTGCTTCCTCACATTCCGGAACCTTTGCCGGTCTGCCTCCGGGACCAACTCATAAATCCTGAGTATAGCCTCTTTCACCACATCATACCTCTGGGCATCTTCTGCGGACAATGCCGAGTAAGCTTGCTGAGCCTTCCCCTTAAGTACGCTCTGAAGCAAAACAGCCCACTTATCCCTCGGCCAGTCCTGACTTGCAGCGACTTTTTCAAAATGTAGAAAGTACCGATCAACATCGGTCTCCTCAAATGGGGGAACCAGCCTAACCTCCTGGGTCGCCCTGAACCCTCCACCTTGGTTCGGCATGTGGCCCTGCGCTAGCATCATTCTTAACTCCTCCAGCTCAAATTCCCTTTCCTTCTGCTTCTCTCTCTCTTCCCGTTCTAACTGCCTCTCTCTCTCTTCTCATTCCAACTGCTTTACCCGGAACTCGTGCTCGAGTCTCAATTTTTCCATCTGCAGCTGCACTGCTTCTCCACCAGGTTTGCTCATAGACACCACCTCCAGCTCCCCTTGGGGAAACACACCTTTAGATACATAATGCCATATGATAGCTCTGTGCATCTCCGCTCTCCTCATTGTTGGCATCCCCTTAAAAAGATTCAACTGTTCGGCAACAGTCACCAATTCTGATTTCCCAGCATCCTCTAATGCCTCCAATGTTGGCGCCTTTAGAAATTCCTCAATCTCCATTTCTGCTGTTTGCCCTTTCTTTCTTTCGGGAATTTTAACCCAATCAATTTACCCAGTCCCAAATTTGGCGTTCAAAATCCTGGATGAGATCCCCACTTATGTTATGTACCCTGTAACTGGGTTGCCAACCAGCAGAAATGGAACACTCGTTGGAGTCTGGATTACTAGGGACTAATAAAGTTTTATTAAAGAACTAAGTAATATAGTACTCTAATCGTAAGGATATAAATGTGACAGGTTAGCAATGATAATACACACATATACACAGAACTAGGGTAATAGGAATCAACCAAGCTCTATCACAGTCTAGGGGTAAAATGATCAGTCTTAAGTGACGCAGAGTTCAGTTCAATTTAGTGCAGTTCGCAGTAATCGCTGTTGTGGTACAATTGGAGAGAGAGAGAGAGAGAGATGCAATTTGATTCAGACAGACCTTTGATGTCTTTGCAGTTGGTTTCGGGCAGACTCTTTTATGTCTTCTAATCCCCGCTGTGGTCACCGACTGTGACCCCTCCGTTCCGGATACGATCGTTCTTCCGTGGTGAACCCGGCACCCAGGCAAGGGTAGACACACACTCCAGGTTCCCACCGATCGCACCTTTACACCCTGTGAGCCTCTGGTCGGTTCCCGCAAACCGGACCTCCAATCTTCCACCACTTGTGGGGCCACACCGCTCTTTCCAGGGTCTCATTATCTCGTGGTGTCGTGGTGTGTCGCGTGCCTTAGCGAACCTGCTCTTTTTATCCCCTTGCTGGGGTATCACCTGTCCATCAAACTTCAAACAGTTCAGGTTCAAAGTAACCGGTCTGTCAATATTCTGAATTGTATTTCTTTTCTGTTAATCCCTCTCTTCTCTCTTATTAGCATTTTGAATGTTTCTTCATTGTCTCTCTTATCTCTCTCATTAGCATCAATTGTCCGATAGCTTTGTTTGGCGTCACAACTGTGAGAGAACATGTATCTGGGATTTACTGAGTACATTCACTGATTTGTATCTGAACTACAACTACAATCTGTAGGAAAGGAGAAGAACTAGAAAACAAAGCATCACTTTTGAATTGAATATTGTGTCACACAGACACAAATGTTCGCATCCCTATCTGATCATGTTTCTACCCTGCCAGCTAAGAATTGTCCCACCCCTTCAGCAAGCAAGTCAGAAGCAACAGAGGAACTGCGTGATCTACAATTCCTACATACACTGTGCCGTATGTAAGGTACAATCTGACATATCATGGTGCCCAAATCACCAGTGGGGGCAATGGGTAGAAATCTCATCCATCAGTAATGTTGAGGGGAAGTAGCATTTTGAATAAAATAATGTTAGGGGCCAAGCATTTCTGATTGTGTCTTTCATTAGTTTAGAGTATGTCAAAGCATTTTATAGCCATTGAAGTCCTTCCAAAGCACCATCTTATGTTGTAATGTGGGAAACTTGCAAATTACTACATATAAATATGGAAGAATCATATAGGACAGAAACAGAGCATTTGGTAATCAATGTGGTACTAATGTAAATGCGTGTTGACCAATTTACATTAATACTGCATTAATTCCACCTTGCTCTCCCATAATCCCTTCAACTCCCTTCAGATTCCTTCACTCAGGGGCAAGTTACAGTGCCTAAGTATCCTATCAGCCAGTACAGCTTTGGGATGAGGGAGGAAATTGGAGCATCCTATGCAATTATAAATAGTACACCGACAACAGGATTGAATCTGGGTCTTTGGAGTAGTGAGGCAGTGGCACTTTGAGTGGTACCTCTGTGCACAGATAATCGGTTTTAGTAAATAATAATGACCAAGGCACAGTTGGCACTGATGACACCAAGACTGGGAGCGTAGTGAACAACGGGGAAGGGTATCGCAGCTTGGAGCTGGGAAAATGGGCTGAAAAATGGCGGATGGAACTTAATGCAGACAAGTATGAAGGGTTGCACTTTGGGAGGACAAATCAGGATAGGACGTGCACTCAGGTAGGGTACTGAGGAGTGTGGTAGAATAATGGATCTGGGCATACTGATCCATAATTCTTTAAAAGTGGGGTCACAGATAGATAGGGTTGTAAAGAGACCTTTTGGCACATTGGTCTTCATAAATCTAAATGCCGAGTACAGGAGTTGGATTGTTATGCTGAGATTGTATACGACATTAGTGAGGCCAGCTTTGTATTATTGTCTACAGTTCTAGTTACCTACCTACAGGAAAGATATCAATATAATTGAAAGAGCACAAAGAAAATTTGCAAGGATGTTTCCAGGAATTGAGTGCCTGAATTATAGAGAATGGTTAAATGGGTTAGGATTTTATTCCCTGGAGAGTAGGAGAATGAGGGGAGACTTGATAGAGGTATACAAAATTATGAGGGGTATAGATAGGGTAAGTGCAAACAGGCGTTTTCCACAGAGGTTGAGTGAGCTTAGAACTAGAGGTCATAGGTTAAGAGTGAAAAGTGAGAGGAACCTGAGAGGGTCAATCACAAACAGAAGAAAATCTGCAGATGCTGGAAATACAAGCAGCGCACACAAAGTGCTGGAGGAACTCAGCAGGCCAGGCAACATCTATGGAAAACAGTAAACTGTCAATGTTTCTGGCCCAAAATGCCGACGATTTACTCTTTTTCATAGATGCAGCACTTTGTGTGTGTTGCTTGGAACCTGAGGGGAATCTTCTTTGCTCCGAGGGAGCTGCAAGTGTGAAGTGAGCTGCCAGCAGAAGTGGCGAATGCAAGTTCGATTTCAGCACTTAAGAGAAATTTAGATATAAGTACATAGACAAGAGGGGTATGGGGGGGTATGGTGCAGTTGTGGGTCAATAGAACCAGGGAATATTAGAGTTCACATGGACTAGATGTGTCAAAGGGCCTTTTTCTGTGCTGTAGCGCTCTAAGCCTCTGTAACTCAAAAGACAGGATGCATAGATCCTTATTTGGGAGAAGAGCAATGATGTAATGCTCCCATAACCTTGGGCTAGATTCAATTTGATCAGAAACACAGGCCAGCTTGATAAGGCAGAACCAACTAGATCAAAATACAATTTTACAGAACTAGTAGGGAAGAAGATAAGAATGGAGTATCTTAGTTGAAGAAGCAAAAACTCTGAATACCAAACATCAAAGAAGTGGATGACCGAAATGGAAAATGTGGAGGTAGATGTGTATTTAATACTTAAGTAATATTTGAGTAATTTTGTAAAAATATTGGCTAATTAAGCATTCTTTGTTGTTTACATAATTGATCATGGATTATATGTAAAAGTATGTGAATGGCATACGTCATTATGCCACTATGTCATAAGTGTGTGCCTCACTAAAAGTAAAAACAAAGCATACACGTTCTCCTGGGCTCCCATGTTTTTCTTTTCATTAGTTTTGGAATTACATTGGGATCAAGAAGGATACCTGGCCAGTGTGAGCTCCTCTTCACAGATACTGACCTTTCTCTTCTGTCTTTTCAGGGACTGTCAGGGAAACATAGTGAGTGTGTATACAGATAGCTTGTCTTGGGTGAACTGCATGTTTACTTTTAACTAAACGGTAAGAATTTTGCATGCTGTCTTTAACTGAGCCAATAAAGATAATTAATAGTTAATATATGTTCTCACTGTGTCTGACCAAGTATTGTTGTCAAGGGTAAATTTACAGCTCAGCAAATTCTGTATTTTTCTCTCCATTTGTGCCATGGTGCTGTTTACATTCTTGAGAGCAGTGTGGCTTTGCTTTAATGCCTTAATCATAAGAGAACACCTCTGACAATGCAGAGCTCCCTTAATCCTGCACCAGAGATTCAAGTTCAATTTTACTGCCCAAAAGGAATTTGAACTTGTTTCCTCCTGACTCCAAGATGAGAACGCTATTAGATGAGCTACGGTTTACAGTGTTACTGAACTATCCAAAAAGTTTCATCTATATTTGCTACACTGGCATTTGTACATCCATCACTGACCAAGGAAAAGAAGAAATTGACGTATTTATGAGAGAACAGAGAAATGTCTCATAAATATGACAATAGCTTCTTTTCTATTGTTGGCAGTATTGGGCTTCAGAGTTTAAATGGTTACAGATTAGCTGCAAGTTTCACGGACCTAAAGTTGCTCAAAGCAAGAGCACAGAGCCCATCAAAATTGATGCCATTGATGTAAGTTCCCAATTTATGGCATTCAGATGATGTGCAGCACATTTTAACCACAATAGTTGATATTAACTGCATCTAAAATATTGATACAGTACTACTTCTCCACACTTTCAGAATGGACTGTATGGAATTGCTAAGATCAATATTCAGGCAGAGAGTTGGCAGAGTTTCAAGGTGAAAATGCTGAGCCTGCATTGATCTTGGTGCAGACATGCAGAAGTGGAGGGGAAAGTTAAACTGTTGGCTGCAGGGACTGTACAGGTTGATCCACGGACAGAAGGGAAATGTTTGACCGAACAGCCACTAACCCAATCTGTTATATTTTAGCTTCCAAGTACAAAGTGCACACCATCAAAAAGAATAAATGTTGTAAAATATTCTGAAGAAATTCTATATGTATTGGTGTCTCAAATGGAAAAATTGCTTCAGGGCTTAAACTGTGATTTGGGAGAAGGTGAAGAAATAGGTGTTACATCTGTTATTGCTAGAAGCACAAAAGAACAAATAACAGCATCTCAGCAGCATAGCTCGCGTCAGAATGAAAGTTATAGTTTGCCAACCCACTGATAAGCTTGCTTATCTTTCAGGTTTTAGTTCTAATGGAGTTCTGGGCAGTTCTGGGCTAGCTTGTCAGCCAGCAGCTCCATGGAGATTGGCCAGTCAGCTGCAATGCACGAGTTCCTGTGCTTTACAATGTGAAAGTCATGAGCAAGCGTGAAGAACATGCCAATCATAGCTGCAATTTCAACAAAGAACTATACCCCATGCTATGGTCCCTGTATTCTCTTAACAGAAACTGAATACTTTCCAGAGTTCCGTACTTCAAATCTGTAGCTTTGTCAGTTTTCTCGGGCAAGACTAACTTACTGCTTTGGTTGTTAAGACTTATTTATTACAATAATACCATAAGGCCATAAGACAGAGGAGCAAATTAAGCCATTCCACCCACTCAACCTGCAAGTTAACCTTTAGAGAACTCTGTACTAGGATTCCCAAGTCGCTTTGTATCTCCAATGTTTGAATTTACTTCCTGTTTATAAAATAATTCTGATACTAGAATGAATCCTGTTATCAATAGAATTACCTTGTGTATAGAAACAGAGAGTAACTTTACAATATTTTAGAATGGCTCTCACAAATAGAAACTCTATTTATTTCAGTGCACAAGAATATAACCGAGTGATCAAGTGATACAGCCAAATAGCTGGAAATTTATGTCACTGACATCACCTCAGTCGAAGTTCCCATAATTCCAACGCTACCTGTTGAGAGATGAGTTTTCACATTGCTGAAGAGGATGCTATTTATATTTCCACTCTATTACCATGACTGAGTGTTGCAAACACATATTCTGCGAAGTTTATCACTCCTACTCCACCCCCATAACATCTGGTACACTCAGGATTCTGACCCTGCTCCACCTTTTCTGATCAAAATCCTCTCTTTCTCTGACATTATTTGCAAGCATGCGACCATCTCTCATGTGTGCATTCCCACACTCTGGCCGAGAGCCGTTTGACTCAGAAAGGGAGAAGCTATTCTTGGACAGCAGTGCCAAAGCGGCTTTGAAATTACAATTTGTTGTGGGGTTTTTTTTGTGAGAACAATGGAATACAATAAAGGCCGAATGTAAAATGAGTGTCTGACTTTGACAGGTGGCCGAAACCCATGCACTCTTAGTGTTTCTTGCACTGTCCAGTTCTCATGGGGTATTGATTCATTTATAAACCAGTAGCATGGTTGAACATGTACAACAATGATGTCATCATATTTGCATTTCATACTTAGAGCACCTGAACTCCTCCTACAGTATAGTACTTGCTAAAGTATAGTATTTGCCTCCAGATGGCGTGTCCTCAATATCTCCAAATCTCAACCATCACCTAAATTGGTACATCTTTTTATTATTATTATTATTATTGTCAAATGCACCATGGTACAGTGAACAACTTTGCTTTGCAAGCCATTCATACAGATCATTTCATCACATCAGTGTATCAAGGCAGTACAAGGGAAAAGCAAGAACAGAATGCAGACTATGTGTTACAGTTACAGACAAAGTGCAGTGCAAGCAGACAAAAAGGTGCAGGTAGATTGTGCGATCAAGAGTTCAACTTATTGTACCAGGGGACCAGTCAATAGTCTTATAACAGTAGTATAGAACCTGTCCTTGGGACTGGTGATACATGCTCTCAGGCTTTTTAAATTTTCTGCCCGATGGGAGCAAGGGAGAAGAAAGAATTTCCAGGTGGGTGGGGTCTTTGGTTATGTTGGCTGCTTTACCTAGGCAGTAAGAAGTATAGATTAGGTCTTCATGGTGTGTTGAGCCATGCCTACAACTCTCTGCAGTTCCTTTCATTCTCAGGCAGAGCTGTTACCGCACCAAACCACTATTCATTTGGATAGGATGCTTTCTATGTTGTATCTGTAAAAATTGGTGAGGGTAAACAGAGACATGCTATATGTCTTTAGACTCTTGAGGAAGTAGAGGCACTAATGAGCTTTCTTGGCCATGGCAATCTACATGGTTGGATAAGGATAGGCTGTTGGTGAACTTTACACCTTGGAACTTAAAACTTTCCTCTCTCTTGACTTTGGCACCATTGATGTAAACATGAGTAACCCACTTCCTGATGTCAATGACCAGCTCTTTTGTTTTGCTGACTCTGAGGGAAAGGTTGTTGTCATGACTCTATGCCACTAGGCTCTCTTGCTCCTCATTGTACTCCAGCTCATTATTATCTGAGATTCACCTATCTGTTCTGTACTTCAAATTCACCCTGCCAAGCTCTAAAGAGCACTCTCCAATGAATTTCTGGAGATATGGGCACCCCAGCAGCATAGTGGTTAACGTGATGCTATTACAGCTGGGGGCACCAGATTTCAGAGTTCAGTCCCAGCGTCCTCTGTAAGGAGTCTCTGTATATCCTCCCTGTGGAATGCACAGGTTTTCTCCTGGTCCTCTGGTTTCCACAGGTGGGTTAATTGGTCATTGTAAAGTACCCCGTGATTAGGTTAGGGTTAAATCAGCATCGTTGGGGTTTGCAGGGCAGTGTGTCTCAAAGGGCCGGAAAGCCCATTTCCTCGCTGTATCTCAAAATAAGTAAGAAACTTCATAAAAATACAGATTCATCAATAGAGGTGGTGCTTTATTTGTAAGCAGAGCACACAATGTATATATACTGAGCCAATTTGGCCTTCAGATTCCTCCTCTAACCGTCACAACATTGTTAAAAAAGCAGAAACATCATGAGACTCTCCTCTACAATAGGAGCCCAATATATCTGTGCAAATAGAGTACAAAGCATCTAAATCCAATGATACTTACCAGGCATGTGTTTCGTTAACTGCTTACTGGTGATTACAGATTAAAGGCTTTGTGAATGTCAAGCATTGTTTCCAGAGTATTGAGTGATAGGTAGATGTTAGCTGATGCTTCTCTCCAACAAATCCTTCTTTGAATTTCTACTTAAGTCACAATTTTATTGAAGCTGCTAACTGAGCTGGGAAAGGCATCAAGGATGGTTTAATGATAGTATCGAGTTCTGCATTGAAAATTATCAATTCCAGAGGTTTCAGCAGATGACCTCCACTAATAATTTAGTGCTGAGTGAAAAGCCCATTTCCAGAAGCATCATCTTTTCTCACGAGATATAAATTAATACTCCAACCCAAAAAATCCACACTATCAATACTGATTAACTGCTTTGTGATCAAATTGGATATGTGATTACACAATTCTATCCAATTTTTCCTGTACTTAACTCTTTTTTTACTTCCTTTAGATTTCTTTTTCTCATTTGTGATCTTTCGTGACCCTTTTCCAAATAAGTCTCCAGGAACAGATGCCAATCAACAGTTGATAAGGTGTCAAGTTGTATCATCAGGTTCTCTTTAGCTCGAGTTAAAATTTGTGATTCTTTTTGCTCCTTGGTTCTGCAGAAGAGTGAATTCCCTTCCAATCAGTGAGCTTAAACACTAATTGGATAACTAACAAGATTTTCTTTGGTAGCTGTTAAAAGTGAATAGAAACATAGAAACATAGAAAATAGGTGCAGGAGTAGGCCATTCGGCCATTCGAGCCAGCACCGCCATTCAGTATGATCATGGCTGATCATCCAACTCAGAACCCTGCACCAGCCTTCCCTCCATACCCCCTGATCCCTTTAGCCACAAGGGCCATATCTAACTCCCTCTTAAATATAGCCAATGAACTGGCCTCAACTGTTTCCTGTGGCAGAGAATTCCACAGATTCACCACTCTTTGTGTGAAGAAGTTTTTCCTAATCTCGGTCCGAAAAGGCTTCCCCTTTATCCTCAGACTGTGACCCCTCGTTCTGGACAATAATTTGAATCACCTACTAAATGCAGTTAATTTATGCTATCCCTGGTTTAATGAGATGCCAAAAATATCAAAACTTTCACTGATGATTAGAATCAAGCTCCTGGCACACATGCCATTTCTCAACACAGAATGAAATACCCAGGCGTTATATATTGCAATCAGCCAATGCTGTTTTGAGCAATAATAGATAATATGGAAGAGTTAAAGTTCATTCATTTTAATTCACAATTGCATACTTCACAATTATTCATATTTTAAATCATAAGGGTTATAATATTGTCTACAAAACTTGAATATAAATAAATAAACCATCTATGATTTGCATGCAATCAGTGACACCAGTGGCTTTTGCATGTAAAAATAAAATTTGAATTGATAACAAGTGACCTTTCAGCCATTATAAATGGTGTCATTTTATTGTACAGTTCTGGTCATTGTCCTAAGTACTGTGTGTGGCTTATCTCAGGTTCTCTTCCTCTGTACCAGCTATTTCATCAACAGCTTTCCTTCATTTTTATTGATCTTTTGCCTCAGGCTTGCTGCATATTGAGACAATGATTGTCCATTTGATGGCATTTTTATTAGCTAAGATAAAGTTTATCTGCAAAATTAAACCTGGAGTATTTGCCTGTCCAATTAAATCAATTTCAGTCAGAATAATAGATTACCTCCACTTTATAACTTTGACCCTCTCAGATACCGTTGTACATTTAAAGACCTTAAATACATTTTCACTACCCATTATACGGAATGATAAGTACAGACCAAGTAAGAGATGACTATTTATAAAGTTCCATGAACTGAAATCCAGTGCATTCCCCATAGGTTCCCTTATGTTGGCCAGTGATTCCATTTTCCCTTGCGCATACGGCATGTATCAGTCTTTCTGCCTGAACTTTTCAAATTGCTGGGTTATAAATGGGTACTCTCTAACAGATTGATTTAGATCAATAAAGAATAGCCTTTTAACTATGTTGTATACTGTCAGCTTATTGATTAATATTGAGGATAAATCTTAATTTTTTCTCTATCATCTATTTATCACTTATTGTTCTTTCTTAAGGGCAATTTGCTGAATTATGTTTGGCAGAGATCCTGTTCCTATGCTCTATTGTTCTATGTTCTATTTTATACATCCGTGAGCAACAATAGCCTTTGAGTATTTTGCTTATGCTGTAATTCTCCGATTACTCTTCCACCCACAATGGTACTGAAGCATGTGACTTATTCAGAAACTAGCAGGAAAAGTTGGAAAGCAACAAGTAAAGTGAAACTCACCATATTTCTCTCCCCTCACTGAGATGAACAACACCACCTGTGCCACAGCTAAGGGGTAGTTACTCACAGTTCAGTCATCTGAACTACTGGATAAATCACACAGTAAGCGGTGGAAGGTTCTTTGGGGAAAACTGTGCTGTTGGAAATTGATGGTTCTGAGCTTTATTCAGAGACTTCTCTGCCGTAATCCTGGCTGTAGTTTACATACTGCCAAAGGCATATGTCCAAGCTAGCACTCGATATATTGAGTGCCGTGATTAACGAACAAGAAGCAGCCTGCCCTGACACCTTTCACGTCCTTGCAGTGGACTTCAATCAGGCTAACTTGACGAAATCTTTAACGCATCACCTGCAGCATCAGACTGCTACACTACTATCAGGAATGCCTACTATTCTATCTCACTGCCGCACTGATCACCTGGCTGTTCTCCTGTTACCTGCGTATAGATAGAGATGAAGGAGCAAGGCACTAAAGGTAAGGGAACATAGGGGTGGTCACAAGAAGCAGAGGAACAACTATGGAATTGCTTCAATCTGGTGGACTGGGCCATGTTCAAGGACTCATTAGAGGACATGAATGAATATACCTCAGTTGTCATGGACTTTATAAAGACACTCATGGACAAGTGTGTCCTCACAAAATCATCCAGAGTCTTCCCCAACCAAAAGCTCGGATGAACCACATGATTGGCAATCTTGTGAGGATTAGATTCATGGTGTTCAAGACGTTTGCAGCTCTGGAAAGCCATCTCAATTGCAAATTGGCAATTCCAGACCGAACTTGAATCAGAGAAGGATGCTCGACAACTGTGACAGGGTTTGAATGTCATCACCTCCTACAAAGCAAAAGCAACTGAGCTCAATGCCTTTTATGGTCACTTTGACCATCAGAACATGGAGGCACTTTCACAAAATCCCACAGCCCCTGACATCCCTGTGAGTTCGTTCTCTGAGGCAGGGACAAGAGCATGCCTCAGGACGATGAATCCACAGAAAGCATCTGGCCCAGAAGAAATACCTGGCTGAGTACTGAAGACCTGCAATTATCAACTGGCTGGAGTGTTTACGAATATTTTCAACCTCTCACTTCAGCAGTCTGAGATACCCTTTGCTTCAAGCAGGATTCAATCATAACTGTACTCAAGGAGAACGTGGTAACCTGCTTCAATGACTATCTCCCAGTAGCACTTACATTCGCTGTGATAAAGTGCTTTGAGAGGTTGGTCATGAAGCATATCATCTCCTACCTGAGGAGTAACCTGTATCCTTCCAACTTGCCTCCCATCACAACAGATCAACAGCAGATGCCAATTCATTAGCCCTTCACTCAGCTCTGGAATACCTGGACAATGTAGGTGCCTCCATCAAGATGCTCTTCATTAACTATTGCTCAACATTTAACACTATCATCCCCTCGAAACTAATCACTCAACTCCTAGACCTAGGCCTCAATACATCCCTATGCAATTGGATCCTCGGTTTCCTCACTGGCAGACCCTAGTCAGTATGGATTAGCAACAACTCCTCCACAGTCACATTACTAAGATTGGGCAGGAGGTACAGGAGCCTTAGGTCCCAATACCACCAAGTTTAGGAACAGAATTGATTCCACAACCCAGAGACTCACTACAACTACAACACACGTTCTCATCATTATTTATTTATTTGTTTATTTTGCAATTTGTCTTCTTTTTCACGTTAGTTGTTTGTCAGTCTTTATGTATAGGTTTTTTTTAGATTAGATTAGATTATGAGGACACGCAGTCGTCTTTTATTGTCATTTAGTAATGCGTGCATTAAGAAATTATACAATGTTCCTCCAATGTGATATCACAGAAACACAAGACAGACCAAGGCCGAAGAAACTGACAAAAACCACATAATTATAACATATAGTTACAACAGTGCAAGCAATACCATAATTTGATAGAAAAACAGACCATGGGCACGGTAAAAAAAGTCTCAAAGTCTCTCGAAAGTCCCAACATCTCACGTAGACCGTAGAAGGAAGAAAACTCTCCCTGCCATAAACTTCCAGCGCCGCAAATTTGCTGATGCAGCATCCTGGAAGCACCCAACCACAGTCTGACTCTCAATCCGTTCGAAAACTTAGAGCCTCCGACCAGCCCTCCAACACCAAGCACCAAGCACCATCTCTGCCGAGTGCTTCGACCTCAGCCCCGGCCGCCAGCAACAGGCAAAGCTGAGGATTTGGGGCCTTCCGCTCTGGAGACTCTCAATTGCACAGTAGCAGTGGCAGCAAACCAGGCATTTCAGAAGTTTCTCCAGATGTTCCTCTGTGCTTCTCACATCCGTCTCCATCAAATCAGGATTGTGCACTGCCCCTATTTAACAAATACGATATCATTTCACCAGAGAGGCCGTGCGCACTGCGTCACGCCACCATCTTCTCCTCCCTTTTTCATAGATTATATTGTATTTCTTTATTTTCCTGTAAATGGCAACAAGAAAATGAATCTTAAGGTAGTATATGGTGACATATACATCCTTTGATAATAAATTTATTTTGATTTGGACAGCTGATGATGCACCTACACTCCATGACTGGACACGATGCACTATTTTTCGTAGCATCCTTTCATTAAGTAAAATATTTGAATCAATTTTTAACTATCGCTGAACACCTTTGATGGACGGTGAGATTGTCCCAGCTTTGACTGTTATTCGGGTGTTCAGTGGTAGTCACAGTTAGACTGAGTCCAGTTCATCACTGAGTCTACACCTCCCCAGAAGATTCCCAGGTCAGCAGAATCAGTTCTTCTGATCCAGACTGTGTGTGGGAGTGTCTGGATAACAAGTCAGATTCACATAATTTAATCCATCAAATTAGATGTAAAATATTCAAATATAGAAATTAATATTGTTAATAGTAATTATTGATAATATTAATTAGTGTATAGAGTTAAAATTTACTACATTTTATAAATATGTACAAAATATCAATTGAAAATAAACCTAGAGTACTGTGCAAAAGTCTTAGGCATATATGTATACGCACACACGCACACATAGATACATACCGTAGATATATAGATAGGGTGCCTAAGACTTTTACACAATACTGTAGTAATTTTATGTATTGTACTGTACTGTTTTTTGCAAAAAAAATCAAATTTCATGACATATGTGAGTAATGATAAACCTGATTCTGATATGGGTATCTATCGTGGACTGAGAGTGGGAAGGGGGCAGGGAGAGGGGAATCATAGTTGGGAGAAGGAGAAAGGTGAGGCAGGGAAGCAAGAAGCACCAGAGAGGCTTTCTGTAATGATCAATAAACCAATTATTTGGAATCAAATAACCTTTCTTGGAGTCTAAGGTCTGGGTGTGTCTGCACCCACACCACACCCTACCCCTGATAATCCTTCTCTACCCTCGCCATTCCCAACATCCTTTGCTCCCACCAGATTTACAAACTCGCTTTCCAGGCCAAATTCATAAATACAGTACTGCGCAAAAGTCTTCGGTACCCTTGCTCTATATATACCTAAGACTTTTGAACAGTACTATATACATTTGAACAGTAGATGTTCTTGGGTCCTAACCAATGCGTAAACCAACTTTAAGGTTGCAACAGAACTCAGAATGCCTCACACAAATATTAGCGCTCTTGCCATTCCTGTAAGTCCAGATGGCAAATATCATAATGAAAAAGGTAGTTTCTAGGCAGCACCTTAAAAGGAAATGTTGACGTAACTTTAGAGAGAGTGTTATGCCTCAACAGCTGAAGGCATGCCTGGCTTTGGTGGAATAACTAGAAAGGCAGAAATGGAGAAGCACTCACTTCTCATGAATTTGTAGAGTTAGAGTAGGTAACAGAGAATGGGTAACATGAAGACTTTGAAAATGAGGAAAATTTTGCAACTGAGATCTTCGATTGGGTACCATTGCAGATCAGCAAACCGGGGGGTGGTGAGTGACAAAGATCTAAGCGAGAGAATATTGGCAGTGGAGTCTTGGATAACCTCCTTTGTGTGAATCATATTTCCTTATTGATTTTCAATATGGATATATTAATGCAATCTCTTTTATTTACTTCAGTCAAGTACTTTAAGACATTTGTTACCTGTGACAGAGTGTGCAGTTCTTTGATGTGCTCATCATCAACCGAGCAATTCATTTCAACCACATATTCATGGAGCAAAGAATAAATATATGGACACTGTGAAAGAACTAACAGATCTAAGTGTGCAAGATATCATTGACGCTGCGTGGGATCTTTCGATGTGGAGAGCCATGATCGCCCAAGCATGTAATGCGCAAGGCACATGAAGAAGAAGATTCATGGAGCAACCCTAAAGGAGGGTCAATCATTCAAACCAAATAAGCATGTAATGTTATATCTCATTGGTCAGGACAAGACAAAGTGAGATACACATCCTCCCTGCGTCACCAACACTCAATTGTTGGACACATTGTAAATACAAACAAGCATTTGGCAGACTGATGGAACGAATAGGAATGGATTTTCTGGTTGCTGCATGGCCACAGGCATCTTCTGCAGGGTGGGATTGGGATATTTTAGCATGCCTTCTCTCCCTCAGTCCCTGAGCCATGATGATCAGGCCTGGGTCAAGCTGAGCAGAGCTGGAAGCACGGTGCTCACTCACTGAGTCAGTAAAGCTGGCGGACAGATGTTCTTTTCGTGCCTGCTTGCTTTCTCGTTACAGCTGTTCCTATTCATATCTGACAAACAAACAGGAGCAGAACCTTGTTGTAATCTATTATGATCTCTTAGGCCTCTGGGATTCAAATTGTCGATGGGCAAATTCAATCACATTACAAAAGTGCTCCAATAACATGTTTGCTGCCTTTTAAAAATGCTGTACCAGAACTTGGGCCGTGGCAGTCAAAGCTCAGGCTGGGCATAGCACCTGATGACGATGGTGACCAGAACTTCTAAAGTCACTGGTAGAATGCTTACACTACCATCTAGTGGATGACTTTTTACAGGTTTTTTTCAGGGTTTTTATTCCATTTTGCTCACTGGATCCCACACCTTTTCCTCATCACAGAAGTCCATCAGTATCACACATTTAACCTGTCCACATCTGGAAAGATAATCCTATTGTCTGAGACTATCCTGGAGTCAAGCCTCATTCCATATAACGGAGACAAAAGCTTGGGCAGCCGGTTGAGACCCAGGTTCAGTCCTAACCCCAGGTGCCATCTGTGGAGAATTTGCATACTCTGAGACTGTATAGGTTTCCTCTGACTCCCTCCCACGTGGATAGATGGGTTAATAGACCACTGTAAATTGTCCATCGTATGTAAATGAGTGATAAAATCTGGAGAGCAGAGTTGGAGATATGGGAAGATTAATGTAAAATTAGTGCAAATAGTTGCTTGATGGCCAGTGCAGACTCAGTGGGCCGATAGGCCTGTTTCTGTCTTATATCTGTACAAGTTATTCTATGACTCTTGAGTAATCGCAATCACAAAATATCTCTGCAACGCTTCTGTGGCAAAAAATAGACTAATTAAAAATGCTGAATTATTACATTTTAGAATATTTATAGAGTCCCCAAAATCATATTTACATAATAAATGCAAGCACACACAAATAAAATAAAATGTTACTGACCTTCATTTTGTGTTTCTACAATAGAGTTTTTAAAACTCCCCTTTGAAATTAATGGGGCCATAAGTCTAATCAGGGTCTGAGAACAGATTTCTGATTATGTACACTGAGAAATCCCTGCAGACTCTACCAATGGATTCCCTATAGCGAGACATCTACGTCCATGTGGGCCCCCCAGCCCTGTGATGTTTACAAGTGTGAATGCTGTCAGTTCCATGCGAAGCACAGTAAAACTTAGACAATAAAGATGATCCCTCAAAAAGGCAGCATCCATCATTAAAGACCCTCATCACCCACCATGTCCTCTCCTCATTGCTACCATCAGGGAAGATGTACAGGAGCCTGAAGGCACACACTCAATGATTCAGGAATAGTTTCTTTCTCTCTGCCATCAGATTTCTGAATGGACATTGAACCCATAAACGCTACCTCACTACTTTGTTTTTCTTTTCGTACTATTTATTTAATTTAAATGTATATATTTACTGTAATTTACAATTTTTATTATTAGGTACTGCTGCCGCATAGCAACACATTTTACAATATGTGCCGGTGATATTAAACCCGATTCTGATTTACACAGCAGCAGTCCTTCAGTATTCAACCTGGGATAATTTTCACGTGTGCATATCAGACCATTGGTCAGCAGAGGGTGCCAGTGAGCTGATGGACCATGATGCTCAGTCCTCGCAGAATCTCATTGGCTTTGAGTCATTGCAATCAGGCCTAGCGACAGATGAGAAGGTGGAGACCCAGCACAGCAATGGCTTAGGTTGTCTTTCAGGTGCCCTGAGGTGGACAACTGCCACAGGAGAAATAGTTTCTGCCAAGCAATTGGTTTGGGAGATTCTCTACCTTTATCACAGACTAGAATACTGCTTCTGTTCAGCAAAAAGACTCCAAATACTGCCCTGCCAACTCATGTGTGCATCCTCCCTGTAATGTTGTCAGGATTATTTATGTATGTTATGGCTCTAGCCCAAAATATGAGCTTCAAAAACCAAAATGAGGTTGTATTTCAAATACATAATGACTTTACTCATGCCAGGGGGCAGTTATAATCCAAACAGTAATATTTAAAATTGAATGTGCAACAATGTTGTTGATTAACCAGGATCAGTAACGAAATTTGTCCAAATAGATGAAGAATTTTGCCTGATAATGTTCCCATGAAGCTCACTGAATGTTTTATCACTTTGAGGTGCAAAATAAATGCAAGTTGCTGGCTGGAAGCATATTCTCAGGATATGAGGCAGGCATTCAGGAAGGCAACAAGGAGAAATTCTTCCAGGTGGAGGGATGTGAACTGTTGGAATTGTTGGCCCAGAAAATTGTGAATGTGTTGTTGTAGAATTTTCATACCAGAAACAATTATTTCTGAACCATCAGTGAACAAGCAACATCAGGATGTGGGGAAAAGGGAGTTAAAGTAAAGAAGATTGGTCATGACCTCTGTGAATTGGGAGTATGGAGTGAGGAACAGCATTGGAACAGCTCCTGCATCCACTTCTTCTGTTCAAATTTTCTAATTTATTGTACTATTGTACTTTTGCTTTCCGAACTATATGACTACACTCTACACCAACCTGTTAATGTGATATCTGAGCTTACACTGATGAGGTTATCTTGCACAATGCTAGTGGTTAATGGAAGTAATGGGCCCATTGAAGGCCATTATGGAGAACAGACATGCTCAATCCCTCTCCATACATAAAAGGAAGACTTCAAGATTTATCAAAGATAAATTTATGTCTCCCTTGATTAATCCCTCTTGGGTACTAGTTATGTACTAGAGAGGCTGTGAGATTATGAGAATGTGGAAAGCATTTGTCAATTTATTTTTGACCATCTTGCAGTCTCTATAAATAGTTTTTTTTAACATCAGGGATTTGAAATCTGAATAATCAAGAAAATTTATAGAATGTAAACCTTCAGAGGTAGTATGCAAGATAAAGTTTTATTTGAATCAAATCAAGATCCTGAGTTGACTGTCAGGAGGGAAAATAAGTGTTCCAGGCAATGCATCCTGGGAGTGGACTAATGACCCTGGAAGGAAGTAAGATCCCCAAGAACTGGAATATGTAAAGGAGTTTTATAAACTAGACTTCAGTTACCCCAAAATTTAAAAAAATAAATGATTAGACCTGAGTCAAAGATAGGGGAAGCGTAAATAAAAGTATTGCCCTGCTGGGATAAGGACAGTGCAACAAAATCAAGACATCCCAAAAGAGAACAGAATAAATATGTTTTCCTTCAAAAGATGATAGGCATCACAGACTCTCTAACTCAAAAGATACTAAAAGTTAGCTCATTTCTTTAACAATTTCAAATATGATCAGGATAGAATTTTGCTGTCTCTGGGTGTACAGGAATATTGGGGTGAATGAGGGTCTCTGAAGCTGGGACACATCTCAATCAGCATCTCATTGACTGTCAGTAGAAGCTCAGAAGGCTAACTGTTGCTATATTGGAGTGTGGTAATTCATGCAGCTGGGTCTAGTATATCAGCAAGATGGAACCTTACAGAGAGCCCAAGTGCTTTATTGGAACTCAGAACATGGAACTTATGGGATGATTGAGGTGAATCACACAGATGTATTGAAGAGTATAACGGAGATGAAAAGAATAAAAGACTGAGGTGATAAGGAGAGACATGGAGCCATTTCTCTATGTCACTTCTCTTTAATTAAACAACTTTGCCAAAATAGAAGGATTCTCAGTTGCTCCAGAGAGCTGCCAGTGTATTTCGACATGTAAATGTGAAGAAGTTCAGAGCCTGATCTGAGTGATGACATAAAGGGCTGGAAACATTGTATTTTGCATTATTTTCTGACAAGCAGAAGGACTCTGTCAAAACTATAGAAAATGCAGAGATTGCTGGTGCACTGAATGTCTTAAAGCTGGATAAATTGGAGGTACAGGAAGCTGGTCTTCAGCCAATTTAATCACTCCGCATGATACAGCATAAGCTCTGGGACCAGACAACAGAAGGCTTGCACTCTAGAACCAGCTTGATTTAATCTATGGAAACACATGGTGCAGCAAGCAGAATTACTGCATTACAGTGCCAAAACCCCAGGTTAAATGGACACTGTAAATTGCCCCTTGAGTGGTAGAATCGAGGGGAATGATGACAAATGGGGAAGGGACAAAATAGGATGAATGTAGGCATAGAGTAAATGGCTTGTTGATGTTTGGTTATGGGCTCAGTGCTCTGAAGGACCTACTTCCATGCTATATAGCTCCATGACTCCATACCAGTATAGAAAATCACAGGTGATGTGCCGGAGGAATGGAGGATGGCTAATGTTGTTCCACTATTTAAGAAAGGTTCTAAAAATAAACCAGGAAATTATAGGCTGGTGATCCTGACTTCAGTAGTGGGAAAGTTAATGGAAGATATTCTAAGGGACTGGATGTATGTGTATTTGTATAGACATAACTGATTAAAAAGTCTGTATGACTTCATGGTAGGTCGTGTCCAATCAATTTTATAGAGTTTTTCAAGGAAGTTGCCAGGAAAGTGGATGAAGGCAAGGCAATGGATGTTGTTTACATGGACTTTAGCAAGATTTTTGACAAGGTCCCATATGGGAAGTTGGTCAAGAAGGTTCAGTGACTAGGTATTAAAGATGAGGTAGTAACTGGATTAGACATTGGCTTTGTGGGAGAATACAGAGAGTGATAGTAGATGGTTGCCTCTCTGACTGGAGGTCTGTGAGTAGTGGAATGCCACAGGGATCGGTGGTGGTTCTGTTGTTGTTTGTCATCCCTATCAACGATCTGGATGACAATGCAGTTAACTGGATTAGCAGATTTGTGGATAACACCAAGATTGCCGAGAGCGAGGAAGATTATCATGGCTTGCAGTAGAATCTGGACCAGATGGAAAAATGGGCTGAGGAATAGCAAATGGAATTTAATGCGGACAAGCACAAGGTGTTTCACTTTGGTAGGACCAACCAGGATAGGTCTTACACAGTGAATGGTAAGGCACTGAGGAGTGTGGTAGTACAAAGCAATCTGGGAATACAGGAAACAACAGGAATTCTGCAGATGCTAGAAATTCAAGCAACATACATCAAAGTTGCTGGTGAACGCAGCAGGCCAAGCAGCATCTATAGGAAGAGGCGCAGTCGACGTTTCAGGCCGAGACCCTTCGTCAGGACTAACTGAAGGAAGAGTGAGTAAGGGATTTGAAAGCTGGAGGGGGAGGGGGAGATGCAAAATGATAGGAGAAGACAGGAGGGGGAGGGATAGAGCCGAGAGCTGGACAGGTGATAGGCAAAAGGGGATACGAGAGGATCATGGGACAGGAGGCCTAGGGAGAAAGATGGGGGGGGGGTGACCCAGAGGATGGGCAAGAGGTATATTCAGAGGGACAGAGGGAGAAAAAGGAGAGTGAGAGAAAGAATGTGTGCATAAAAAGGAGTAACAGCTGGGGTACGAGGGGGAGGTGGGGCCTAGCGGAAGTTAGAGAAGTCAATGTTCATGCCATCAGGTTGGAGGCTACCCAGACGGAATATAAGGTGTTGTTCCTCCAACCTGAGTGTGGCTTCATCTTTACAGTAGAGGAGGCCGTGGATAGACATGTCAGAATGGGAATGGGATGTGGAATTAAAATGTGTGGCCACTGGGAGATCCTGCTTTCTCTGGCGGACAGAGCGTAGATGTTCAGCAAAGCGGTCTCCCAGTCTGCGTCGGGTCTCACCAATATATAAAAGGCCACATCGGGAGCACCGGACACAGTATATCACCCCAGTCGACTCACAGGTGAAGTGATGCCTCACCTGGAAGGACTGTTTGGGGCCCTGAATGG
This sequence comes from Mobula hypostoma, assembly GCF_963921235.1. Classification (NCBI taxonomy): domain Eukaryota; kingdom Metazoa; phylum Chordata; class Chondrichthyes; order Myliobatiformes; family Myliobatidae; genus Mobula; species Mobula hypostoma. The sequence continues at coordinate 67,504,165 of NC_086102.1, read as the reverse complement.
TGGTAAGGGAGGAAGTGTAAGGGCATGTGTAGCACTTGTTCCGCTTACACGGATAAGTGCCAGGAGGGAGATCAGTGGGGAGGGATGGGGGGGACGAATGGACAAGGGAGTTGTGTAGGGAGCGATCCCTGCGGAATGCAGAGAGAGGGGGGGAGGGAAAGATGTGCTTAGTGGTGGGATCCCGTTGGAGGTGGCGGAAGTTACGGAGAATAATATGTTGGACCCGGAGGCTGGTGGGGTGGTAGGTGAGGACCAGGGGAACCCTATTCCTAGTGGGGTGGTGGGAGGACGGAGTGAGAGCAGATGTACGTGAAATGGAGGAGATGCGTTTAAGAGCAGAGTTGATAGTGGAGGAAGGGAAGCCCCTTTCTTTAAAAAATGAAGACATCTCCCTCGTCCTAGAATGAAAAGCCTCATCCTGAGAGCAGATGCTGCGGAGACGGAGGAATTGCGAGAAGGGGATGGCGTTTTTGCAAGAGACAGGGTGAGAAGAGGAATAGTCCAGATAGCTGTGAGAGTCAGTAGGCTTATAGTAGATATCAGTGGATAAGCTGTCTCCAGAGACAGAGACAGAAAGATCTAGAAAGGGGAGGGAGGTGTCGGAAATAGACCAGGTAAACTTGAGGGCAGGGTGAAAGTTGGAGGCAAAGTTAATAAAGTCAACGAGTTCTGCATGCGTGCAGGAAGCAGCGCCAATGCAGTCGTCGATATAGCGAAGGAAAAGTGGGGGACAGATATGGGAATACAGGTCCATAATTCATTGAAAGTGGCATCACAAGTTGATAGGATCGTAAAGAAAGCTTTTGACACATTGGCCTTCATAAATCAAAGTACTTAGTACAGAAGCGGGCATGTTATGTTGAAGTTGTACAAGACATTGGTGAGGCTTAATTTTCAGTATTGTGTGCAGTTTTGGTCACCTGCCTACAGGAAGTATGTAAATAGGTTGAAAGAGTACAGAGAAAATTTGCAAAGATGTTGCTGGGTCTGCAGGACCTGAGTGATATGGAAAGATTGAATAGGTTATGACTGTATTCCTTGGAACCTAGAAGACTGAGAGGAGATTTGATGGAGGTATGCAAAATTATGAAGGGTATAGATAGGGTAAATGCAAGCAGACTTTTTCCACTGAAGTTGGGTGGGACGACAACTAGAGGTCATGGGTTAATGGTGAAAGATGAAAAGTGCACGGGAAACATGAGGGGAAACTTCATCATTCAGAGGGTGGTGAGAATGTGGAATGAACTGCCAGTGCAAGTGGCACATGCGAGCTCGATTTCAATGTTTAAGAGAAGTTTGGATAGGTACCTGGACTTAGATGGTTGTGGTATGGAGATGCAGGTTGACTGGAGGATGCAGTTTAAATGGCTAGACACTGATTAGATGGGCCAAACAGCCTGTTTCTGAGCTGTACTTTTCCATGACTCTAAACAGAAAATGTTAGAAACACTCAGTAGGTCAGGCAGCATCTATGGAAAGAGAAGCAGGGTTAACATTTCAGGTAGAATGCACTCACACATCCATGCACACTACCACCTCTCCCCATCTCCCCCCACCACCACACACATACATTGTATTTAAGGTTGATGAAATTAGTGCTTGGATCAACATGTGGAAATTTTGATATTGTAGCTATTAGTGAGACTTGGTTACAGGAGGGGCAAGACTGGGGGATCAGTTGTTTAGTCATGATAGAGTGGAAGGTATTAAAGGGGAAGGAGTGGTATTACTCATCAAGGAAAGTGTCATGGCAGTGCTCAGACAGGAAAGAGGCTTTGTCTACTGAAACAAAATAAGTGGAACTAAGGAATAAGAAATGCACGATCATATTAATGGGATCACCCAATAGAGGTGATTTTGACTTTCCACATGTTGACAGGAACTCCCATACTGTAAAAGTACTGGATGGGATAAAGTTTCTCAAGTGTATTTAGAATAGTTTCCTTAATTACTAGAGGTCCCTAATAGAGTGTAATATTAGATCTCCTATTAGGAACATGATAGGGCAGATGACCAAAGCGTTCCTAGGGGAATATGTCAAATCTAGTGATCGTAATTTCATTAGATTCAAGGTAATTTTGAAGAAAAAAAAATAGGACTGGTTTTGGGTTGAGATTCTAATTAGCAAAAAGTCCAATTTTTATGGCATAAGAAAGAATCTGGCAGGTGGATTGGGATAGCATATTTTCCCAAAGGGAATTTAAATGCAAACAACAGGAATACTGCAGATGCTGGAAATTCAGGCAACACACATCAAAGTTGCTGGTGAACGCAGCAGGCCAAGCAGCATCTGTAGGAAGAGGTGCAGTCGACGTTTCAGGCCGAGACCCTTCGTCAGGACTAACTGAAGGAAGAGTGAGTAAGGGATTTGAAAGTTGGAGGGGGAGGGGGAGATCCAAAATGATAGGAGAAGACAGGAGGGGGAGGGATAGAGCCAAGAGCTGGGCAGGTGATAGGCAAAAGGGGATACGAGAGGATCATGGGACAGGAGATCCGGGAAGAAAGACAAGAGGGGGGGGACCCAGAGGATGGGCAAGAGGTATATTCAGAGGGACAGAGGGAGAAAAAGGAGAGTGAGAGAAAGAATGTGTGCATAAAAATGAGTAACAGATGGGGTACGAGGGGGAGGTGGGGCCTTAGCGGAAGTTAGAGAAATCGATGTTCATGCCATCAGGTTGGAGGCTACCCAGACGGAATATAAGGTGTTGTTCCTCCAACCTGAGTGTGGCTTCATCTTTACAGTAGAGGAGGCCGTGGATAGACATGTCAGAATGGGAGTGGGATGTGGAATTAAAATGTGTGGCCACTGGGAGATGCTGCTTTCTCTGGCGGACAGAGCATAGATGTTCAGCAAAGCGGTCTCCCAGTCTGCGTCGGGTCTCGCCAATATATAAAAGGCCACATCGGGAGCACCGGATGCAGTATATCACCCCAGTCGACTCACAGGTGAAGTGTTGCCTCACCTGGAAGGACTGTTTGGGGCACTGAATGGTGGTAAGGGAGGAAGTGTAAGGGCATGTGTAGCACTTGTTCCGCTTACACGGATAAGTGCCAGGAGGGAGATCAGTGGGGAAGGATGGGGGGGACGAATGGACAAGGGAGTTGTGTAGGGAGCGATCCCTGCGGAATGCAGAGAGAGGGGGGGAGGGAAAGATGTGCTTAGTGGTGGGATCCCGTTGGAGGTGGTGGAAGTTACGGAGAATAATATGTTGGACCCGGAGGCTGGTGGGGTGGTAGGTGAGGACCAGGGGAACCCTATTCCTAGTGGGGTGGCGGGAGGATGGAGTGAGAGCAGATGTACATGAAATGGCGGAGATGCGTTTAAGAGCAGAGTTGATAGTGGAGGAAGGGAAGCCCCTTTCTTTAAAAAAGAAAATCTAAGGAAGTTAAAAAGACATCTAAGATGTCTTCCTTTTTTAAAGAAAGGGGCTTCCCTTCCTCCACTATCAAGTCTGCTCTTAAACGCATCTCCCCCATTTCACGTACATCTGCTCTCACTCCATCCTCCCGCCACCCCACTAGGAATAGGGTTCCCCTGGTCCTCACCTACCACCCCACCAGCCTCCGGGTCCAACATATTATTCTCCGTAACTTCCACCACCTCCAACGGGATCCCACCACTAAGCACATCTTTCCCTCCCCCCCTCTCTCTGCATTCCGCAGGGATCGCTCCCTACACAACTCCCTTGTCCATTCGTCCCCCCCATCCCTCCCCACTGATCTCCCTCCTGGCACTTATCCGTGTAAGCGGAACAAGTGCTACACATGCCCTTACACTTCCTCCCTTACCACCATTCAGGGCCCCAAACAGTCCTTCCAGGTGAGGCAACATTTCACCTGTGAGTCGACTGGGGTGATATACTGCGGCCGGTGCTCCCGATGTGGCCTTTTATATATTGGTGAGACCCGACGCAGACTGGGAGACCGCTTTGCTGAACATCTACGCTCTGTCCGCCAGAGAAAGCAGGATCTCCCAGTGGCCACACATTTTAATTCCACATCCCATTCCCATTCTGACATGTCTATCCACAGCCTCCTCTACTGTAAAGATGAAGCCACACTCAGGTTGGAGGAACAACACCTTATATTCCGTCTGGGTAGCCTCCAACCTGATGGCATGAACATCGACTTCTCTAACTTCCGCTAAGGCCCCACCTCCCCCTCGTACCCCATCTGTTACTCATTTTTATGCACACATTCTTTCTCTCACTCTCCTTTTTCTCCCTCTGTCCCTCTGAATATACCTCTTGCCCATCCTCTGGGTCCCCCCCCCCTTGTCTTTCTTCCCGGACCTCCTGACCCATGATCCTCTCGTATCCCCTTTTGCCTATCACCTGTCCAGCTCTTGGCTCCATCCCTCCCCCTCCTGTCTTCTCCTATCATTTTGGATCTCCCCCTCCCCCTCCAACTTTCAAATCCCTTACTCACTCTTCCTTCAGTTAGTCCTGATGAAGGGACTCGGCCTGAAACATCGACTGCACCTCTTCCTAGAGATGCTTTTCCCAAAGGGATGCATGTTAAGTAGTATTTGAAAAGTGAAATATCGAGAGTACAGAGTTTGCATGTTCCTGTTAGAATAAAAGTCAAGGCTAACAGGTTTAGGGAACCTTGGTTTTCATGGGATATTGAGACCATGATCAAGTAAAAGAAGGAAGAAGGGGATACTTACCAAGCAGAGGCAATAAGGAACAAATGAGGCACTTGAGGAATATAAGAATGTAAGAGCGCACATGTGAGGGAAATCAGGAGGGCCAACGTCACAACGGCTCTACGACAGATGCAATAGCATCTTTCATTCACCTGGCCCTGACACACCTAGAAGACTTACGTCAGAATGTTGCTTCTGGATTTCAGCTCAGCATTCAACACTACTGTCCCACAGACCTTGGCGAACAAACTCCTACTCCTCAGTCTTAATACGCCACTGTGCAATGAGGTGTTGGACTTCCTAATGAACAGACCTCAGATAGTCAGGATGCACAAATGCTCCTCCCTCCCCATCATCCTCAACACGGGTGCCCCCAGGGATGTGTACTGAGCCCAATGCTGTACACTCCGCTCACACATGACTGCCCAACTGAACACCCAAGCAATCACATTGTCAAGTTTGCTGATGGCACGACAGTTGGCTTATCACCAATGATGATAAGGCAACCTACAGAGAAGAGGTAGGAGAGCTACCTAGGCCTAGCGCCAGGCGGATAAGCTCTTCATCAATGAGATGGTTATCGACTCCAGAAAAGCCCGCACCACTCACACCACTCTTCATATCGGCGGCATAACAGCAGAAACTGCAAGCAGTTCCAAATTCCTGGGAGTGCACATCTCACACAATCACTCATGGTCCCAGAACACATCCTCCACAGTCAGGAAAGCTCACTAATTCCTCTGCATTCTGAAGAGACCAAAGAGAGCTGCATTATGCACATTAATGCATACATTACTAAATGACAATAAAAGAGGACTGCGTGCCCTCATAATCTAATAATCTAATCTAATACTCATGACCCTCTACTGATGTGCAGTTGAGAGGATCCTAACATTCTGCATTATTGTTTGGTATGGAAACTGCACTGTGGCAGACAGGAAGGCTCTATAAAGGGTAGTTAAAAATGACCAACCACCAGCACTAGCCTATCCATCATCAAGAACATATATACAGAAAGGTGCAGGAAAAAGGCCAGCGATATCACTCACCCTGCTTATAAACTGTTTGCCCCACTCCCATCAGGGAAGAAGCTACGCAGCAACCACAGCAGGACCATTAGATTCAAAACCAGTTACTTCCCCCAATCCACTGGGCTGATCAACATCTCCACTCATTAGCCCACCCCACAACCCCGCACTACCACGACATCCACATTAGCCCCTCATCACCCTTCAACCTTCCCCTATGCACAGCCACTTTATACTTACACTCCACATCCCGTACCTACACTGATACAATCACCTTCCTACTGTTGCGACCTAGAAGAGTTCCTAGTGCCAAGTATCATTTTGTTACTTTATCATTTCTTATCAGTCAACTTATAACAGATGCTCCTTCATCTAGTGTCACTTTATTTACATACAATCATTCTATGTACATAAACTAATCTTAGTTACATATGGCCACACCCAGAACAGTTACTTATACATTGTGTTTATATGATTGTTTTTATATTTATAGTTATTGTGTATTTTTATGCTGTATTGCTTCTGGAGTGATAACCATTTTGTTCTCCTTTACACTTACGTGCTGAAGAATGATAATAAATAATCATGAATCTAAAAGAAGGCACGAGGCTGCTCTAACAGACAAGGTGAAGGAGAATCCCAAGGGCTTCAGTAGATATATAAAGAGCAAAATAATAGTAAGGGACAAAATTGGTCCACTTAAAAACCAGCATTATTATCTATGGATTGAGCCAAAAGTGATTATGGTGATCTTAAACAACAGGAATTCTGCAGATGCTGGAAATTCAAGCAACACACATTAAAGTTGCTGGTGAACGCAGCAGGCCAGGCAGCATCTGTAGGAAGAGGTGCAGTCGACGTTTCAGGCTGAGACCCTTCGTCAGGACTAGCTGAAGGAAGAGTGAGTAAGGGATTTGAAAATTGGAGGGGGAGGGGGAGATCCAAAATGATAGGAGAAGTCCGGGAAGAAAGACAGGGGGGGGGGAACCGGAGGATGGGCAAGGGGTATATATGGAATTTGTTTGCATCGCTATTCAGTCAGGAAATGGACACAGAGTCTATCAAATTGAGGCAAAGCAGTAGATAAGTCATGGGCTTTTTACCCATTACAGAAGAGGAGGTGTTTGATGTCTTGAAGCAAATTAGGGTGGATAAGTCAACAGGGGATTGACAAGATGTCCTGTCAGATCTTGAGACAGAAATTTCAGGAGCAATGGTAGAGATATTTAAAACATCCTTATCCATGTGTGAGGTGCCAGAGGGCTGGAGGATGGCTAATGTTGGTCCATTGTTCAGGAAAGGCTCTAAAAACAAACTGGAAAATTTTAGGCTGGTAAGTGGTGAAATCAGTAGTGGGTAAACCTTAAGGGACAAGATGTGTAAGCATTTGATTAGACAGGGTCTGATTAAGAATAGTCAACATGGCTTTGTGTGGGACAGGTCATGATGAAACAATCTTCTAGAGTTCTTCGAGAAGGTTGCAGGAAAGTTGAAAGACAGTGTATGTTGTCATTATGGACATACCGAAGTCATTGACAAAGTCCTGCATGGGAAGCTGGTCAAGAACATTCATTTGATCAGTGGCATTCACGATAAGGTAGTAAATTGGATTCAACATGAGATTTGTGGGAGAAGCCAGAGAGTGATAGTAAATAGTGCCTCTGTGACTGGAGGATTATGATTAATGGAGTGCCGCAGGGTTTGGTGATGGGTGGTTTGTTGTTTGTCATCTACATTAACAGTTTGGATGATAATGTGGTAAACTAGATCAGCAAATTTGTGGATGACATTAAGATTAAGGGTATAGAGGGCAGTGAGGAAGACTATCAAAGCTTGCAGCAGGATCTGCATCAGCTGAAAAGAGGCAAATGGAATATAATCTAGATAGTGTGAGGTGTTGCACTTTGGGAGGACAAACCAGTGTAGGACTTACACAATGAACAGTAGGCACTGAGGGGTGCAGAAGAATAAAGGGATCTGGGAATACCGGTCCATAATTCATTGAAAGTGGCCTCACAGGTAGATAGCCTTGTAAAGAAAGTTTTTGGCACATTGGCCTTCATAAATCAGGGTAGAAACAGGGAAACGTAGAAAACCTACAGCACAATACAGGCTCTTCAGCCCACAATGCTGTGTCAAACATGTACTTACTTTAGAAATTACTAGTGTTACCCATAGCCCTCTATTTTTCTAAGCTCCGTGTACCTATCCAAGAGTCTCTTAAAAGACCCTATCATATCTGCCTCCACCACCGTCGCCAGCAGCCCATTCCACACAGTCACCACTCTCTGCGGAAAAAACTTACCCCTGACATCTCCTCTGTACCTGCTTCCAAGCACCTTAAAACTGTGCCCTCTCGTGTTAGCCATTTCAGCCCTGGGAAAAGGCCTCTGACTATCCACACGATCAATGCCTCTCATCATCTTATACACCTCTATCAGGTCACCTCTCATCCTTCGTCGCTCCAAAGAGAGAAGGCCGAGTTCACTCAACCTATTCTCATAAGGCATGCTCCCCAATCCAGGGAAAATCCTTGTAAATCTCCTCTGCACTCTTTCTATAGTTTCCACATCCTTCCTGTAGTGAGGTGACCAGAACTGAGCACAGTACTCCAAGTGGGGTCCCATATAGCTGCAATATTACCTCTCGTATCAAGTATAGGGGTTGGAATATTATGTTGACATTTTATAAGACTTTGTTGAGGCAAATTTGGAGTATTGTGTGCAATTCTGGTCACCTACCTACAGGAAAGATATCAACACGATTGAGAAAATTTACAAGCTTGTTACTGGGACTTGAGTAGCTGAGTTAAATAGGTTGAGACTTTTTCCCTAGAGGATAGGAGGATGAGGGGACATTTGATAGAGGTAATCAAAATTATGGGGGATATAGATAGGGTAAATGCAAGTGGACTTTTCTGCTCGGTGAGACGTGAGACTAGAACCAGGGTTCACAGGTTAAGTGGGAAAAGTAAAATACTTAAGGGGAATCTGCAGGGGAATTTCTTCACACAGATGATGGTGTGAATATAGAATGAGCGGCCAGTGGAAGTGATAGATCCGGGACTGCAGCATTCAAGAGCAATTTGGATAAGTACATAGATGGGAGGGGTATGAAGGGCTATGGTCTCGGTGCAGGTCGATGGGACTGAGCTACTGACAGTTTGGTGCAGACCAGATGGGCCAAAAGACCTGTTTCTGTGCTGTAGTACTGGTGCTCTATGACTCCATCTCTGAATGGATCTGTTCATCTGGCGGGTAAATGTAAACTTATGCCTCTTTGTGTTCAAAGAAGGGCCATGGGATTGCCAGACCCTATTAATGAAGAGTGAAGAAAACATGAATCAGAATCTCATGCAGAAATGCTCAGCTTCAGAGTCAGTGTCATACTCCACAGAAACAAATCCTTTGGCCAACTGTGTCCATACTGTGTCCAACTGTGGCCAACTATTGTATATACAGTACATAAAACAGTACACATGTAACCCAACTCTCCGACCTTTACCAAGACCAAAGGTTGACCTAAGAGTTACCAGTTTTCCTTGCACTAAGGGTACAAGCCATGTACTGCAATGAAAAAATATGTTAGCATTTTTTCTGTGATTTCTTTTAGCATTTTACAATGGTGACCCTTTGGTTCTGTGGTACAGCACAGACCATGGAGCCAATCTAATTAATCTAACCAGTCTCATTTGCACATATCTGGTCTATATCCACCCCAGCACCCACTCTGCCATTCACTGCCACTTCATGAGCCCTTCTATAGCCTCTTATACATTGCTGTCATATCTCCTTCCAGCTCTTCCTCTGGTGGCATGTCCCAGGCTTCCACCACTCCATGAGTGTAAAAGAAAACTTGCCTCATATCTCCTTTAAACTTTCCCCTTTCACCTTAAAACTATGCAAATCTTCAAGTATTTGACTTTTCCACCCTGGCAAAATGATTATCTGTCCTATCAATTCCTTCATAATTTTAGGAACTTCTTTAAGGTCGTCGCTCATCTTATTCTCAAGTTTTGCTCATATTTTCCTATCCTCATTACTGTAGTGGAACATACTGGACACACAGATGCGGTATTCTCATGCTTTGTAGTTTGATGTCAAATTATGGTCTGCCCAATTATTCAGCATATTGATTTCAGGATCAGGTTATAGATTTTTGGTGACCGTGGATCCAAAGTAAGTAAAGCTGTCAACAACCACGAGTAACTCATTATCAGAGCTAACTGATTCGAAAGGCTGGTCATGAGGCACATCAAGACCCTGCTGCCTCCCTCACTGGACCCCCTGCAGTTCGAGTACCGTCCCAACCGTTCAACAGACGACGCCATTGCCATCACCCTCCACCTGGCCCTAACACACCTGGACAAAAAAAAGACACATACGTTCAAATGCTGTTCATAGACTTGAGTTCAGCATTGAACACAATCATCCCTCAGAAACTGATTGGAAAGCTGAGCCTACTGGGCCTGAACACCTCCCTCTGCAACTGGATCCTAAACTTCCTGACTGGGAGACCTCAGTCAGTCCGGATTGGAAGCAGCATCTCCAACACCATCACACTGAGCATGGGCCCCCCAGGGCTGTGAACTCAGTCCATTGCTGTTCACTCTGCTGACCCATGACTGTGCTGCAACACACAGCTCGAACCACATCATCAAGTTCTCCGACGACACGACCGTGGTGGGTCTCATCAGCAAGAGCGATGAGTCAGCATACAGAGAGGATGTGCAGCAGCTAATGTTCTGGTGCAGAGCCAACAACCTGTCTCTGAGTGTGAACAAAATAAAGGAGATGGTTGTTGACTTCAGGAGGACACAGAGTGACCACTCTCCGCTGAACATCAACAATGAGAAATTCTAAGGGTAGAAAGACCCTAATGGGAGTTTTTACAGGCCCCCAAACAGTAGTCTGGATGTAGGGTTTAAGTTGAATCAAGAGTTAAAATTGGCATGTCGCAAAAGTAATGCTACAGTTGTTATGGGGGATTTCAACATGCAGGTAGACTGGAGGAATCAGGTGGGTACTGGACCCCAAGAAAGGGAATTTGTGGAGTCCCTCCGAGATGGATTCTTAGAACAGCTTGTACTGGAGCCTACCAGAGAGAGCGCAATTCTAGATTTAGTGTTGTGCAATGAACCAGATTTGATCAGGGACCTCGAGGTAAAGGAGCCATTAGGAGGTATTGACCATAATATGATAAGTTTTAATCTACAATCTGAGCGGGAGAAGGGAAACTCGGAAGTGTCAGTATTACAGTTGAACAAAGGGAACTATGGTGTTATGAGGGAGGAGCTGGCCAAAGTTCAATGGAACAATACTCTAGCAGGGATGACAGTGGAACAGCAATGGCAAGTGTTTCTGGGAATAATGCGGAAGGTGCAGGAACAGTTCATTCCAAAGAGGAAGAAACATCCTAAGGGGAGTAAGGGGAGACCGTGGCTGACAAGGGAAGTAATGGACAGTATAAAAATAAAAGAGAAGTATAACATAGCAAAGATGAGTGGGAAGCCGGAGGATTGGGAAATTTCTAAAGACCAACAGAAGGTAACTAAAAAGGCAAAACATGGAGAAAAAATGAGGTACGAAGGTAAACTAGCCAAGAATATAAAGGAGGATAATAAAAGCTTCTTTAGGAATGTGAGAAGGAAAAAAATAGTTAAGACCAAAATTGGGCCCTTGAAGACAGAAACGGGTGAATTTACTATGGGGAACAAGGAAATGGCAGATGAGTTGAACAGGTACTTTGGATCTGTCTTCACTAGGGAAGATACAAACAATCTCCCAGATATAATAGTGGCCAAAGGACTTAGGGTAATGGATGAACTGAAGGAAATTTATATTAGGCAGGAAATGGTGTTGGACAGACTGTTGGGTCTGAAGGCTGATAAGTCCCTGGGACCTGATGGTCTGCATCCCAGGGTACTTAAGGAGGTGGCTTTAGAAATCGTGGACGCATTGGTAATCATTTTCCAATGTTCTATAGATTCAGGATCGGTTCCTGTGGATTGGAAGGTGGCTAATGTTGTCCCTCTCTTCAAGAAGGGAGGAAGAGAGAAAACAGGGAATTATAGACCAGTTAGCCTGACGTCGGTGGTGGGAAAGATGCTGGAGTAAATTATAAAAGTTGAAATTACGACACATCGTAATAGCAATAACAGGATCGGTCTGAGTCAGCATGGATTTACGAAGGGGAAGTCGTGCCTGACTAATCTTCTGGAATTTTTTGAGGATGTAACTATGAAAATGGACAAGGGAGAGCCAGTGGATGTAGTGTACCTGGACTTTCAGAAAACCTTTGATAAAGTCCTACATAGGAGATTAGTGAGGAAAATTAGGGCACATGGTATTGGGGGCAGAGTACTGTTATGGATTGAAAATTGGCTGGCTGACAGAAAACAAAGAGTAGCGATTAACGGGTCCCTTTCAGAATGGCAGGCGGTGACCTGTGGGGTACCGCAGGGTTCAGTGCTGGGACCGCAGCTGTTTACAATATATATTAATGATTTAGATGAGGGAATTAAAAGTAACATTAGCAAATATGCCGATGACACAAAGCTGGGCGGCAGTGTGAAATGTGAGGAGGATGTTATGAGAATACAGGGTGACTTGGACAGGTTGAGTGAGTGGGCAGATGCATGGCAGATGCAGTTTAATGTGGATAAATGTGAAGTTATCCACTTTGGTGGCAAGAACAGGAAGGCAGATTATTATCTAAATGGAGTCAAGTTAGGAAAAGGGGAAGTACAACGAGATCTAGGTGTTCTTGTACATCAGTCACTGAAAGCAAGCATGCAAGTACAGCAGGCAGTGAAGAAAGCTAATGGCATGCTGGCTTTTATAACAAGGGGAATTGAGTATAAGAGCAAAGAGGTCCTCTGCAAGTGTACAGGGCCCTGGTGAGACCACGCCTGGGGTACTGTGTGCAGTTTTGGTCTCCAAATTTGAGGAAGGACATTCTTGCTATTGAGGGAGTGCAGCATAGGTTCACGAGGTTAATTCCCGGGATGGCGGGACTGTCATATGTTGAAAGATTGGAGCGACTGGGCTTGTATACTCTGGAATTTAGAAGGCTGAGAGGGGATCTTATTGAAACATATAAGATTATTAAGGGATTGGACACGCTGGAGGCAGGAAGCATGTTCCCGCTGATGGGTGAGTCCAGAACCAGAGGCCACAGTTTAAGAATAAGGGGTAGGCCATTTAGAACGGAGTTGAGGAAAAACATTTTTCACCCAGAGAGTGGTGGATATATGGAATGCTGTGCCCCAGAAGGCTGTAGAGGCCAAGTCTCTGGATGTTTTCAAGAAAGAGATGGATAGAGCTCTTAAAGATAGCGGAATCAAAGGTTATGGGGATAAGGTAGGAACTGGATACTGATTGTGGATGATCAGCCATGATCACAGTGAATGGTGGTGCTGGCTCGAAGGACCAAATGGTCTACTCCTGCACCTATTGTCTATTGTCTATTGACTCCTCTGTAGAGATCGTTAAGAGCACCAAATTTCTTGGTGTTCACCTGGTGGAGAATCTCACCTGGTCCCTCAACACCAGCTCCATAGCAAAGAAAGCCCAGCAGCGTCTCTACTTTCTGGCAAAGGCTGAGAAAAGTCCACCTCCCACCCCCCATCCTCACCACATTCTACAGAGGTTGTATTGAGAGCATCCTGAGCAGCTGCATCACTGCCTGGTTCGGAAATTGCACCACCTCGGATCGCAAGACCCTGCAGCGGATAGTGAGGTCAGCTGAGAAGATCATCGGGGTCTCTCTTCCCGCCATTAGAGATATTTACACCACATGCTGCATCCGTAAAGCAAACAGCATTATGAAGGACCCCACACACCCCTCATACAAACTCTTCTCCCTCCTGCCATCTGGCAAAAGGCACCGAAGCATTCGGGCTCTCACGACCAGAGTATGTAACAGTTTCTTCCCCCAAGCCATCAGACTCCTCAATACCCAGAGCCTGGACTGACACAAACCTACTGCCCTCTACTGTGCCTATTGTCTTGTTTATTATTTATTGTAATGCCTGCACTGTTTTGTGCACTTTATGCAGTCCTGGGTAGGTCGGTAGTTTAGTGTAGTTTCTGTGTTGTTTTACGTAGTTCAGTGTAGTTTTTGTATTGTTTCATGTAGAACCATGGTCCTGAAAAACGTTATCTCGTTTTTACTGTGTACTGTACCAGCAGTTATGGTCGAAATGACAATAAAGTGACTTGACTTGACTTGACTTGACTAACTGATCTGTCAGACATTTGTCTTCATGAAACTGATCATCAATTCAAACATTTGGCAGGCATGAAAGAGCCTTGCCCTTAATGGGCTAAAGTATAACATTGTTGGGATGGAACAGCTCTCTGATGAGAATGTATCATATTTTCAGTTTGACTTTCAAGCAATAGATGGTGAATAAACTTGTGCCTCAATTGTACCCGACAGCCACTATTTCCAGTAAGAGAAAACCTAACCCATTGCCTTGCCATTCAATGACATTAACATTGCTAATTTCCACCATTAACCTCTGGGGGGTCAATTGACCAGAGCTTCAAGTGGGTGCATCACATAGAAGCTGCAGTTACAAGACCACTTCCAAAGCTGGGTATCCTGAGGTGAGTCACTCATCTCCTGAGAATGCAAAATCTATCAATCCTCTGCAAGACACATCAAGAATATGGTGATATATTGTCCATTTACTTTGATGTAATTCCAGTGACAGTTACGTTGTTATCCATTCAGGACAAAATGCCCCACTTGATTGACACCATTTCCTCCACCAACAGTCTACCAAAAGTTCTACAGTTACTCAGAACTCCAGGAGCCCCGACCCAACCCGTGTCCTCTTTACCAAGAAGGAGAAGGGCAGTGGGTGCTTGGGAATACCACCACCTTCAGCTTCCCCTTTGAGTAGTACATCGCCTGGATTAGTCCTTCATTGTTGCCAATTTCTGTAAACTCCTTGTCCAACGGCAGTGTGGGAGTGCCTTCACCAGAAGGATTTAGGAAGGAGACCACACACATCACCTTCTCAAGCCAAATTAGGGGCAGGAAGTAGATGCTGGCATCACCACTAAAGCCCGAACAACATAAAAGTGAATCAAATGAAAGATGAAAATAATTAAAGTGAATATACTGACAGGCTTTGTCGGTTGCAGAAGCAAGTTAGGAGAGAAGAATAAAGGTCCCTCCAATATCAGCCAATCATCCTCAGGTACAGGAATGGGGCGAAAGGGACAGGCATTGTAAATGTTGTACTAACATAAAAAAGGGAAACGCAAACACGTCAGTACGAAGGGTCTCGGCCCGGAACGTCGACTGTACCTCTTCCTAGAGATGCTGCCTGGCCTGCTGCGTTCACCAGCAACTTTGATGTGTGTTGCTTAAAAAAGGAAAATATGGAATTTACAACACAAAATAATCTGCACATGCTGGGGTCAAAGCAACACTCACAACACACTGGAGGAACTCAGCAGGTCGGGCAGCATCCGTGGAAACGATGAGTCGACATTTCGGGCAGGAACCCTTTGTCAGGACTGTAGAGGGAAAGGGCAGAGGTCCTATAAAGAAGGTGAGGGGAGGGTGGGAAGGAGAAGGCTGGTAGGTTCCAGGTGAAAAATCAGTAAGGGGAAAGACAAAGGGGTGGGGGAGGGGAAGCAGGGAGGTGATAGGCAGGAAAGGTGAAGAAGGAATAGGGGAAAACACAATGGGTAGTAGAAAGAGGCGGAAACATGAGGGAGGTGATAGGCAGATGGGGGAGGGGACAGAGTGAAATAGGGATAGAGGATGGGAGGGGGAGGGAATTACTGGAAGTTGGAGAATTCTATGTTCATACCAAGGGGCTGGAGACTACCTAGACGGTATATGAGGTGTTGCTCCTCCAACCTGAGTTTAGCTTCATCACGGCAGTAGAGGAGGCCATGTATGGACATATCTGAATGGGAGTGGGAAGCAGATTTGAAGTGTGTGGCTACCGGGAGATCCTGTCTGTTGTGGTGGACGGAGCAGAGGTCCTCGACGAAGCGGTCCCCCAATCTGCGTTGGGTTTCACCGATGTAGAGAAGGCCACACCGGGAGCACCAGATGCAATAGATGACCCCAACAGACTCACAAGTGAAGTGTTGCCTCACCTGGAAGGACTGTTTGGGGCCCTGAATGGTGGCAAGAGAGGAGATGTAGGGACAGGTGTAGCACTTACGCTTACAGGGATAAGTGCTGGGTGGGAGATCCGTGGGGAGGGACGTGTGGATGAGGGAGTCGTGGAGGGACTGATCCCTGCGGAAAGCAGAGAGGGGTGGAGAGGGAATGATATCCTTAGTGGTGGGGTCCTGTTGAAGGTGGCGGAAGTTGCAGAGGATAATGTGCTGGATCCGGAGGCTGGCGGGGTGGTAGGTGAGGACAAGGGAACTCTGTCCCTCTTTTGGTGGCGGGAGGATGGGGTGAGGGCCAAAATGCAGGAAATGGAGGAGATGCGGGTGAGGGCATCAACTCTGCTTCCTATTCCCATTCAGATATGTCCATACATGGCCTCCTCTACTGCCGTGATGAGGCTAAACTCAGGTTGGAGGAGTAACACCTCATATACCGTCTAAGTAGTCTCCAGCCCCTTGGTATGAACATAGAATTCTCCAACTTCTGGTAATTCCCTCCCCCTCCCATCCTCTATCCCTATTTCATTCTGCCCCCTCCCCCAGCTGCCTATCACCTCCCTCATGTTTCCGCCTCTTTCTACTACCCACTGTGTTTTCCCCTATTCATTCTTCACCTTTTCTGCCTATCCCCTTCCCCATCCCTTTGTCTTTCCCCTTACTGGTTTTCCACCTGGAACCTACCAGCCTTCTCCTTCCCACCCTCCCCCCACTTTCTTTATAGGGCCTCTGCCCCTTCCCTCTTCAGTCCTGACGAAGGGTTCCGGCCTGAAACGTCGACTCATCGTTTCCACGAATGCTGCCCAACCTGCTGAGTTCCTCCAGCGTGTTGTGAGTGTTGCTATGGAATTTACAAGCCACTTAGTTTGATAGAAATGCTGGGGAACCTTTTAGAAGTAACTTACAGCTATTTAGGCAAGCATGGATTAATAAAGGTGAACAAGCATAAATTTGTTTCAAGGAAATTGTGTTTGATGAACACACACAAAGCACTGAGGGGAGCTCAGCAGGTCAGGCAGCATCAATGGAAATAAATAAACAGTAGACATTTTGTGCCAAGACCTTTCTTCAGGTCTGGAAAGGAAGTGGGAAGATGCCAGAATTAAAAGACTCTTCAAGAGATAAATACCCTGGAAGTCTCTTCAAGGGATGCCTACTCCTCGACAGGAATTCAGTAAGATCCTCTCTCACCGCTTTCCCTCCGTGATCTCTGCTACTCTCCAACTCTTTGACAATGCTTACCTAGCTAGCTAGTCCTTCTCCCCCCCTCCTCCCCATCATTTTATTCTAGTATCATCCCCCTTCTTTTCCAGTCCTGAATCAGGATCTTGGCCCAAAATGTCAACTATTTGTTCATTTCCATAACTGCTGCCTCACTTGCTGAGTTCCTCCAGCATTTTGTGTGCGTTACTCAGGATCTTCAGCATCTGCAGAATCACTTGTGTTTGTGATTTGCTGCTCTGCTGTGAAGTCTCCTTGAGGTATGCCTACCCTAAAGAAGTTAAAGTCTTCACTTTGATGGGAATTCAGTGAGATCTTTTCTCACTGCTCTCCTTCTGTGATCTCTGCTGCTCTCTGACACTTTGACTATGTACTCACCCAGCTAGTTAGTCCTCCTTCCCCTCCCCACACCTTCCCACACCTTTTTTATTGACATCTTCCCCATTCCTTTCTAGTCCTGAAGAAGGATCTCAACCCAAAATGTCGACTGTTTATTCATTTCCATAGGTGCTGCCTGACCTGCTGAGTTACTCCAACTTTTTGAGTGTGTTACTCTGGATTTCCAGCATCTGCAGAATCCCTGCTGTTTGTCTTTGATTAACTTGATTGAGCTTTCTTTTGTAAGTCACAGAAAACATGGATGAGACCTGTGAAATTTTAATTCATTCTCAGGAAGTGGGTTAGTACCATTTAGTCCATCAATGAATACCCAACTCTAATTACCCTTGAGAAAGCCTTGAGAAAGTTTGTTGAACCATTTGTCACAGTTGAGCAGAAAAACTGTCACTTCAGTACAGAAGATCTTGCGATAAGGACTAAATGTCAAAAGATTTAAAAACATTTGGCTAGGTCATTCAGGTAAAATGATGGCAAGCTGAAAATGATCCTTCCAGAAATGGATATCCTGGCCATACCTGCAGATCTCAATACCAAGGCTTCAGGAACAAATATTATGTTTTTACTTCTATAAGCTCACAACCAGAAAAGACAGATAGACAGATAGGTAGATAGATAGATAGATAGATACTTTATTGAACCCAAAGGAAATTACAGTGTTACAGTAGCATTACAAGTGCACTGATATACAAATATACAAATATCAGAAGAGAAGAAAGAAAGAATAAAGCAGGGTTGCAGAATTTTATGGGACTGTTTCTGAAAATCTCCATTTTCAGGGGATGAAAACATCGTTTTAATGTGGACAGAGGGTCAAAATGAAGAGAAAAAGCTTCGTTTTCAAAATTATCCGGCGTAGTGTGGACGTAGCCTGAGCTGTATATCAATAGCCCCTGATAACTCTGCTGTTTAGTAACCTGAAATCATTCAGTTGAATTCTCCTTGAAATGAATGTTCTTTGAACGCTTTTGAAATTTTATGCTGTATTTTTTATTTTATTTGTTTTTGCTCTGATTTTAAGCAACATGGTTTTGTTAAAGGTTCAACAAATTAACAAAGAATTTTGTACATCTACATTGAACAATACAATGTAATTTCTTCAAAGAATCCTGCTTATACAGTTAATCATTGCATAATTTATCCATATCAATTGGTTCAAAATACTTCCTAAATTTTGGAAAATACAGGTTGTTGACTGTTGGGCATTTAATATTTCAGAAATATTTGAGTAATCTTGCTAAAATATTGTTGATTAAGCATTGTTTGTTTATTTAACTAATTCATTATGGGTTACATGTAAAAATAAGTGAATTGCATGTATCATGATGCTACTACATGATACCTGCAAGCCTTGCTTAAAGTAGACACAAAGTTGGGCTCCCATTCCCAGCCCCATCTTTTTCTTGCAATTAGATTTATGTTTTGGAGTTACAAAACGTAACAGTGGTGTAAAAGTATTTTTAAAATGAACTGGAGATGACTTTCACTGAAGCGCGGTGAGACATTCAAGTTTTATAAAAAGCAGTGTAGCACCTATTCTCCAGAAAGGAAGAAATGATCGAGTTTTTAAAAATGTAGAAAATGGACAAATTCACTGGTTCATAAGCAATAAGTACTGGGGGATAATAATCCCAGTATTCAAGATATCCCAGTTATCCAAAGGGGATAACTTCACTGAACTTCACTTGCCCCATTATTGAAATGTTCCCACAACCAATGGACTCACTTTCAAGGACTCTTCATCTCATTTACTTGATATTTATTGTGTATTTATTTATTATTATTATTATTATTTCTTCTTTTTGTATTTGCATAGTTTGTTGTCTTCTGCACTCTGATTGCACATTCTAGTTGGATGGCTTTTCATTCATTATATTATGTTTATTATAGAAACATAGAAAACCTACAGCACAATATAGGCTCTTTGGCCCACAATGCTGTGCCGAACATGTACTTACTTTAGAAATTACCTTTGGGTTACCCATAGCCCTCTTGTTTTCTAAGCTCCATGTATCTATTCGGGAGTCTCTTAAAAGATCCTATTGTATCCACCTCCACCACTGTCACCAGCAGCCCATTCCACACACTCACCACTCTTTGTGTAAAAAACTTACCCCTGACATCTCCTCTGTACCTACTTCCAAGCACCTTAAAACTTTCCCCTCTCGTGTTAGCCATTTCAGCCCTGGGAAAAAGCCTCTGACTATCTACATGATCAACGTCTCTCATCATCTTATACACCTCTATCAGGTATCCTCTCATCCTCTTTCTCTCCAAGGAAAAAAGGCCGAGTTCACTCAGCCTATTCTCATAAGGCATGCTCCCCAATCCAGGCAACATCCTTGTAAATCTTCTCTGCACCATTTCTATAGTTTGGCACATCCTTCCTGTAGTGAGGCAACCGGAACTGAGCACAGTATTCCAAGTGAGGTCTGACCAGGGTCCTATATATCTGTAACATTACCTCTCAGCTCTTGAACTCTATCCCATGATTGATGAAGGCCAATACATCATATGCCTTCTTAACCACACAGACAACCTGCGCAGCAGCTTTGAGTGTCCTATGAACTCAAACCCAAAGATCCCTCTGATCCGCCACACTGCAGAGTTTTACCATTAATGATATATTCTGCCATCATATTTGACCTACCAAAATGAACCACCTCACACTTATCTGGGTTGAACTCCATCTGCCACTTCTCAGCCCAGTTTTGCATCCTATCAATGCTCTGCTGTAAACTCTGACAGCCCTCCACACTATCCACAACACCCCCAACCTTCGTGTCAACAGCAAATTTACTAACTCAACCCTCTACTTCCTCATCCAGGTCATTCATAAAAATCATGAAGAGAAGGAGTCCCAGAACAGATCCCTGAGGCACACCACTGGTCACCAATCTCCATGCAGAATATGACCCGTCTACAACCACTCTTTGCCGTCTGGGGGCAAGCCAGTTCTAGATCCACAAAGCAAGGTCCCCTTGGATCACATGCCTCCTTACTTTCTCAAAAAGCCTTGTATGGGGTACCTTGTCAATGCCTTGCTGAAATCCATACACACTACATCTACTGCTCTTCCTTCATCAATGTGTTTAGTCACATCCTCAAAAAATTCAATCAGGCTCATAAGGCACAACCTGCCTTTGACAAAGCCATGCTGACTATTCCTAATCATATTATGCCTCTCAAAATATTTGTAAATCCTGCCTCTCAGGATCTTCTCCATCAACTTACCAACCACGAAGTAAGACTCACTGGTCTATAATTTCCTGGACTATCTCTACTCCATTTCTTGAAAAAAGGAACATCTGCAACCCTCCTATCCTCCAGAACTTCTCCCATCCCTATTGATGATGCAAAGATTATTGCCAGAGGCTCAGCAATCTCCTCCCTTGCCACCCACAGTAGCCTGGGGTGAATCTTGTCCAGTCTCAGTGACTTATCCAACATGATGCTTTCCAAAAGCTCCAACACATCCTTTTTCTTAATGTCATTACACTCAAGCTTTTCAGTCCGCTGTACAATTGCCAAGATCCTTTTCCTTAGTGAATACTGAAGCAAAGTGTAACCCTTAGGCTCGGCCAGCTCGTGTTCGTCTAAGGGAAAACAACCTTTGGCCCTGCCAAACTGAGAAATCACGTTTGTGTGGATGCTGTGTAACGTACCGCCCAGTCACAAACCCACAATGCAAAATATCAGACAGTACACCATATGCAATTAAATGATTGAACTTTATGAATCTTAACCTGAATATAGGGTTAGTAATGAAAATTTTAAAAAGGACCCAATTCAAGTAAAAGTCAACAGTTAAAGTTGGAGCTCAGTCAGTTGCCATTCTTCCACCATCGATCTCCTCCAAGTATCACCGACCTTCGGACCCTCAGATCCCAGTCCACTCCAGTGGTCTACCAGCTCTCTCCACATGTGTCTTCCCTCTTCATCCCTCCTTGACAAAAGACCACGAGAAACCTCCTTCCAGATTCACAAGACAGAGCAACAATCTCTGATTGGATAACATGCATAATCACAGTCCTGTTATCTCCAGCCATAACCCAAACATTGCTGCTACAGAAAAATCGTTAACCCAGCAGTGAACATTAGAGAGATGCCTTTACATTAGCCTGAGCAGTGAACATTACAAAGAAGCCATTACATTAGCGATGAATCCTTACAGCGCATTACAAAAGTATTCATTATGTACCTCCATTACCTCCTCAGTTCCATACACACGTTTCCACTGTCACACTTGATTAGTCCTATTCTCTCACGTCTTATCCTCTTGCTCTTCATATACTTGTAGAATGTCTTGGGGTTTTCCTTAATCCTGCTTGCCAAGGCCTTCTCATGGCCTCTTCTGGCTCTCCTAATTTCATTCCTAAGCTCCTTCCTGCTGGTCTTATAATTTTCTTGATCTCTATCATTAAAAGGTTTTTTTTAACCTTTTGTAAGCTTTTCTTTTTTTCTTAACTAGATTTTCTGCAGACTTTGTACACCATGGTTCCCGTACCCTACCATCCTTTTTTCTGTCTTATTGGAACGTCCCTATGCAGAACTCCACGCAAATATCCACTGAACATTTGCCACATTTCTGCCATACATTTTCCTGAGAACACCTGCTCCCAATTTACACTTCCAAGTTCCTGCCTGATAGCTTCATATTTCCCCTTACTCCAATTAAAAGCTTTCCTAACTTGTCTGCTCCTATCTCTCTCCAATGCTATGGTAACGGAGATAGAATTGTGATCACTATCTTCAAAATGCTCTCCCACTGAGAGATCTGACATCTGACCAGTTTCATTTCCCAATACCAGATCAAGTACAGCCTCTCTTGTAGGCTTATCTACATATTGTGTCAGAAAACCGTCCTGAACACACCTAACAAACTCCACACCATCTAAACCCCTTGCTCTAAGGAGATGCCAATCAATATTTGGGAAGTTAAAATCTCCCATGATGAGAACTCTGTTATTATTGCACCATTCCAGAATCTGTCTCCCTATCTGCTCCTCGCTGTCCCTGTTACCATTGAGTGGTCTATAAAAAACACCCAGTAGAGTTATTGACCCCCTCCAGTTTCTAACTTCCACCCACAGAGACTCAGTAGACAATATCTTCATGGCTTCCTCCTTTTCTGCAGCCGTGACACTATCCCTGATCAACAGTGCCACACGACCACCTCTTTTGCCTCCCTTCCTGTCCTTTCTGAAGCATCTAAGCACTCTAAGTAGCCATTCCTGGCCCTGAGCCGTCCAAGTCTCTGTAATGGCCACAACATCATAGCTCCAAGTACTGATCCATGCTCTCAGCTCATCTGCTTTGTTGCATTAAAATAGACACATCTCAAACCATCAGTCTGAGGATATCCCTTCTCTATCACTTGACTATCCTCCCTCTCACACTGTCTACAAGCTTTCTCTATTTGTGAGTCAACCACCTCTTCCTCCATCTCTTCAGTTTGGTTCCCACCCCCTAGCAATTGTTCATGATACTTCTTGCATTATTCTATAGATTTGTTGAGTATGCCCACAAGAAAATGAACCTCAGCATTGTATATGGTGACATATAGACACTTTAATAATAAAATTTACTGTGAACTTTGAAGATGCCAAGAGCAGCACCTCTCTGTCCCTGTGAATGATCTGTATTGCCCTGGCAGAGCATTCGTGTGGATTTTGCCAGACCATTCATGGGCATAAATTTCCTGGTAGTAGTGAATGCAGCTACAAATTGGCCTGAAGTGTTCCCAATAGTCTCATCTACAGCTCGCACACTGCTGATGTGTTAAGAAGCCTCTTCTCAAAGACTAGTGTTCCAGAACACTTAGTCAGTGACAGTGGACCACAGTTTGTTGGGGAACAATTTCGGTCATTCCTAAAAATTAATGGAATAAGACACCAGACTATAGCCCTCCAAAGTAGTCAAAGTAAAATTCATTATCAAAATACATATATGTTACCATACTGTACATTACCTTGAGATTTATTTTCTTGCAGGTATTTACAAGAAACTAAAGAATCAGAATAGAATTTACAAAAATCTATTCATAAGTAAAGACTGACAATCAATCACTGTGCAAAAGAAGACAGGTAAAAATAATACGAAGAACTATGAGTTGAAAAGAGTCCTTGAAAGTGAATCTGGTTGGTTGTGGATTCAATTCAGAGTTGTGGTGGTTGAAGTTACCCCTCTTAGCTTGTACATATCCAAACTTTTCTTTCATGATGCTGACCATTGTGGCTTGTTGGACCAGAATGGCCTGTTACACGCTGAATCTCTAAATAAATAAATAAATAATCTGCACCGTACCACCAAGTTATTTGGAGGAAAAGTTTGTCCAGACTCTAATGAAGGCAGTGCAAGCAATGTCAGCAGAACACACTACACTGACATTGCATCAGAATCTCACCAATTTCCTTCCTGCATATCGCAATGCAGCACACTACACAACCAACAACCTACCAGCTATTCTGTTCCTGGGTCATCCCTTGTGTTCACACTTTGATCTCCTCAAACTCTATCTCAGAAGGAGTTTGCAGGACAAACTGAAACAAGCTGAAGGCTCCTCAAGAAAGGAAGATTGATGTTTCACTACTGAACAAGCAGTCCTGGCGAGAAACTACAAAGGTAATCAAAATCAGGTAGATTAAGGACTGAACTTGACCATTCTCCTACACTGCAGATGACACATTGATCAGTTGAGGAGAACAGAGTCAATTATTAGAGAAAAAAAGGTGCCCAGAGCTGTCAGAACCACTTCCTGCAATCTCAGGGTCAACTCCCTACAACCATCATGGAAGAGGCCCTAGAACCTGAGATTGTTTCACAGCCACAAGTCTCACCTGTCAAGCAGAGTGATTCACTCCGTCAGGAATGACATTATGAGGGGTGATTGATAAGTTTGTGGCCTAAGGTAGAAGGAGTCAACTTTAGAAAACCTAGCACATTTATTTTTCAACATATTCCCCTCCTACACTTACACACTGAGTCCAGTGGTTGTGGAGCATACGGATCCCTTCTTTGTAGAAGTTAGTGTCTTGGACTTCCAGAAAGTGGTCCACAGCAGGGGTGATTGCTGAGTTCGTGGCCTAAGGTAGAAGGAGATGAGTTATACAGCTCTCATTATATGCACGTGCAGTTCAGCTCTTTGAGTGATTATGCAGCAAGTTTGAAGTTAATCATCATCATCATAGCTTTTCACACCAAACAGCCACTCTAGTGCTGCTTGGTTGATGTTGAGCAGGTCAGTGTCAGCTAAATCAGGTGAGAGTGGGCAGTTGCGCAGAACGTGTTCAATGTTCTGCACCCTTTCACCACACTCACAGGATTCGCTGGTCTTTAAACCGCACTTCACCATATTGTCTCCCATCCTACAAACTCCTGCTCTCGCTCTGTTGAGAGTGGACCACTTTCATCTGTCAAGCAGTGCCCTGTCCAGCAACATTTCTGTGGGGTCTTGCAGTTTATTGTTTGATGGGGTTCTGGCTTCTGTTTGTTGCCAGAGGTCAATCCTGTATGTTTGGGGGGATGTTCCGTGCGGTAGTTCCTCCAATGTAGCAAAGCTTTTCCTCGATTTTAGGCGGTTGGAAACTGGCACATGATGATGTAGTGGGTGCCGTGGATTCAAGTTCTGTTTACCTTTTTCAATTTTTGCTGTAGTGTGTCTTCGGATCTCTGGGGGAGCAATGCCTGCAAGTCTGTAAATGATGTTAGTGGGTGTGGGGTTCAGTGTGCCAGTGATTATTCGGCAGGCTTCATTAAGCAACAGGTCTATTTTCTTCACATGGGCTGATCTGCCCCACACAGGTGCACAGTATTCTGCAGGTGCATAGCAGGGTGCTAGAACAGTTGATGTAAGTGTGTGAGCATTAGCTCCCCATTTTGTGCCTGCTAATTTTTTCAAGAGAGAATTGCGAGAGCCAACTTTCCCTCGGAGCTTTTGGATGTGGGTGACGAATGAAAGCATCCTATCCAGTGTCACACCCAGGTAAATTAGAGTTGGGTGGTGTTCAAGCTCCTTCCCACACCAGAAGATCTTGAGTTTCCAAGCTGCTTCTCAATTCCTCAGGTGGAATGCACATACTTGAGTTTTTGATGGATTTGGGTTCAGAGACCATTTTTCATAATCTGCTTCATTGCTTCGAGGACTGCTGTATGTCATGCTTCAACTTCTTGGAAGGAGTTAGCTTGTGTTGCTATGCATAGGTTGTCTGCATAGATAAACCTGCATGTGTTAGGAAAGGTTAGTTGGTCGTTTGTGTAGACCTTAAATAGTAGAGGTGCCAGGACTGATCCTTGTGGTAGTTATACATATATATATATATAGTTATATAGTTATAGATTAGTTCTACAGCTCTCGTTACATGCACATGAAGTTCAGCTCTTTGAGTGATTATGCAGAAAGTTTGAAGTTAATAACTCATCTCCTTCTACCTTAGGCCATGAACTTATCAATCACCCCTGCTGTGGACCACTTTCTGGAGGTCCAAGATGCCGTCTTCTACAAAGAAGGGATCCGTATGCTCCACGACCGCTGGACTAAGTGTGTAAATGTAGGAGGGGAGTATGTTGAAAAATAAATGTGCTAGGTTTTCTAAAATTGACCCCTTCTACCTCAGGCCATGAACATATCAATCACCCCTCATATCTATAAATATGTGTTATATGTAAAAATAACAGAATTGCACACATCATGACACTTCTATTGAATTGACTTTTCTTACATCCTTCATATACATGAGGAGTAAAAATCTTTATGTTACGTCTCTATCTAAATTTGCAACGTGCAATCATAGTAATTTATAATAAATTGTATTATATAGAACAGTCAATGTAATACAGACTACACTCAAATCAGCGTGAGTTCATCAATCTGATGACCTGGTGGAGGAAGCTGTCCTGAAGCCTATTGGTCCTGGCTTTCATGCTGCGGTACCATTTCCCGGATGGTAGCAGCTGGAATAGATTGTGGTTGGGGTGACTCGGGTCCCCGGTGATCCTACGGGCTCTTTTTACACACCTGTCCTTGTAAATGTCCTGAATCATGGGAATTTCACACCTGCAGATGCGCTGGGCTGTCTGCACCACTCTCTGCAGAGTCCTGCGATTAAGGGAGGTACAGTTCCCATACCAGGCAGTGATGCAGCCAGTCAGGATGCTCTCAACTGTGCCCCTATAGAAAGTTCTTAGGATTTAGGGGCCCGTACCAAACTTCCTCAACCGTCTGAGGTGAAAGAGGTGCTGCCTTTTTCATCACACAGCTGGTGAGTACAGACCACCTGAGTTCTTCGGTGATGTGGGTGTCAAGGAACTTAAAGCTGTTTACCCTCTCAACCCTAGTTCCATTGATGTCAATAGGGGTTAGCCCATCTCCATTCCTCCTGTAATCCACAACCAGCTCCTTTGTTCTTGCGACATTGAGGGAGAGGTTGTTTTCTTGACACCACTGTGTCAGAGAGATGCCTATATGATATTTGCACATCTCGCTTAAAGTAAACATGAAATTAGGCTCTCATTCTCTGTTCCATCTTTTTTTTTTGCAATTAGATTTATGTTTTGGAGTTACAAAACAAAACATTGATAGTGATACAGCATACAACGTGCCATCGTCCAATGTGCTTCACCATAGATCATGAAGTTCAAATAATACCTCTGTAATACCTAAGAGGTGAATTAATAATCATAAAGTGCAATGACATAGCAGCATCAAAGAGAGATAGGCATACTTATCCAAGCTGGTGGAGGGAGGTGAGAGGAAAGATTGAAGATCATATTATTGTAACCCAGGTTAATTAAACCCAAAATTGTAACGTGAGGAAGTTCTACCTGCGGAGGGATGAAAATGAGGTTTGCCAATTAAAAAGAGAATTTGGAAAAAAAAATGCTATGTGAGGGAGGGGCGGGCTGGACTCAGGACGGACAACAAGAGAAACACAGCAACGATTAGTAGCTGAAGACATGAACTATTAAGAGTGGAATTAGTAGTGAGTTTCATTAACCTACTAACTTGAAACCCTCAGGGTGAAAGCCCTGGATGAAAGACAATAGCGATAAAAGATACATTCAGCTACAGCTATAACATGCAGCAGCTATAACAAGACAATATTGGCAGAGACCAGTATCCAAAGTCCCTACCTTGTAGTCAGGAATTAGTTCTGCGAGGCATTTGGTCAAGTTTTGTACAAGTTTCTGTCTCTGTCTCTGGAGACAGCTTATCCACTGATATCTACTATAAGCCTACTGACTCTCACAGCTATCTGGACTATTCCTCTTCTCACCCTGTCTCTTGCAAAAACGCCATCCCCTTCTCGCAATTCCTCCGTCTCCGCCGCATCTGCTCTCAGGATGAGGCTTTTCATTCTAGGACGAGGGAGATGTCTTCATTTTTTAAAGAAAGGGGCTTCCCTTCCTCCACTATCAACTCTGCTCTTAAACGCATCTCCTCCATTTCACGTACATCTGCTCTCACTCCATCCTCCCACCACCCCACTAGGAATGGGGTTCCCCTGGTCCTCACCTACCACCCCACCAGCCTCCGGGTCCAACATATTATTCTCCGTAACTTCCCCCAACTCCAACGGGATCCCACCACTAAGCACATCTTTCCCTCCCCCCCTCTCTCTGCATTCCGCAGGGATCGCTCCCTACACAACTCCCTTGTCCATTCGTCCCCCCCATCCCTCCCCACTGATCTCCCTCCTGGCACTTATCCGTGTAAGCGGAACAAGTGCTACACATGCCCTTACACTTCCTCCCTTACCACCATTCAGGGCCCCAAACAGTCCTTCCAGGTGAGGCATCACTTCACCTGTGAGTCGACTGGGGTGATATACTGCGTCCGGTGCTCCCGATGTGGCCTTTTATATATTGGTGAGACCCGACGCAGACTGGGAGACCGCTTTGCTGAACATCTACGCTCTGTCCGCCAGAGAAAGCAGGATCTCCCAGTGGCCACACATTTTAATTCCACATCCCATTCCCATTCTGACATGTCTATCCACGGCCTCCTCTACTGTAAAGATGAAGCCACACTCAGGTTGGAGGAACAACACCTTATATTCCGTCTGGGTAGCCTCCAACCTGATGGCATGAACATTGACTTCTCTAACTTCCGCTAGGCCCCACCTCCCCCTCGTACCCCAGCTGTTACTCCTTTTTATGCACACATTCTTTCTCTCACTCTCCTTTTTCTCCCTCTGTCCCTCTGAATATACCTCTTGCCCATCCTCTGGGTCACCCCCCACCCCCGTCTTTCTCCCTAGGCCTCCTGTCCCATGATCCTCTCGTATCCCCTTTTGCCTATCACCTGTCCGGCTCTCGGCTCTATCCCTCCCCCTCCTGTCTTCTCCTATCATTTTGCATCTCCCCCTCCCCCTCCAGCTTTCAAATCCCTTACTCACTCTTCCTTCAGTTAGTCCTGACGAAGGGTCTCGGCCTGAAACGTCGACTGCGCCTCTTCCTATAGATGCTGCTTGGCCTGCTGCGTTCACCAGCAACTTTGATGTATGTTGCTTAACTATAATACTTCAGTTTTCTAACTAACTAGGGATAAGTAAAAAAGAAGGTTTATTTGGTTTTCTAACTAGCTAGGGATAAGTAAAAAGGAAAGTTTAGTCTGTAAACTTTTAAATAGGGAATAACACTAGATCTAATTAGTTAGAGAAATTGGAATAACAAAGATTGTTCTAATGAATATCACTGATTCTAACTAAACAGGAACTTGGCCTTTTTTGATATCTAAGATTTGAAACCTAAACAGTATGTTTGAATTTTGAATTGTTCTTGTTCATGTAAATATTTTGTACTTATTGTTTTTTTACTTATAAACAAAACCTTATTTCCGGAAGTGTGTGGTTTCTATTCACTGCCTCCTTCAGATACCTTGGTTCTTCTGATGGCCGATTAGGACCTAGTGTAATTTGATTTTCTCAAAAGAGTGCAATGACTAGTCACATATGATAAGACTGGTGCTGCACAGGTCTTACATTATCCACAACAGTTGGGTGAAATTTTTATTACTACTCATGTTTTAGCTCCAGGACCAACCAGGCATTCTGTACTCTCTAAATTAGAAAATAGTCTCACTGTGGGATGATAAATGGAAAAGGTGTGAAGGAAAGTTTGAAATCTTAGACCACTGAAGGAAGGAGGGGGTGTGGAGTTATAGCCAGAAGTGGAAGTTGAGGAAGTGCGAAGATATCCATATAAACTAATGTAATGGTCACAAATTAACTGTTACTTGAGATGAATACAGGTGGCCCCCGTTTTC
Organism: Mobula hypostoma; assembly: GCF_963921235.1. Taxonomy (NCBI): domain Eukaryota; kingdom Metazoa; phylum Chordata; class Chondrichthyes; order Myliobatiformes; family Myliobatidae; genus Mobula; species Mobula hypostoma. The sequence goes on along the minus strand of NC_086102.1, from coordinate 67,474,462 downwards.
TGAACGTTCACTTTACGACACCTCACTGTTAGGAAAGACCTACATTAGTTACCTGTTTTCGCTAACTGAAGGTGTTTTCACTGTTACAAAAAAAGGCAGCACACGCCCGAACAGCCAAGCTCCTCCCCGGAACTGCATTCTAGCCGGCATTGCTTAAACACATACTTTATCTCGATTTATTTTGTGCATCTGTTAGCAAGATGGGTTCTAAGGTATCGGAAAAGCCTAAAAGAGCTTGTAAGGGTGTTACACTTAACGTAAAACTAGACATAATTAAGCATTTCGATCATGGTGAACGAAGTAAGGACATTGTCCGCACGTTGAACTTGCCTGCGTCCGCCATTCGCACTATTTATACGCAGCGAGAAAGAATTTTGAAAGCTGCCGATGTTACTGTTGGTTCTGCTTGTAGCAAAGTGGTCTCCCTTAGTCGGCATCTGATAATGGATAAAATGGAAAGTCTATTGCTTGAGTGGATTGATGGGTGTACAAAGCGTGGTGTTCCGTTAAGTTTTCTTATACTTAAGGAGAAATCAGGCAGTCTTTTTAATAAGCTGAAACAGAAAGCACTGGATGATAGCGAGGAAAGTGTTGCGAAAGTGAAATTTAAAGGTAGTCATGGGCGGTTTGATCGGTTTCTGAGGCGAGGGCAGCTTCATAGTTTAAGCAGTGGTCCCCAACCTCCGGGCCACAGATCGATACATTGCCACGAAGAATGCAGTGGTGCAGCGGTAGTCGGAACGCACCCAGAACATCTTTAAGAGAAAAGCCGAAATAAACAAGCTAATTAATTAGGTGCTACCCGGCACATAAATGTCGGCCCAGATCAGAGGCGATTGCCGATTGCGTCAGGTGGTTATTCGTATAAGCAAGTGTTTAACTGTGACGAAACTGCAATTTATTGGAGTCTTCCCGATTCCGGTAAGTGAAACTACACTGTACATACATTATTTCTACTTTATATAGGCTATGTATTTTTATGTGTTATTTGGTATGATTTGGCAGCTTCATAGTTTAAAGGTTACTGGACTGAGTGTTTCCGCCAAGAGCGCTTGCACCGTGTTTCTGCCGCGAGCACTTCCGCGAGATTTTCGCTGCGCTAGACCGTGCTGCAGAAAAGTATTTCGACTTTATATAGGCTGTGTATTTATCATATCATTCTTGCTTTTACTATATGCTACTGTTATTTTAGGTTTTATGTGTTATTTGGCATGATTTTGTAGGTTATTTTTTGGGTCTGGGAACGCTCACAAATTTTTTCCATATTAATAAATGATATTTGCTTATTCACTTTACGACATTCCGGCTTACGAACCGTTTCATAGGAACGCTCTACATTCAGATAATGGGGGGAACCTGTAATGGGCAAAGGGATAAATTAGCAAGATTAAGATGGAAAATAGAAAGATACCAGATGTGAAAGCTGTGAGAATGGAAATGCTCAGAAGGAACAGGTAGATAAGGAGCACTTTCTCAGATATTAGGTGTTAGCCGTATAGAGGGCATTATTTTAGGCCAGAGTGAAATTATCGACTCGCAGGCATGAAAACATGATTATTTTATCTGAGGAGGGAAACATTTTTCGTTTATCAGTTTGCAAAATTCAACACAATAGAATTTAGTTTATGAAATGCAGATTTCTTTTCAATTAGGAAGGAAAATGATCAACTGGTCTCTTGTTGGCTGGAGTTTAACCCTAGTCACTTATGGAATCATAGAATTACATCGATCAGAACAGGACCTTCAGCCCTCCAAGTGCGTGTTGACTATTAGCTCACATTTTCACTATTTCTACACAATTCCCATTTTTTCCCTACATTCCCATCAACTTCACCAATCAGCCACTCAGCCATGCACGAGACAATTTACAGAGGTCAATTAATCCAACGCTGCATATCTTAGAGAGGTGGAAGCAGACTGGAGCACTCAGCAGAAACTCCCACAGTCACAGGTGAACATGCAAACTTCTCACAGACTGCACTCAAGGTCTGAATTGAATTTGGTCCACTGGAGTTGTGAGGAAGCATCGTTGTGTGAGTCTCATCACTGTTTCATTCAAAAGCTATTTCTTTTAAACTTAGGGGAAAGCAATGAGTGCTATTTGGGGTTCCCAGAGTACACCTGCAGCATATGATCCAGATAATCTCCGGTGTGCTCATGATCCACCTAATACATACGATTAATATAAATTAATTTCAGTTTTAATTTCATTGAGAATCATTTTATCACTTTAATTCTAACATGCTTCAAACAAAACTACCCAAAAATTATCGATTCATAGAGCATGGAAACAGGGTTTTGGGCCCACCACCAACCATGATGACCAAGGTATCCATCTGAGTTAGCATCACTTGCCTGAATTTGGCCCATATCCCTCTGGGCTTTTGCTATCCACGTTCCTGTCCAAATTGCTTTCAAGCATTGCAATTGTACCTGCCTCTACATCTTCCTCTGGCAGCTCTTTCCATATATGAGTCATTCTCTGCATGAAAATATTGCTCCCCGCATCCCACTTAAATTGTTCCCCTCTTTCCTTAAATGCCTTCTATGTCTTCACGTTATAAAGTTTCCTTTGTATTCTTGGCATCAGTTCAAATCAATGACCCCACATAAAAATTTGCCAGAGAAAATTAGTTCATTTTTTTCCTGGCAGACCTCGGTTTCGTGTTCCTATTTCCCAAGTTCGAATGCCCTTAAATGAGGAGAAAGGGACATTATTCCTGGTGCAGCTCAGTGCTCCATCAGAGTGCTTTGAGGGGAGCAAAAATCTTATGACAACCTGCCTCTCAAGATGCCAATCTTACTTAATAAGTTTAATAGAAATTATGAGCAGAGAAAAGCTAGCAACTCACAAAAAGCTCGAGGAATTCAGCAAGTCAGGTATCATCCATGGAGGAGAAGAAACAGTTGGTGTTTTGGGTCAGGGTAAAAAGATGGAGGGAAGATGTTGAACAGGAGCTGGCAGGCAATAGGTGGATCTGTGTGAGGGGACTGATAGGCCGATAGGGAAGGGGGGAGAGTGGGACTGGCAGTAGAAGCCAGCAGGTGATAGGTGGAAATGACGTGGGAGGAAGAATGCTGAACATTGGGAGATATATGTATTCTATTTTACACTTGCTTCTGGTCAAAAGTACAAAAGGGGGAGCTTCCTTATATTTGCAAAAGGGTGCAGTGCCAAAGAATGTACGAAAAAATTATTTAATTCTGGTAGTTTTGCTTGTACTTTCATTTTGCACTTTACCATTGTTACTATTGTTTTCAACAGAGAAGTTCACCTCACTGGGTTGTACTACATTTCACCACCTGATGGCACCACAGCAATAGAAATAGGTAAAATATTCAGCAATGTCCTCGTAAATAAATTCGAATGTGCTGTATAACTTGTTGGAATTAGGATTAGCAGGGTGTGCTCACATGTTTGTTCAAAAATCTTTTGCATGCAGATAGCTGTGTTAGCAGATAACAGTGCATAAAGAACTATAGGGCACTTGGGACCAAGATGAGCATTGCCACTAACTGCATGTCATCTAAAATGAAGATAAATATTGAGAAACGGCAGAGAAGAAAATAGGCATATTGAAGTCAAGTCAGGAAGAGAAAGGCAAATAAAATAAGGCTTGACCAGGAAAGCTAAAGAGAAATTAAGACTCTAAAAACTCTTAAATCACAATATATTGCTCTCAGAAAAAGCTGTCAATAGCTTCAACTAATCTCTTCCTGGGCCACTGGTGTCAAGTGAAAATGACAAAAAGTACATCTTGTCATTTCAAGAGTCCTCATTTTCATCCATACCAATCCTAAATTTTTAGTGTGAGTCCTACCAGGACTTCATGTAAAAATGCCACACTTTCTTGAACCTGCATCTTCATGAATCCAAAAGGGAATTAGTGTAATGGATCCAGAAACTGGTGATAGTTTGTAACTCTCCTGATATTTCTTCTCTTCACTCATCGCCAGATGCCTCACATACTAATAAGGTGAAGCACTCTCAAAGTGCTGTTACTTTTCCAGTGAATTCTGACCTATTACATAATTGAACAAAACACCAGGGATGAACCCATTCCTTCCTTTCAACAGCTGATACCATTGCTCTGTGTCTGCTACAATATTGTTAAACACTTGACCACAAACTCAGTTTTGAATTATACTAACAAATCAAATAAGTGTTGCATTATGCAATGTAGCTTAAATTTTCTCATGGTACCCAAGGCCAAACTCTTACTTTTCTTAAATGTTAAACATGCTTTGAATTCAAGAATGGCTTTGCTTTGAAAAAATATGCCACTTATTTTGAAATGCCTACTAGAATGTTTTTTAAGATGGGGTGCAAGTATTACATTTAACTGAGGCGAGTGCATGCACCAGGGATCTTGGTGAAATAATGAATCAAAGGTAAGTTCAATTTTCCAGTTAAAGATGCCACAACTCTGAAAAGTCACAAAATTTGACCAGGGATGCAGATAATTTGAAAGCTAGGCATTTTGGAGATGTGTGTTCACTCAGAGCTGCTCCACCGAACACAAATAATTTGTTCAAAGGGCCACTGGTAAAATGCTGAAAAATCACAAATCCTAATGTATTTTGCACTGCAGTGCATGTCTTTGTGTGAGGAAAGCTTGTAACTCTTAAGTCAATGTCTGGTCCGGGTAAAGGTCAGAGAGTCAGGTCATAAGTGAATGTCATTTAAGGGGTATTGGGATCTCAGGGACCATATCCTGGAGGGACTGCAATCAACTGCTGAGGACTGAGAAGATCATGAGTGATGCTTCAGCCTAATGCATATTGAGGATGCCTGGGTTCAGCTAACTGTGATGGTGTTCAGCCAGATCAATCGAATGGTGATTGATGGTGGCAGCTCCATGAGAGATTCAAAAATCACAACTAGAAAGCTGGTGAGAGGTGTAACTGGCTGTATTATGGCCTGGTATGGAAACACGGATGCCCAAGAATAGGAAAGCCTAGAAAAAGTGGTGGATCCATCAGAGGGAAAACCCTCCCCAGCATTGAATACATCTATAAGGAGTGCTGCCCCATGAAATGGGCATCCATCACCAAAGACCCCCACCATCCAGGTCTTGCTGTCTTCTCACTGCTGCCATCGGGAAGGAGGTACAGGAGCCTTAGGTCCCACAACACCAGGTTCAGAAACAGTTATTACCCTTCAACCATCAATCTCCAGAGCCATCGTGGATAATTTCACTCAGCTCAACTCTGAACTGATTCCACAACCTATTGACTTAGTTAAAGGACTCTACAACTCATGTTCTCAGTATTACATATTGCTTTATTCGTATTTGCACCGTCTGTTTTCGTTTGCACATCGGTTGTTTGTCAATCTTTGTGTGTAGTTTTTCATTGATTCTATTTTATTTCTTTGTTCTACTGTGAATGCCTGCAAGACAATGAATCTTGGGGTAGCATATGGTGACATATACGTACTTTGATAATAAATTTACTTTGCACTTTGAACTTGGTTACAAGATATGAGACTTAGTTGCCCTAATTTTCAATGGTGGACTCCATAACTAGTGAGGTTCAACAGTTAACTGCATCAGTGGGCCATGGTGATCTCATTTGCATAGACCAAAGCACAGATGTAGTGTCTGGTTTGCTCATCGCTGTACATGAAATCTCTGATGAAAGCTCTGACTATGTGGAACTCCCAGCAAGTCCAATATTTTCCTTAACTTTCTAGTGGAGCATAATAATAATATCCAATATCAAGGCCTCTCTCCTTAAATCCATATGGAAATTTATTGCTATCACTTCAAGGTCTTGGTCTTACAAATAACCCAAGACAAAAAAAAAAATTAAACCATTTACTTAGGTTGGCATTTTTTACCAATTAGGTGAAAACTCCTGCATGAATTCGTTTAACTGGATAGCTAATGGACTTTATCTCAAATTCCTGATTAAATATTCATTTGGGTTTTTAAAAATGGTGTGCTCCTTCCTGTGCTCCTTTAAACGAAAATGTCTGCCACCCTGATATTGATTCCATCATATGTGAGTATCATTCTCCTCTGGATGTGACTGATGTGCAACTTGTAAATTGTTTCCTGACAGACACACAGCTGGTCAGTTTCATTGCCAATTGCTTGTGAGTAATTTTCTTGACCTGCGGATAGGCAAAGAAACTGACCAGGACTCAGCACATGTAGATAACGAGTTCATTTTCCACAAACCTGGAAGTCCTTTAATTGAGACCTTTTAACTTGAGGAATGGAGTGTGCCAAAGTAGGCTAGGGTTGAGGAGATTACAACTCCCAGTCCGCATCTATATGGCCAGTATAAAGTTTTGACTGAAATGGGAGAGTCAAAAAACTGATGGATCTGGTTTAATGTCAAATCTGAAAAATGGATTGGGAATGCCACACAGCAGAAAGGCACCAGATGTCAAAGAAGTAGTTCCTGCTAGTCTGGTAGTTCAAAGGATGAGTCTTGGAAGGGCTTCACGGTCAAAGAGTAGGAAATTCTTTGCACGGAAGATCCATTTTTCTAATTAAGAGAAATTAATGAACAATAGAAAAGTTTGCTGCATGAAGCCTTTGTTACCTGTGATTCCTTTCCAAGTGGGCAGAGTTATCGTGGTCTCTGTCGCAAGAAAACAGTTGATAATGTGATCAGATACTGAGGTAGAGATTTGAAACAGGACTCCACTCTGTTTGAGAAGAGCAGCCTGAAATTAAGCCAGGAGGAAAATTGTAGCATGTCACCAGATAGAAACCTTGCTGTTATTGTTTCAGCACTGTGGTAAAGACCCAGCAAAAAGAAGGTATGCTACATGGCTGAGATCTAATGCTGAACTCATTCTGCTAGTTGGTAAATGTGCTTACATCAGCCCATGGTGGTGGATTTTCCCATCCAAATACTGATCAGATCTGAGACAGTTTAGCTGGGTACTCGATTGGGAGAAATTAAGAATGCACACTTGTTACTCCGCAAATAGGAAACAGGTGTGTCCCTGAGGCAATGATCTGCACAGTGGCCCCTTCTATCTCCTGACAGTGCATGGCTCTTGGAAAATATTGTTTTCTACCCAAAATGTGTAATTGTGTAATAAATGTACAACATAATTGAGTCTCATTTAACAGAGTATTTGTCCATTCTCTACATAAAACTTTCTGATTTTGATTTAATGTAATGTTTTCTTGCCCATGTGCATGGGGCGGAGAAAGTCACTGTTCTTCAGTGCCCTTTATTGAATCATTTACAAGGATATGTGAGAAAGATAATTAAGAGTCAACCACATTGTATTGGATCTGAAGGTAAGGACAACAGAGTTCTTTCCTTTTGGTAGTGGTGGAGCAGATACATTAGGAACATTTAGAGACTCTTAGATAGGCACATGGATGAAAGGAAAATGGAGGGCTATATGGGAGGAGAGGGATAGATTGATTTTGGAGTAGGTTAAAGGTCAGCACATCATCATAGGCTGAAGAGTCTGTACTGCACTATATGGTTCTGTATTCTATGTTCTAAGGATGATAGTGAACCAGGCGCTGTTTTATTAATTCCATTACTGAAGGTTGCTTTTATTTCAGACTTACTTACTTTTCTAATTAAAAGTAAAATATCATGATTGGTAAGATGGCAGTATGCTCAGTTGCAGCAGCCTCTCTGGGACCAAACAAACAAGGTTTCTCCTATTTTAATTTTTTTCCCCTCTCTTTCTCTCCCTCTCTTTTCTCCCTCTGTCCCTCTCACTTTATCTTCCTCTGGTGCTCCCCTCTGCCTTTCTCTCTCCCTAGGCCTCCTGTCCCATGATCATCTCCCTTCTCCAGCCTTGCATCCCTTTTGCCAATCAATGTTCCAGCTCGTGGCTCCATCCCTCCCCCTCCTGTTTCTCCTATCATTTCAGATCTCCTCCTCCCCCTCCCACTTTCAAATCTCTTACTATCTCTTCTTTCAGTTAGTCCTGACAAAGGGTCCCAGCCTTAAACGTCAACTGTACCTCTTCCTATAGATGCTGCCTGGCCTGCTGCGTTCACCAGCATTTTGTGTGTGTTGCTTGAACTTCCAGCATCTGCAGATTTCCTCTTGTTAAGGTTTCTCCCTTATGTCTTTTTTATGATCACAAAAGTCTGCTGGATTTTAAGAACATCAGTACAGTACAGCAGGTCTACCATCAGCAAATTGATTGATAGTGGTAGAGCTGAACTTATTGCACACCATATTGAAGCCTGCTTCAGCCACCCAGGGAAGAAGGCGTCAGAGATGGAATGCGGAGGCAGAGCACTGTTCAACATATGGATCTTATTGTGATTGCTAGACCCTGTTGGACATTGTTGATGTAGAACACTGCAAGTCTGATTCACTGGTTCATTGGTGAAACTGACGGCGAGGGTGCTGTGTTGCCTCGGTTGTCACACAGACCGGAACATCATGCCTCAGGGTCGCCTGTTGCAGCCACCATGAAAGGACACACAAGAGCTGGCTGTGTGCCACTGGATTCCGTGCTGGGTTGGGGGCTGCCCCTCTTGCCAATGCTGCCCTCCAGTGTTCACTCAGTGGAAGACAAGCTGGATTGCTTTTGTCTGTGGCTGCATTTGTGTGAGATGAGGAACTGCTGCGGGCTTCTTCTTGCTGAAACATGGCTCCAGGGCAACATCCATGCACCATCAATTTACAGGCCATGACACTCAGGGACTTGAGCTACATGTTTTAATATATTTTTGTAACTTTATGTTTTTTCTGCTTTTATAATCATATGTATTGAATGTGCTGTGAGTCGTGCATGGCTGTCAGTAATGTGTTTTGCACCTTGGCCCTAGAGGAATGATATTTCATTTAGCTGTATTCATGTGTACGGTTGAATGACAATTAAATTTAACTTGAACCTGAACTTGATGACGACTAAGCTAGGGACTTTATATTTGTGGCTCGTTATGTATCATTACTTTAGACTTAACTATAGTACTACAATATTAATTACAGTACCTTGGATGCCATGATAATGTAGCAGATAGTGCAATGCTATTACTACTCAAGGCGTCAGAGTTCAGAGTTCAATTCCAGCGTCTTCTGTAAGCAAGTTTGTATGTTCCTTCCCGTGTGCTCATGGCTTTCCTCCGGGTGCTTCAGTTTCCTTCCACAGTCCAAGGACAGTTAGTAGGTTAATTGGTCATTGTCAATTGTCCCGTGATTGGGCTGGGGCTGAATCTGTGGATTGCTGAGCGGGCCAGCTCAAAGGGCCGAACCTGCCTGTCCTGCACCTTATCTCGAAAATAAATAAATACAGGTTTCCCCTGCCAACCACAGGTAGAGCGTTCCTATGAAACAGTTTGTAAGCCGGAATGCCATAAAGTGAAGAAGCAATTACCATTTATTTATATGGAAAAAACTTACGAGCATTCGCAGACCCAAAAAATAACCTACCAAATCATGCTAAATAACACATAAAACCCAAAATAACAGTAACATATAGTAAAAGTATTGGAAAACATTTTAACTCTGTTTTCTAAGTGTTTATTTTAAGCGTTTTTATCGCATATTAGGTGTTTATTCAGATGTTGACCATGCCTTTACTATGCATTAAGTGTCTGTTACTGAGTGCGTGGGATTACTGTGGTATTTGGGATGTAACCATCGAATGAAACCTGTGTACTTTTAACCCCTCGAGAAAAACGAATGTAGCCAAGTAAGAGAGATAAGAGTGATTGATGTATTAGTTAGAGTAAAAAACTTACAGAGGTACACTATCCCAGAAGGGCTATAAAGAATGCTGTGTGAAAACGACAAATGGGCAGTCAGTGACAGACTACACAGCCTGGTCCACTGTCTGTCTCAGCTTTACTTTGCAAATTAAAGTTTAAACATTTCTTGAAGAATCTTCGGCGCTTCCTTGTCATTTATGAAACCACGACAAAAGCAGGAATGATATGATAAATATACAGCCTATATAAAGTAGAAATTCTTTTCTGCAATCATTGCACTGTCCACTGTAGCGAAAATCTCACACAAGCGCTCTCGGCAGAAACACTCAGCGCAAGTGTTCTCAGCAGAAACACTCTCTCCAGTAACCTTTAAGCTATGAAGCTGCCAAATTATACCAAATAACACATAAAAATACACAGCCTGTATAAAGTAGAAATAATGTACGTACAATGTAGTATCACTTACCGGAATCAGGAAGACAGCAAGCACACTGATGATGGTGCTTTAGACTGAATTGTCGGAGGTTGGGGTGGTGGGAGACAGAGGAGACTGGGGTGCCATCTCATCGTCGTCTGTTTCCATCAGGACAGGCAGGTCACCTTCTTCTATGCTTGCCTGCCTTAATGTCGAAGGTTAAGGTTCGTCGTCTATTGTGGCTGATGTGGAAGACTTGAAAAACGACAGTATGCTTGACTGCTTAGCCTCGCGCATTTTTCTATCATACAGTTCTTTGTAAGCACTCAAAACATCCTGAAAACCTGCCCTAAACCTATGTACCCTTTCAAAATTAAAGTCGTACTTTTCTGCAATCATTGCACCATTGTTAATTGCAGCGAAAATCTCATGCAGTTGCTTCACGTTCAGTTCCTGGATGACTTCACTTTTGGTCCAGGAACTGATAGATGATATCTTCATCTATCAGTTCTTGGTCATGGGATGCCAAAACCTCTTCAACATCACCTTCGTCAACTTCCACAAGCCAAACTCACTTTGTCCTTACTTCGTTCACCACGATCGAAACGCTTAATTATGTCTAGTTTTACGCTAAGTGTAACACCCTTACGAGCTCTTTTAGGCTTTTCCAATACCTTAGAACTCATCTTGCTAACAATGTTCAAAATAAATTGACATAAAGCACAGATGCTCACAGGCACGTGTCTAAGCAATGCCGGCTAGAATGCAGTTCCAGGGGAAGAGCTTGGCTGCTCGAGGGGCGCGCTGCCTTTTTTCACACGCTGCCTTTTTTCATAATGGTGAAAACACCTTCTATTAGTGAAAACAGGTAACTAATGTAGTCTTTCGTAACAGCGAAGTGTCGTAAAGCGAATGTTCGAAAAGCAGGGGACACCTGTAGATATTGGAGACAACGCCTAGCATTGTTTAGGATATTCACTGCAGATATTATTGGATACATTTCAAACCACAGGCGCTTTAAAGAAAACAAGTGCTTTACATGGCTATTGTTGGATTCACACATGCTTATTTATATTTTTCTTTCTGGGGTTATTTTGGATAAAAACATAAGAAGGCATTTCTGTAGCAGTTTTCACGTAATTGAACAAACTCTTTTGTAGCTGTTAAAGTACCTTTGAAGTTTAATTTTGCCGAATTGGACACAGCAAGCTCTTAAAAACAGCAATGACATAAAAGGAGCATAAATGGTCTCATTTGAGGGCAATGGCACACCATTTGCCTGAAACCACACCATGAGGTATCCAGTAAAGACCTGTAGAAAGCATTTTAACATCTGTCATAAAAATGGCAGTTCTCATATAGTACTTCGCTGAGTTAGCAGGGGAGATTTGTCTCAAGATTTAACCAACCACAGTTAGTTTAGCAAAAAAGAATGCTTCTAATGGCTTAAAACTGACTTAAGGTTTGTGCTTTTGTTACTACCAAAGAAAATGAATTGTCCCCAACACCATAGAATGACCATCTGTAACTAAGGGGCTTAACTGTTTAGACAGACCCATACTTGTACTGTCATTTCAACTCAGGCAGTATCAGAATCACTCATTTGCAACCAACAATTTTGGGCCATTTGGAAAGTACTGTGAAATTAATGCCAAGTACTGCTTTGAAAGTTGCCCAAAAGATGCAATTTGAGGAAGTGGTATAAGATCAAAGAAGGCATTTGTTGGCATTACATCCAAGCAGTTCCTCCTGCTGTGCACAGAATAAAGTGCTGGAAAAATAATAGGCTCTTGCTGTCTGTGTTCCCAGTGTATAGGTGCTGAGACCTTTTTGTTATGCACAGAACTTTCTGGTTATCATGTCAATCAACAAATTATATTTTATTCCTGCGCGCTTTCTAAATCTTTCCTCAAGAATAAATAAGATAAGAGGCAGCTGGGTACCTGTCCTTCAATTAGATGTGAGGCAAAATCAAAACATTGTAGAAGCCCGAAACCTTAGCTGCATTTCAGTTTGTATAAACACTGCCTGACTTGTTGTGTCTTTCTGAAATTTGACTGTTTTTGTTTCAGATTTTTGGCATCTGCAGTATTTTAGTCTGATTTTCAGGTAGGTTGTCTTATATCAACTCATTCAACATGTGACTGAATACTTCTTTCTCGTCCAATGCTGAAAGTAGGAAGTTTCACTCCTACTTAACACTGCACAGATAATAAGACAGATTTTCACTCACATGGCAGGTATTGTTGGGATTCCAGGTTTGAGGCTCAATGTGAAATGCACAGTTGATAAAGCTGCAGGAAAAGAAGCTAAAATTGAAGCAAATATTGAGAGTGAATTATCAGAAGATAAGCTATGAGGTGGTGAGTGATAAAAAATACAGTTATGTAAGAGGCATATAACTTCAAAATATTTAATGAAAAAACCCAGAAAAGTATCACGAGTTAATATTACAAATGTCTGGAGCTGAACTGAATGGTAAAAGAATTAAATGAACAAAACATCATAAACAAAACTGGACCGGTGAAACCTTTGATTAATACAGAGGGGCTAGTAAGAGCAGGAACAGAGACAGCTTGTTTGGAGAGAAATGGGAATGTTTCAATCCAGACTGGCCCATTTTTACTGGAGACAAGGAGGATGCTGTGTACATACATCTACTGATGCTTCTGGACACATCTTCAGTGATGGTCCTGGAATCATCGGGTGTTTCTCACCTTTCAACGTCATACAACCTCCTCCAGGTGACCCAGCCGGGGCTGATCAGACCCCAGCTTGTGTCCAGGTGGCTAGCTACTTATGACTCCATGGCTCCCCTCTTGGGGAGTGTTAAGTTGGGGAAAATGGCTACGGGAGAACTGCAATTCTTGGGAAGAGCTCTTAACGTCACTATAAAAAAATTCTTCTTGTTTTCTGAGATCAGAAATAGTTTTGTTTTGGCAAGAAGTCAATTTATTTCAACCAATATCACAGTAAACTGACTGGAAAGGAACTCTTTACAAAAGCTCCATTCAAAGCAAACAGGATCATTGAACAGGCTCCCTCTACACCAAATGTCATTCAGCTACAAAGTCTATAATGGAAACCATAAGGCCATGAAACCTTGGAAAATTTATTTAATGCTGCATTTTCATTCATTTTTCAAACTGATATGTGCAAGATGACAGAAGTACAATTTGATATCGACATTACTTCTTCTATTTCTTTTGCAGTTTACATTGGTAATTGCATTATACAGTATATTCCAGTTCTAAATATTGTTTGCCTATTGCGGCAGGTTTAAGTGAAGTGGATATGAAGAGTTAAGCTCAATGTACGCCGTAGGTACGGTGTAGCCGCGTACCCTACGCTGTACTCTACGCTGAACCCTACGCCATAGCCTAACACGCAGCCCTCCCAAAATGTAACTACGCATCGCGGCGATGCAGACCGCAACAACTGTGATTGGTCCGCTTGGTAGCATCGCATTTCCTGAATGCATTTCCGGTTGCTTCTTCTTCTCCGTCATTTCAGAACTGAGAGAGAAGAAACTCTTGTTCAACATTTATTAGCTCCAACTCCAACATGATGCGCTCAGTTACAATTGCCATTGTTTGAAGTACAGGAAGAAACTCAACACAGTGGCATAGAAACCCCACCGCCAACTAGCGTTTTGGCGCTGGATTGCAGAGCGACGCAGATACACCAACGCACAAGTATAAGTACTCACAACGGCGTAGGCCACTTGCATAGGCTACAGCATAAGCTACGGTGTAGCCTGTACACACAAGTATAAATCAGCCTTTACAGGTATAAGTTTCTACTGCAAAGTGAGGCCTGGTGCTAATTACTCAAAAAAGCATGACATGTATGAGTGGGAAGAGACACCTTTATAACATCTGGACATTTTAAAGCAAAATACATTCTGATGCAAACTCACTGACCTGAAAAGTTAAATGTGCTTCTTCCTTCATAGATATTGCCTCACCTGCTGAGTTCCCTGTTTTAATATTCAACATTTCTGTTTTTATTTAGTGTGGTCAGTACTCTTGCCCCCTAGGTGATAATCATGTTTATTTCGAGTGATGCTGTTTGGTTGATACAGTATTAATATGAATCACTGCTCTCTTCCAGCTCCAGGCACTCAGTGAACTTGTCCCCACAGGAGGCTCAAAGTGCCAAATCATGACACTTTCCAATGGCACTGTACTAGGTTTCCTTCTAGGGCCACTAGTTTTCCCAGCTACTCCACACTGTGCCATAGATCCATCTTTACAACAATTGAGCTATTCACAGAAAGATCTTCCTTTAGATCTGTTACTAAGGATAATTAAACTTATGCCGTGGCACTGTCCACCTGCTGCCTTATTGAGCACATTAGAGAGTCATAGAATCATAGAGCTATAGACTACTACAGCATAGAAAGAAACCCTTCAGCCCCTCCGATCTATGCTAACCTGATTTTCTGTCCAGTCCCATCTACCAACATCCAGATAATATCCCTCCAAACCCTTCTCATTCATGTACCTTTACAAACTTCTCTGAAATGTTACAGTTGACGACTGTTCCACACTCGTTCTGACACCTTATTCCACACTCGTACCACCCTTGGAGTGAAGTTTCCCCTCAGATTCCCTGTCAATATTTCACTTCTGATCCTAATCCTACAATCTCTAATCCCATAAGACCATAGGACTATAAAATATAGGAGCAGAAGTAGGCCATTTGGCCCATCAAGTCTTCTCCGCCATTCAATCATGGGCTGATCCAATTCTTCCAGTCATCCCCACTCTCCTGCCTTCTCCCCATACCCTTTGATGCCCTGGCTAATCAAGAGCTATCTATCTCTGCCTTAAATGCACCCAATGACTTGAGTGCCACTCATGGCAAGAAATTCCACAGATTTACCACCCTCCGATTAAAGTAATTTCTCCGCATCTCTGTTCTAAATGGACATCCTTCAATCCTGAAGTTGTGTCCTCTTGTCCTAGACTCCACTACCATGGGAAATAATTTTGCCCTATCTAATCTGTTCAGGCCTTTTAACATTTGAAATGTTTCTATGAGATCCCCCCTCATTCTCCGGAACTCCAGGGAATACAGCCCAAGAGCTGCCAGACATTCCTCATACGGTCACCCTTTCATTCCTGGAATCATTCTTGTGAATCTTCTCTGGACCCTCTCCAATGTCAGTATATCCTTTCTAAAATAAGGAGCCCAAAACTGCTCACAATACCCCAAGTGTAGTCTCACGAGTGCCTTATACTGTAGAGCCTCAACATCATATCCCTGCTCTTATATTCTATACCTCTAGAAATGAATGCCAACATTGCATTTGCCTTCTTCACCACCGATTCAACCTGGAGGTTAACCTTTAGGATATCCTGCACAAGGACTCACAAGTCCCTTTGCATCTCTGCATTTTGAATTCTTTCCCCATCTAAATAATAGTCTGCCCGTTTATTTCTTCCACCAAAGTGCATGACCATACACTTTCCAACATTGTATTTCATTTGCCAATTCTTTGCTCATTCCCCTAAATTATTTCAGTCTCTCTGCAGGCTCTCTGTTTCCTCAACACTACCCACTCCTCCACCTATCTTTGTATCATAGGCAAATTTAGCCACAAATCCATTAATCCCATAGTCCAAATCATTGACATACATCGTAAAAAGCAGCAGTCCCAACACCGAACCCTGTGGAATTCCACTGGCAAACAGCAGCCAGCCGGAATAGGATCCCTTTATTCCCACTCTCTGTTTTCTGCCGATCAGCCAATGCTCCACCCATGCTAGTAACTTCCCTGTAATTCCATGAGCTCTTATTTTGCTAAGCAGCCCCATGTGCGGCAACTTGTCAAAGGCCTTCTGAAAATCCAAGAACAGCACATCTACTGCATCTCCTTTGTCTACCCTGCTTGTAATTTCCTCAAAAAATCATAGTAGGTTTGTCAGGCAGGATTTTCCTTTCAGGAAACCATGCTGGCTTTGGCCTATCTTGTCATGTGCCTCCAGGTACACCGTAATTTCATCCCTAACAATCGATTCCAACAACTTCCCAACCACTGATGTCAGGCTAACAGGTCTATAGTTCCCTTTCTGCTGCCTCCACCCTTCTTAAACAGCGGAGTAACATTTGCAATTTTCCATTTATCCGGTATGATGCCAGAATCCTTCGATTCTTGAAAGATCATTGTTAATGCCTCCGCAATCTCTCCAGTTACTTCCTTCAGAACCCAAGGGTGCATTCCATTAGGTCCAGGAGATTTATCCACCCTTAGACCGTTAAGCTTCCTGAGCAGCTTCTCAGTCGTAATTTTCACTGCACATACTTGAATGTCCGGTATTCTGCGGATATCTTCCTCTGTGAAGACTGATACAAAATACACATTCAGTTCCTCTGCCATCTCTGCGTCTCTCATTACAATATCTCCTGTGTCATTTTCTATTTGTTCTATATCTACCCTTGACTCTCTTTTACCCTTTATATACTTAAAGAAGTTTTTAGTACTTTCTTTGATATTAGTCACCAGCTTCCTCTCATAATTCATCTTTTCCTCCTGAGTGACCTTCTTAGTTTCCTTCTGCAAGTTTTTAAAAGCTCCCCAATCCTCTATCTTCCCACTAGCTCTGGCTTCCTTGTATGCCCTCTCTTTTGTTTTCACTTTGGCTCTGACTTCACTTGTCAGCCACGGTAGTGCCCTACTTCCATTCAAAAATATCTTATTTGGAATATATCTATCTTGCACTTCCCTCATTTTTCACAGAAACTCCAGCCATTGCTGCTCTGCTGTCCTTCCAGCTAGTGTCCCTTTACAGTCAACTTTGGCCAGTTCCCCTCTCATGCCATTGTAATTTCCTTTATTCCACTGAAATGCTGATACATTAGATTTTAGTTTCTCCTTCTCAAATTTCAAAGTGAACTCGATCATATTATGATCACTGTTCCCTAAGGGTTCCTTAACCTTAAGCTCTCTTATCACCTCCGGATTATTGAACAACACCCAATCCAGCACAGCCAGTCCCCTAGTGGGCTCAACAATACTTCAGGCATTCTACAAATTCTCTTTTGAGGTCCAGTACTGACCTGGTTTTCTGGTCTCACCCAACCTGAGGAGAAAAAGCCTGCATGTATTCCCCCTATACATACACTTCATAATTTTGTATGCCTCTCTAAGCTCTCTCCTCATTCTCCTGTGCTCCAGAGAATAAAGTCCTAGCCTATGCATGGTCCTTAGTCCCAGCAACGTACAGTACTTGTAAATTTTCTCTGCACTCTTTCAAGCTTATTGATATCGTTCATGCAAGCAGGTAAAGTGATCACTTGTATTTCTTATATTCCTCAAACACTTCATTTATCCTAACTGCCTATATCTGTTACGTGCTTCTTTCTTTTTCTTTGCTAGGGCCTCAGTATCTCTCAGTATCTATACAATAGATTCCCTAAACTGTTAGACTTGACTTTTATTCTAATAGGAACATACAAATTCTGTACTTTTGAAAACCTCCCCCAAGCATCTTTTTAACCAGAAAATAGCTTCTCCCAATCCGAACCTATTAGTTTCCTTCTGATGCCATCAAAATTGACTTTACTCCAATGCAGAATCTCAACCCAAGGACCAGTCCTACCCTTCTCCATAATTATTTTGAAACAAATAGAATTATGGTCACTAGATCCAAAGTGTTCTGCTACATACAATTCTATCCCCACCCTTTTTCATTTCCTAAGAGGAGATCCAGTATTATGCTCTCTAGATATTGACTAAGGGAACTTTCTTCTCCAAGGTGACATTCTGTGGACTACGTGCAATACTTCTAAATATACCTGTTTTGAATTACTCTTAATGCAATCTGCAGCATGTAATTTCCTAAAAAAAGCGATGTACTTTTAAATTGACTTAATGAACTACAGATTTCACAGTCTTCTGAAGGACTCAGCAGGCTTAACTCTCAAGCAAGCAGGTACAGCACCTTTCAGCAAATGAAGATACATTGCCATGGCTGGAAGCGAGGAGGAGGGGGGACTCCAATGCCTCGGTACTCTCTACCCAGCATCTTGCTAACAAATCTGCAGTCGCTTGAGAACCATGAAATTCGGAACTTGCTGAGGGTCAGATCAGAGATATTTAAGTCTGGAGATCAAGAATGCTACAAGAAGTATAGGTATGATCTCCAGAATGCCATCTCATGGGCGAAGTGGAGATTCCAGGCTAAACTAGAATCAATGAGGGACGCTTGACAGCTATGGCAGGGTTTGAATGCCAGAACCTCTTACAAAGTTAAACCTAGTGACATGGGGACAGCAGAGCTTCAGTCCTAGACGAGCTCAATGCTTTCTATGCTCGCTTTGACCACCAGTACAGGGAGGAACTATCACAACACTCCCATGTCCCCCAATGGACCTTAGGTCTCAGTATCTTAAGGTGACGTGCAGGCTGCCTTCAATAGAATAAATCCAAGGAAAGTATCTGGAGTACCCGGCCAAGTACTGAAGACCTGTGCTGACCTGACCAACCAGCTGGTGTTGAAACGTATCAGCTCCTGTCTGAGTGGTGACTTGGATCGGCTCCAATTTGCCTGCCGAAGCAACGGGTCTGCGGCAGATGCTATCTCATTGGCTCTTCATACAACCACTCAATATCTGAATAACAAAGGTGCATATATCAGGATGCTCTTTGTCGATGGCAGCTCAGCATTTAACACCATCATCCCCTCAAAACTAATCAGTAAGCTCCAAGACCTGGGCCTCAATACCCCCTTGTGCAATTGGAAACTGAATTTCCTCACTTGCAGACACCAGTCAGTTTGGATTGGCAAAAACATCTCAGTTTTGTTCTAAAGTTGAAAGCTCAAAGTAAAATTTATTATCAGAATACCACATATAACCCAGAGAGTATTTTCCTGCAGGCATACTTAGCAAATAAACAAATCAATGAACAACTAATTATGCAAATGCAAATATAAGTAAATAACAATAAATAACAAGAGCATGAAGTAACAAGATAAAGAATCCTGAAAGTGAGACTATCGGTTGTGGGAACCCCAGAAATAGAATGAGTGTAGTTATCTTCTTTTGTTCAAGAGCCTGATGGTTGAGGGGTAGCAACTGTTCTTGAACCTGGTGCTGCAAGCCCTAAGGGCCTTGTACCTTCTACCTGATAGCAACAGCGAGAAAAGAGCATGACCTGGCTGGTTGGTTGGGAGGGTTTTACCCGTGATGTACTGGGCCGAATCACTACGTTTTGTAGGATTTTCCACTTAAAGACATTGGTGTTCCCAAACCATATTGCAGCCAATTTCAATTTCAATCAGCACACTTTCCACCACCCAGCTATAGAAGTTTGCCAAGGTTTCTGATGACAAGCCGAATTTTCGCAGACTCCTGAGGAAGTAGAGGAGCTGTTGTGCTTTCCTTGCAATTATATATATGTATAATAGGTCCAGGATAGGTCCTCTGAGATTGTGACACCCAGGAATTTAAAGTTACTGACCCTTTCCACCTCTGAAGCTCCAATGAGTACTGGGTCATGGACCTCTAGTTTCCCTCTCCTGAAGACTACAATCAGTTCTTTGGTCTTATCAACGTTGAATGAGAGGTTGTTGCTATTGAGCCACTCACCCCAAGTTGGTGAGGTCTTGCGTTTTATTTTTTCATGCTTTACAATTGTCCCTCTTTTTGAGCTCGGCTGTGAAAAAGGAGTATGTGATTCACAAATAAAAATTCTCAGTTATATTGATCAAAATCCCTGGTTGTAATACTCATTAATGTGAACAAAGGGTTGGGGATTGAATACTGAACTCATGCATTATGATGGCTTTAATGCTATAAAAATCCTGCTTTTCCAAAATCTGGAAGCAGTTCCAATCTTTCAAAGATTCTGACAAACATCAAAGATCCACCCAGTTCTCCTCCAGTAACACTCCCGTGCCCGACACCAGCCCCCTTGGCCCGAGTCGACGTAGTAGCAGTAACACTCTCACCTGCCTGGCTGAAATTGTCCTTATGCTGAACAACTTCTCTTTCATTTCCCCTCACTTTCTACATGTTAGCGCTGTAGCCATGGGCACCCGCTTGGGCCCCAGCTATGCCTGTTTTTTCATTGCTACGTGGAAGAATCCTGGTTCCGAAGTATTTCCAACAACACTCCCCAACTCTTTTTCTGATGCACTGATAACTACACTGAAGCTGCATCTTGCCACCAACTTCCACTCTGCTCTGAAATTCATATGGATGATTTCTGACACTTCTCTCCCTTTATAAGATCTATCTAGTCTCCATCTCAAGAGACAATTTGATATTTTTATATAAATCCACTGGCTCCCACCGTTCTTCCCATCCTGTCTCTTGAAAAGATACCATTCCCTTCAAGTTGTGAATCTTTGGAACTCTCTGCCCAACAAAGCAGTACAGGCTACCTCATTAGATATATCTAAGGCACATTTACATAGTTTTTTGCATTGTAGGGGAATTAAAGGTTATGAGGAAAAGGGAGATAGGTGGAGCTGAGTCTATGGCCAGATCAGCCATGATCTGATTGAACGCCAAGCAAGCTCAACGGGCCAAACAGCCTACTCCTGCTCCTAGCTCTTATATTTTTTCTACTAGTTTCTCCATCTCCACTGCCACTACTCTCAAGATAGTGCTTTCTGTTCCAAGGCAACTGAAACATCATCCATTTTCAGAAGTATAGGCTCCCTTCCACTCCGGTTGATGGAGCCCAGCCTTGCATTTCCTGTGTCCTTGCACTTTTGCTCTCACGCCTCCTCCACCCAGACTGATCAGAGGTAAACTTTCCCTGATTCCTTCTTTTCACCCCATGATCCTCTGCATTTGCATATCATCCTTTATCATTTCCGCCAGCTCAATGAGATCCCAACCACCCACATCTTCTCCTCTCTTCCTTTTCTATCTTTTACAAGGATCATTGTGATGCCCTCATCTCTAATCTCACCTCCTTTACTTGTCAGAATCTAGTACACATAGCTCTGAGTGTTCCTGCTTATCTCTGTCCAGCAATTATTTCCTATATTCATATTCTCCTCACTCCATCTTGCTCAATCCTTTTTTATTTTTCCTTTTTTTTATATCTGCCTCTGTCCTCCAACTGCATCCCCACTCACTCCCCTATCTGACACTACCTGTCTGTCAACTTAAACCTCTTCTCAGTCTACCAATAATCTCAGAATCCTTTCTTGCCACTCCCTTTTCCCTCTGCATATTGGCCATCCCCTTCTCCAGTCCCAGTCCTAATGCAGTAGTTTGACCTGAAATGTCAACAACTCCTCTCTTCTCACAGAAGCTGCTTGACTAGCTGAGTTCCTCCAGCAGATTGTTTACTTCTCCTGTCCCAGTACCTGCAGCTTCTTGTGTCTCCATTCCCATCTCTCTGTCCCCAGTCCAACTTTTGAGATTTATTTTATAGTCATTAAATCAAAAAGGTTATTTGGTGCATTACATTCGTGCTGACTAATGGGCCCCTAGGCATATTAATAAATGTGGCTTATAGCTTTAAATATCTAGATACATCTTCAGCACTGTTAGCAACTCTCACAGGCAGCATCCCAGGTACCTTTCACACTCTGGATGAAAAAGGTCTCCCTCAGATCCTCTCTAAATCTCTGCTTTCATGTTTTAATCAATTTTAATAAGGCAGAGAGGTTCCTGTGTTCTCCTTATCTATTTGAATTTTACCTTTCATGCTTTTTTTCTGTCTTTTGTCCTACATTGCTTGTTCACTTCAAGCTTTGAGTCATTGAATATTTCTGTGCTTCTTACAAACATTGAGGCAGATGTTTGGGATTGTAGAGAACTTGGTCCAGACACCCCACTGTCAAATCTCTTATTGGGCATCATCCTGGCCACTCCCTCACCCTTGGTCTCAGTGCTGAATCAGCCTGGGCAATACCTCAGCTTCTCCTCTCCATTGGCAGCGTTGTCCCTCCATTAGCCTGACCAGCTCCATTAAAAGGGCCTGTTACTGTGTTGCCCCTCATTCGCTCTCTTAGTTCTGTCTGTCCTTCAACTCATCCCCATCCCATTCAATCCCACATGCTCATTCTTTCAGTGCTGTTCCTCCCTCAGCCCAGTCACTCAGTGCTGCCCCTCCCTCAAACCACTCACCGCCATTCTGGTGGCTCAGCTCTTCCCATTGAAATGGAAGTTCCCAAAGCATGATGGACTGCAAGGTGATGACCACCAAGCCTCTGCTGTATAACATCACAATGATACAGGCAGGTATTATATAATTTTATTTATTTATCTATTGAGATAGTGTGGGATAGCCCCTTCAGGCCCTTCGTGCTATGTTGCACAGCATCCCCAGATTTAACCCTGGCCGAATCACAGGCAAATTTACAATGACCAATTAATCTACCATCTTGTACATTTTTGGACAGTGGGATGAAACTGGAGCACCAAGAGGAAACCCACACGGTCACAGGAATGACATACAGACATCTTACAGACAGTGGCGGGAATTGAACCTGGGTCGCAGGTTCTGAAAAACATTGTGCTAACCAGTAGGGTACTGTGCCAACTGTTCTCTCAAAATACTGCAGCTGAAACTACTCAAGTCCTGATCAACAAGCAGCAAGATTATTGACATGACCATTCATGCATGATGAACCCTAAGGTTTTCCTGCATAATGGTGCATTGTCCCAATAAAAAGCAGAAAACAGAAAACTTATAACTATATCTTAAAACCTGGCAAAAGATCAGCTTTCCCATCCATTTGAATGGATATCCTAGCAAGAAAATAGGAGGTGAAGAGCAAAATTATTTATTTTGTAATTATTGTGTTTTAATGTTATTGATTATTTTATAGTTTTAGTTTGTGTTCATTTTATGCTTTTCTGACCACTTATTTTCAAATTTTCTATTACTTGAAACAGTCTTTCTTGGTAGCTTGTAAAAGTCCCTGAATATGAAGGACATTTGAAAACACTACAGCGAGTTAGCAGCTCTGAAAGAAGGTGAGGTTCTGCTGCAGATTTGCCTCCTGTCAAAGGCTGTCAAATTATTACAGGGGCAGGACCATATTGTTTGAACTCTCCTCACCACGGAGACATCACAACACCACACAAGGTGCCTTCCAGCTCTGCAAAGACAGGTTGAGAAACCTTTCATATCTGGCCTAGTTAAGTGTTGAATGTGACAAGTCTGAGCACCAGGTCAAATTCAGCGAGACTAAACCCAGCTGGTGAGTTGGTTTTGCTGAGCGACAAAGAGAAATTTGCTTTGCTTACCTTATATGCATTTTTTTCATCTCAATTCTATACTGCTTTCTGCAAATTAGTTTTGGATATTTTTGCAGAAGTTCATGCCACAAAATCCACAAAAATTGCAATGGATTAGGACATTATTCTAGCAATTCAGCTTCACAATATCAGATAGTTGCCACGAGAGTGAGAAACTGCTAATCAGACCTATCTCTAACCTTGGGGCTATTAGATACAAATAAGCTTTCCAGCTGAGGTTTGTACTTGAATAATAAATCCAACATAACTAAATCATCATCAAAAGCTCTTGAGAGAAATACAAAATTTTATTACAATGTGAAGATATCTGATCAGACTTCCATATTAATTCTCTCTTTTGAGAGAATAATTTTTTTCTGAGATGAATTTTAATACTGTATGGAAATAAAATTTCAAAAACTCCTCAGTTAAATTGATATCTAGTGATTGTGCTGAAAGCTGTAAAACCAAAATTGTAGACTACAGGATTATTAAGTATTATTTCAACCACTGTGAACCATTTTAGATTTATCTATATGTTACCAATGTGGTAATAATACATAGGGAGGTATAAGCAAGTTTTAGTAGGAATTTTTAAATATTCCATTTTTTAAAGAAAATTGTTGGGGTTTTTTTGTCTCTTTGCAATTCAGTTCTGAGAGGCAGAAGTATAATTCAAAACCGTTATTTATGCCTGTGACATTTTCTGTAGCAAATTCAATGAAGTAGAATTTCCATTCAGCTCCGATATACCAAAGGTAAATTAACCCAAAATTGGTGAAAAATAACAGAATTTTGAGTCTAATTTATCTTTAATCCAAATTGAATTTCAATGATCTTTCACACTTATCTTCGAATTGTCCTGTCCTTTATATAGAGGTGGTCCTGGCCTCAGTGTAAATAACTACTATTGGAACTTTCTGATACTAATGCTTGTTTGTGGGCTTTCTGGAGGTTTCAGAGATTAATTTGGCTTTCTTGGGCAGGAGGCATGACTTAAAATCTTCTGAATGTAATTATGTTTTTAACTTACTGCAAAACTAACTGTCATATGCCAAAGTGAGCAACAACCATTCTGGTAAATTTATATAAAGAAAATTTTATTTGCTTAATCTCATGTGACATATAGAGGGTGTGGGGTGGACTTTATATTTTGAAAAGCTTCTTGTCATACGTTAGATAAAACAATTGAATTAAATTACACTTAAAATTCTTATGTCTGACAAGGCATATTGAAGAAGAATTTTAAAGTCACATTTGAAAGCATAACTGATTATTCTTCATAATGTGAATTTTGTGTTCAATGATCGGATAACACATCCTTACAGCTCCAAGGACATGGGTTTAATGCTGACCTCAGGTGCTGCCGTGTGGAGCTTGGGCACTCTTGCTGTGACTGCATGGGTCTCCTCCAGGTACTCCAGTTTCCACACACATCCCACAGGCATGAATGTTGATAGGTTAATCGAACACTGTAATTACCCCTAATATACGATTAAGCAGTAGTAGATGGGAATATGGGAAGAATAAAATGGGATTAGGGTAGGATTAATATAAAAAAAAATTTCTCAAAACTGGGAGAATTTGTGTCCATATTGGTGACTATTGCCAATGCAGGTACCCCAACAGCAGCAGGCTTCAAGCATCGTGAGCACTGATTTATTGGAGAAGCGCAAGGTTTAAAAAGAGCATGGAGACTATCAGGACATTTTGCAGGC
Organism: Mobula hypostoma; assembly: GCF_963921235.1. Lineage (NCBI taxonomy): Eukaryota > Metazoa > Chordata > Chondrichthyes > Myliobatiformes > Myliobatidae > Mobula > Mobula hypostoma. Next base: position 67,449,458 of record NC_086102.1, on the reverse strand, counting down.
TTCAATCTATTAGGCACTTGGCAAAGCTCAATAACAACAAGGCGGCCATTGCCACAGCAGCAGTGTTAGAGTGGTTAGGCTTTTGTTCAAGAGGCTGCACAAGAAGAGGCAAAGGCTCTAAGTAAACTTCTAGTAAGTCTTTTTCTTCCTTTGTCTATTAGTAGAGACGTCCAGCCTCCCTGAAATCTACATCTGCAGAGGAACATCGATATTCAGCTCCTTACAAACTGTGTTAGTGAACTGAAGCTGCAGCAGGATGACCTTCAGCTCATACAGGGGAATGAGGAGAGGATAGATAGGAACCACAGGGAGCTAGTCACTCCAAAGTTTCAGGAGGCAGGTAGCTGGGTTACTGCCAGGAGAGGGAAAGGGAATAGGCAGCCAGTGCAATGTACCCTTGTGGCCATCCCTTCAGTAATAAGTGTATACTCTGGGTGGGCAGGCTACCAAGGAAAGCTGCAGCAACCAGGCCTCTGGCAGTGAGGCTGGCTCTGTCGCTCAGACTGGAAAGGGGAGAAGAGAAGTGCAATAGTGATAGGGGTTTCCAGAGTTAGAGGAGCAGGCAGGAGATTCTATGGACATGAAAGGGACACCCTGCAGGAATGTTGCCTCCCAGGTAGAAGAGACAGGGGTGTCTCAGATCAGGTCCATGGCATTCTAAAGGGGGAGGAGTGAACAGCCAGAAATTGTGGTACATATTGGTACCATGATATTGGTAGGAAAAAGGATGAGATCCTGAAGCAAGAATATTGGGAGTCAGGTAGAAAGCAGAAAAGCAGGGCCTCCAGGGTAATAATCTCTGGATTGCTGCCTGTGCCATGCACCAATGAAGGTAAGTATAGATAAATTTGGCAGATAAATGTGTGGCTGAGGAATTACTGCAGGGAAAAGTTTTCAGATTTCTGGACCATTGAGATCTATTCTGGGGAAGGAAGGACCTGTACAAAAAGGATGAGTTGCACCTGAGCTCAATAGAACCAATATCCATGTGGGCCAGTTTGCAGGAGCTGTTGGGGAGCATTTAAAGTAACTTAGCAGGGTGATGGGAACCAGGGGTGAGGATGAGGCTGTTGGTTTACAAATGGACTGTAGTGAGACTGTAAGGAAGAACAGGCAAATGATAGGGCAAAATTGCATTTGGTGGGATGAGATGAAGTGTAACATGGGGGCAAAGTCAAAAAGGAGATGAATACAGGACTGAAGATGTTACATTTGGTTGCATGCAGCATATGGAATAAGGTAGGTGATCTTGTGATGCTGTTAGTGATTGGCAGGTATGATGATGTGAGCATCACTGACATATGGCTGAAAGAAGATCATGGTTGGGAGCTTAACATCCAAGGATACACGTTGCATTGAAAGAATAGACAGATAGCCAGAGGGGATATGGCAGCTCTATTGGTAAAAAATAAAATAAAATTTGTAAAAAGAGGTGACATAGGATCAGAGATGTAGAATCCTTGAGGGTAGAGTTAAGAAACTGCAAGGATAAAAAGATCCTGATGAGAGTTATCCTGATGAGGCCTCCAAACAGTAGCTAGGATATGGGATACAAATTACTGTGGGAGATAGAAATGCATGTAAAAAGGGCAATGTTATGATAGTCATGAGAGATTTCAATAGGCAGGTAGATTGGAAAAATCAAGGTTGGTGCTAAATCTTAGAGAGGAAATTTGTAAAATGTCTGTAAGGTTTTTTTAGAGCAGGTTGTGGTTGAACCCACCAGGAAAAAGGCAATTCTGGATTGGGTGTTGTTTAATGAACCAGATTTGATTCGGAAGCTGGAGGTAAAAGGGCCCCTTAGGAGCAGTGATCATATTATGATAGAATTCACCCTGCAGTTTGAGAGGAAGAAGCTAAAATCAGATGTATCAGTATTAGAGTGGAATAACAGGAACTACAGAGGAATCAGAGAGGAGCTGGAGAGACTAGCAGGGATGATAGCAGAACAGCTATGGCAGAGGTTTTTGGGAGCAATTCAGAAGGCATATGATAGATTTATCCCAAAGAAGAGAAAGTATTCTAAATTGAGGATGAGGCATCTGTGGCGAACAAGCAAAGTCAAATACAAAAGAAAAGCAAAAGAGAAGGCATCTAAAATAGCAAAAATTAGTGGGATGTAAGAAAATTGGGAAGCTTTTAAAAGCTAATAGAAGACAACTAAAAAGCAATAAAGAGAGAAAAGATGAAATATGAATATGTCAGCCAATAATTTAAACAAAGATACCAGTAGTTTTTCAGATATATAAAGAGTAAAAGTGAGATGACAGTGGATATTGGACTACTGGAAAATGACACTGGAGCGGTAGTAATGGGGACAAAGAAATTCAGATGAATTTAATAAATATTTTGCATCTGTTTTCACTGTGGAAGGCACCAGCAGTTCAAATTTGAGTGCATCAAGGGACAGAAGTGAGTTTAGTTGCTATTACTAAGGAGAAGATGCTTGGAAACCTGAAAGGTCTGAGGGTGGACCTGATGGGCCTCTTGTCTAAGTAAGATATGTTGGCATTGGAGAAAGTCCAGAGGAGGTACATGAGAATAATTCTGGAAATGAAGGGGTTAATGTATGAGGAGCACTTGTTGGTTCTCGGCCTGTACTCACTGGAGTTTGGAGGAATGATAGGAATTTCATTGAACTTTAATGAATATTGAAAGGCCTAGATTGGGTGGATGTGGAGAGTATGTTCCTTATAATGGGGGAGTCTCAGACCAGATGGCACAGTCTCAGAATAGAAGGACGTCCCTTCAGAACAGAGATGAGAAGGAATTTCTTTTGCCAGAGGGTAGTGAATCTGTGGTATCGTTGTCACAGATGTCTGTGGAAGCCAAATCATTGGGTATATTTAAAGTGAAGGATGATAGGTTCTTGATAGTAAGGGTGTCAAAGTTTATGGGAAAAATGTAGGAGAATTGGGTTGTGAGGGATAGTAAACCAGCCATATTGGAATGGTGGAGAAGACTTGATGGACTGAATGGCCTAATTCTGCTCCTACTATATGTCTTGTGGTCGAATAGAAATACCTACTTCCATCTCTTCTGATGTCACTGCCTTTAAAGGTTCAGAACAGCTGCACCAGACCCTTTCCACCCATACATCACCAAGGCCTTATTTTAAGGATTTGTCCCTGATCATTCCGCCTTGGGCCTCAGTGAAGTAGCTTGGCTGCTTCTGGGGGCCAGTGGAAGTTTGTACTACTCCACCAGGGCTCTCACGTTAGCCATCCAAAGTCCACTCAGGATGCAATTCACCCCATGTTCATGTGAATCTGAATGTGCAAATCATTTTGATTGATGGGTCTTGATAAAAGTCACCAACCTGAAGGTATTTGGCCAGATCATTTGAATTAGCAGCTATTTTTTTATAAAGGTCATGTTAAAGGCCAGTTCTGAGACCTGGGTGATTTTTTTTTAAGAAGCTGTCTAGTCTAAAAGCATACCATTGGAAATGTTGAAGCTTATTACTGGTGCAGCACAAAATATTCCAGCACATGATTCTATGAGTATTCTTCTGCACTGAGAAAGTACTGCAATGTTGAAGGACTTGTTCTGGTTGTGTGTGCCAGAATTATTTTTATAATCTCAGGAAATGTTTTTTAAAATTCTTTAATGGGACACCACGGTTAATGTAGTGCTTAGTGTGACCCTATTAGAGTTTGGGGCATCAGAATTCAGATTTCAATTGCAGCATCCTCTGTAAGCAGGTTTATACATTCCTTCCTGTGTGTGGGTGGATTTCCTCAGGGTGATCTGATTTCCTCCCACAGTCCAAAGACGTACTGGTTAGTAGGTTAACTGGACATTGTAAGTTGTCCCATGATTAGGCTAGGTTAAATAGGTGGGCTGCTGAGTGTCACGGTTCAAAGGGCCAGAAGGGCCTGATCCACACTGTATCACTAAATTTAAAAAAATAATTAATAAAATAGCAGATTGAATCTGAAACACCTTCAATAATTCCAAAAGACTGAAGTAGGGTAAATACTGAAAGGCTTTTATTCGCAGTAAGACGTGACCTCCATGCTGAGTGTCTGCCCCTGGTTTGAGGGGGAGGAGCAGGGTGAAATCGCCTTTATTCAGGGAGCCACAGAGGCAGTCAGCAGAGGGGCGTGTCCAGACAGATATCCCAGTTACAACATATATATATATACACACACACACACACATATATATATATATTTTTTTTTTACCACAGAATCATCAGTCAATTTGCTGCTGTGTGTGGTATCTTGCTTCAGCTGCTACCAATGCAGTAACTGCAAGTCTCCTTTCCTGTTCAGAGTGTATGCTTTGATAGCAAGGATGTTACACTTCATTAAACTTCAGTTTTCGGTGCAGAGTTTACAAGGCAGGGGTGCATAATAATTAACCGCCAACATCACCTAATCATACAGTTTCATTTCCAACAGGTTAAAGTTGAGCTGTGGCCAATTTTTGGATCAATATTGCAAAATCACTTGTTCTTTTAGATGCTGTCTGATCTGCAGGGGTACCTCTGCCATTTCTGTTTCCCTTTGAAATTTTCAGTGGTTTATTTTTTCAGTACCGTGCTTTCTCAGTTTGATAGTCCTATGTCCATGGCTGAGAGGCCATTGACTGACAATGAACTATATAAGCAGGGTAAGGGTGGGGAGTTAATGCCTCAGAGAACCATTCTGGTGCAAAGGGGCCCTAGAATAAGGATAAGATCTCAGGAAAGATCTGCTGAAACTCTATACTGTTCACTAAAAGATCTGGCTCTCCATATTTGTACGGTATTCTTTGCAATTGCGCTCTCAATCTTAAAACTTGTCTATTCTATAACTCTTAACTCCATAATTGATAGAGGACTAGCATTGGCTGTCCCAGTGGACCCACTGCTCAGATAGATTCAATGGAGGGAGATATAGGTCATGACCTTTCCACCTGATACCTAGTCTGATGCTGGGACTTGGCCTCATCGTTACAGGAGAATCCTAATTTCCAGGGCTGGCACAAGCCTAAGCTTGCAGCACCACTTTCTAATTTGTGCTGCCAGCTGTCCTGATCTTCTCATTGCATCTAATGGGCAACATAGCCTTCCACAGAATCCCAAACGGGAAACCAGCCAACTGGGTCCACACTGGAATAAACTTAGCACATCAGTAACGGCACCTTCAAAGGTATGGGGAAAAATAGGCTGCATGGAGAAACGTATGTGCAGAATATTTTTATTATTTAATGAAATTACTTGAAATATCCAAAATTTTAAATTATGTATGATTTTTAGCATTTTAATTTTTAATTTTTTTAATATTTTGATATGTTAATAGCATTTTACATTTCTCAAAGGTTATTCAAAAGGGATGTAAAGGGGAAAAATAATTTGTGGCCCATAGGGAGAGGGCAAAGAGAGACGCATTGCTCTTGCGTTGTGTTGCCATGGATTGAGAACAGCATGTCAAGCAGAAACAGAGGGTCGTGTTCAGGCTGGAAGAATGTAACTTGTGGCGTACTCCAGGGATTGGTTCTTGGCGCTCAATTGTTGACCATTTAAATAAACTATCAGGAGGAGGGAGCAAAATGTAAGGTTTTCAAGTTTGCTGATGATATGAAAATAGGTGGCAGAGCGAGTTGCAATGACAAAATCTTCACTGGGATATAGATGAATTGGGTGGCTCAGTGAAAACTTGGCAAATTGAGTTTAATGTGGGAAAGTGTGAGGCCATGTATTTCAGTAAGAGAGAATAAAAAGGTGGGTTATTATCCACTGTAAATGTAGAGAGACTGCAAATCAGTGAAATTCAGAGGGATTCTAAATGTTCTGGTGCATAGATCACAAAGGGTTAACAGGCACGTCCAAGTCAGTAAATGGCATGTGGTCTTTATTTCAAGGGGATGGAGTTTAAAAGTACAGCGGTTTTGTTCCAGTTGTAAAGAGTATTGGTGAGGCCGATAGTATAGAGTAACGTGCATGGTTTTGGTTTTGGTTTCCTGACCCAGAAAGGATGCTATAGAATTGGAGGATCTTCAAAGGAGCTTCACCAAGTTAATTCCAGGACTGAGAAGGTTGTCCTATGAAGAGAAGCTAGACAGTTTGGGTCTGTGTCCCTCAGAGTTTAGAAGAAAGAGGGGCGAACTTAATACATTTTCTAAGATTTTTTATTCAAGGCAGATAAATATCTTTTCACAGTTAGGGGAATCTCAAACCATGGCACATGGGCCTGTCATTTAAAACTGACACACGTAGAAAATTTTTCCCTCGGTGGGGAGTGAATCTCTACAACTTTCTGGTGAACAACTGGGGTTGTATAACTATTTGATGGATCAGGGAACTGAGAGCAATGTGCAACTGGCCCAGGAGTTGAGACCAGCATAGATCTGCTATGGTCACACTGAATGGTGGGGCAAACTTGAGTGGTCTAGTAGCCAACTGCTGCTCCTACTTTCTTGTGCTTCAGACTCAGAGAGCCAAATTACCTTCTTCTGTGTTTTAACCGTTCTGTGATTCAGTAATTCTACTGAATGTTGGCAAATCACAAAGTCATTCATATTCAATTTCAATGACAGCCTTGATAGTCAATGAGTCTGGGCACAAGCTGGCAATGCCATGTTGTGAGGGCAGCCAGCTGCCTGCACTGAGACAATGAAGAGCTGACAGCCAGTCTCTCAGAAGAAGACCACATTGTAGACCACACTGAGAAAAATGAAGTTGCTCAGGGAAGGTCACCAGCAGTTTCAAGGCAATGGAGTACCTGTCCTGTATTTTTGACGGACAAATGTTATCAACGACAGCACTTGAGAATAGTGCTTTCCTGGTAGTCTCAATGGCTTTCAAAACATTGAAACATAGAACATTTTAACCTACTCTAAGATCAATCTAGCTGACATAGCCCTCCAGTTTTCTACAATCCATGCCTCTATCTAAGAGTTTCTCAAATGTATCTGCCTCTACCACCATCTCTGGCAGGGTATTCCATGCTCCCTCCACTCTCTGTATTAAAAATTACCTCTGACATCCCCACTTATATATTCCTCCAAGCACCTTAAAATTATGCCCCCTCATATTTCCACTCTGAGAAAACTCTCTAACTACCCACTTGTCCTATACACTTCTATCAATTCTTATCTTCCTTTGTTCCAAATGTACGGGGTCTTTCTATTTTGTATGTTAAAGCTCTAGCTCACTCAGCCTCCCCTCATAAGACATTTTCTCCAGTCCAGGCAGTATCCTGATCAATCTCCTCTGCACTCTCTCTAAAGCATCCACATCCTTTCTATAATGAGGCAACTGGAACAAGACTCCAAATGTAGTCTAACCAGGATTTTATAGAACTGCAACGTTATCTCATGGCTCTTGAATTTAATCCCTAGACTAATGAAGTCCAACACACCATACACCTTCTTCACAACCCTATCAACTTGCACAGCTACTTTGAGGGATCTATAGACACAGACCCCAAAAATCCCACTGTTCCTCCACACTATTAAGAAACCTGTCGTTAATCCTGTGTTCTGCTTTCAAATTTGACCAGAACTTTCTTCCCAGTGGTGGAGCTTCATTGTTTCCAGGCACTTACTGTTTGGCTTTCTGGACATTATATGCCAGTCTTCCAGGAAATGAACATCAAAGGAAGATCAAGTATGAAAAAAAGCATGTACTGGCAAGCATAATGGATAGTAGCTTCAAGTAGCTAAGGATTATGAAAGGAGATCCAAATAAAATGTGTAACATCTGTGTAACATCTGTTTAACATCTGCATTTCACTCTTGGAATTTCATTCCAATAAGGAATTAGTCTCAAAAGACTACAGAATATCCATTCAATATTTGGGTCAGTACAGTTGTTTTTGGGCTGAGGTTCTGTAGGCATCTTTAAACCAGACAACTACCCTGGTATGTAGTGAGCGCTGAAATACCCAGCATGAGAAGGGCAAAAACTAGCCTTCAAAGGCAACCTCTTTTTGTCACACATGCAGTTGTGTACAAAAGTAGAATGGCTCCAAGGAAACCTTGCATAAGTCAGCTGCTGGTGTGTGAATCAAGATGTCATTATTTAGTTGTTTACATTAATCTCCTGAGCCCTGTCATTAGCGTCTGCATCACCTACTTTTGCAGCTTTGATAGAAGCTCAGACCACTGCTATACTGACCCTCGATTGTGCCCGCTATGGAGAGGCTGGAGTCTTCAAAAGCATCGCTCATCTTCCCAATTCTATTCTCTAACTAATCAAAGATCTCAGGAGACCTCAAGGGTTGATTAAACTCTTCATTGATACAGCTTCTTTCTTTCCTGTTGACCAATTCTTTTGACCTGTAAGCCAAAATTACTCTTACGAGAAGTGTTTGAAGTTTTTTTCACCTACAAAGAAGTACTAGAACCCTTGAGAGAGTTGTATATAATTTCATCTGTCAAGAGACTAGTCTCTGCTCATGACATGTGATTCATGCCAGGATTTGCTCTGATCTCTTTGCATATTGTCTGCTTAATGAGGAGAACTTCACTTTAATGCATATTCAGATGAGCCCATATATCATTAGTGGGTATTCTGGAAAAGAAATGAAAATGAATCTTGGCTGCTGCTAGGCAATGTTAAGGAAATTTGTGGTGTATCAAAGTTTCATATGTGGTTGACATGTTTAAAAGCCAAAGAGTCTGCTTTGCATTTCTGCCAGGGTTCATGCTTTACAGTTCCATTCGACGTTTACAAAGATGAAAATCATCCATTGCTGTTCTGGTAGCAATTACGCTGAAATTTTCATTGTAGTCCATGAACTAACAGTTAATTCAATACTTTATATATACTTTATGTAAAGTATTGAATTAACTTATTTCACCGGTTACAATGAACATCTCAGCATAATTGCTGCCAGAACAGCTAAATGTTTACTAGTAAATCCAGTGAGGTGGTTGTGCACCTGATTTTACAAAGAGGAAATTATATACTGTGGAATTTTCCACTGTATAGATGTCAGTTGCTATGTTTCTAATCGGTAATTGAAACTTGCACAAGTTTCCTATTTTGAATAAACCTTAGATGTTTATAGCTCAGAAGGAAACGCTTCAGTTTGTTGCTACTTTCTGTTTATCAAAGACCTTCACCATCCAGGACATGCACTCTTATTACTAACATCAGAGAGGAGCTACAGGAACTTTAAGACCCACAATGAATGATTTAGGAACAGCTTCTTCCCCTCCAGCATCGGATCTCTGAATGGCCCATGAATCGATAAACACTACCTCTTTATACCTCCTTTGCACTACATATTTATCTTTGTAACATAGTGATTTCTATATTTTACACTGCTGTTGCAAAACAACAAATTTCACGATATGTAAATAATAAACACAAGAGATTCTGCAAACGCTAGAAATCCATAGCAACACACACAAAATGCCAGAGGAACTCAGCAGGTCAGGCTACATCTATTGAAGGGAATAGACAGCTGAAGTTTCAGCCGTAGACCCTTCATTTTGATTGGAAAGTAAGGGGGAGGAAGTCAGTTATGATCAATGTGATTCTGATTCTAAGAAACCAAAACTACTGTACTCCATAATTCCTTGCCATGATTCTGGGCCAAATATTTCTTTAATGCTCTCCTGTGAAGAAATTTCTTCTAACTTCTCTTTTCACTTGACTATTCATTTTGATGAGTCCTGTCTCCTAAGTTGCAGACTTCCCAATCAAGCAATACATTAAATGATTTCAAAGCATTTCACAAAAGCAGTGCCTCTTTAAGACAGTCTAGTTAGCCTTATCCCTCTTCTCTTTTTTTCTGTAAATATTTCCTCTTTAAAATATTCATCCCATTCCTTTTTGAAGTTCACATTTGAAGTTGCTTCTAACTCTTTTCCAGTCAATATGTTCTGGATCCCAACTTACTATGCAATTAAAAACTCAAAGAATTCTCATTGACCCAACTCCCACCCACCACTGTACTACTTTACAATCCTTCACATAGATTTTATGACAAGTTCTTCATTGTTTTATTTTAACTTTCATTGAAATGTTTGCCTAGTCTTATCCACTCCACTTAGAGGTCTAACTATTGAAAATCTGTGCATAGCCACAGCTCCCCTTCCCTCATGTTACCAATATCATATGTTTTGCATAGCATTAATATCCCTGCAACAAAGCATCTAAAATAGCACACAATTAAAAATTCAATAATTTATGAAAATGTATTATGATCATTATATGGTATATTATGTCTGTCTACATAACACCCAGCATGTTTCCGTGTGTCATAAATCTACATTGAGCTATTTTGTTATTGTCCATCTTTTAAATACCTTGAGAGAAAGTCAATGCAGTCAATTGTGCGAAATACACATTTTAAATAGAAGCTGCAAAATTATTTTCACAAGCAGAGTGCCACACATTGTTTTATATACATGTTTAGCAGATGTTCAGAGTGATGTACACGTTTAGCATAAGGGAACATAGCAGCATACTTTCATTCATTTGTACCTTCTCCCATTCTTTGCTTCCCTTCAAATATGTTTGGTTCATAATTATCCACTTTGAACTCCATTCAGCAACTGCTATTCCACTAGGCTTTCATATCTTTATGAAGCTTTTTACAGAATCAACAAAATGTGCCAAATTTCCTCCTTTTATATTGGCAGCATACTCATGTTCGTTTCCGTGTGGCTGAATACAGATCATTTGCTGTAGCTCTTGATTTACCATCAGCTCCAGCTGAAAAAGGTGTAAAGCACCATTAACACCACATGAGACAACCATAAATAACAACTGAGAATGCTAGAGACATCCATGGATAAAGGAGACGACTTAAATTGTTTTCTTCCTTCCTCAGTTCTCTCGACAGGTGTTCAACCTGAAACATAAACTCTTCTTTCTGAGTGTTTTCTGTTTATCTATCAGAACGTTTTTCTTAGATTTACATTTACTGAACACAACTTTTGTTTAACTTTATGGTGGGTATGATCATGGTTATTTGTAAGGCTATGTCATTGAAATGTGGGGTAGGACATGGCCATGAAGAGACAAGCTGGATCACCAAACCTCTCTGACCCAACCCTCAATGAAGTGAGCTCTGAGTGATCATAGCTTTTATAGCTCAATTTTAACATACAGGAACTAGTCAATTTGTATGTTTTCTACTAATTCAGAGTCACTTCATGCTCGCACAACCAACTGCAGGACATGAAGACGTGATCATGTAAGTTGTCATAGTTAATAATGCATACCTGACTGTAAGATACTATAATCCAAGTTTATCAGTGAGCATCTTACTTGAAATCATCAAGTGGATAAAAATAGAAAATGAATGAAGAGCTCCATTAGCCTGAAAAACTTATGCTTCTAGAGATGGCAGATTATCTTGCAAATTCTGCAGTGCCACTTCGGAGAACATTATTAAGCAATTTCCCTCCTTTCTTTGCTTTAAATATATGTTTATCTCCACTTCTTTTCTGGTTCCAGGCACTATCCCTACATGATGAAGATAACTAGCAGCTTGGTGTGCTGCCAGCTGAGGGGAGCCTTGAGCAGCTGGTGCACCTAGGGGAGCTCTTCAGATTTTGTGTTGTTTTCTTATTATCATACGTGTGTTGTGGTGCCAGGGAACATAGCCCAGCCCACAGGGGTCGGAGAGATGAGCAGCTTTTGGAGGGGTGCCTTGAATGTACAAGTGTGGCACCATAAAGCAAGACTGACACTTCCTAAAGGAGTCACAAAATTTCAGGAGAGTACTTTTGGTAAAATGGATTCAAGCTCTAAAATTCAAGCTTTCACACAGGAGTGTTGCATTTACTGAGAAAATCTTGTCAGAAATGATAAAAATAGTTGCTGGCTATGGCAATGAATGTATAAACTCAAATGTAGCAAGGGTTACTTGAAAAGAGGTGAGAGAGTCAACAAGAACAGTTTCTGAAATTAAGTGTATCAATTTCTGAATGTGTAAGAAAGATCTCTAGAGGCTTTCCAGATCTGTTAAGAGAGAACATAGAACAGAACAGCACAGGAACCAGTCCTTTGGCCCACAATTTTGTGCTGAACTAACTAAATTAGTAATGAAATGACCAACTAAATAAATCCCTTCTGGCTATATTATGTTCACATCCTTCCATTTTCTGTACATCCAAGAATACTCGATACATCTCTATCATATTTGTCTCCATCACCAGACATGGCACCCACCTTCTCTGTTTACAAAACCTTGCCCTGCATATCTCCTTTGAGTTTACTCTCTCAACTTAAATGCATGCCCTCTGCTATAGACATTTGATCTATGTTTCTTATAATCTTATAAATATCTCCACAGCCTCCACTTCTCCAGAGAAAATAGTGCAAGTCCTCAACCCCTCCTTACAGCACATGCCCTTTATTCAGGTAGTGTCCTGGTAAACCTCTTCCGCACCTTCTTCAAATCATCAATATCTTTCCTATAATGGGGCAACCAAAACTCAAGTTCCATAAAACTGCAACGTAATTTCCCAAGTCTTGAACTCAGTTCCTTAACTAATAATGGCATTTATACCACATGCCTTCTTTGCCACCCTATCAACTTGTTTAACCTCTTTCAAGTGAGCTATAGATGGGGTCCAAGATCCCTCTGCATATTAACACTGCTAAGCACCCTGCCATTAGCGGTGCATTATTTGTCTGTATTTGATCACCCAAAGTGCAACACTTCACATTTGGCTCAGCTAAACTCCTTCCATTTCTCCACCCATATCCCATTGTGTTCTTTGGCAGCCTTCTACACCATCTGTATCATCTGCAAACCTACTAACTCACAACCTACTGTATGTTTTCATGCAGGTCATATATGTCACAAACAGTAGAGTTCCCAGTACAGATCCCTACAGAACACCACTAGTCACAGACCTTCAGCCAGAATAAGTCTCATTTACCACTACCCTCTGTCTTCTATGGGCAAAACAAAGCCGAATCCAAATGACTAATTCGCCATGGATCCCATGCATCTTAACCTTCTGGATGATCCTCCCATGAGGGACTTTGTCAAATATCTTTGAAAAATCCGAGTAGACAACATCCACATGAAGGTGATTGATTGATCAAGGATATTATCGACCACCTTCATATCCTCCTTGAAAAACTCAATCAACTTTATAAGACACAACTTTCCCCATACAAAGCCATGCTGACTGTCTCTAATTAGGCCATAGTTTTACAAGTGTGCATAAATGTTATCCATAAGGATCCTCGCCAGTAACTTCCCTATCACTGATGTGAGACTCACCAATTTATAGTTTCCAGGAATATCCTTATTTCCCTCAATGAGCAATGGAACAATGGTAGCTACAGTACTAGACAGACCTCATCATTTTACCTGTGGCTAGAGAAGAGACAAAGATATTAGCCAAGATCCCAGCAACCTCATCTCTCGATAACCAGGGGCATATCCCAGCAGGCCCTAGGGACATCCAACTTAATGTTCTTTAAAGGATCCTACACAAACTGATTTTTAATCTCAAACTACCCTTGTATATTAGTATGCTCCACACTGACCTTCCTATTGTTCACATGCCTCTCCTTGGTAAATACTGATGAAAATTATTTATTTAGGGCCTCACCCACATCTTCAGACTCCAAGCACCTGTTTCCTCATTTATCTTGAGTAGATCTACCTGCTCCCTAGTCATCCCCTTTCTCTTGATGTACGTATAGAAAGCCTTGGGATTCTTTTTAATCCTACTAGCTGAAGACATTTCACGACCCCTCCTGGCTTTCCTAATTCCCATCTTGAGTTACTTTCTGGCTTCTTTATAGTCTTCGAGGGCTCCATTTGATGTTAGCTTCCTAAACCTTACATACTCTTCCTTTTACCTCTCAACTAAATTCACCTGCCACAGCATACCAAAGTTACCTTACCTTGCTATCTTTGTCCTTCCTTCTTATTGGAAAATATCTGTGCTATATTTTGCAGTTGGTTTTTAAACATCCTCCACATGTCAGATATGACCTTGTTCAAAAAAAAATTAGGCCAATTAACTCTCCCTACTTCCTGCCTAACAATCTCATAATTTGCCCTGCTCCAATTTAATAGTTTTCTGCAAGATCCATACTTATCCTTAGCTACATCTATCTTAAAACCTTAAGGAGCTGTGCTCAGTGTTCCCTAACTGTTCTCCCTCTTTAAGGCGAGACACCTGACAAGGCTCGTTATCCTACTCCAGCTCCCTCCTCTTATTGGACTATCCACATATTGATTTAAGAAACCCTTCTGGATACATCTAACAAATTCTGTCCCTTCTTAGCCTCTTGCACTGAATGTCCCAGTCCATATTAGGGAAGTTGAAGACACCTTTCCCTAATCTGCCTGCATATCTGTTCCTCACCATCCCAGTGGTTATTGAGGGCCTGTAAGTTTAATCAGAGGGAGTGTACCTTTAATTTTTGATCTACCAATATATGCTCAATGGATGAGCCCGACATGATGTCCCATCTAAGTGCAGCTGAGCTATCTTCCATAATTGATAGTGCAGATCTCCTGCCCCTTTCCCTTCCTTCTCCTTCTTTGCTAAAACATCAAAATGCTGGAACATTAAGCATCCATCTCTCTCTCTGAACCAACTGTAATGGCCACAATATCATAGTTCCATGTACTGATCCCTGCTCTAACTTCATCATCTTTACTTTTTATAGTCTTAGCTTTACAATACACACTCACGCTGTCTGGCCCAGTATGTCTGTTATGTTGCTGCTGTCTGTTCTTACTGGTCATGACATCTACATTCCTCTCAATTCCTTCACGTTCTGACCTGATGTTCTGGTGCCGATCCCCCTGTCAAACTAGCTTAAACCCTCCTGAGTATCACCAGCAAACCTCCCAACCAGAGCATTGGTTCTCCTCAACTAAGATGCAACCTGTCCCATTTGTATATGTTGCCCCTGCTCCAGAAGAGGTTCCAATGATCCAAGAACCGGAAACATGGCAGCAGTTCCTCAGCCACATATTCATCTGTCCTATCTTTCTATTCCTTCCCTGATGAGCACGTGGTACTGGGATAATCCGGGGATTACCATTGTAATCCCTGAACAAGGTCCTGTTTTTCAGCCTCTTTCTTAATTCCCTATTCTCACTGTAGGGCCTCTTAAGCTTTCTACCAACGTGCACCAGGACCTGTGGCTGCTCACACTCCCGCTTGAGAATATTTTACAGCCACTCTGAGACCATGGCAATACTTCCATCTTGTATTTTGTGGCCACAGATTCCCCTATTGGTCCCCCTAATTGTCAAGTCTTCTATCACTATTACTCTGCCTAATTTTACACTTCCCTGCTGAGCATCAGACTGCTGAGCCACGCTGTTGCTGTTGGTCCTCTCCAACATTTCCAATTCAGGACAAGAGCTCCTCAATCAGACTAGCTCTCATGCTCGAGCCCTTGTCTTTCTCTTCCTGTTTAATTATCAATCCTTTTGAAAGCCAATATTTAATCAGCTTCCATCTGCCTTTCAGGGACTGCATTCCAAACTGCAACTCATCTAACTATAATGAATAATATAACATTTTTGACAAACTTAACTATTCCCCTGTGATGCCCTTATTTTGTTTTTTAAATGAAGCTTCTTCCACAGGTCTGCAAAACCTTTGTGGCCCCAGTATAAGACGGCTGTTTACTTAGCACAGGGATGACACAGTGACACAAGAGACCGTGGATACTGGAATTTAGAACAACACAAGAGGTACTGGAGGAGCTCAGAAGTTTTGGCAGCATTCGTGGAGGAGACAAACAGTTGACATTTCAGGTATCTAACCTAAAAGTCAACTGTCCATTTTTCTCCATGAATGGTACCTGACCTGTTGAGAAGCTCCAGTGCCTCTTGTGTTGCCATAGGGATTACGTCAGACTTTCCACTCTGCGCCTTCACCAGTCTCACACCGAGAAGCCACTTTTCACTTTCTTACACTTAAATCCGAGGCTCAGCAGCGACATTTGTTTGACTTAATTATTCGTTTCTCCCCAGTAAGAGAAGACCCAATTCCCATTCCCATCCTGGCCGGCCCGATGGAAATTTGAAGTTCAATCTGAGGTGTAAAATTGTGTCCTGTTAACTGGAATGTAAGCTGCTTGACAGTTTTCCCAATGTTAAGATTACTGACATATCTCTTACCTCTTTTTGCTTCAGTATTCAATATCACCAAATGCTTTAGTGGCAGCCTATATCAATTTTTAACACCATGTAAGTAAGACGTGTGCCTTCATCCTAAGTACATTGACACTGGGACATTTTTTAAATTTAAAATCACCATAGAAATAGATTATATTGACGAATGTATTCAGTCAATGCATCAATTGCAGCCATTGGCACAATCTGATGAAAGAAGTGAAGTCATTATTTTGCATTATCCATGTTCTTGGCCTTTGGATTCTTCACAGAGACTCCTGATCAAGTGGTTTAGGTACATACTGAATGTGAAGTGATCAACATACAAACTTTTAACCATCTCATGAGCATATCACTGTTCCAGTGACTCCGGTTCAATCCTAGCTTCTGATATTGTCTGTGTGGAGTTAGCACATCCTTACTGTGACTGTATGGCGTTCATCCTACATCCCAAAAATGTGCAGATTACTAGGTTGATTAGCCACTGTATATTGCCCCCGGTGAGTAGATGAGAGGTAAGACCTCAGTTAGCAATGGGTATATGGGGAGAACAGCACATGATTATTGTCGGGTTAGTGTAATTGATCATGCAGGCTCAATGGGTGAGCTGTTTACTGCCATGTAACTCCATGATGACAATAATTAATAATGCCTTTAAATTCAGAATTCTTTATTTGGTTTTGCCATCTCATGCCTAAACTTGGTCAAAATACCTAATGTTCTATGAAGATACAGCAGCCAGTTGGAGATCAGGATCAAAAGAAGTGGTGACTCACACAGATCAGTGAACGTGCATTAAAAAGCAGCATTTGCAGCAGCTTCAGCATTTGAACAGTGGCCAATCAGAGATCGGGAGTGAGTGAAGAGGTAAGACACACAGGTCAACCAGTGTACATTAAGAAGCAGTGCTTCGTGGGAGTTTCAGCGTTTGAACAACAGCCAATCAAGGATTGAGATTCATTCGCAAGGGCAAATAAAAATAAGTCAGGGGTAAGCAGTACAGTCTTTGCTGGAGTGAACAATGTGGCATTAGTTCTTCGAGGCTTCAGCAAGGAGAGGCTTGAGTGAGAGAAGGTGAAAAGCTGTAGGCAGATTTTTGTTCAGTTTATTTTCTGTTCCTTTTTTTATAATTGCACAGTTACAGCAGTAGGGATGTCAGACAGGATAGTTCAATACTGCTCTTGCAGGATGTGGGAAGTCAGAGAGGCCTCCAGCCTCCCTGACGACTTCACCTGTAAGAAGTTCTTCACACTTCAGCTTCTAACACTCCGTAATAAGGAGTTGGAGCTGGAACAGATGAACTCCAAACATTAGGAAGATTGAGGGTGTGATAGGCAGGACATATACATCCAAGGTTCAGGACACAGGAAACTGGGTGATAGTCAGGAGGGAGAAATGGGCTAAAAAGCCTGCACAGGGTACCCCTGTGGCCATCTCCCTCAACAAAAGGTATACCACTTTGAATACTGTTGGCAGGAATAACCTAGGAGGGGAAAATCACAGCAGTCAAGTCTCTGGTACAGAGTCTGAGTCCATGGCTCAGAAGGAGAGGGAGATGGTAAGAATGGGCTCCCTCACCTCCACCCCTCTGATCTCAACACAGGAACCCCTCAGGGCTGTAGACTAAGTCCCCTCCTTTACTCCCTGTATAACCACAACTGTTGCACCCACAGCTCTAATCTGCTAATTAAATTTGCTGATGACATTACATTGATTGTCCTAATCTCAAGCAATAATGAGGTGGCCTACAGGGAAGAAGTCATCTGTCTGACAGTGGTGTAAAAGAAACAACCTCTCCCTCAGTGTTGCAAAAGCAAAGGAGCTGGTTGGGGATTACAGGAGAAATGGAGACGGGCTAACCCCTATTGACATCAATGGATCTGGAGTTGAGGGGGTGAACAGCTTTAGGTTCCTCGGCATCCACAACACCAAGGACCTTATGTGGTCACCAGCTGTGTGGTGAAAAAGACACAACAGCACCTCTTTCACCTCAGACGGTTGAGGAAGTTTGGTATGGGTCCCCAAACCCTAAGAACTTTTTTTACAATTGACAGCATCCTGACTGGATGCATCACTGCCTGGTATGGGAACTGTACTTCCCTTAATCGTAGGATTCTGCAGAGAGTGGTGCGGACAGCCCAGTGCATCTGTAGTTGTGAACTTCCCATGATTCACGACATTTACAAGGACAGGTACATTAAAAGGGCCCGTAGGATCATTGGGGACCTGAGTCACCCCAACCACAATCTATTCCAGCTGCTACCATCCAGGAAAACGGTACCGCAGCATAAAAGCCAGGACCAACAGGCTGCAGGACAGCTTCTTCCACCAGGCCATCAGACTGATTAACTCACGTTGATTTGGATGTACAAAGGTATTTCTATGTTACATTGACTGTTCTATTTATTACAAATTATTATAAATTACTAAGATTGCACACTGCACATTTAGATGGAGAAGTAATGTAAAGATTTTTACTCATGTATGTGAAGGATGCGAGAAATAAAGTCAAGTCAATTCAATTCAAGAGGCAAGCTGTGGTGATAGTGTACTAGTTCGTTAGGGGAACAGAAAGGAGGTTCTGTGGATGAGAACAAGATTCCCAGATTGTATATTACCTCCCAGGCGCCAGGGTCCAGGGCACTTCAGATGAAGTCCTCAGCATTCTTAGGTGGGAGGGTGAGCAGCTAAAGGTCGTGCTCCTTATAGGTACCAATGACATAAGTAGGAAGAGTGATGAGGTTCCGCAAAGTGAGTTAAGGGAGTTAGGTGCTAAGTTAAAGGACAGGACCTCACAGGGTTGTGACCTCAAGATTGCTACCCATGCCACATGCTATTGAGGCCAGAAATAGGAAGACAATATAGTTTAACATGTGGCTAAGGAGCTAGTGTAAGAGGGAGGGTTTCAGATTTCTGAATCATTGGGCTCTCTTCCAGGAAAGGTGGGACCTGAACAGAAGAGATGGTTTGCACCTAAACTGGAGGGGAACTAATATCCTAGTGGGAAGGTCTTCCAATACTGCATTGTGATAGGGGGAGGGGGTTAAAATAGAGTTGCAAGGGGTCGGGATCCAAAGTGGCAGAACAGTTAGTGGAGAGTTTATGGAGAAGAGTTGCTCAGACCTCAGACAAAGTCAGGAATCAACAGGTTGAGCGTGATGGGACTAATGTTCTGAGTTACATATATTTCAATGCAAGAAGTATTCTGGAAAAGGCACATGAGCTCATGGCATGGATCAACACATGGAATTATGGTATTGTAGCCATTAATAGACTTGGTTGTGGGGGAGCAGGTCTGGCAGCTCAGTATTCTGGGTTTCCATTGTTTTAGACGTGAGAGAGGGGAGGGAGGGATTAAAGGGGGTTGAGTGGTGTCATTAGTCAGGGAAAATGTCACACAGTGCTTAGTCAGGACAGACTGGAGAATTCATCTAGTGCAGCGGTCCCCAACCACCGGGCCGCAGAGCATGTGCTACCGGGCGGCGAGGAAACGATATGAGTCAGCTGCACCTTTCCTCATTCCCTGTCACACACTGTTGAACTTGAACATAGGGTTGCCAACTGTCCCATATTTGCCAGGACATCCTGTATATCGGGCTAAATTGGTTTATCCCATATGGGACCGCCATTGTCCTATATTTCCCCCGCTAAGGTAGAGTGCTCCTATGAAACCTTTCATACCGAAATGGCGTGAAGCGAAGAAGCAATTACCATTAATCTATATGAGAAAAATGTTTGAGTGTTCCCAGACCCAAAAAATAACCTACCAAATCATACCAAATAACACATAACACAGAAAATAAATAACACTAACATATAGTAAAAGCAGGAATGATATGATAAATACACAGCCTATATAAAGTAGAAATAATGTATCGGGAAGATGAAGGGAAAACCGATTTGTGGGGGAGAAAAGCGGCACATACACACATGCGCACATCATGCATGCGCACACAGGTGCCCGCGCAAGGCTTCATGGTCATGGTAGTCTTACCTGGGGTAAAGTGTCCCGGGATTTGACTGCTACTTTTGTCCCTTATTTGGGAGTGAGAAAGTTGGCAACCCTAACTGTAAAAGACATGTTGAGGTGAGTTTAACCCTACCTGAACACTACCCCCCACCCCCCTGGTCGGCCGGTCCATGGTGCAAAAAAGGTTGGGGTCCCCTGATCTAGTGAAGCTTTATGGGTGGAACTGAGGAATAAGAAAGATATGACCACATAAATGGGGCTAAATTACAGACGGCTCAACAGGCCGCAGATTTAGAAGAATAAATTTGTAGGGAGATTGCAGACTGTTGAAAAAAACTTAGGGTTGTGATAGTGGGTGATTTTAACTTTCCACATATTGACTGGGACACCTAGACTTTGAAAGGACTAGATGGGATAGAATATGTCAAATGTGTTCAGGATAGTTTCCTTAATCAATACATAGAAGTCCCAATGAGAGAGTGTGCAATACTTGATCCACTATTAGGAAATGAGACAGGGCAGGTAACAAAAGTTTGTATAGGGGAACACTTAGCATTTTGTGATCATAATGCCATCATATTCAAGGTAATTATGGAAAAAAGATAGGTGTGGTCCTTGGGTTGAGATTGTAAATTGAAGAAAGGCCAATTTTGATGGTATCAGAAAGGAGCTGTCAAGTGTGGATTGGGACAGGCTGTTTTTCCGGAAAGGTGTACTTGGTAAGTGGGAGGCCTTCAACAGTAAAAGTTTGACAGTTCAAAGCATGTATGTGCCTGTCAGAATAAAAGGCAGGGATAACAGGTTTAGGGAACTTTGGTTTTCTAGAGATATTGAGGCCCTGGTTAAGTAAAAGAGGAAGTTCATAGCAGGTAAAGGCAGGGAGGAATAAGTAAGGCAAATGAAAAGTATAAGAAATGCAAGGGAACACTTATGAAAGAAATCAGGAAGGCTAAAAGAAGGCATGAAGTTGCTCTAGCAGACAAGGTGAATGAAGGAGAATCCTAAGGGCTTCTACAGAAATGTTAAGAGCAAAATGATTGCAAAGGACAAAACTGGTCCTCAGAAAGATCAGAATGATAATCTATGTGCAGAACCAAAAGAAATCGAAGGATTTCAACTGGATTTTTTGCATTTGTATTTACTCGGGAGACAGGCACCAAGTCTATAGAGTTGAAGCGAAGTAGCAGTGAGGTCTAGGATCCTACGCAGATCACAGGGGAGGAGGTGTTTGCTGTCTTGAGGCAAATTAGGGTGGATAAATCCCCAGGGCCTGGCAATGTGCTCCCTTGGACCCAGTGGGAGGCAAGTGCAGAAAATTCAGGGGCCTTTGGATAGATATTTATATCATCCTTAGCGAGAGGTGAACAAACCAGAAAATCGGAGCTAATGTTATTCCACTGCTTAAGAAATGGTCTATGAATAAACCAGGAAATTATAGGCCAGTGAGCCTGACATCAGTAGTGGGAAAGCCACTGGAAGGTATTCCAAGGGACCAGATATAAGAGTACTTGGATAGACAGGGACTGATTAGGGATGGTCAGCATGGCTTTGTGCATGGTAGGACGTGTCTCACCAATTATAAAGATTTTTGAGGAAGTTATGAGGAAAGTTGATGAAGGCAAGACAGTGGATATTGTCTGCATGGACTTCAGTAAGATATTTGACAAGGTCTCGCATGGGAGGTTGGTTAAGAAGGTTCAGTCGTTTAGCATCCAAGATAAGGTAGTAAATTTGATTAGACATTGCCTTTGCGGGAGAAGCCAGAGAGTGGAAGGAGACACAGGTCTGTGACTAATGGAGTGCTGCCAGGATTGGTGCTGGGTCTGTTGTTGTTTGTCATCTATATCAACAATCTGGATGATACTGTAGTTAACTGGATCCGTAAATTTGTGGATGACAAGATTGAGGATGTAGTAGATAGCAAGGAAGACTATCAGAGCTTGCAGCGGGATCTGGACCATCTGGAAAAATGGCAGATCGGATTTAATGCAGACAAATGTAAGGTGCAGTAATTTGGGAAGACTATTGAGGGAGGTCTTATACAGTGAGCGGTAGGGTACTGAGGAGTACAGAAAAACAAAGGGATCTGGGAATACAGGTCCATAATTCATTGAAAGTGGTATAGATAGGGTTGTAAAGAAAGCTTTTGGCTTGTTGGCCTTCATAGATCAAAGTATTGAGTACTGGAGTTGGGGTGTTATGTTGAAGCTGTCTAAGATGAAGGTGAGGCCTATTTTGGAGTATTGGGTGCAGTTTTGGTCACCTACATATAGGAAAGAGCGTGCAGTTTTGGTCACCTACATATAGGAAAGACGTAAGTAAGATTGAAGAAGTACAGAGAAAATTTACAAGGATGTTGCTGAGACTGGAGGACCTGAGATATAAGGAAAAATTGAATAGGCCAGAACTTTATTCCCTAGAATGTAGAAGATTGAAGCAAGCTTTGATAGAGGTATACAAAATTATGACGGGTATAGAGATGGTAAATGTAAGCAGCATTTTTCCACAGAGATAGGGTGAGACTACAACAAGAGGT
The DNA here is from genome assembly GCF_963921235.1 of Mobula hypostoma. Classification (NCBI taxonomy): domain Eukaryota; kingdom Metazoa; phylum Chordata; class Chondrichthyes; order Myliobatiformes; family Myliobatidae; genus Mobula; species Mobula hypostoma. The sequence continues at coordinate 67,426,894 of NC_086102.1, read as the reverse complement.
CATAGGATTAGGGTGAAAGGTGAAATATTTAAGGGGAAAATGATGGGAAATTTTATCACTCAGAAGCTGGTGAGATTGTGGAGTAAGCTGCCAGTGCAAGTGGTGGATTCTATTTTGGTTTTAACATTTAAAAGAAATTTGGATAAGTACCTGGATGGCAGGGATATGGAGGGCCATGATCCAGCTGCAGGTTGAAGGGAGTAGGCAGTATAAATGGTTCAGCACCAACTGGATGGGCTGAAGGTCCTGTTTCTATGCTGTAGTTTTCTATGACGCTACGATTCTGAAAGGAATACATTTCAGACAAACAGATATGAATTTTTCATTAGCTTGATTTGGAAACTCTTAAATCTGCTGACAAGTTTTCCCAAATATTGAACACACAGCTGGTTGAAATTATAATACCAATTTTTTGTTTAAATTATGGAAATGTTAACAACAAGAAGGAATTATTTCACATTCTTACATGTTCTTTTTTGCAAATGAAATTGTGTTCACATATCTTCTCATCTACCATTCATACAGTTTTTTTGTAATGTCATTTGATGGTGTTCATAAAATTATATAGGCAAAGATTGATTTCATGCATATCATTCATGCTAAAACTAGTTACGCTTTGTATGTGGTTGCAAACTGCTCTTATATAAAGCAAATTAATTCCTGCATAATTATTTAATGGAAGCCTGTTAATTTTGCTTTAATTGCAGTTTGAGACTTTCATTTCTTGACCATTTGAAATCCAAATAAACAATATATTAGTTTCTAATTCAGTTTCTTTAATGGGTTTTGGATTATAATTTTGTTCAGTAGCTATAACATTGAAACATTGTGCTTGTTCAAAAACACAGGAAAGTTTCATTGATTCACTAAAAGCACTATGAAATGAAAACATTGGAATGGTTAATAAAATATTCATGATTTCATATTTCATCAGTATGCAATTTATCATGGTACTTAGCACACTTAATAGATAATAGAATTTCAATGAAAACTTGTAAATATTTCATGGAAGGCATAAATTTTTGCTGGTGTATGTACACTGAAATGTGAAAATTTTAATTATTTCAAAACATTTTCTTAAGGTTATTACTACATGGCTAATTTTCAAAATGTGACACTGAGATCAGATTAAATCATAAATCAGCAGTGAAATATATAATGACTTCTTCAGAATGTAAGGCATACCTACTTTGTAATATAAGCAAACTCCTCAGCTTAAATGAACCGCATCATTGAATTGATTTATAGAAGTAAACCATTATTATACATTGTACCTTAAGACAAAGAAGGATGAGACCATTGCAACTTTGCTGTTTGCTGAGGGATTTTCCACATTCACAAAAAATAGTATAACTTCCCAATTGGGTGTGCAGGCAGAACACTGGGCTGGGCAATCAGTATTAAGTCTCTATGACATTATATTTTATTTATTTAGAGATCCAGCACAATAACATGCCCTTCTGGTCCAACAAATCCATGGCAATTACACCCATGTGACCAATTGGCCTACTAAACCAATACATCTTTGGAATGTGGGAGGAAACCAAAGCACCCGGAGGAAACCCATGCGATCATGGGGAGAATGCACAAGCTCCTTACAGAGAGTAACAGAATTGAACGGCTATCCACTACATTACTGTGCCGTCTGAATATATTTCATCGTATCTTTGATACAGGTCATCCTACAATATAGGGAAGGGGAAATTGACCTTTGTAAATAAGAAGTTCATGTTGAAAATGCACATAATAAACTTTTGATTCTGGAAATCTGAAATATAGGCAGAAAGTACAGGAATTACGCAGCATCTGAAGGGGTGCATGAAAGGAATATTGCAAGTGAAAGGCCTTTCATCAGAACCTAGAAACATTCAAATTGGGCTTGAAGGGTCAAAGGGATGCAACATGGTGGAGACTAAGTGTAAATGACACAAATTGATGCCAGCTGAGAAGGGATTCTGAAGACTCAGCTAATTGGAGAACATATAACTAAAGGGAAGAGAGGGGACAGAGAAAAAAGACAATGCTGAAACTGTGTGAAATAGAACACAGCATTTGCTGGAAATCTGAAATAAAAGAGGGGAATGTTAGAAATGCCCGGTAGGTCAAGTAGCATCCATGGAGAGAAGAAAAACTGAAAGAAATGCAACAGGTTGATAACCTTAGATCGGCACTGGCTCATTCTGACACAAACCAAAGTCTGGTTATCTGAAATTATAGACTTCAATGATAGATGAAAAAGGAGATATCTACAAAAATTTAAATTCCCTGGATTTTAATCTCCCTCAACTGGCTAATTTTTCAAAATCTTAGGAGAAATTTTAAACCTCCATAATTTGTTCTGACGTACCAGCATTTTAACTGGATGTTCACTAAATCAATGGGAAAAAAGAGCCTATCTGAGGGAAAGCTAAGCCTTCCTCCAGTGGTCCCAGTGACCAAGAGAAGTGTCCTTCCAGTTTCCACAGAAAGGGACTAGGATCTTCCGCACTCATTATCCCTCTCCCACCATGATAACATTCACCTTCCTCACCTATTATATAGTGGTCACAATATACCCCTGTCAACTGCCAGTGCAGGTAGGAAACAACTGAACCATGTTAATGAGATAGTCTGCACTCAACCTAATGAACCCAACTGATTTCATTCTGGCTCATCTCGTCTTCTCCAAGGGGTAGATGTCCAGTGAAAATACCTTGCCAAGGACTGTGCTCTATCCTAGTTCATTATTGCCCTTGACTGGAGCATGTTTGTAAATGCCCATAGCCCCTCCAACATGGTGTCTTCTTGCACAGAGCTGTAGAATATTACATAACTCATTAAAACCACAGATAGCAAAGGAAACATGTACTTTATGGTGACAGCCAATGCTCAATTAAATTCTCAAACTTAAAGCACACGGTGTTGGGGGTAAGGTAGTGATGTGGGTAGAGAATTGGTTAGCAGACAGGAAGCAAAGAGTGGGAATAAACGGGACCTTTTCAGAATGGCAGGCAGTGACTAGTGGGGTACCGCAAGGCTCAGTGCGGGGACCCCAGTTGTTTACAATATATATTAATGATTTAGACAAGGGAATTAAATGCAGCATCTCCAAGTTTGCGGATGACACGAAGCTGGACGGCAGTGTTGGCTGTGAGGAGGATGCAGGGTGACTTGGATAGGTTAGGTGAGTGGGCAAATTCATGGCAGATGCAATTTAATATGGATAAATGTGAGGTTACCCACTTTGGTGGCAAGAACAGGAAAACAGATTATTATCTGAATGGTGGCCGATTAGGAAAAGGGGAGGTGCAACGAGACCTGGGTGTCATTGTACACCAGTCATTGAAAGTGGGCATGCAGGTACAGCAGGTGGTGAAAAAGGCGAATGGTATGCTGGCATTTATAGCGAGAGGATTCGAGTACAGGAGCAGGGAGGTACTACTGCAGTTGTACAAGGCCTTGGTGAGACCATACCTAGAGTATTGTGTGCAGTTTTGGTCCCCTAATCTGAGGAAAGACATTCTTGCCATAGAAGGAGTACAAAGAAGGTTCACCAGATTAATTCCTGGGATGGCAGGACTTTCATATGAAGAAAGACTGGATCGACTAGGCTTATACTCACTGGAATTTAGAGGATTGAGGGGGGATCTTATTGAAATGTATAAAATTCTAAAGGGATTGGACAGGCTAGGTGCAGGAAGATTGTTCCCAATGTTGGGGAAGTCCAGAACGAGGGGTCACAGTTTGAGGATAAAGGGGAAGCCTTTTAGGACCGAGATGAGGAAAAACTTCTTCACACAGAGAGTGGTGAATCTGTGGAATTCTCTGCCACAGGAAACAGTTGAGGCCAGTTCATTGGCTATATTTAAGAGGGAGCTAGATATGGCCCTTGTGACTAAAGGAATCAGGGAGTATGGAGAGAAGGCAGGTACAGGGTTCTGAGTTGGAGGATCAGCCATGATCATACTGAATGGCGGTGCAGGCTCGAAGGGCCGAATGGCCTACTCCTGCACCTATTTTCTATGTTTCAATTGATTCTTAAGTTTGGTTCATACGATGTTGCAATAGTTAACCATATGACACAATTTCTTAAGATAACACTGATCACACTGACTCTAAACCAGCAAATAACATCATACTATTCTGTGCTTATTCATGTCTTACAGCTACTAGAAGCCCACTTCAGGTGGGTAACTGGACCATGCAATGTAAAGGAATGCCAGACATTACAAATTTTCAAATCCTCCCATTGAATTACCTTGCAGGAGAATAGTAAGTTTTCCCTAGCATCTTGCCTATTTATTAGAGTTTGATTCATACAATTTTATTGCAAAATAAATAAATTTGTCCATTTAATTGTAGCACAACTTGGAACCCTTAAGGTTGTTATTATATTTGCCAAATATCCTCAAGAATTACTTATTTAATATTTTCAAGGAGCATATGGAAGCTCACAAAATACAGTATGTCTTCGATCCAGCTAATGAACAAGGCATTCCATCTGCTCACCTGAGCAGAAAGGACAGATGTAGCATCAGTGTACATATTGAACAGGGAACAGATGACTTGACCCTTTCAACACAAGATGAAATCCTGACATACCCTGAGATGCAATCAGGATGCAGAAAGTGATAGATCATTTGCAGCTCTTATAAATATGAAAGAACTGAATGATGCCAGAAAGTATAGCTGAACTGATGATTTCTCAGTGGCTAAATTAATAGATTGCAAATATTCCAGTTGTTGCCTGCCTTTGAGTTATTTCATTTCAACTGACCTAAATTCTCATTCACAAAATGGTGAAGTGTGGTTGTTGTCTTAACTAGCCAAAGGGCCCACTGCCAGTATTTTAAAGGGTTTTTTATTTAGCCTACGAGAACTCACCAGTTTCAGAAGTTCTTCAGTGTTTTGCAAATTCTGATCCTTTATCAAAGTTAGGAATCCTAACTCTGTTTGAGGGAAGGCACTAACAGAGAGGCATGAGGCATCACCTAAGTTTCCTAGTGTTAAGTGATCTAAGCAACAGTCTCTTTAAATGACCCAACACTTTTTCGGTGTCACTTCTTGATGGAGCTTGAGAAAAAGGAATTCTTTTCCTCACAACATGCTGGAGGAACTCAACAAGTCGGGCAGCATCCGTGGAACCATCAGTCAAAATTTCGGGCGGGAACCCTTCTTCTTTTCCTCATAGTCTGCTGCCATCCCAGACCTTTCCCTTCCATTTTACATTCCAGTGTAAACCCCAACACTTTCATCACTTATCCACAGGTTGATTGAAACCCTTCAGGACCAAAACCAGTGACCAAAATGATTCCAGCCTTTCTCACAGCTAAGTGGCTGGCCAGTCCACAGACTCAACTGAACTCCCATCCTAACATTTCTCTATGAATCTCCAGTTTGATGCCAACAACACAGATGGTATTATAAAACATGAACAATAGTTTCCAGGAGTATGGATGTACACCAATCTGCCAACTTATTTTCTCCCAGTCCTACAACTTCTGACCCTCCATGTGCTCCACCCCAACCCTTAGCTTAAAAACTTCTGAATATATATCCCTGACAACTGATTGTCACTGATTGTCCAACAACACCCTCATCCCCAATGAAGACTCGACTTAACCCTCTGGCCCCAGTCTGCCCAGGCTGATGTCTGGACCCTCCTACAAAGATCCCAGGCCCGTGACTCCCTCTCCTTCTGACACTGCTGACCTCCGCAGATACTCTTCCTATCTTCACAGGACAGACACATGCTCCCCTGATAGCCTTCAACATGTAGAACACGTTGTCAGTGAAGTATGAGATATCTTGGGCCCAAGGTGAAGTTTGAGGCAACGGACTATGAAACAAAATCTTTTCTAGCCTGCCACTCCCCATTCCTTCAGTATTCAGTCACCTGCACCTTTCAATTTGTAAGTCACCTTCTTTTAAGGCTGGAGCAGATCAGCCACGATCGTAATGAATGCAGGGCAAGTCTGAGGGAACAGGTGCCATGCTGCTGCTCCTATTTTTTTAACTCTGTTGTATATTACACAATTGTCATCAGGGACTAGGAGAGTTAGCTAACTAAACATAGCTGTGCCTCCACTTCACTTTTCTACAACCGCTCTATCTGTGCCATCGACACCATGTTGTACTTTCAGCTACTTTTGCTTCAACCGAGCTTCTCTCAGAAGAAAAAATATGGAGCATTAGCATCTTCGAAGATATAACACAGAAACAAACCCTGAGGCTCACCAATTCTGTCCCAAGCATCAACCATCTATTCACATCAATCCTACCTTAACCCCATTCTATTATTCATCCCACATTTTCATCAACTCACCAATGTGTTTGGGCTAATTTACACCAACTTGCACGTGTTTGGGATGGGGGAAGAGACTGGAGCAGCCAGATGAATTGCCCATAGGCACAGAGAGAACATGAAAACTGCACAGACAGCAGCCGAGGACAGGACTGAACTCACATCTCTGGCACTGTGAGGCAGCAGTTTTCCTTGCTGCACCATTGTGTCGCCATAGCTTAACCTGAGCGAGTTCCAGAGTGTAAGCCTTTGGTATATTGGGATTGCTGTCTGGTCTCAGAGTTTCTTCTGTATCCTGTGTCTTCAGCCTACTCTTAATATCATGTGGAGTTACTACCTTGACAGAAGACCAGCTTCATAGCACCTCCACTTCATTCTTACCTCATCCTGTGTGCCTGCAATCTCTGCATTTCCCATAGTTTTCTTCATTGGTAGAAAAAGTCCACCCAAGGTCAGGATAGTGTGCTGGAAGGCAGCAGCTCTACTACCCTGATAGTAGTAGTAGTACAATCACTTGAGTCAAGTACGATGTTCTTCGAAGGGGTTGTCTATTGGCAGGTCCTCAGGTAACAATAGAGGCCGATCCAGGATCCACACTTTCTGGTGCAGAGTGGACACAAGTGTGTGGTGGCTGTGCTTAGTGGTTGGGTCTTTTGGTTGTTCATTCTCTCCTTTCACAGCTGCTGCTTGTTCTCTGTGGCACAAAGGAGGTCGCTCTCATGTAGCAGAGAGGAACTTCAACACATTTCCTCCAGGTGCATTTATTGAGTGCAATAGATGTAATGGGGAATTTCTTCAGGCTGATTTTGATGTTATCTTTGAAGCGTTTCCTTTGCCCACCAGGGGCTTGCTGACCTTTCTTTGACTGGAGATAAAGGATCTGTTTGGGGAGATGTGAGTGAGACAACCGAGTGACATGACCTATCCATCGGAGTTGGTGCTGCCTCATCATGGTGGAAATGTTATTCATGTTGCCTCTCCTCCAGAATGCTGGTGTTATTGCATTTGTCCATCCAGCCAATCTTCAGAAACTTTTGCATGGTTTTTTTTAAATGGTATTTTTTCAGGGCTTTCAAGTGTCCACTGAAGGTGGTCCGTGATTCAGCTCCACACAGTAACACAGGAAGGACGACTGCTCTGTAGACCAAAAGTTTTGCTTGGATCTGTAGCTCGCAGTCTTCAAACACTCTTTCTTAATCTTGCATAGGCCCCCCTAGCACAACTCAGATGGTGGTTGACGTCTGAGTTGATGACTGATTTTGAGGAAAGAATACTGCAAAAGTAGAGAAAGTGGTCTACATTTTCAAGGGTGATAGCATCTATTTTTATGGAGGCCTGAATAAATGTTTGGTTGGGCATCGGCTGATATAGGGCCTGTGACTTTATATCCCAAACAGGACCCAGTGCTCTATATGCCTCGGCAAAGGTATTCAGGATACATTGGAGGTCTTCTTCAGAATGTGCTATGAGGGTGTTTTCATCCACATCCTGAAGCTCCATGATGGTGGTGGTATTGACCTCACTCTTGGCCTTGAACCAATTGAGGATGAAAAGCCTGTTGTCCATTCTATAAACAACTGTGGCAGGATTAGGCCAATGAGGTGAAGGATGGCAGCAATAAAGATGACAAATAAGGGTGGCTCAGTGATACAGTCCTGTTTGATTTCTGTCTTCACAGTGAAGGGTTCTGATTCAACACCAAAGTTGCTGAGAACTGTGGCTGACATGTCATAAAACAGTAGCCTCTGTATTTATAAGTACTTGTCAGGACAGTTATGTCTTGATAGTAAACATGAAAGAGCTTGGTACTCTACCATATCAAATGTCTTTGTCAAATCTATGAAAGCCAAGTACAATGGTTGCCTTTGTTCGTGGCATATTTCCTGTAATTGGCTTGCTGTGAAGATCATGTCTACAGTACCTCTAGATAGGCAGAAACCACACCTCAATTCAGGGCGCACTTTTCCAGATAGCGGAAGGAGCCAGTTGACAAAAACCATGCAAGCACTTTGCCTGCTGTTGACAGGAGGGAGATGACCCTGCAATTGCCACAATCTGCCTTGTTTCCCTTCTTCAATAAGTTCACTGTTAGAGAATCCCCGTGTTCTGAGAGCAGTTGTTCTTTTTTCCCAGGAGTAGGGCATGTACATCTTGCAGGAGTGTTGATCCACCTTCTTAAGGATCTCTGCTGGAATCCTGTCAAGACCAGAAGCTTTGCAGTTTTTCGGTCTCCTGATGACATTATGCACTTCTTTCATACTGGGAGGTGCCCCAATGTCTTCTCTCACAGGTAGTTGGAGGAATTGATCAGTAACCTCTACTTTAACAGTGCTGTTGCGATTATGAAGTTCTTGAAAGTGCTCTCTCCATTGATCATTGATATCTTGCCATCCTTTACAAGTTCTTTCCATCTGCAGGGGTTTAATCCAAAGTAACTTAAACAATGGACACCGAAGAAGCCCCTTACATCACAAGTCTGGCAGTCTCTGGATTTCCAAGACTTTCTCAGACCACTTGGACAGATTTCTTCCAGGGGTATCTATTGAGTGCAATGTCTCTCCTCAGTTCCCTTTAGTTCACTTACACTGTGCTGGAGATTTGCCTTGGCTCTGGAGTAAGCTTATCTTTTGATCTTGCTGATGATGTCATTCTACCGTGCACAAAAGGCTTTCCTTTTAGATAAGATGTTCTACCACCATGCCGTATCATCTGATGTTCTTTGAACTTGTACCTAAGGATGTTTTTGCAAGTATCAAGGATGGTGGATTTAAGCAGATCCCGGTGTTCTTCAATATCCTCCAGATATTCCTGTTGGAGGTTTTCCCCAAACAAGGTTTGAAGTTGCTGTTGCATGGCAATGTTAAGCAGGCTCTCGGGTTTTAGTCTTGGGCTAGTCTGCTTCTTATAACCCCTCCTCTTTTTCACAAGTCCAATAGACTTCAATGCCAGAGTCAGTTGGGAATTCAACCTTTGGAAAAAGGTACCATAGGAAAAGAAGGCATTGGCAACATCAATTCAGATGGAGTATAATTTCTCATCACCACCAGGGCCATGTTTGGCACAGATGATTGCTGGACAGATCATTGTCTGAACTGCTCCACCATGTCCATCAGACTACCCTAATAGATAAGTGTGACAAATTGTTTGGAGTTTTTATGAAAATTGAAATAAAACCCTATAATTTTCTGAATTTGTCAAGAGATCCACGTGCAACTGCTGACAAATTTCAGAACACCTGCTGAAAGGCAGAATTCCAAACTTGCTGGCTGGACTTTCCTGGCTATTTCTCTGCTGCAGTGAACTCCACATGATCCCTGTTCGGGGGTGTAGTGGACAGTGAGGAAGGCTATCATGACTTGCAGAGGGATCTGTATCAGCTCAAAAACTAGGGTGAAAAATGGCAGATGGAATTTAATGCAGACAAGTGCAAAGTTTTGCACATCGGTAGGTCTTACAGAGTAAACGATAGGGCACTGAGGAGTGTGGTAGACCAAAGGGATCTTCGAATATAGCTCCATAGTTTGTTTAAAGTGGCGTCATGAGGTCATAAAGAAAACTTTTGGCACTTTGGCCTTCATAAATCAATGTAATGAATACAGAAGATGGGATGTTATGTTAAAGTTGTATAAGGTGTTGGTGAGGCCTAATTTGGAGGATTGTGAGAGGATTCAGTCACTTACCTACAAGAAGGATGTAAACAAGGTGAAAGAGTACAGAGAAAATTTTCAAGGATGTTGCCAGGTCTACAGGACCTGAGTTTTAAGGAATAATTGAATAGGTTAGGATATATTCCTTAGAATATAGAAGTTTGAGAGGAGATTTGATAGAGGTATACAAAATTATGAGGGGTATAGATAGGGTTAACGCAAGCAGGCTTTTTCCACTGAGGTTGGGTGGGACTACAACCACAGGTCATAGGTTAATGGTGAAAGATGAAAAGTTTAAGGGGAACATGAGGGAAAACTTTGTCACTCAGAGGGTCGTGAGAGTGTGGAATGAGCTGCCTGCATAAGTGGTGTATATGAGCTCAACTTCAATGTTTAAGAGAAGTTTGGATAGGTACAAGGATGGTAGGGAAATGGAGGGCTATGGCCTGGTGCAGGTTGATGGGAGTAGTCAGTTTAAAAGGTTTTGGCATGGACTAGATGGGCTGAAGGGCTTGTTCCTGTGCTGTAATTCTTTATGAATCTGTAACTCTATGATGCATAGTGTAATATCTCTGCTGTCAGATCCTGCACCAGCGTAGACCTTGGAAGCCCATTCATTTTAATGGAGAATTAAATGCAAGAGGAAAATTGTAAAGCAGTATATATATATTTGGTTTAACATTTTTAAATACATATAAGTGTTTTACTCGTTTTGTATTTTTTAATATTTGCAAGCTTATTTCATTCTGATTTATTTAGAAGTTTCTGAATGTCAGGCATTGAAAATTCTTTATAGCTCAGACAGATGGTAGAGCCAGACGCAGAATTTTACTGTCTGTCAAAGGGTTCCAGGGAGTTATGAGGATGTAGTTTGTTCTGTCCTGTCTGTGTCACCTGATTACATTATAAATGACCTAAACACATTTCAGTGCCTTTGTACCTGACTGTTGGAAGAACAAAATCAGTTTTATATATCTGGTGAAGGTAAGTTTAGGGAATAAAAACAATGCGCAGAGGGGAAAGTAAGCCTTTTGACAAGCAAGTTCATGAGGCTGTTTTGGTTTTCTGTTGGAAATGAGGAACTTGAACAATTTTGGCTGAAAGAAACATAGGATGCACGAAGGTAGAAACTAATTGATGGCAACACACACAAACGTTGCTGGTGAACGCAGCAGGCCAGGCAGCATCTCTAGGAAGAGGTACAGTCGACGTTTCAGGCCGAGACCCTTCGTCAGGACTAACTGAAAGAAGAGCTAGTAAGAGATTTGAAAGTGGGAGGGGGAGATCGGAACTGATAGGAGAAGACAGGAGGGGGAGGGATGGAGCCAAGAGCTGGACAATTGATTGGCAAAAGGGATATGGGAGGATCATGGGTCAGGAGGCCTAGGGAGAAAGAAAAGGGGGAGGGGGAAAAAAAAACCAGAGGATGGGCAAGGGGTATAGTGAGAGGGACAGAGGGAGAAAAAGGAGAGAGAGAAAAAGAATGTGTGTATATAAATAAATAACAGATTGGGGTATGAGGGGGAGGTGGGGCATTAGCGGAAGTTTGAGAAGTTAATGTTCATGCCATCAGGTTGGCGGCTACCCAGACAGAATATAAGGTGTTGTTCCTCCAACCTGAGTGTGGCTTCATCTTTACAGTAGAGGAGGCCGTGGATAGACATATCAGAATGGGAATGGGACGTGGAATTAAAATGTGTGGCCACTGGAAGATCCTGCTTTCTCTGGCAGACAGAGCGTAGGTGTTCAGCGAAATTATCTCCCAGTCTGCGTCGGGTCTCGCCAATATATAGAAGGCCACATCGGGAGCACCGGACACAGTATATCACCCCAGCCAACTCACAGGTGAAGTGTCCCCTCACCTGGAAGGACTGTTTGGGGCCCTGAATGGTGGTAAGGGAGGAAGGGTAAGGGCATGTGTAGCACTTGAACCGCTTAAGGATAAGTGCCAGGAGGGAGATTAGTGGGGAGGGATGGGGGGGGGAACGAATGGACAAGGGAGTCGCCTAGGGAGCGATCCCTGTGGAAAGCAGGGGGGGAGGGAAAGATGTGCTTAGTGGTGGGATCCCATTGGAGGTGGCGGAAGTTACGGAGAATTATATGTTGGACCCGGAGGCTGGTGGGGTGGTAGGTGAGGACAAGGGGAACCCTATTCCTAGTGGGGTGGCGGGAAGATGGAGTGAGAGCAAATGTGCGTGAAATGGGGGAGATGCATTTGAGAGCAGAGTTGATGGTGGAGAAAAGGAAGCCCCTTTCTTTAAAAAAGGAGGACATCTCCTTCGTCCTGGAATGAAAAGCCCCATCCTGAGAGCAGATGTGGCAGAAACGGAGGAATCGCGAGAAGGGGATGGCATTTTTGCAAGAAACAGGGTGAGAAGAGGAATAGTCCAGATAGCTGTGAGAGTCAGTAGGCTTATAGTAGACATCAGTATGTAAGCTGTCTCCAGAGACAGAGACAGAAAGATCTAGAAAGGGGAGGGAGGTGTCGGAAATGGACCAGGTAAACTTGAGGGCAATTAATTAACGGCCTTGTATTTTCTAACTGGGGGTTATGAAGGTGAGATTGCTGATGGTATTGAAAGAGAAGGTAGTAAATTTTTTTCCCACAAGATTAGAGATTGAAGACTATGAGGAACTGACTCAAAGAAGTTTGAGTTTTTGGGTAAAACAACCATGATTGCATTGAATTCTGGAGGGACCATGTGGCATGCTCTTGTTCCTTTTTTTTTGCTTATCCTGAAGTGGCTGCAGCCTTTTTGAATTTAACTGCAAATTTTTGATTTTCTGGGATTTGTTTCAAGGAACTTTCTGCTACACTGTTACTTGCCATTCTCTTTTTGAGAACATTGATTTATGCTCTGGGCGTATTCAAAGCACTTTCTCTGGAAACTATTGAGCATCTTTGTAATGGGAAGACTGGGACTCAAATTTCCATGATTTATGGTGCAAGTCTGGATTACTTGGAACTGGGCAGCTGGGCTATTCGATAATTACAATATATCTTTCCTCATACACATTGCACAAAAAAGATTCAGTATCAACTATTTTTTTATTTCAGTCAGATTAAAAATGTTAATAGTGTGCATTTTTGCAACCAATATTTTTAATAAACAGAAATACCATAACAGCACTTCACTGTTGACCAAATACGACAACTAGGGAAAGTTAAATTACTTTTGTAATCACTTGTTTACAGATCTGATGCTAAATAATGTTGAAATAAATAATAATTTTTACTGATCGAATCTGTCTTCCTCTATCCACAAATTCCATCCTTTTTCTTGGCAATTTCTGAGCCTTTGCCAGATCATTAGTCATGTATCACATTTGATCTGAGAAGAGGTTCCAAGTACATTCCAACCCATCATTGACCTTCTACTTCCATCTTTGTCAGTTCACCTGATGCTAAATTCCATATCCTTGCCTCTACTACCTCCGTATTTGACGGCTCAATACCTTTCCTATTGACTATTCCATACTGTGAAGCAAAATGTGCAGAAATTTACTGTTTATATCCAGATTTACACCCTTTCACTTTTAATTGACAGCCAATATTGGCTTCTCTTCTATTGTTCCCATCACCTTGCACTCATTATTTCCATTAGCTCATCCATCTCTTAAGATCCCTGTGCTCATGCAAAGCTAACCTCTTGCATTGTGCCAATTCAGTTGATTCATCATTATAGCCCTGCAAGCTGTCTACTCCCTAAGTTCTATATTTCCTTTCCTAATCACTTCTATCTTGCATTCTCTTTTTTAAAACAGACTACATCCATTTTTTTTTTCAAATTTACAGTCATATATCCAAGTATTTCCATAATTGGCTCTGGACAAATCTTTTTGATTTTGCATCGGTGAAACACTCTCTGCAGATAATTGCCTTTCTTTTCTTTTCTATATTAATCTTTTTATTGATTTAAAAGGAGCATAAATACAATCAAGAGGAGAATTATCTCAAATATATATATATCAGTAACAATACAAACCGAGATTAAGATAGACACTGTCAAAATCATACATACTGTTAAGCAGATAATTGTCGATGCCTTTCTGCTCATTGCAACACAGCTGGAGTCAAAAACAAAGGTTAAACCTGTGGGAAGATATCACTGCAAGATTTGTACAAAGAGGTGGTTAATAGCATGCACCTGGTGGGCAAAAGGGCCCATTCTGGTCCTCTATCTTTTCATGAAACATGTCACCATTTTAACGAGAATAATTTTCTTTTCCTTTTGAAATTTTCTCATCTTCAGAGGCTAAAAGTAATTGGTTGCTCCCCCGCCCCCGACAACCTCCAAAAAAAAAATCCAATGATTTTAAACAACTTTAAAGATGCGGATTTACAATCTTTCATGAAGTTCCAGTTTTGTTTCATTTTAACAATGATGAATATCTGATTAAATAACATTTTCAATCTTCTGTCATTAGGATTGTATCAATGCCCAGCTTCATTTTAACTATTCCTTCCAATGATTACTCCCACACCCAACCTCTCCAACAACTGCTTTATAACACTGCTGGAACCAGCATTTCCATGTTCCCTTGGTGCTTTGCTGACCAGAAGCAGGCATAGTGTTTGGGCTGAAAGTGATGAGAGCATTGGCTGCTTTATGATGATAATAATTGTCTTGGAATTAATCAATTTGGCAGTGAAGCTCAACTTTATAATTTATTTCCTTCACAGCTGTTAACTCAATTATCATTCCCAGATTTCTTTCAAACTGTTACGGGTTCAACGTCACAATTTTTCTTCCACTCCGTCTATAGCATAACACATTTACCTTGTTAAATTTAATTTGCTGTTGTCTGAACAAGTTCTATCACTGGCGAAGTCCACATTCACAGCCACGGGTATGTCAGTAAGCAACATCATTTTAATGCATTTTTAAAATTCTATCGATACTCAATAATCGGCAGATTCTGGGCTGGAGCCTCAGGTCGCAAGTGCAGTTCCCCTTTAAGTAAACAGACGCTTGAAAGACAAGCTGGTTTATAGATACAACTGAAATGCAGAGACCTTACACCCCCACTCCCGACTATCCCGCTGGTGAATGTACAATCTCTAGAAAGTAACACTGAAGACCTCAGAGCAAGATTGTAGTACCAGAGGGACATCAGGCACTGCTGTGTACTCTACATCATGGAAACATGTCTCATCTTCATCATTTCAGATGCAGTGCTGCAACCCAATGGTTTCACCATTCTCCACAAAGACAGGACATCTCAGTCTTTTTAAGGTAGAGAAGGTGGAGTATGTTTTATGATTACCTCATCGTGATGCACAGTCGTGGTGTTTCTTTCTCAATCCTGTTCAACCGACTTGGTCAAGCATTTATCAGCCAAGGAGATTTTCTGCCACCAGCCTGGTGGCGGTTTATGTTCCACATCAGGTTAACATCAAGCAGGCCTAAGCAGGAGTTGAGCAATGTAATCAGCAGCATGAAACAAAGCATCATGATGCCTTCCCTATCACTGCAGGAAATTTCAACCAGGCCAGCTTGAAGAAGTCTCTGAACAACTTTTTTTTTATATATAGGCATCTGTTAGTCTCATGGGACCATGGATTTGTGCCTTGGAAGGTTTCCAGGGCACAGGCCTGGGCAAGGTTATATGGAAACCGGCAGTTGCCCATGCTGCAAGTCTCCCCTCTCCACGCCACCCATGTTGTCCAAGGGAAGGGGATTAGGACCCATACAGCTTGGCACCAGTGTCGTCACAGAGTAATGTGTGGTTAAGTGCCTTGCTCAAGGACACACACGCTGCCTCAGCCATGCTCCAACTAGCAACCTTCAAATCACTAGACGAACACCTTAACCAATTGGCCACGCACCAACACAACTAGCACCAACATATCACCCGTGGAACTAGAGGAGCCAACACACTTGACCGCTGTTATATCACCATCAAGAATGCTTACTGTGCCGTCCCACTTTGAGAAGTCTGATCATCTGGCTATGTTTCTACTCCAGGTGTATAGACAGAGACTAAACACCGCAGCACTAGTGGTGAGATCCACGAGTGTATGGTCAAAGGAGGTGGAGAAGCACTTACAGGACTACTTTGAGTCAGTGGACTGAACAATTTTCAGAGATTCATCTTCGAGTCTGAATGAATATGCCACAGTTGTCGCTAACTTCATCATGACCTGTGTAGATGAATGTGTACCTTTAAGAACATACCAGACATACCCAAATAAAAAACCATGGATAAACCAAGAGATTTGTAGTCTGCTGATGGTTAGATCTGTCGCATTCAAGATGGATGATCGGGAACTATACAAAAAGTCCAAGTACGACAATTCCGATTGAAGCTAGAGATGGAATCAGATGCACGTCGCCTCTGGCAGGGTTTGCAGGCCATTACTTAATACAAAGCAAAACCTAACATAATGAATGACTTCACTCTCAGATGAGCTCAATGACTTTTATGCATGCTTTGAAAGGGAGAATAAAACTACACCTGTGTGAATCCCTGCAGCATCTGGTGACCATGTGATCTCTGTCTCCAAGGCTGACAACAGAACATTTTTTAAGAAGGTGAACCCTTGCAAGGCATCAGGCCCCGACAGTGTACCTGGGAGGGCTCTGAAAACCTGTGCCAACCAACTGGCGGGAGTGTTCAAGGACATCTTCAATCTCTCACTGCTGCAGTCGGAGGTTCCTACCTGCTGCAAAAGGGCAACAATCATCCCAGTGCCTTAAGAAGAGCAGGATGAGTTCCCTCAATGACTATTACCCGGTCACACTCACATCTACTATGATGAAGTGCTTTAAGTGGTTGGTCGTGGCCAGAATCAACTGCTGCTTAAACAAGGACCTGCACCCGCTGCAATTTGCCTATTGCCACAATAGGTCTACAGTGGATATAATCTCACTGACGCTCCACACGGCCCTGGATCACCTGGACAATAGCAATTAGGCTGCTGTTTATTAGCTCAGTGTTCACACAATCTTACCCTCAGTTCTAATCACCAGCTCCAAAATCTGCGTCTTTACCTCCTTCTGCAACTGGATACTCGACCTCCTCACCAGGGGACCACAAACAGTGCCGGTTGGGGGAAAAAAGCTCCCGCTTGCTGACAATCAACACTGGCGCACCTCAAAGATGTGAGCTTAGCCCGCCGCTCTACTCTCCCTACACGCACAACTGTGTGGCTAGGTCCTCTATAAATTTGCCAATGACACAACTATTGATAGAACTTCAGATAATGTCAAGGAGGAGTACTGGAGTGAGATGGATCCTTTGGTTGAGTGGTGTCACAGCAACAACCTGGCACTCAACTTCACTAAGACCAAGCAATTGATGTAGACTTCAGGAAAACTCAAGAAAACACCCATCAGTCCTCATCAAGGAATCAGCAATGGAAAGTGTAAACAACTTCAAGTTCCTGGATGTCAATGTCTCTGAAGATCTATCCTGGGCCCAAAATATTGATAGAATTACAAAGAAGGCATGACAGTGGCTGTATTTCATTAGAAGTTTGAGGAGACTGGTATGTCACCAAGTACCATCGTAAATTTCTACACATGTACAGTGCAGAGCATTCTAACTGGTTGCGTCATCATCTGGTATGATGGTACCACTGCACAGGATCGCAAAAAGCTGCGGAAAGTTGTAAACTCAGTCATTTCCATGGGCATTATCCTCACCAGCATTGAAGATGCCTTCAGAAGGCAATGCCTCAAACAAGGTGGATCCGTCATTGAGAAACTCCATCACTCAGGACATGCTCTCTTCTCATTGCTACCTTCAGGGAAGAGGTACAGGAGCCTGAAGACAAACACTCTAAGTCTCAGTGCACTTTCTTGCCCACTGCCATCAGATTTCTGAATGGACAACGAACCCATGAACACTACCTCACTATTTTTTCAATCTTTTTACAATACTCATTTCATTTAACTGTTTATATACTTATTTTGTAACTTATCATGTCTTTATTATATACTGCATGTACAGGTGCCGGAAAACAGCAAATGTTACAACATATGCCAGTGATATTAAATCTGATTCTGATTAAGACTCTGGTTCTCGTTTTTCATTGGCTACTCTATTGCACAGTCTCTAATGTTTATAATTTAAGAGACCATGAGACCATAAGATATAGGAGCAGAATTAGGCCATTTGGCCCATCGAGTCTGCTCCAGCATTTCATCATGGCTGATCCATTTCCCTCTCAGTCCCAATCTCCTGCCTTCTCCCCGTACCCCTTCATACTCTGACTAATCAAGAGTCTATCAACCTCTGCCTTAAATATACCTGATGATTTGGCTTGCACAGCCGCCTGTGGCAACAAATTCCTCAGATTCACCATTCCGTGGCTAAAGAAATTCCTCCTCATCTCTGTTCTAAATGGATGTCCCTCTAATCTGAGACTTAGACTCCCCCACCACAGGAAACATCCTCTCCACATTCAGTATACTGAGGCCTTTCAACAGTCAATAGGTTTCAATGAGATCACCCTTCATTCTTCCGAATTCCAGTGAGTACAGGCCCAGAGCTATCAAATGCTCCTCATGAGATAAGCCTTTCAATCCAAGAATCATTTTGTGAATTTCCTTTGAACCGTCTCCATCACCAGCACATGCTTTCTTAGATAAGGGGTACAAAACTGCTCACAATGTTCCAGTGCTTTATAAGTCCTCAACATTACATTACTGCTTTTATTCTCTAGTCCTCTTGAAATGAATGCTAACATTGCATTTGCCTTCCTCACCACTGACTCTATCTTCTAATTAATCTTTAGGGAATCCTGCACCGGAACTCCCAAGTCTCTTTGCATCTTAGAATTTTGAATTCTCTCCATTTAGAAAACAGCCTACACTTTTATTTCTTTCACCAAAATGTATTACCCTACACTATATTCCATCTGCCATTTCTTTGCCCACTCTCTTAATCTGTCTAATCTGTCTAAGTCCTTCTCTAGCCTCTCTGTTTCTTCAAAGCAACCTGCCCATCCACATATCTTTGTATCATCCACAACCCTGGCCACCAATCCATCAATTCCATCATTGACATATAACCTAAAAAGAAGCAGTCCCCACACAGACCACAATGGAACACCACTAGTCACTACGAGCCAGCCAGAAAAGGCTCCCTTTATTCCCAATCTTTGCCTTCTGTCAATCAGTCAATGCCCTGTCTATGCTAGTATGTTTCCTGTAATAGCATGGGCTCTTAATTTGATAAGCAACCTCATGTGTGGCACCTTGCAAAGGCCTTCTGAAAATCCAAGAACCACATCCACCAATTCTTCTTTGTCTATCCTGCTTGTTATTTCTTCAAAGAATTTCAACAGGAAAGACTTTTCCATAATAAAATCATGCAGACTATGGCCGATTTATCATATGCATCGAAGTAGCCTGAAACCACATCCTTAACGACTGACTCCAACATCTTCCCTACCTCTGAGGTCAAACTAAGTTGTCTAAAATTTCCTTCTTCTGCCTCTCTCCTTTCTTAAAGAGTGGCGTGACATTTGCAATTTGCAATTTTCCACTCCTCCAGAACCAAGCCAGAATCCATTGATCCTTGAAAGATCATTGCCAATGCCTCTATAATTCCTCAGAACTTTCTACAGGGGCACCATCGAGAGCATCCTGACTGGCTGTGTCACTGCCTGGTAGGGGAACTGTACTCCCCTCAAACACAGGGCACTGCAGAGAGCTCAGCACATCTATGGGTGTGAACTTCCCTCTATTCAGGATACTTACAGCAGCAGGTGCATAAAATGGGCCCAGAGAAACATTAGGCTCTTCAGCCAGCCCAACCACAAACTGTTTCTGCTGCTGCCATCTGGCAAACAGTACCACAGCATTAAGGCCAGGACCAAAATGCTCCAAAACAGCTTCTTTCACCAGGCCATCAGATTTATCAATACACATTGATCTGATTGCATATCTGTACATTGATCTGACTGTGTATCTGACTGTATGTACATGTATACTAAACAATTATGTATACAATCTTAGGGTTTGGGCAATATCCTCCCACATTTGCCTTCCTTATTGCTTGTACATAGCAATGGAGACACAACATAAAGATTTTCACTCCCTTGGATATAAGATACAAATAAATACAAAATAATACAATCTCTTCAGCAAAGCAACTCTTTCAGAACCCAGAGGTATACACTATACGGTCCAGGTGATTTATCTATCTTCAGACCTTTCAGTTTCCCAAGCACCATCAACCTCGTAATGGCAGATTCATTCACTTCTGTCCCCTGACATTCTTGAACTTCTGGCATACGGTTAGTGTCTTCCACAGTGAAGACTGGTGCAAAATACTTCTTCAGTTCATCAGTCATTTCCTTGTCCCTCATTACTACATCTCTGGCATCATTTTCCAGTGATCCAAAATCTACTGTTGCCTCTCATTTACACTTTTGATATCTTCTTTAATAATATTGGCTAGATTGCCTTTGTATTCCATCTTTTGCATCTTTATGACTTTTTTAGTTGCCTTCTGTTGATTTTTAAGAGCTTCCCAGTTCTCTAAATTCCCACTATTTCCTGCTTGATTATATGCCCTCTGGCTTTTATGTTGGCTTTGACTCCTTTTGTCAGCTACAGTTACATCATGCCTTTAGAATACTTCTTCTCTGGGATGTATCTATCCTGTGCCTTCTAAATTACTCCCAGAAATTCCATCCATTGCTGCTCTGCCATCATCCCTGCTAGTAATCCCTTCCAAACAATTTTGGCTAGCTCTCTCTCCTGCCTCTGTAATTCCCTTTACTCCACTGTAATACTAATATATCTGGCTTAAGCTTCTCCTTCTCAAATTGCAGGATAAATTCTATCATATTATAATCACTGGTCTCTAAGGGATCTTTTACCTTAAGCTTTCTAATTAGTTCCAGTTTGTTGCACAACATCCAGTCTAGAATAGCTGATCCCCAAGTGGGCTCAACCAAGGGCTGCTCTAAAAAGCCATCTAGCACACATTCTAGAAATTCCCCCTCTTGGGATTCAGCACCAACCTGATTTTCCTAATCAACCTGCATATTGAAATCTCCCATGATAATTGTAATATTGCCCTTTTGACATGCATTTTCTATTTCCTTTGTAATTTGTAGACCACAGCCTTGCTAATGTTTGGAGGTCTATATATAACTCCCATCAGGGTCTTTTTTTACCCTTTTACTTTCTTAGTGCTGACCACTATGATTCTACACCTTCCGATCCTGTGTCACCACTCTCTAATGATTTGATTTCATTTTTTACCAACAGAGCCACCCCCGCCCCTTGGCTTACCTGTCTGCCCTTTCAATACAGTGTGTATCCTTGGACGTTAAGCTCCCAACTCTAATCTTCTTTCAGCCACGATTCACTGATAGCCACAATGTCATACATGCCACTCTGCAATTGTGCTACAAGTTCATCTGCCTTATTCCATATACTGCTTGCATTCAGATATAACACCTTCAGTCCTATATTCATCACACTTCTTGATTTTGGCCACCTTTTACATTGCAACTCAACCCGCTGACTGCATTTTTGCCCTATCATCAGGCTCTCCTTACTTGCAGTCTCACTGCACACTGCCTCAGTTTGTAAACCAACTACTCAATCCTCAAATCTATCATTCTGGTTCCTATCCCTCTGCCAAATTAGTTTAAACCTTACCGAGCAGCTCTAGAAAACCTGCCCACAAGGATATTGATCCCCCTCAGGTTCAGGTGTAACCTGTCCCTTTTGTACAGGTCACACCTTCCTCAGAAGAGATCTCCATGATCCAGAAATCTGAACCCCTGCCCCCTACAACAGTTCCTCAGTGACACATTCATCTGCCAAATCATCCTATTCTTACCCTCACTGGCACATGGCATGGGCAGCAACTCAGAGATTACTATTTGGAGGTCCTGCTTTTCATCTTTCTACCTAGCTTCCTAAAATCTCTCTTCAGGGCCTTCTCACCTTTCCTACCTACATCATTGGTGCTAATATGTACCAAGGCTTCTGGCTGCTCACCCTCCTACTATAGAATGCAGTGGATCCGATTCGAGACATTTCTGATCATGGCACCTGGGAGGTAACATATCATCTGGGTGTCTCCATCGCTTCCCTAGAATCTCGTCTCTGTTCTTCTGACTGTGGAATCTCCTATCACCACTGCAGTCCTCTTCACCTCTCTTCTCTTCTGCATCACAGTGCCAGAGCCCTGGTAGGTCAACAACCTCCCCCCCCCCCCCACCACCACCCCGCAACACTATCCAAAGTGGTATCCTTATTATTGAGGGGAATATCCACAGGGGCACTCTGCACTGGCTGGCCATTTCCCTTCCCTCTCCTGAAAGTCACCCAGTTACCTGCCCCGTGTAACCTAGGGGTGACTACCCCCCTGTAGCTCCTATCTATCACCTTCTCAGTCTCTCGTATAAGCTGAAGGTCATCGAGCTGCAGCTCCGGTTCCTTAGCACATTCTCTGAGGAGCTGCAACTCGGTGCACCTGGTGCAGATGTGGTTATCCAGGAGCCTGGGGTTGTCCCAGAATTCCCACATCTCACATGCAGAACAGAACACTGCCCCTGGAGCCATTCCCACTGCTTTAACCGTATCCTAACAGGCGAGGAGTAATGAAGAAGAAGAAGAAATTTACCAGATACTTACCTTGCCCAAGCCTGATGAGCCAAAGCCACTCCAACACTGGCACACTTACACAAGGCTTGCCCCTGCCTTATTTTTGTTTGGCCTTTCTAATGAATCCTGTTCACTGATTTGAAGCTCTTGTATAGCCTGAACAGAGTAAATCACTTCCTTGCACACTGTGCAACAAGCTATGTGCACAATCAGAGCAAATTCCAGACATCTACAGAGCAAAATGAAGTCAGTTACTGGATAGTTGATCAGTAATGAATCCTGGCTGGATCCACTGACAGACTCTCCAGCAGCAACTCTGGTAAGAATGAGCCATTCAATGTGTTTCAGCACCTCGTTTTTCTCCAATGTCATAGCCCTTGCATTGTAAACTGATGCATGTTGGTGGCATTTGCCTGTAGATGCATCTATGGACAGATACACAGAAATCAATTTTGCACTGTGCTCGTATGCTTGCAGGCAGATTGTTTAGCAATTGATTTTACACTTTAGTCACCGAAAATAAACTGATTTTATGCACTATTATCCGATGTTGATTAAGATTTATCATGACATTAAATATTGACAGACTCAACTTTCAGTGACTGGTTCATATCAATCAATCAGTTGTGGGGAATTGGTCCTGTATGTATGTGTTAAACCAGAAATGAATATTTTAAAGTTTTTTTGAAAAGTTTTTGGTTTACTCATCTTTTCATTATTTTTATGCTTCATAAGTGTCGATATCATTACAGCAGTTTCTGGATTTCTTACGAAGTATTTGTTAGCATATAGACAAAAGAACCTAGAACATATAACATTCAGGGAAGGAACAAGCCCTTTAGTTCTTGATATTATACCAAACTAATTAAACTAGTAATTAAATGGCTAATCTAATGAGTCCCTTTTTGTCTACACAATGTCCATATCCATTCCATATGCATTCTCTAGATATGCATATGCCTATCTAAGAGCCTCTTAAATGCCTCTATCGTGTGTTTCTCTGCTACCACCCCGACACCATATTTGAGGCACCCACCACTTGCTGTGCAAAAAAAAATCTTATCTGATCTCAGTTCATACTCATTTCAGATCTATCATACTCTATGTTGGAAAAAACAGAAAACAGCTACAAACCATAATTGAATAATGTTTTTAATTAAACTTGCTATAGCAGTCTTTGTAATTGAAATGTATGCTGAGAGGAACCCCTGAGTGATATTGTGTGGGGGACCAGGATTGAGGATGAGATGCACCCGGCGGAATACTATCATGGGCCATGGTATATTGTTAGGGAGACTGCAGAGAATATGGTGCAAGGTACCACAAAGGACATGGTGTATAGAACTCCAAGGATCTAGGTAGGATGCAAAGATTTTTCGTAAGTTACATTCAGATGATTTAGAAACTAGGGCATATTGATTTAAAGTACTTTGTTGAAGTCTATAAGATTTCAACCTATCACTTTCAATCAATAGTACATCTTCTGATGAGGGAAATACATGTGCCACAGATTTGGAACTCTTCTGAAAGACTGCTAGAGGAAAAAAACGTACATTACATTTAAACAATAAACAAACATATCATATCAGAATATTAGACTTGAACAATGACTTTTTTGTAATTTAAATAATCGTTTCATTACCTCTTTGCAGTCAAAGGTTTCAGAGCGTCTTTCAAAACTGTTTCTTCCTGAACAACCAATTGATGCACCTAGAATTAAGATAATTTATTTTAGTGTCGTTAGTCTAAGGAGCTCAGTGATCCAAGACCTAGGAGCTCTAAACGTCAATATGACAGAGAATACTGGGGACGTTCAGCAGATCAGACAGCACATGTGGGATGACAAACAAAGAAAATCTGCAGGTCTGGGACCCTTTATCCAAATCACTGAAGAGAAAAGAAAATAAATGGAGGAGGAGGAGGAGAAGATGGTGGCGCGACGCAACGCACGTGGCCACTCCGGTGAATGATATCTGTAATCTGTCAAGTAGGGTACTGTGCACAATTCTGATTTGATGCAGACAGATGTGAAAGTACAGGGGAACATCTGGAGAAACTTCCGAAATGCCCGCTTTGCTGCCACTGCTACTGTGAGCTCCGGAATCTTCAAAGGAGAAGGCCCCGAATCCTTGGCTTCGTTTGTTTTAGCTGCCGGAGCGAGGTCGAAGGCACTCAGCAGAGGATGGCGCTTGGGAGGCTGTATCGGAGGGACTGGTCGGAGGCTCAAAGTTTTCGGATGGACGGACTCAGTGTCGGCTGTTGTCAGGTGCTTCCAATGCATCGGCAGTTGTCGGTGCCTGGAAGTTTATGGCAGGGAGTTTCTCTCTTTTTCCGCCTGCTATCCGGGACTCAGGAGTCGATCGGGACTTTGAGACTTTTTTTTTACCATGCCCATGGTCTGCTCTTCATCAAATTATGGTATTGCTTTGCACTGCTGTAACTATATGTTATAATTATGTGGTTCTGTCAGTGTTAGTCTTTGGTGTGTCCTGTTTTTCTGTGATATCACTCTGGAGGAACATTGTATCATTTCTTAATGCATGCATGCATTTCTAAATGACAATAAACGAGGACTGAGTGTTCTCATAACCTAAAAAAAATCCAATTCTGATGAAAGCACCTTAGTCATTTTCTGATTTATTTCAGATTTCTTGTATTTGCACTTTTTTGATTATTCAGTTCCTGCCACTGCACCAAACGGAACTGGAATTCCAGTATCTTTCATATGTTCTGACTTTATTTTATATGTTTCAATATTCTGACATTGCATCTGTGAAAACAGATCATATAACGTTCATTAAAACAACCTTGAAACCATTCTTCACAGACGATGGTCGGATTATGTATCTGAACCCTCCACAGCACTTTGAGTATTTTCATATCAGGAGCCTCTTTAGTTATCTGAACATATATTCTCCTTTTCCTTGGCCATTTTGGAAGTTTGTATATCATGAATCTACAAAGATTACCCCCATCAAATAGTCCATGTCTCTGACATTACCTGATGCTATAATTACCTCAGCTCAACTGCTGCTCAAATCTTCATCCACACCTTGATTACTGGAATGGGCTGGGTTAATCAGATCCAACTATTCAAGTATCCAGGAAATGTGGTAAAAAGCATACACGCACAACAAAATAATTTAAGCTTAATTCATTATAATAGATAGCACAAATAAACCACACAAAATACTACATAGTAAGTTACAAATATTTCTCGGTTTATGGTTCTTAGCCACCACTTGATCGTTATTGCTATTGAGACAACTCCATTTCCAACCTGTGAA
The DNA here is from genome assembly GCF_963921235.1 of Mobula hypostoma. Taxonomy (NCBI): domain Eukaryota; kingdom Metazoa; phylum Chordata; class Chondrichthyes; order Myliobatiformes; family Myliobatidae; genus Mobula; species Mobula hypostoma. Next base: position 67,401,096 of record NC_086102.1, on the reverse strand, counting down.
ACCACCCCTTGATCATAGGCTCCAACTGCCATCCCATTCCCAGGTGAGGTCCTAAGAAAATTCAAATACAGCCCAATATATCTACAATCTTCACAAGCACCAGCAACTACGAGACAGACAGACTCTTTGATCTTTTTTCCTCATGTCATTAACACAGCCTGTTTTAATTTTTTCAAACCCATTATGTGTTCATTAACACAGCATTCAGAATACACTCATAAATTAATTAGACATCCTAAGGGTCACTCTTTGTTCACTAGTCTCCCAATGTCTGGACACACTACATTCCTTGGCCTTACAAAGTACATTTAAGTTTAAACATATAAGCGATTAGCCCAAATCCAGGCAGTCAGTCTCAATGTTCACTCACTAACAGACATTTAGTCATTAACAAACCTTCAGTGTTTACTCTACAGACCACATGCTATGAGATCAGAAAGAGTTAAGTGTCATTTGATCTGACAGACATTCATTCAATTTTTTACAAAACCTGATATACTACATGCCACTCTTTGAATTACTGTCTGATGAGAGACACAGAGAACTCTCCCTTCTGCTTAAAACTAAGAATACATATTGTATTAATATCCCTCGGATCATTAAAACTAATGTTGTCACAATTATTAAAATGTGAGAAATTATACAGATCCAAGGATTAACTTTAACATTCACATTAAAGTATGTCTTCATTGCTGGGGTCGGTAACAGCATTCCCTTACACTCATAGGCCTGCCATGGTACGAATTAGCACATAACACATAATGCACATCTTTTCCCAGGACAATAATATCATTTTCACAAATCATAAGGTTATCAATGGCTGTCAGGTTCCAAAAGAAGTCTGATATCTAACTAAACACAAGACAAGCATTAAAACAGAACAAAGCAACATTCGGACAGGATCATTTAAAATATAAGGGGAGGGATAGTCAGAACTATTTTCATTCTCTCTTAGTCAATTTAATCCTATCCACACACACAGGATGGGTCTGTCCTCGTACCATCACACAGTGTGCATTTCCTTGACCATCAGCTATAATCTCACCCTCCACTGTAGAGGAGGGCGGGTAGGTTGCCCATAATTTACCCCCCAACCCCTTGCAAATCTGAATCAACTCTTTATCAGTACTATCAGTTATACCATCGGGAACAAAAGGAATAGATTGTCTTGTCATTAACAAGAAGGCAGAACCTCCTTTCAAGGGGCCATTGTTCAAATTTTACAAAGCATGGGAAAGACAGGTAACTGTTCAGATAAGGTATGGACAGGAGTAAGTAAATTAATTTGCTGTTTTAATAAACAACACACATCAAAGTTGTTGGTGAATGCAGCAGGCCAGGCAGCATCTCTAGGAAGATTCCTAGAGATGCTGCCTGGCCTGCTGCGTTCACCAGCAACTTTGATGTGTGTTGCTTGAATTTCCAGCATCTGCAGAATTCCTCATGTTTGCTGTTTTAATAGGGCATTTATTCGTTCAATCATGTCACCAGCCTGAGGACAATAGGGGACACAGAAGACCCATCGTACACCATTAAAGCCAGCCCACCCTTGTACCCTGGGACTTGAAAAGTGCGAACTATTATCAGGTTGAAATTTAAGGAGATCACCATATGCAGAAACAAGATGTTCTAATCCCTGAAGGATATCATCCTGATTATCTTTAACAGTAGGGATTGCCATCAAAAGACCAGAATAAGTGTCTACCATAATGAGAAGGTACTGGAATCACTTCTGTAAAGGAAGAGGACTGAGATAATCAATTTGCCAAATCTGAGCAAGAGCACACCCGTGGCAAATGGCAGCCAAGGATCATTTTAAAGTTGTCAGTCCTTCATTTCTAAACATAGCCCACAATTCCCTATCACTGTACGAGCTATATCAGTTGGAAGGAATAATCCCCTCTGCCTGGACCACTCCATGATACCCTGTACCCCCAAATGACCAGAAGACTCATGGGCCCACCAAGCAAGTGGCAATACTGGTGCTTGAGGCTCAAGACAAGGTGTCACCAGGTCAACACAAGCGAGTTTGTCAGAAATGTTGTTGAATCTTGTCATTGGCGAATCATCTTTCAAATGGGCATCAACATAGTAAACTGTAATGGTAACAGGTGATGATTGGCTCCAAATGTCCTTCCGTAACTCCACTCCCCATAAAGGATGCCCCATAACAGTATTAGACAGCTGGTTCAACTGGGGCAGCAGACAGGAAGTTCGTTAACAGCAGCCCAAGAATCAATAAAAGTATGGGCTTCTTCGGTTTAATGCATAGTGACAGTATGCACTGCTATAAGCTCTGTATATTGAACTGACATATCACAGACTTCCTTCTTCAGAACTTGTTGGATGAGAGGATTAAAGGCAGCAGCCCTCCAACATTGACAACCATTCATCCATATCACAGAACCATCAGTAAATCGGACATGCTGCTGCTAAGCAGGAGTTAGAAAATCAAAGGGAACGCACAACACAACAGGTGAGACATCAATCAGAAATGCCTTGTGCTTTGCCCCTCTGTTTCCACAGCTTGCACTTTTGTGTCAGCCTGTGCAGCTCCTTAGCTTGTGCTCATGTGGTCTCCACAGCCTTTTCCAGTGCCAAATCTTTTTCACGGAACAATCTTTCTCTGAGCTCATTATCCAGGATTCCACAAACTATTTTGTCTCTAACTAGTGAGGCTCTCAAATCTCCAGAGTCACAGGACTTACTCAGTGTGTGAAGCTCCGTCAAAGCCTACACCTTGTTTCTGGTCACAGGAAAAGAACTTGTACCTCTCACTCATGATGTTTTCACTTGGGGCAAAATACTCCTCAAATGTCAACATATAGGCTGCCTCATCAATTTGAAAGCTGTTACATCTGTCCAAAGCATCTTCACCAATTACATGTAGAAAAATAGTCACTTTCAATCTTTCATCAGCCCCTCCTGCTCTGTTAACCGCTAAATAAATATTGAATCACTGTTTGAAGCATTTCCAGTTATCTGTCAGATTGCCGGTAAACTACAGAAGTGAAGGAGGACTTAGCTTATCCATGACAGGAATTTTCGGCCTCTCACCCGAATTTCTTGGTGAACTTAGGGGCACAATGTACCCTCTTGCCTCACTGGCCATCTTTTTTTTATTGGAAGTAGCGTCTTTTTCTCAGTTACTCATGGTATTCATTTACACTTCATGTTTAGGCCTCATGCCAACTTCTGACATCATGTTGTGTTTGTTCTTAATAAAGACAAACTTAGCATTGGTTTAAGGCTGATGCATTTATTCTGAACACTCTTCAACCAGCACATGTGCGACCAGCTCACCAATGTCATATACGGTTCTGGATGAACCATCCGAATTGCCCACTGGGAACTGAAGTTCTCTTTTATGTACGCATATAATAACAAGGACTTGACAGATGTTCGTTCAATGTTTTACAAAACCTGACATGCTGCAGTTACTTCTTGACTTGAGTGTTCCAAGACACTTATGGCCTGCCTTCTAGCATTTATAAATTTGAGGTCATCCAATACCTTGGCTCTCTCTCGACTGGATCACTGTAATGGGTTTATCTCTCTGTATCTTCCCCAATCATGAAAATCTCCATGATATCTCCACTCCTCTTCTTCTGGTCTGTTATCATCACTGAAATTTATCATTATCAAATTCAATTGTTAAAGCTGTAAACTCTGCCACCAATCCATCTCTGCCTTCTTAAGACATTCCTTAAACTCTTTCTCTCAGTTAACATGTTGGTCAGCTGCCGCATTTCTCTAATGGGTTGTTCAGATTTTAGAATTACAAAGAGAGAAAGCACTGAAACTAACCCTATAGCCCACGGAGTTTGTGCCAGCAATGAAACATTGACTACACTATTATTACATCTATTTCTATTCTTCCCACATTACCACCAGTAATCCCCTGGTTCAACCAACCATCTATGCACGCAGGGAAATTTACAGTGGCCAGCTGACATGCCAACCCGTATGTCTTTGGAACGTGGATGAAACCACAGCCTGCAGAGGAAACGCAGGTAGTCATCGGGAGAACATGCTGCTGATAGCACCAATGGTCAGCATTGAATCCAGATTACTGGAGCTATGCGTCAGCCGCTCCACTAGCTGATAAGATTCCGATTTGATAAGGTTTATTTGAAGTAGCTTTGTAACATCTTTTTGCAATGAGGCTGATGTATTATTTCAGTATTTTGATGTCTCCAGAGACAGTGGTTTATATTAAAATGCTCTGATAGGGAATCAGATTGCAACTATACTTTGTCAGTTTGTCTCAGATTCTTGCTTGATAGCATTGCTTGCATTGTACCATAAAGAATAGACAATATCAGATAGCTATAACTTAACACAGATGGATTGCTGTACAAGATGGTTGATGCCATGAATGAGAGAGGCTTCTTATTCAACAACTCACTGAAGTGATGTTGCCTGGTGCAAGGTGAAATATTTTGTTGTAGAGCTATTTTACATACTAATGCAAGATTTTGATCATATCTGATCCAGTGTTACACTGTAATCATTCAATCATTAAGCATTGTGAATGCATCCCAATATTTAAATTAGATTAACTTTGAATTTCCACTGTTACTGTTGTGTCTGAGGCTCATTTTTTTAAGCATTTGCTTTTCATTGCATACTAAACTATTCCTTATTTTTATGTTTCAATAGGATATACACAAGTTTCATTATCACTTTTTGATTTTAAGGTACTTCAATATTTATTGGTACAGAAGAACCAATCCACTGATTTTTCCTGACAGTAAACAGGCAATTCCCTTTTCATTATCTGGATCTGTGCATGGCTTTTTTTGTAGGTGCTTAAGTGCAGAATTGCATAATTCAATTCCATTTTTAGTTTCAAATTAATTTCCACTGACAGGCTAAAATTTGCTTTCATATATATATGCAATTTATGCTCAGTGGTGCTTTGCACATTGTAGTCTATGATTGTGCCCATCCATCTGTGAAAACTGTATTTCAGTGGCTTTGAATATGGTTGCTTCTCACTTGATGCGTTACTGCAGTAGGAACCCAGCTACTGGGGTAGATAGTTCAGCTCTGTGAGCCTCTTCCACCATTGGGTTGGGCAACGATGAATATTGATACAGTGGCATGCAAAGGTTTGGGCACCCTGGTCAAAATCTCTGTTACTGTGAATAGCTAAGCGAGTAAAAGATAACCTGATTTCCAAAAGGCATAAAGTTAAACATGACACATTTCTTTAATATTTTAAGCAAGATTACTTTTTTATTTCCAACTTTTACAGTTTCAAAATAACAAAGAAGGAAAAGGGCCCAAAGCAAAAGTTTGGGCACCCTGCATGGTCAGTACTTAGTAACACCCCCTTTGGCAAGTATCACAGCTTGTAAACACTTTCTGTAGCCAGCTAAGAGTCTTTCAATTCTCATTTGGGGGATTTTCACCCATTCTTCCTTGCAAAAGGCTTCTAGTTCTGTGAGGTTCTTGGGTCGTCTTGTATGCACTGCTCTTTTGAGATCTATCCACAGATTTTCGATGATGTTTAGGTCGGGGCACCGTGAGGGCCATGGCAAAACCTTCAGCTTGCGCCTCTTGAGGTAGTCCATTGTGGATTTTGAGGTGTGTTTAAGATCATTATCCTGTTGTAGAAGCCATCCTCTTTTCATCTTCAGCTTTTTTTTCACAGACGGATCTTCAATAGATCACTGGAGCTGTGTGAAGTCCCTCATTGCTTCAAGCGCTCCATTATCATTCCAGTCCCTAAGAAACCCACTATCAAGGGACTAAATGACTACAGGCCTGTTGCCTTGACATCTGTGGTCATAAAGTCCTTTGAGAGACTAGTGTTGGCTCACCTGAAGGACATCACAGGCCCCTGCTGGACTCCCTGCAGTTTGCTTATCGGGCAAATAGGTCAGTGGATGATGCAGTCAACATAGGACTGCATTACATACTACAATACCTCGACAACCCAGGAACTTCTGCGAGGGTCCTGTTTGTTGACTTCAGCTCGGCGTTCAACACCATCGTCCCAGAAATCCTCCACTCCAAACTCACCCGGCTCACTGTCTCCCCCGCCATCTGTCAGTGGATCACAAGCTTCCTGACTGACAGGGTGCAGGAAGAGAGGCTGGGGAGCATCATTTCTAGCACCCAGACAATCAGTACCGGTGCCCCCCAGGGATGTGTGCTCTCCCCACTGCTCTTCTCCCTTTACACTAATGACTGCACCTCACAGGATCCATCTGTTAAACTCCTGAAGTTTGCAGATGACACAACTGTCATTGGCCTTATCCAAGATGGTGATGAGTCTGCATACAGACGGGTGGTGGAACGGCTGGCCCTCTGGTGTGGTCAGAACAATCTGGAGCTAAATATGCTCAAGACTCTGGAGATGACAGTGGACTTCAGGAGGAGCCCCCCCAATACTCCCCCCACTCACTATACTCAACAGTATTGTGTCTGCTGTGGAGACCTTCAGGTTTCTGGGTGTCACAATCTTCCAGGACCTGAAGTGGACACCCAACGCGGACACTCTTATCAAAAAGGCTCAGCAGAGGTTGTATTTTCTATGTCATCTCGGGAAGTACAACCTGCTTCAGGAGCTGCTGATTCAATTCTATTCAGGAATAATCCAGTCTGTTGTCTGTTCATCCATCACTGTCTGGTTTGGATCAGCTACCAAACAAGACAAGAATAGACTCCAAAGAACCATTAGGGCTGAGGAAAGGATTATTGGTGTGAAGCTTCCCTTGATCCAGGACTTATATGCATCTAGAGTCAGGAAGCGAGCAAGCAGCATCATTATAGACCCGTCACACCCTGGACATCACCTGTTCCAACTCCTTCCTTCTGGTAGGCGCTTTAGATCACTGTATGTCAGGACAAATAGGTACAAGAACAGTTTCTTTCTGTATGCCATCAGTCTTATGAACACTTGAATTTTAGTCTATTATAAATCAAGTCCACCTGTACATACACAGGTATACCTCATTGCATATAGTTCACAATTATTTGCACTACTGTTTTGTTTGCTTTTTGATTCTGTACAGCGAGCGCTCAGGGAAACCGGCATCAAATTCCCTGTATGTGTCCACATACTTGGCGATAATAAAGGATTCTGATTCTGAGGTTCGCTTCCAGAATTTTCTGGTATTTAATTGAATTCATTCTTCCCTCTACCAGTGAAATGTTCCCTGCACCACAGGCTGCAACACAAGCCCAAAGTATGATCGATCCACCCCCGTGCTTAACAGTTGGAGAGGTGTTCTTTTCATGAAATTCTGCACCCTTTTTTCTCCAACCATACCTTTGCTCATTGTGGCCAAAATGTTCTATTTTAACTTCATCAGTCCATAGGACTTGTTTCCAAAATGCATCAGGCTTGTTTTGATGTTCCTTTGCAAACTTCTGACGCTGAATTTTGTGGTGAGGACGCAGAAAGGTTTTCTTCTGATGACTCTTCCATGAAGGTCATATTTGTGTAGGTGTCACTGCACAGTAGAACAGTGCACCACCACGCCAGAGTCTGCTAAATCTTCCTGAAGGTCTTTTGTGGTCAAACGGGGGTTTTGATTTGCCTTCTAGCAATCCTACGAGCAGTTCTCTCAGAAAGTTTTCTTGATCTTCCAGACCTCAACTTGACCTCCATCATTTCTGTTAACATTTCTTAATTACATTACAAACCGAGGAAACAGATACCTGAAAACACTTTGCTATCTTCTTATAGCCTTCTCCAGCTTTGTGGGCATCATTTATTTTAAATTTCAGAGAGCTAGGCAGCTGCTTAGAGGAGTCCATGGCTGATGATTGTTGGGACAAGGTTTGAGGAGTCAGGATATTTATAAAGCTTTGAAATTTGTATCACCTGGCCTTTCCTAATGATGATTCTGAACAAGCAATAGCCCTAACGGGCTAAATAAGGTCTGAGCCCTCGGTAAAAATTATCTGAGCGCTCAAATTTCTTGGGGTGCCCAAACTTTTGCATAGTGCTCTTTTCCTTTTTTTCACTCTAAAATTGTACAAAACAAAAATATTACACTAGTCTCGCTTAAAATATTGAAAAGAATGTTTCGTCTTTAACTTTATGACTTTAGGAGATCAGTTCATCTTCTACTCATTTAACTATTCACAGTAACAGAAATTTTGACCGGGGTGCCCAAACTTTTGCATGCCACTGTATACTGAAATTGAAAGCCTAAAGGAGTTCTCTGTGGAGAATAAATATGCTGTGATTTTATATTCTGATCCATTCTGGGTGCATCATTTTGTATTGTAATGTGCTTAGTAATCTTGATCAACTTTGTCAAAAGTTATGTAATCCATCCATGTCTTGATGTAGTAAGTACCTGTAGCTTCCATATGATACTGGTCTGATTTCCATTCAAACTAATCAATCCACTTGTGGCATTCACTCATAACTGTTCCATCCTTCTAATGATAAATATCTAATGGTAGACCCGTGATTGTGGGAGTGCATTGGAGTGAAGAACAGTAATTCCATGGGTTGTATTAAAGAAAAGGAAAAGCTTGTAAATGTAAAGTGGAAGGCAAAGCATTGGTCCAAAAGTGTGGAAGAGAGAACTCATTTCCATGAAACAGGCAAGTTAAAATGAAAAATAGTGTGGTATGAATGTACAATAGGAACTAGGTAATCCTTAACAAATATAAAATACTACAACCTGTATTTTCAATTTTTGAAGTTCAGTTTGGTGATACCAAGTATTGGGGTTAAAGGCTCAAAATATTCAAATTTGTACATATAAAAACCAGTAGAATTTTTTTTGGCTGGTAATGTTTTATAGTCCCATAAAAATTGGCATTACAAACGTAGATATACTTTATACTTCATTGTCGCCAAAAAATTGATACTAGAATGTACAATCATCACAGCGATATTTGATTCTGTGCTTCCCGCTCTCTGGATTACAAATATTAAATATTAAAAATAGTAAATACTAGTAAACATTAAAAATTTAAATTATAAATCATATATAGAAAACAGAAAAATGGAAAGTAAGGTAGTGCAAAAAAACCGAGAGGCAGGTCTGGATATTTGGAGGGTACGGCCCAGATCCGGGTCAGGATCTGTTCAGCAGTCTTATCACAGTTGGAAAGAAGCTGTTCCCAAATCTGGCTGTATGAGTCTTCAAGCTCCTGAGCCTTCTCCCGGAGGGAAGAGGGACGAAAAGTGTGTTGGCTGGGTGGGTCGTGTCCTTGATTATTCTGGCAGCGCTGCTCCGACAGCGTGCGGTGTAAAGTGAGTCCAAGGATGAAAGATTAGTTCGTGTGATGTGCTGCACCGTGTTCACGATCTTCTGCAGCTTCTTTCGGTCTTGGACAGAACAACTTCCATACCAGATTGTGATGTACCCTAGAAGAATGCTTTCTACGGGGCATCTATAAAAATTAGTGAGGGTTTTAGGGGACAGGCCAAATTTCTTTAGTTTTCTCAGGAAGTAAAGGCGCTGTTGGGCCTTCTTGGCAGTGAACTCTACTTGGTTGGAACAAGTCAGGTCATTTGTGATATTGACCCCGAGGAACTTAAAGCTTTTGACCTGTTCCACTTGCGCACCACTGATGTAAATTGGGTCACGCGGTCCGCTACTCTTTCTGAAGTCAACAACCAACTCCTTCGTCTTGCTGACATTGAGGGATAGGTTATTGTCTTCGCACCATGCCACCAGGTTCTTAATTTCCTCTCTGTACTCAAACTCATATGTATGTATGATATGTAGATATCCAGAAATAAATCATGTTAAAAGCACCCATCTAGTCTCCGCCAAACTATTAATCTCCCTAGTCCAATCGACATACATCCAGACCATAGCCTCCATACCCCCTCTCATCCATGTACTGTATCTATCCAAATTTCTCTTAAATGTTGATATCAAACACGCATCTACCACTTCTGCTGGCAGCTAGTTCCACACTCTCATCACCCTCTGAGTGAAGAACTTCCCCCAGTGTTCCCCTTAAAGAGTTCACCTTTCACATTTAACCCATGACCTCTTGTTCCCAGTGTCACCCAACCTCAGAGCAAAAAGCTGCTTGCATTTACCCTGTATTATCTTCTCTAAATATTTTGCATATGTCAATCAAATCTCCCCTCATTTTTTTTTTATGCTCCCAGGAATAAAGTCCTGACCTATTCAACTTTTACCTATAACTCAAGTCATCTAGTCTGGCAACATCCTTCTAAATTTTCTCTGCACTCTTTCAATTTTATTGACATCTTTCCTGTAGGTAGGTGACCAGAACTGCACAGAATACTCCAAAATAGACCTTGCGAACGTTTTATATAGCTTCAACATAACATCCCAACTGCTGTACTCAACACTTTGATTCATAAAGGCCAATGTGCCAAAAGCTCTCTTTACAAACCTATCTACTTGTGATGCTATCTTCAAGGAACAATGAATCTGTATTCCCAGATCCCTCTGTTCTACCACACCCCTCAGTGCCTGACCACTCACTGTGTCAGGCCTACCCTGGTTTGTGCTCCCAAAATCTAACACCTCACACTTGTCTGCATTAAATTCCATCTGCTATTTTGCAGCAGGTCTAAATCCTGCTGCAAGCTTTGATTGCCTTCCTCACCGTCGACTACACACCCAATCTTAGTGTCATCCGCAAATTTGCTTTCTTTTTCTTTTTAAATCTTTTTATTGAGTAAGTATACAAAAAAGGTAAGCCATATAAACATTAATACAATGTTAAAGTACAATAAAATTCCAAAAGATAACAATACCAAAAAGAAAATACTACAAACAATGTAATTTAAGCATAAGAAACCAAGATAACATAATAGTATACTAGATTTTATATATATCAATGGAAAAAAAAAGAAAAAAGAAAAAAAAACCCCCCAAAAAAAAACCCACCGTGCAACTACCTAAAAGCAAAGCAAAGCAATGGGCTAACTTGAAACCAAACAGAGTTAAACTTAAAATCACGTCCTCAATCCCGACCTCCATTAAAACAGTGAAAAAAAAACAAGAAGGGTAAATATTACATTAAATGAAAATATCGAATAAAAGGTCCCCAAATCTGTTCAAATTTAAATGAAGAATCATAAAGGTTACTTCTAATTTTCTCCAGATTCAAACATAAAATCGTCTGAGAAAACCAAAAAAAGGTAGTTGGAGCATTAAGCTCTTTCCAATGTTGTAAAATACATCTTTTCGCCATTAAAGTAAGAAATGCAATCATTCTACGGGCTGAAGGGGAAAGATTACTAGAAATTTTAGGTAGTCCAAAGATAGCAGTAATAGGGTGAGGAGAGATATCTATATTTAATACCTTAGAAATAATATTGAAAATATCTCTCCAAAAAGTTTCCAAAGTAGGGCAAGACCAAAACATATGAGTTAAAGAGGCTATCTGCCCCGAACATCTATCACAGAAAGGATTAATATGCGAGTAAAAACGCGCTAACTTATCTTTGGACATATGTGCTCTATGAACCACTTTAAATTGAATTAGGGAATGTTTAGCACAAATAGAGGAAGTATTAACTAATTGTAAAATCTGCCCCCAATCATCCACAGAAATGGTAAGCCCCAATTCCTGTTCCCAATCTACCCTAATCTTATCAAATGGAGCTTTCCTAAGTTTCATAATAATATTATAAATCATAGCCGATGCACCTTTCTGACATGGATTAAGGTTAATTATCGAATCTAAAATATATATAGGAGGAAGCATTGGAAAGGAAGAAAGTATAGTACTTAGGAAATTTCTAACTTGTAAATATCTAAAAAAATGTATTCTTGATAAGTTATATTTATTAGATAATTGTTCAAAAGACATAAGGGAACCATCTAAAAATAAATCCAAAAACCGTAAAATACCCTTAGTCTTCCAAGTTTGAAAAGCGCGATCCGTAAAAGAGGGAGGAAAAAATATGTTACCTAAAATAGGAATCGCTAACCCGAATTGATTAAGATCAAAAAATTTTCTGAATTGAAACCAAATGCGCAAAGCATATTTAACTATCGGGTTAGAGACCTGCTTAAGGCGTTTCGAATCAAAAGGAAGAGAGGAACCTAAAATAGAACCAAGTGTATAACCCTGAACAGATTGTAATTCCAATGCTACCCATTTAGGAATAGATAGTATGTCCCGGTCAAGTAACCAAAATTTCATATGTCGAATATTAATAGCCCAATAATAAAATCTAAAGTTAGGTAATGCTAAACCTCCATCTCTCTTAGCTTTCTGTAAATGTATTTTACCCAGTCTCGGATTCTTATTCTGCCAAATAAATGAAGAAATTTTAGAGTCAACTTTATCAAAAAAAGATTTAGGAACGAAAATTGGTAATGCCTGAAACACATATAAAAATTTTGGCAAAAAAAACATCTTAGCTGCTGGCTAATCAATTGAAATCTAATTATGTTAAATCTCAAATCAATCAGATTTATAACCAAAATGATCGATTGATATTGGATCATGTGGGGATTAATCAAACCTTTTGTGATTTTTATTCTTCTTTATATCAATCAGAGTCTCCTCGAGATTCTAAATATATGAATGATTTTTTAGATAAGTTAGACTTCCCTCAGATTTCACAGGATATGTCTTCTTTATTAGATACTTCCATTACAATGGATGAGATTAAGAATGTTATTTTTTCTATGAATCTGGGGAAAGCTCCTGGCCCTGATGGGTTTACCGTTGAATTTTATAAATGTTTTGCTTCTTTATTGATTCCTTGGCTCTATAAGGTTTTTGAGGCTTCTTTGAAACTTGGTAAACTTCCGGAATCTTTTAATAGAGCATCAATTTCTTTAATACTAAAGAAGGATAAAGACCCTGCTCAATGTGCATCTTATAGACCAATATCTTTATTAAATGTTGATTCTAAAGTTTTTTCCAAGTTATTAGCAAATAGACTAGAAAAAGTACTTCCTTCTATTATTTCGGAAGACCAAACGGGTTTTATTAAAGGTCGTTACTCTTTTTATAATATTCGTACATTGTTAAATATCGTTTATACTCCCTCACAAAATGTTCCTGAGTGTGTTATTTCTTTAGATGCCGAGAAAGCTTTTGATAGAGTAGAATGGCCTTATTTATTTAAGGTGCTTGAAATGTTTAATTTTAGCTTGAAATTTATATCCTGGATTAAACTGTTATATCACTCCCCTGTAGCCTCGGTTCGTACTAACTCCTTAAACTCACCTTTTTTTCCTCTCTTTCGTGGTACTCGACAAGGCTGTCCTCTTAGTCCCCTATTATTTGATATTGCATTAGAACCTCTTGCAATTGCTATTCGAGAATCTTCAAATATTACTGGGATAACTCGGGGATTAAAGTCCCATAAATTATCACTCTATGCTGATGATTTACTTTTATATATTTCTAATCCTGAGAGATCCATTCCTGCTGTTTTAGAGTTATTAGCACAATTTGGTCTTTTCTCAGGTTATAAATTAAATCTTAGTAAGAGTGAACTTTTTCCGATTAATAAACATCTTCCCTTATATTATAAATTTCCATTTAAATTGATTAATAATTACTTTTCATATCTTGGGATTAAAATTACTTGTAAACATAAAGATTTATTTAAGACTAACTTTTTACCATTAATAGACCATATTACTCAACTTTCATCTAAATGGTTTCCCTTATATTTAACTTTGATTGGTCGTATTAATGCAGTTAAGATGTTTTTTTTCGCAAATTTGCTGATCCTGTTGACTACTCTATATCGTTTATATGGTTGACAAACAATGACAGACCCAGCACCAATCCCTGTGGCACACCACTAGTCACAAACCTTCAGTCAGAGATACAACTACCTACTACCACTCTCCGGCTTCATTCACAAAGCCAATGTCTAATCCAACTTACCACCTTTTCCTGAATACCAAACAGCTGAACCTTCTTGACCAACCTCCCATGTGGGACCTTGTCAATGACCTTGCTCTAGTTCATATTGATGACCTCAATTGCTTTGCCTTAATCAACTTACGTGGTATTATTCTTGAAAACCTCTATAAGACTGATTGATATGACCTACCATGCACAAAATTACATTGAATATTCCTAATCATTCCCTGTCTATCCAAATACTTGTATTGTATATCTGGTCCCTTAGAATACCTTCTCAAATCTTACCCACTACTGATGTCATGATCACTTGCCCATAATTTCCCACCTTATTTTAGACCCTTTCTTAATGGAACAACATTAGCCATTCTCCAATTCTTCAGCACCTCAGCCGTAGCTAAGATCATTTTAAATATCTCTGCTAGGGGTCCTGCAATTTCTGCACTAGCCTATCACAAGGACTGATGGAACATCGTGTCAGGCCCGGGGGATTTATCCACCCTAATTTACCTCAAGATAGCAAACACCTCCTCCTCTGTAATCTGTACATGGTCCATAACCTCACTGCTGTTTTGCCTCACTTCTGTAGAGCCTATGTCTATCTCCAGAGTAAATACAGATGCAAAATACCCATTTAAGATCTAAATCCATTTATGATTCTCATATATTGATGAAAAGTGGGTTTCTGAGTTACAGTATGAAGGGGAATGACAATGGGTGCATAATTCTGGTGGAGAGTTTTGCTGATGTCTGTACCTAGTTTTAGAAATGCATTGCACAAATATTAGCAAATGAACCTCAATTGTAATAACTGGCAGGTGGTACATAGCTTGCTTCCATTGTCTCTGATGAAATCTAGCAATGTGGGAACAAAAACATCAATAGAGTTTCCAGTATTAAACATTTCCAACGACATAACAGTGGGCTGGAGGAAAGCATATGTTTTTTTAAAATTCAAAAAAAGACAGTACAGACAAGCCGGGAAACTACAAGCTGCTGAACTTGCATCAGTAACATGAAGAACTGGAAACAATTCAAACGGACAGGATTTATGTTTAGGATGTCATTGGGGAGTCGGCATGGTTGTGCAAACAGAAAATCCGGCCTCATAATTTTTGCAGAAAGCAAAACAGTATGTCTAAGGATATGGCAAGGTGTAGATCTGCTGGAAAGTAAAGTGGAGTGGTGGGAGATGGAATTTAATCCATATAAGTATGAGGTTGTGCATTTTGTGAAGTCAAATTCTTGTTAGTGAAGGTAGAAGAGACTTGACCCAGAAGTAGAGCAGCAGAGACAGTTCAGCGATGATCAATAAATTTAATAATAGACTGTGAATATTACAAGCCACGAGGGGCCGCAAAATGAGAGAGAACAGATACTAAACACCACAGGCAATCAGGTAACTGAAGGCTAGGAGCAACTGATTGAGGCTGGCTGGTTAACTGCATGAACAAAGGCTGTGGATGAGAGCTGGGTTTAAATAGGCTGCAGATGATTTGGAAATGAGTGGCAGGTGACACCTGTTGGCTGGGTGGAGTCTGGGAGGCACCTGTCTGTGCAGACCTGACAGGAATCCCCACCCCCCTGCAGCCAGTACCCAACAATCCAGGATGATCCGGATGGGTCCAGTGGAACACCTTGATGAGCAATGGATCCAAGATGAAACTGAATGGTACCCAAGACCTTTCCTCCAGGAAGTACCCTTTCCAGTCAACCAGGTACCGGAACCCCATTCACAACGATGCAAATCCAACAACACGCAAACTGTGTACACTGGACAACCATTCACCTTCATAGGATCCGGGGGTGCAGACTCAGGCGGGTTGAGTGGTCTGTGGACAATGGGCTTAAAGCCGGACAGGTGACAAGTAGGGACTGTGGCAGCTGGAGACAGTAAATGACTGGATTAATGAGATGGGTAAACTGAGAAGGGACTAGTGAACTAGAGTAAGAGCTTGCAGGAGTTGGTGCTCATGGCAGATCTCGGATGGACAGCCAGACACCATCTTCAGGTTGGAGAAGTCCGGCTGGGTGCCACCCGCAGTTGGCCTGGTGGCAGTAGGCATGGTTGGCAGCAAGGATGGCCCTCCGTGCCTTCTTCCAAGCATTCTGGCAGCAGCAAAGTAGGACCTTGGAGGACAGGAACTCAATTGTTAGTTCTTCCATGGGGATCAACAGGGGTTGGTAGTCATGAAGCACTTCAGAGGGGGACATACTCATAGCAGAGAAGATGTGTTGATTATAGGACAATTCGGCCCAGAAGAGATACTTGTTCCATATGGAATGGTTAGAGGCAGTGAAGCATAACAGGAATTTCTCCATTTGCTGACTGGCTCTTTTTGATTGTCCATTGGTCTGCAGATAATAGCCAGAGGACAAAATCACTGAGGTGCAGAGGACAGATCAAAAGGCTCGCCAAGAGCAAGAGATGAATTGTGGGCCACGGTCGAACACAATGTCTTGAGGGAAGCCATGGAGATGAAATATATGTTGGAGAACCCAGGTCTGCCACCTCTACGGCTGATGGAGGTTTGGGGAGGGTAATGAAGTGGGCCAACTTGGAGAACCAGTCTACCACTGTCCTAATCACCATGGCCTGTTTGGAAGGTGGCAAACCCATGATGAAATCCATGGTGATGTGGGATCACTGGTGTCTAGGAAGCTGCAGGGGCCACAGGAGTCAAAATGGCCTCAGACTGGTGGAATTGGACTGAGCACATAGAGTGCAGGCAGCAACGAACTGGCACATCTGCAGTCATAGTGGACCACCAGAACCAGTGATGCAGAAAATCTATAGTCCATCACGCACCTGGATGGCTAGGGAGTGTTAAAGAGTGGGCCCACTCGAGTGCCTCAGAGCACACGGCTGCCGGTTCATACATGCGGTTGTCAGGAGTGTTGGCCAGAGCAGGCTTTGATGCAGGGCCTGATGAATCTGGTTTTCTAGATCCCAGATGATCAGGGTGAGGGTCTTTGAGGATCAAATGATGGGCTGAGGGTTGATCTCAGGGTCAAAATGTCAAGGGCATCCACCTTAGGGCCAATAGGAGATAGTGAAGTTGAATTGCTCAAAGAAGACTGCCAGCGAACCTGACATGTGTTGAGTTGGTGGGTCTGTTGTCTGGATATGAGGTTCTGGCGGTCAGCCCAGATCAGGAAGGACTCAGTGTATTCCATTAGCTAACATCTCCATCCGTTGAAGACCCATTTAATGGTGAATATCTCCCTGTCTCCTACTTCATAACAGTGCTGTGTAGAGTTGAACTTGTGTGAGGAGGAGGCACAAGGTTGTGTCTTCCCATCCAACCTTCACTGGGAAAGGATGGCCCCAGCTCCTACGTCAGGTGCCTCCATTCTACCACAAAAGATCCAGAGGGGTTTTGATGGTGGAGAATGGGAGCAGTGGTGAACCATCTCTTGAGCTTCTCGAAAGCGTGGTCCTTAGCAACAGACCAGTTATCTGTGAGGTAGATGATTTGGTGAAGGAGGTGAGAGGAGCTGTGGTTTTGGATGAAATGGTGGAAGAGTTTGGGGAAGCCCAAGAAGCACTGTATCTGTCTGAGATCTGTATCTCTTCAATGACGCCATACGCTTTCCCTGGGTCCCTGGAGTGAAACGACATAACCCAGGGAAGAAATGACTGGGGTGTGGAACTGGCATTTTTCTAACGCAGTGTAGTTTGTTTTCAAGTAGATACTGAAGGACTGTACGGACATAGCAAACATGGTCTTGGGGTTCCTTGGAGAAGATGAGAATGTCGCCGAGGTAGATGAACACATACCTGTGCAGCACATCTCCGAGCACCTTGTTAATGAAGGTTTGGAAAATGATTTTGGAAAGTCTGAAAGGTATTCATCATGACCAGTAGGAGTTATCAATGCCGACTTTCATTCATCCCCTGGCAGACGTGGATGAAGTTGTACAAGCTACAGAGATCCAGTTTGGTGAAGATCTGGACCCTGCAGAGTGTTTTGAATGCACTATCCTCCAAGGGATGATGGTAGCAGTTCTTAACGGTGACCTTATTGAATCCATGGTAGTCAGTGCAGGAACAGGTACCCTTCTTTTCTTTCTTTTTGACAAAGAAGAATCCTGCACTGGCTGGGGACTGAGATGGTCAAACAAAGCCATGCTGTAGTGCTTCAGCAATGTAGTCATTCACAGTTTGGGCATCAGGAGGGGAGAGGAAGAACAGACAAACTCAGGTGTAATGACCTCTTCTGGCCTGTGCAGAGAGGCAGAAATCATTGGGCTCCCAGGTTTTTAGAGTACCTGAATTTATTTATTCTTGTCTTAACGAGGGTTGTTAATCCCTGATGTTCTGTCCTTAATCTTGTTAAATTGATTTTGACTGGCATGAGTTTTCTGCATTCTCTAATTATTTAAGTGGACTCCAGATTAGTATTTATTCTTGGGGCCTAGCTCTTGGAACTCTTATGGTCACCATCTCCAAATGGGAGTCTGGTTTTCCTTTGCATTTGGGTTCAGTCTTTGCCAGTGCAAACTGTGACATCAGGGAGGGGTACTACCTGTGAGGAGGTTGACCATGCATTTGTGTGTTCTGTGAATTGGCCAGGTGCTGACTTCCCTTATACTGAAGGCAATGGCTAAATTGTGCTATTTCTGTTGAAGTTAGATGAGGTTGAGGGCTTCCTCTATCTCTACAGATCTGCAGAGTGAAACTCACTGAGGTTGCAAGCAGGTGTTCTGGTAGTTGAGTCCTCAACTCAGCAGTGCACAGGATGACCAGGTGAAATGAGGGCCATGTGTGGAGACCCAAGATGGGAGGAGTGTTGGCTGGATTGATAAGGAGTAATTGAATAGGCTTGTGGTGTTCTCCAATGCTAATATGCACTGGCTGTGTGCACGTTCTGTTCATCCCAGACCCCAAGGGACATCCGTCAATGGCTGCGATGCAGAAGGGGTGAGAGATGGGCTTGATAGGGAGTCCACACTGCACACACCAAGTCCAGTCCGGAAAGCTGCCTGCTGTGCTAGAATCCACCAGAGCCTCCTGCACACATAGAGCCATCAGGGTGTGGAAGAGAACAGGGAGAGTGAGTCAGGCTATGGTGCTGGAACGAGGGGCTGCGGGAGCTTACCAGATAGAAGGCACACCATCTTTACCTGGTGGTGCTGTTTTTTCAGACACAGTGGGCATTTAATACGTGAGTGAATGGCCGCTCTGCGGTAAGTGCCCAAGTTGCTTCTCCACCGACATATACACATTCTTGGGGGGGGGCGGGGGAGGGAGAGTTTAATGGAGCTCTCCCTAACTGCATGGAGGCATAGCTGGGAACAGAACTGGGAAATTCTGGCTGGTGATCTGCAGGGCCATTCTGTAAGACACTTCTCAATCCAGAGGGCCAGAGTGATGAGGCTTTTAAGGTCAAGGGGCATCTCTCGGGTAGCAAGCTTGTCTTTCAACCACTTCAAGAGGCCTGATGGTCATGTACCAGTAGTGTTTTTGCATTCCATCTGCGAGGGTCTTGAATTCTACAGTGTAATCCAGCACCGAACGTGAGCCTTGCTCAGAAACCCTGCAAATCTCTGCAGTAAGTTCCTCATATTTATTGCAAATGGTGGTTTTATTGTGCCAGTTAACAGTTGCCTGGGTCACAGCTCACCCACTTGAGAGAAATGACAAAGGTAATCTTGGCTCTGTCTGGAACATAGAGAGATGGTTCGAGCTCAAAGTGTAAGGCACACCGGGACAGGGAGTTGCAGCACTGAGTTGTGGATCGCTTGAACCATTCAGGCATCAGAATCTGGAGCTCTGAGGGATGAGGTTGACAAGTTGCTGTAATGAGACGGAGAGCCTGTGGAGAGTCGATGGTCAATAGTTCACTGCTGCTTCTGGATCATGTATTCATGTTGGCTGAAGACCTAATTTAGCCAAGAGTCTACTGGGTCAATCACAAGTTCACCCATCCTGTCTGGGAATCTAGAGGAGGCTTGACCCATAAGAAGAGACTGTTCATAGATGAATGCTAACTTTAGTAATAAACCGCAAAATAATATGCTATAAAGAGCCACAAAATGAGAGAGAGAGCGCAGATACTAAACACCAGAAGCAACAAGGTAACTGAAGACTGGGAGCAACTGGTTGAGGCTAGCTGGTTTGATGGTGAACAAGGACTGTGGGTGAGAGCTGGGTTTGAATAGGCTGCAGGTGATGACTTGGAAGTGAGTGGCAGGTGACTCCTGTTAGCTGGGTGGAGACTGGGACCTCCCTGCCTGTGCAGGCTGAACAATTCTGGCGGGATATACAGAGTAAATTATAGGAACCTAAGGAGTGTTGATATAAAGAAAGGCCTCTGGCTATAATCCTTATTTCCCTGAGAATGGTGACACAGGAAGAAGACATTTGGTGTGTTTGCTTTGAAAGGCTGAGATATTGAGTATAGGAGATGGGATTTTAAATTTGCAGCTGTACAAAACACTCATTTAGCCGCGCTTGGGCAGTCCTAGTCCCTACACCACAGAAAGGATGTGGTAGCTTGAGAGTGAGTACTGTAGAGGTTCAGCTGCATATTGCCTGGAATGGAGTGCTTTCATCTCAAGGAGATGTAGGATAGGCTGGGTTTGATCTCGCTGAAATATTGGAGGCTAAGGGGTGATCTTATAGAGGTTTATGAAAACATAGGTAGGGTAGATGGTCAGCCATTTTTCCCAGAATAGTGGATTGTAGAATGAGAGTGCACAGCATTCAGGTGAGAATTGAAATTTAAGGGAGATCTGAGGGCTCTGCTTTTCCTATTGTTGCTGGTGTTCATATGGAATGGGTTGTCTGAGGTAAGTACATGAATGGGAAATAAATGGAGGAATACCGACCTATTCACCAATTTTAATGCAGGTGAATGGGATTAGTGTTCTTTGGCATCACAGTTGGCATGGATGGCATGGGTTAAAGGCCCTGGTTGAGTGCTTCATGACTCTGAACAGAGAGATTATACTACAACTGAAGAGGTGAGCCAGATCATATTGCCTTAATAGCTCAGTGTTTTTAACTTCACTTAATATCCTTTGGTAGATGTCTTTATTTGGAAATTTAAAGTTATTCTTTGTCTATGCCAAGCAAAGCTTTATTCACTGCATACATGTATGCATGATTATATTCTGATTACTTATTCCAAATCTACTTCAGGAATTGGAAGGGAAGTGACAATTTGTTCAAACGATCATACCAATAGGTTGTTTCTTACAATATCTACATTATTAACCACATCTACCAAGCATTTTTTTTTCATGCTCAGGGCATTTGGGGTGTTCACCATGTGAAGCACTGGTGCTGGTTGTACTTTTCACTTGAGGAACTCAAGTTGGAAGGAGGTACAGAAAAGTATAATATTTAGAGCAAATTCAACGTGCACTAGCTTACAGGACGAATTTGACAATACTGCTTGTGTGCAAATTAGAAAGTTATGACAAAGAGCTTGAATTTACAAAATGCTTAAAAAGCTTTTCGATGTGCTAGCAGATTTCACAGCCAAAATAAAATCAAATGAAAGCTAATTAAGAACATTGTAAGAAGTCATGATGCAAAGAGTTAAGTATTGAGGAGAAGCAGTCATTTCTTAAAGAGTGAAGACAGCGTACAGTATTTACTCTCTGGTTTTGCGGGTTCTGAGGTAGAGAATGAAACAACCTTGCAAACTGCAGATTCCTTCACAGGAACAGATGGTGGCTAATAGTGGGCAGTTTGGAAGATGCTCCATTGCTTCTCCCAGTTACAGAGCTTCCGTGTGCTCCTAAGCATAGCCTCAAGATTCTCAACACTACCTTCAATTCTCAGTCTCCACTTTGGCAGTTCTCAGCAAATCTTTGGAACACATGGCCTACCGGGCAGTGAAAATCACTGTCCTCTTCTGAGGCTCGAACTACCTATTGCAAGTATCTCAAGTCATTAGAATATTTTCCTCACAAATTCCAATGAATTTGTGGGGAAAAAATAAGCCAGCCAACATCCATATCCTGTCCAAAGCCACACTGATGACCTAACCACACACAGTCAGCTCCATTGGCCAAACTTCAGACTCCAAAATAGATACTTTGTTCTAGACTGTTACAAGAAGAGATGTTTGGGTGTTCAGCGACAAAGATTCAAGAATGTGCTCAAAGCTTTCTTGCAGAAAAAAAAACATATTTGCTCACAGGTCCTTGACCATCCAAAGTGGAGAAGGAGTTTTCAGCATGGCAGTAAGAAGCTCAATCCATGCATCAGAAACTGACAAAAATCCTATTGAATTAGTCCTATCCTATGACACACCTGACCGATCCTAGAACACTATTAGACCATATGATATAGGAGCAGACTCAGGATATCGATCAGTTAATATCACTGGCATATGTCATGAAATCTGTTGTTCTGTGAAAGCAATACATTGCAATGCCTAATATGAAAAGCCATAAATTACAATAAGAAATATACATAGTTAAATAATTAGTGCAAAAAGAGAGAAAAAAGTAGTGAGATAGTGTACATGGGTTCATAATCCCTTCAGAAATGTGATGGTGGAGGGGAAGAAGCTGTTCCTAAAACGTTGATTGTTTGTCTTCAGGCTCCTTTACCAATTAACAATGAGAAGAGGGCATGTGCTGGGAGATGGGGTCCTTATGATGAATACTACCTTTTTGAGGTATCACATTTTGAAGTCTGCTCTGCCATTCCATCATGGCTGATTTATTATCCCTCTCAAACCCATTCTCCTGCCCTCTCCTCCTAACCTTACTAATCAAGAACCTATCACCTCCACTTTAAAAATACCCAATGACTGGCCTCCACAGCCATCCGTGGCAATGAATTCCACAGATTCACCACCCTCTTGCTAAGGTAATTCCTACTTGGTTCCATTCCAAAGGGATTTCCTTGTATTGGAAGGCTGTACCCCTAATACTATACTCCACAACCATGGGCAACATCCTCTCCATTTCCACGCTGTCTAGGCCTTTCAATATACAATAGATTTTAATCAGATCCCCCCTCCTCCTTTTAAATTCCAGTGAGTAGGGGACCAGAGCCACCAAAAGGTCCTCATGGTAACCCTTTCTATCCTGGGATCATTCTCATGGACCTCCAATGCCAGCGTATCTTTTCTTAGATAACTACTCATAATAGTCCAATGCCTTAATAAAGACTCAGTATTACATCCTTGCTTTTATAATTCTAGTCCTCTCAAAATGAATGCTAACATTGTCTTTGTCTTCCTTATCACTGACTCAACCTGCATGTTAACCTTTAGAAATCCTGCATAAGGACTCCCAAGTCCCTTTGCATCTCTGATTCCTGATTTTGTTCTCCATTTAGAAAATAGTCTTCACCTTTATTCCATCTACTTAAGTGCATGACCACACATTTCCCTACACCGTATTCCATTTGCCACTTCTTTGTCCATTCAGCTGATCTGTCTCAGTCCTTCTGCAAACTCCCTGCTTCCTCAGCACTTCCTGCCCTGACCTATCTTTGTGTCATCTGCAAACTTGGCCACAAAGCTATCAATTCCATCATCCAAATCATTGACATATAATGTGAAAAGAAGCAGCCCTATCCCTGATCCCTATAGAAACCACTAGTCACTGGCAGCCAACCAGAAAAGGCCTCCTTTGTTCCCACTCTTTATCTCCTGCCAGTCATCCAATCTTTTATCTATCCTAGTATCTTGGGCATGCAGGCCCCATATTGGGCTCATCAGTGGAAGCAAAATACATTATAACCAAGGGATGACTTCAGACAATGCCTCAGAATGGGAGTTGGAGCTAGAGTGAGCATATACAAGCACCAGAACACAATTAACATTTCACTAAGTTTGCCTGACTTCATCTGGCACTGACTATACAAAATGCTGGTGAGGAATGTATTGATGTTATTTTAGAAAAAAATAAAATTATATATTGTTTGCCTATGGTTTGCTGGATGGTGTCAGTACAGGGGTGCTCAAAGCCTGTGCCCCTCAGCTATGTGGAGTACTTTGCCATGTATTCAACCTGAGCCTGAGGCTCCAGAGGGTTCCTGTACTGTGGAAGACGTCCTGCCTCATCCCTGTGCCGAAGACGCCACACCCCAGCAGCCTCAATGACTACAGACCAGTGGCATTGACCTCCCACATCATGAAGACCCTGGAGACACTTGTGCTGGAGCTGCTCCGTCCTATGGTCAGGCCACACTTAGATCCCCTCCAGTTCGCCTACCAGCCCTGTCTTGGAGTTGAGGATGCCATTGTCTACCTGCTTAACCGTGTCTATGCCCACCTGGACAAGCCAGCGAGCACTGTGAGGGTCATGTTTTTTGACTTCTCCAGTGCGTTCAACACCATCCGCCCTGCTCTGCCGGGGGAGAAGCTGACAGCGATGCAGGTGGATGCTTCCCTGGTGTCATGGATTCTTGATTACCTGACTGGCAGACCACAGTACGTGTGCTTGCAACACTGTGTGTCCGACAGAATGATCAGCAGCACTGGGGCTCCACAGGGGACTGTCTTGTCTCCCTTTCTCTTCATCATTTACACCTCAGACTTCAACTACTGCACAGAGTCTTGTCATCTTCAGAAGTTTTCCGATGACTCTGCCATAGTTGGATGCATCAGCAAGGGAGATGAGGCTGAGTACAGGGCTACGGTAGGAAACTTTGTCACATGGTGTGAGCAGAATTATCCGCATCTTAATGTGAAAAAGACTAAGGAGCTGGTGGTAGACCTGAGGAGAGCTAAGGTACCAGTGACCCCTGTTTCCATCCAGGGGGTCAGTGTGGACATGGTGGAGGATTACAAATACCTGGGGATACGAATCGACAATACACTGGACTGGTCAAAGAACACTGAGGCTGTCTACAAGAAGGGTCAGAGCCGTCTCTATTTCCTGAGGAGGCTGAGGTCCTTTAACATCTGTCGGACGATGCTGAGGATGTTCTACGAGTCTGTGGTGGCCAGTGCTGTTGTTTGTTGTTTGCTGTTGTGTGCTGGGGCAGCAGGCTGAGGGTAGCAGACACCAACAGAATCAACAAACTCATTCGTAAGGCCAGTGATGTTGTGGGGATGGAACTGGACTCTCTGACGGTGGTGTCTGAAAAGAGGATGCTGTCCAAGTTGCATGCCATCTTTGACAATGTCTCCCATCCACTACATAATGTACTGGGTGGGCACAGGAGTACATTCAGCCAGAGACTCATTCTACCGAGATGCAACACAGAGCGTCATAGGAAGTCATTCCTGCCTGTGGCCATCAAAATTACAACCCCTCCCTTGGAGGGTCAGACACCCTGAGCCGATAGGCTGGTCCTGGACTTATTTCCTGGCACAACTTACATATTACTATTTAACTATTTATGGTTTTATTATTATTTATTATTTATGGTGCTACTGTAACGAAAACTAATTTCCCCCGGGATCAATAAAGTATGACTATGACTATCAATGTACTTGGAAAGGTGTAATCTCACAGTCCTCTTTTAGACAAATTTACAAAGCTAATTGATGAAGGTAGAGTGATGGATGTGGTATATGTAGGTATAAAGTAAGGTGTTCGACAAGGTACCTTGTGGTAAGCTCATTCAGAAAGTCTGAAGGTATGGGATCCAGGGAATCTTGGCTGCATACATTTGGAATTGGCTTGCCCATAAAAGGGAAAGGGCAGTAGTAGATAGATGGTATTTAGCCTGGAGGTCAATGACCAGTGTTCTGCATGGATCTGTTCTGGCACCCCTTGGAGATTTTTATTAACGACTTAGAAGAGGAAGTGGTAGGTTAGGTTAGTAAGTTTTCAGACGACACCAAGGTTAGTGGTTACAATGAAACGTTAATAGGAAGCAGAGCTGGGCTGTGGGCAACCAGTGCCTTTTCCCCAGGGCGGTAATGGCGAATACAAAAGAACATACTGAGGACATACTTTTAAGAAAATTGGAAGAAAGTACTTGGGGGGCAGATATTGTCAGAAGTTTTCTTTATACAGAGAGAGGTAGGTGCATGGAATGCACTGCAAGGGGTGGTGGTGAAGGCAGATAAATTAGGGACATTTAAGAGACTCTTAGGCACATGGATGAATGAAAAATAGATGATTATGTGGGAGGGAAGGGTTGGATTGATCTTGAAGTAAGTTAAAGGATCAGCAAAGCATCATGGGCCAAAGGGCCTATACTGTTCTGTACTATGTTCTATGTACGGCACAGAAATCTTTAAAAGACGTGATTGTTCATTGTTCTATACCAATGTCTGCACCAATGCTTGCACCTAGAAAAATTATGTAACTGCAGAGAATTGTGCCACATGAATCTGCAATAACTCTTGTGGAAAATAGGGCACAATCCAGTCTTAACAATGACCACAACATCAGACATCTAGATTTGGCACTATTCCAAATGGTCCATAGAGGTTAAATCAGTTTCCTGTGCCAAAGGGCAGTCTAGTCCTAATACTGAGATCATTAAACTAGCATCTGATCTTTCCTGAAGTCAATTTTGCAATTTAAGAAATCAGCCTTCATTGTTTTTTTTCGCTTGCAGCACAGCAGTTAGAATTATTTTTGAAGTTAAGTACAAAGATTATTTAATTTATGAGTGGCAAGTTAGCAAACCTATTAGTGTAAGACTTTACAGCTCCAGCGATCAAACTTTCAGTTCAATTCCAAACGCTGTTTGTAAGAAGTTCTCCCCATGACAATGTGGGTTTCCTCCAGGTGCTCTGGTTTCCTCCCACATTCCAAAGATGTTAGGGTTAGTAGGTTAATTGGTCACGTGGGGATAATTGGGTGTTGCGGGCTCATTGGGCTGAAATTCATAAACTCTGCACTAGATTATACAAAGTTGAAACATTTACAAGGGAGAAAGTTGCACAAAGTTGATACCTAATCATTTTGCTAACTTGAATCAACAGAGGAAAGCCTATATTCATGAAAACATATTAATGATTATTTCAACTTTAATTTTTTTAACTCAGAAATTGCTTAAGAACAAAGATATTCAGAGCAATCAAGTCAGTAGCTCAATGATCATAAATCTTTTCAGAGCAGCTTTTCTTAGTATGAACTGCTGAATAATTTATAGATAGATATCATGCTGTAGCCTCAGTTTTGTTTGCTTAAGAATCCTCATTCACCACACAACTAGCACATTACTAGCAATGGGCAAGATCCAAGAGAGCTAGGAAGTGGCAAGTGTCTCCTCCTTCAAGAAAAGAAATAGAGATTATCCAGGTAATTATAAGTAAGCCACTGAGCCTCATGTAAGCAGTAGGGAAATTATTGGAGAGGATACTGAGGGAAAGGATTTATGCGCATTGGAAAGACATAGGGACAGTCAGCATGGTTTTGTACGGGGCAGGTTATGCTTTCCAAATTTTATCCAGGAGGTTACAGAGAAGATTGATGATGGTAAGGCATTTGATAAGGTCCCAAGTGATAGACTGAATCAGGAGATGAAAATAGGAGGGAGCCAGGGTCAATGGCAAATTTGGAATCAGACTGACTTGCTCACAGAAGATAGAGAGTAGAGGTTGAAGCCTGTATTTCTGGGTGGCGATCAGCGGAGATCTGCAAGGATCAGTGCTGGGATCTCCCTTGATTGAGATATATATATCAGTAATTCAGATGAAAATGTAGATGGGTGGATTAGCAAGTTTGTGGATGACACCAAGATTGCTGGAGTTGTGGACAGCGTTAAGGACTATGAAAGAATGCAGCAGGATATAGATCAATTACAGATATGGGCAGACAAGTGGCAAATGGAGTTTAATCCATGCAAATGTGAAGTGCTGCACTTGGGATGGAGGGGGGCAAATGACAGGAGAAAGCATACAGTTAATACTTTAAATACCAATGAGTGGCAGAGGGATTTTGGGGTTCTGCCTGATGGCTCACTGAAAGTAGCTAGGCAAGTGAATAAGGTGGTCAAGGAGACATATGGCATGCTTGCCTTTCTGGTGTGGGGGGTTAAGTATAAGAGTAAGTAAATCATGCTGCAAATATATAAAACTTCAGTCAGACTGTATTTGGAGCATTGTGTGCATTTCTGGTTACCCCATTATAGGAAGGATATGGAGACTGTGGAGAGGGTGTGGAAACAACTTACCAGGATGCTGCTTGGTTTAGAGGGGATGAGCTATAAATGTCAGACAAACTAGCATTGCTCTCCCCTGAATGCCAGAGGCTAATGGGAGACCTGATTGATAGAGGTTTTTAAAAGTTATGGGAGGAAATCCTAAGAAAGACCATCAGAATACTTTCTCCAGGATAGAAATGCCAAACACCAGAGGACATACATCTAAGGTTCGACAGGAGAATTTATAGGCAATGTGAGGTGTGAGATTTTTATGTAGAGAGTGATTGGTGCCTGGAGTAAGTTATCAAGGATAGAAGTGGAAGCAAGCAGTTAGGTAGAGTTTCAGAGGCTTTTAGATAGAAACATGAATATGAAGGAAATTGCTCTCTGTATGGTACTGCCCTGGCTGCATATCACATGCACAGCTTGAAGGCAACATCCATGGTTGACCCCAACCAATGGAGGTCTCGGAGACATAGGAATGATATACAAGAGGAGGACATTTCATAGAAATTGGCATCAGATCACACAACGTTTTGGGCTAAATGGCTTGCTCGGTGCTATACTGTTCAACAGCACGTTCTACATTCTATAATGTCCTTGACCACTTGGTACGAAACTGAGATGGTCCTGACATTTCAAACTAGATGCTATTATGTACACACTGTGCCACCTAAACTATATAGTATTAGAACAGCAAAATTTGCTCCAAGATATAGGTTTTAACGATAATAATAAAGGATGAAACATCAACACATTCAAAATAGCAGCAGGAGCAGGCCATTTGCTCTTAGAACCCGCTGATCAAATATCTCAATACCATCTTTCCGCTCTGTTTCCATAATGGCTTGTGAAGAGGAAGTAAAGAGAAGACCACATTTAGGGAGGAAATTCCAGAGTTAGGGGTGAAGCTACTGGAGCACGTCTACCAATAATGGAGCAGTTAAAACCGGAATTAGCAAGATTCCAGAGTTTGGAAAACCACAGCTTATAAGAAAGGAAGAGGATGCAGAGATCAGGATGGCTAAGGTCACAACTCGGATAGGAAAACTCAGATAGGAATTTTTAAATTGTTTGGAGTAGTTAATCAGCTTAGTTATAATGAGTGAATGGAACTTTAGTAATTTGCTACTCATGAGACCACTGTATAGGCTGCCAGCCACTGCCATCTGAGAGTTCTAGTATATCAGATAGAGCAAATGTTTAACACCAATATACTTGATACCACAGTCAATTAGCCCATCTTGATTCAGTGATCCTGAGAGACCGTTTTCCTCTCTTCCAACACTGTAACTATCAATTTTTTTCCAAAGTGATGCCGAGAAAGCTGCCACCATTGCCTCATCTGGAAGTTTATTCTGCATGACTGTCATTCTCTTTTTAAGGAAGGGTCTCTGGTCCCAAGCTGAAAGTATTATTCTGAAGTTTGAATGTGAGTTCTTTTGTTCCGTTGATGAACTAGGCAGATACTTTTATTTTGCATCTTCATGGCACTGTTCCTAATATATGAATATATCGCTTGTTCAATGAGAAATACTTTGTTCTAGTTATATCTGAAGCAAATCTAATCATTGCATTTTCTTATTAATAACTAGCTACCTTATGTCTGAGCAGCCCAACATTAAATGGCTCTGCTGATTGTCATTTTGGATTTAAGAACATATTGAACATTTCACAGAAAGCTATGGAAGTGCTGGTTAAATAGATACCAGATGGCAGGCATGGACTGGGAACTCTGTTTCTGTGTTACAGAACTCTATTCCTTTCTCAATTTCTCCTTTAGCCACCTCATTTCATAAGAATGGGTAAAAATTCCTTCTACTTCTTGCGAATGCCGGAAGTTCGAGAGTGTCAGGGGGCAGAATTGAGTGAAATTGCCATTGCTAGGGAGAAGGTGCTTGGGAAACTGAAAGGTCCGAAGGTAGATAAATCATCTGAACCAGATGGTCTATACCCTACGGTTCTGGAAGAGTTGGTGAAGACATTGTGGAGGCATTAGTAATGATCTTTCAAGAATCAATAGATTCTGGCATGGTTCAGGAGGACAGAAAGATTGTCAGAAGGGACAGAGGTGGAAGAAAGGAAATTACAGGCCAGTTAGTCTGACCTCAATGGTTGGGAAG
Organism: Mobula hypostoma; assembly: GCF_963921235.1. Lineage (NCBI taxonomy): Eukaryota > Metazoa > Chordata > Chondrichthyes > Myliobatiformes > Myliobatidae > Mobula > Mobula hypostoma. The sequence goes on along the minus strand of NC_086102.1, from coordinate 67,371,138 downwards.
ATGTTGGAGTCAATTGTTAAGGATATGGTTTCAGGGTACTTGGAAGCACATGATAAAATGGACCAAAGTCAGTATAGTTCCTTAAGGGAAAATCTTGCCTGGCAAATCTGTTGAAATTCTTTGGAAAAATAACAAGCAGGATAGACAAAGGAGAATCAATGGATGTTGCATACTTGGATTTTCAAAGGGCCTTTGACAGGGTGCCATACATAAGACTGCTTGACAAGTTAAGAGCCGGTGGTATTACTGGAAAGATACTAGCATGGATAGACCATTGGCTGATTGGCAGGAGGCAAAGAATGGGAGTACAGGGAACCTTTTCTGGTTGGCCTCCAGAGACTAGTGGATTTTCAGAGAGGACTATGTTGGGACCGCTTCTTTTTACATTAAATGTCAATGATTTGGATGATGGAATTGATGGTTTTGTGGCCAAGTTTGCAGATGATACAAAGATAAGTAACGCTGAGACAGCAGAGAGGCTGCAGAAGGACTTAGGCAAATTAGGAGAATGAGCAAATTAGTGTCAGATGGAATACAGTATCAGAAAGTGTATGGTCATGCACTTTGGAAGAAGAAATAAAAGCAAAGGCTATTTTCTAAATGGAGAGAAAATTTTAAAATCCAAGATGCAATGGGGCTTTGGAGTCCTCATGCAAAGTTCCCTAAAGGTTAAATTGCAGGCTGAGTCTGTGGTGAGGAAGGCAAATGCGATGTTCAAATTCATTTTGAGAGGACTAGAATATAAAAACAAGGATGTAATGCTGAGGCTTCATAAAGCACTGGCAAGGCTTCACCTGGAGTATTGTGAGCAGTATTTGGCCCCCTATCAAAGAAAGGATGTGTTAAAATTGAAGAGGGCTCAGAGGAGGTTCACGAGAATGATTCGGGAATGAAAGGGTTACCATATGAAGACCTATGAATGGCTCTGGACCTGTATTCACTGAAATTCAGAAGAGTGAGGGGATCTTATTAAAACCTTTAGAACGTTGAAAGGCCTCAATAGAGTGGATGTGGAAAGAATGTTTCCTATGCTGTAGGAGTCCCGGACCAGCATCACAATAAGTTACGTTCATTTAGAACAGAGATGAAGAGGAATTTCCTCAGCCAGAGAGTGGTGACTGTGGAATTTGTTGTCAAAGGCAGCTGTGGTGGCCAAGTCATTGGGTATACTTAAGGCAGACATTGATAGATTCTTGATTAGTCAGGGCATGAAGGGTTATGGGGAGAAGACAGGAGATTGGAGCTGAGAGGGAAATGGATCAGCCATGATGAAATGGCCTACTTTTGTTCCTATATCTTATGATCTTGTGGTCTATTCTCTGTTTGTCGGCAATTCAAACCTAACAAGATAATGAAATTGCTCAGAATATTATTCTTTACTTATATTGAACCACACTAAATTTGAGCAGTGTTCCAAACTGGATCTACGGACTGCATACAACTGGGTCTGGATCTGCCGGGGGCTCAGTGGAGCACGGCATATAGAACACCCAATGGCCACTAAAAAATGCATAATTATTCCATTCAGACTTTCCAACAGCCCAGCCACTTTCCAAGCCTTTATTAACAACATCCTCCGAGATATGTTACACAGGTATGTTTTCGTCCACCTCAACGACACACTCATCTTCTCAAAGGACCACGTCTGTCACATCCATTCAGTCGTTCTGTGTCTCCTCTGAAACCAACTGTTCTGCAAGTTAGAAAAATGCCAGTTCCACACCTGAGTCATTCACTTCCTGGGTTATATCCTTTCACCCCAAGGCATAACCATGGACCCTAGCAAGTGCATGCTCTCATTTAATAGCCCCCGCCCTGCTTCCTCAAACTGCTACAGAGCTTCTTAGGCTTCTCCAACTTCTACTGCCATTTCATCCAACACTACAGCCAAATCACCACTCTTCTCACCTCCCTCACCAAGTCACTTACCTCACGAATAACCTGCTCTGCTGCCACGGACCACGCTTTCAAGAAGCTCAACAGACACTTCACTACCGCCTATTTTCTGCCATCCGATCTCCTCCAGACTTTCTACAGTAGATGTAAACATATTTTCCGTGGACACTGGAGCCATTCTCTCCCAGTGAGGACTGCACGCGAAGACATACCCTGTGCCCTCATCTCACCCAAGTGCAACTCTGCACAGCACCATTATGCAGTAGAAGACAGGGAGCTACTCGCCATCTAAAGGGCCTTGGAGAAAAGGAGTCATTGGCTGATGGGAAACATCAAGCCCTTCCAGAACTGGACTGGACACCATAGCCTCATATCGAGACAATACACTCAACCCAGGTCAGGCTCACTGGGTCCTCTTCTTTGAGCAATGAACTTCAACAGCTCCTACTAATCCAGCTTCAAGAACAACTGAGACGGGCACCCTGTCATGACAGTTTGACCCAGCTTAAATGGAGATCGACCCTCTGCCCATCATTCCATCCTCACAGATACACATCCCGACCATCTGAGATCCTGAGATCCTAAGAACCAGATCACCAGGCTCTACAGCACAGGCCTGCTCCGGCCATCACCGTTGACAACTGTATGTATGTGCCAGTGGCTGTGCGCTCTGAGGCACTCCAAAGGGTCCACCTCTCACCCCTCTCCAGCCATCCAGGTGCACAACAGAATCAAGATTTTCTGCAATTCCAGTTCTCGTTGCCCATCCTAATCATAGATGTATGCCAGTTCATTGCTGCCTGCCCTCAATATGCCTGGTCCAATTCCTCCAACCTACTGCTTTCCAGGCTTCTGCAACCCCTACCAGTCCCTCGACACTGGTGATCCAACATCACATGGATTTCATCACAAGGTTTCCACCTTCCAATGAGGCCATGGTAATTAGAACAATGGTGGATTGTTTCTCCAAGGCAGTCCACTTCATTGCCCTCCCCAAACCTCCGTCAGTTGCTGAGCCAGTGGACCTGCTTCTCCAGCATGTAGTTTCACCTCCACATCTTCCCTCAGGACATTGTGTTGGACCAGCGCCCACTATTCATCTCCCATTCTGGTGAGCCTTCTGTTCCCTCCTCCGCATCTCAGTAAGTTTGTCCTTAAGCTATCATCCACAGGCCACCAGGCAGTCAGAAAGAGTCAGTCAGCAGGTGGAGAAGTTTCTGCGATGCTCTAATACTTCCACACGGAAGAGATATCTGCTTTGGGCTGAGCTGTCCCACAACTTACACACTTCCTCAGTCAAAGGTATGTCAACCTTTGAAATGCTTCATGACTACCAACCCCCATTGTTCCTCATGGAGGAGTCAACAGTGGAGGTTCTGTCCACCAGGGTCCTGGTTCGTTGATGTGGGAATGCTTGGAAGAGGGCATGGAGGACCATCCTAGCTGCCAAGTGCATCTACTGCTGCCAGGCCAACTGCCAGAGGCACCCAGCCAGACTACACTGGCCCGGGGACTGCGTTTGACTGTCCACTTGAGATTTGCCCCTGTGCATTGACTCCTGTATGCTCTCACCCCAGTTCATTGGTCCCTTCAAGATTACCTATTGCATTTATACAGTCACTTACTGTCTCCAGCTGCTACCTTCCCTCAGGATCACACCTACCTTCCACATGTCCCGCCTCAAGTCCATTGTCTATGTACCACTCAATCCACCTGAGCTGTCGGGTGCCGGCTGTACGAGGTGGGGTCCTGCCAGGCCTGCACAGGCAGGCACCTCCCAGTCTCCACTCAGCTAACAGGAGTCATCTTCCACTTATTTCCGATGGCCTGCAGCCTATTTAAACCACACTCTCCTTCCTAATCCTTGTTCACTCATTGAACCAGCCAACCTCAACCAGTTGCCCCTCGCCTTCATTTGCCTGAGGTGTTTTATACTTGTTCTCTTTTGTTTTGTAGCCTATTATTTTGCAGTGGGTTATTAAATTTATCATGGTAACCCTAATCTTAAATCATCTCCATTGCTCTGCTTCTGGTTGAAGCCTCCTCTACATTTCCTGGATCATATACTGGCACACAACAGAATCCTTTTACAGCTGGAATTTTAAAATTATGTACTGAATTCTGCAGTTATAATTGACACCAGCATTTTCTTCAAGATTTATTCAATTAACTAAATTCAAACTCTCCAGCTTGTATGCTGTAATATAAATTTTTGTGTCTGGATCATTAGTCAAGATGTTTGGATTATACAGTTCATTATAATAATCACTTTGCCATTGCACTCAATTAACAGGTATGTATAACAGATAAAAGCTTAGTGGGTAAGAGATAGCTTATTTAGTGAAGCGTGCATTAAAGTATGATTAGTTTGGCTGTAGGGCATTAGACACTTCGAAATTTATAGCATAAGAATGGGGCAACCACTCAACCAATCACATCTATGTGGGCCATCAAGCATGTATTTAGACTAATCACACTTTCTGGTGCCCAATTATCTTGCTTCAAGTGTTCAAACGGATACTTTTTAAATGTGGTGAAAGTTTCTATCTCCACCACTCTTTAAGACCGCATGTTCCTAACACCGATCTTCTAATCCTTCCACTATCCTGCCTAGTTATCATCCTTGCTGCCAAAATATTTCTCACAAAGACTGTATTTCTCTAATTCTCCATCCTTAGAAATATTTGTGTGACTCTTCTGAATCCTCTCACATGCCATCATATCCTTGATGTAATATGGTGACTAAAACATGCATAATTCTTGCTCTGTGGTCTAAATAATATTCCCAGAAAGTGCAGAACTACAGCTGTACTGTTGCCTCCAAGGTCTCAGGCTGTAAAGACAACTACCAGATGCTTCTAATATACCTAACTTGTTAGCTACATATCAGGATTCCTTAATTCCATTAGAATTCTCAGATCTATATTATTTATTGTGTATTCCCTTGCCTTGCTTTTGCTCCCATTGAATAGTCATAGAGAGACATTACTGACAGTTTGTTTGCATTGAGCACAATTCCTAAGAGCGAAAGACTTGCTTGTCATAATGAGTTACTGTAAATATAATACTTTGAAGCTGAACCACAAGATAAATATTCCTTTTCATTCTCCTAAGTGACAATTTATTTCTCAAGTCTGGAATGGTTAAAGTAGCCTTAAAAGCATACAACTTGCAATAATGTAGAATTTTTTAAGATACAGTTGTCACCTGATTCTAATAGAATAAAATGAACAAGTCTCATTCCTCTCGTTTAATGGTTCTAGCCAATGGGCTGAACATCCAGACTCATTCATATCTATTAACACAACTCAGCCCCTCTATGAAGAAATTAGCATGTAAGCCAAGGTGCCAAGTTATTGGAAGTAAAAGTTGCAGTTAGATGGGACCATTGGGCTCATCCATGAAACAGAACCTAGAAGATTTTGTGATCTCTAGATGTTGCCATTTTCCATTTCCAACAGACAGGAGAAAGGGGTTAGGAGAATAAAGATGGTGTGTGCTTACTCCTGCCATTTCTCCAGACACAAAGAAAATAAATGAGGTCCAAATTCAGGTAAAGTGGATTCCTGTTTTCTTTAGCAAGTCCTAAGTTCTAACTAGAGGAATAGAGTATAGGAGCAGGGATGTGATGTTGAGGTTCTAAGGTGCTGGTGAGACCTCATCTAAAGTACAGTGGGCAGTTTTGGGCTCCTTATTTAAGAAAGGTAAGCCAGGCCAATTGCCGTTACCTTGCAGTTGGTTCTATCCCTTCCTGTCCCTTGCCTCCGTCGGGTAAGCCAGGCCGATTGCCGTTACCCTGCAGTTGGTTCTGTGCCTTCCTGTCCCTTGCCTCTGTTGGGTAAGCCAGGCTGATTGCCGTTACCCTGCGGTTGGATCTGTCCCCTCTTGTCCACGCCTCCATGGGGTGTCAGTCTGTTCTGCTGTTGCCCTGTGGGGGGATCTGTTTGTCTTGTCTTTGCCTCTGTTGGGTAAGTCAGGCCGTTCTGCGGTTACCCGACAGATGGACCTGTCCCACCTTGGTGTGGAGATAAAGTTGAGTCCCGGCTTGTCTAAGGATAAGTCCCGGCTCTGTGTTGATGTACAGTTCCCCGTCTGTCTCTGAGCTCCAGCCTCTGAGTTATCAGCCTCTGTATTCCAAGCTCAAATTCTGAGTCCCTAGCTCAAATTCTCTAGTCAAGTCCTGTTCCTAGTAGTTCAGTGTCTGTGTCTGGCATTTGGGTCCGTTCCGAATGCCGCCCACTATGACACCTTTATTATCAAAAGGGACCAAAGGACACAAAACAAAAGGTGGGAAATGCACTTGACATGCAATGTGAATCTGAAGTGAAAATAGAGAATGACCAATTAACACGAGATCAAAAAGGAAAACAGGGAAGAGATGTTGATGCCTCCAACTTCATTCGCTTATGTTATCCAGATAGTTTCAAGAGTCGTCCAAGGTTACCAGAGAGGAATAGGTCCACTTACCAATTAGTGTAATATTATAGCTATGGAGCCATGGAAGATGGGCAAGGGTTTAAATAAATATGTAGAGTAATATGAAGCTAATATATCCAGGGAATAGAACAGTGATACCCTGAACTAAATTGAGATTAGGTAGGAGTCTTGAAGGATACACAGATGGATAAATCCCTAGAGCATGCATCATGGGATGTTATAGGAAGTGAGGAAGAACATTGCTCAGGCCTGGAAGAGAATTTTGTCACAGGTGATCTACCAGATGACTGGAGATGAATGTTATCCCTTTACTTAAGAAGGGCTGCAAGGACAAGCCAGGGAACTATTGGGTGATGAGCCTAACATCCATGGTAGGAATATGACTGGAGGGGATTCTGAGGGACAGACTTTATTTGTATTTGGAGAGGCAAGGGCAGATCAGGAGTAGTCAACAAAGTTTTGTTCATGTCCCACAAATATGACTGAATTTTTGAGGAGGCCACAAAGAGAATTACCAAGGGCAAGGCGATAGATGAAGTCCATGTGGACTTTAGCAAGGTTTCTGAGAAGGCCTCACATGGCAGGAGATGTATCATGGTCCATTGGTCTTGAAATTTAGAATGCTTGGGATCCAGGGTGGAGCAGCAAATTGGATAAATTATTGATTTGGTGGTAGGAGTCAGAAAGTGTGAGCGGAGGGATGTTTTTCAGATTGAAAATCTATAATCAGTGGTAAGCCACAAAGATCAGTGCTAAATTATTTATGTAGGGAGCATGAGTTGAAATGTTTCTGATGGCACCAAGATTGATGGTTTAGCAGAGAATGACGAAGACTATCTAAGATTACAACAGGATATTGATTGACTGGAAAATTGGGCAAGGGAATGGCTGTAGGAACTTGGACAAGTGTGAAGTGATGCATTTTGGCAAGTTAAAACAAAGCAGGACATAGATAATTAATGGCAGAGTGGAGGAGGGTGTTGTTGAATAGTGAGAATACATAGTTCCCTGAAAGTGGCAACAGCGGAAGACAGGGTGGTGAAGGCAGTGAATAGGATGCTTGCCTTAATCAACTGTGCCACTGAGTGTAGGCATTGGGACATCAAGTTACATTTGTATGATATGTTGATTAGGTCACACTTAAGTGTTATGTGTGCAATTCTAGTAACCACATTACTGAAAGGATGTATCTTTTTAGAGGAATCTTGTCAGGACTAGAGGGCTTGAATTATAAGAAAAGACTGGATAAGCTGAATTTGTTTTGCATGGGCTGAATGACACTGAGGAGTGACCTTCTTATAATATTATGAGGGGCAGACCTATGGGAGATATTCAGTCTTTTCCCCACAGAAGGGGAGACAGAAACTAGAGGACATACACTTAAGATAAAAGAAATTTGAGTTACCGGTGGCCTGAAGGGTAGGTTTTTCTCTTTCAATATTTTTATTGATAAATTACATGAATACAAATACAAAATTCATAAGGATACAAGTAAATAATATGAATTACATTACATTTAAATCACAGTAATATGATCACAGCATCCCATATTCCAAGTCAATCACGTACAAAAAAAGATTGAATTATGAAATGAAATAGAATAAAATAATTGTATTTTATTTTTTAAAAATCTACCCCCACTACCAAAATGAGCTGGTTGGTTTAAAAAAAAGAAGAAAGAAAAATACCTTACCGTATGATATTATAATAATAACGGCTCACATCCATACTTTAATAACAGTTCAAAGATTGTGAAAATAATTCAGAAAGGGTCCCCATAACATTAGAAAATCAAGTTTAGAATCAGAAATTGAACAATGAATCTTCTCTAGATCAAGGCACAACATAACGTCAGATAGCCATTGAAGATGAGTGGGCGGGGCGGCCTCCTTCCACTTGAGCAAGATCGCCCTCCTGGCCATAAGAGACATAAAGGCCATACCCGCAAATTAAATGGGCTTCAGTTTTGTAACACTATCCTCAACAATACCAAACAAGGCAGTCAAAGGATTGGGCTCAAAACTGACATTGAAAAGTGCAGAAAAAGTTTGAAATACGTCTTTCCAGAATTTTTCAAGGTTCGGACAAGTCCAAAACATATGAATTAGTGTGGCCACTCCATTAGTACATCTGTCACAGTAAGGGGAAATATCTGCGTAGAAATGGGAAAGCTTGTTTTTAGACATATGAACTCTATGTACCACTTAGAATTGTAATAAAGAATGACGAGCACTTAATGATGAAGAATTAATCAATTTTAAAATCATCTTCCAGCTCTTATCAGATATGAAAATCTGTAAATCCTTTTCCCAATCTCCTTTAATTATATCTAAAGAGGCCTTTTTCAGTCCCAACAGTAGACAATAAATATAAGATATTGAACCATTGTCAACGGGTTTCAGATTAAAAATTGTATCTATTATACTCTTATCTGGACGTGTAGGAAATGTAAAATAATTGAGGTCATAAAAAATCTCTAATCTGTAAGTATCGAAAAAAGTAAGGTTAAATTTCATTGAAAGTTGCACACAAGAAGAGGGACTCCCTCCATCAAACAAATCCTGAAATCGTTTAATACCCAATCCATCCCGTTCTTTAAAAGATAAGTCAATTCAAAATGGTTTAAAAAAACAATTAGAAACTATGGGACTTGAGAGGGAGAATCTCAATAAATCAAAATGTTTTCTAAACTGTAACCAAATCCTCAATGTATGTTTAACCACCACATTGTCAATTAGTTTATTTAAAGATAAAGGAAGCGAGGATCCAAGTAAAGAAATAATGGAAAATTTTATAACAGAGTTGACTTCCAAAGAAACCCATGTAGGGCAATTCTCATGGTTAATGTAATATATCCAGAACGTAATAATACATATATTAACTGCCCAATAATATAACCTAAAATTGGGTAAGGCAAATCCTCCGTTCTGTTTGGTTTTTTGAAGGTGAGCTTTATTTATACGAGGTTTTTTATTCTTCCATATATAGGAAGAAAGAATTAAATCCAAGGAGTCAAAAAAAGATTCAGGAATGAAAACAGGCACAGCTTGAAAAATGTATATAAACTTGGGTCAGGTATTCATTTTAATAGAATTGATTCAGTCAATCAGTGATAAAGAGAGAGGCGACCAATTAGAAAGTGTTTTTTAACATAATTCAATAAACTTCAAAAATTTTCCTTAAATAAATCTTTATAATTCTTAGTAATTGTTACTCCTAAATACATAAATTGTTTTCTTAAAATTTTAAACAGAAGGTTAATATCAGTCAGTATTAAATTGTTTAAAGGAAACAGTTCACTCTTCTGTAAATTCAATTTATATGGGTAGGTTTTTCAAACAGAAGTTGGTGTGTATGAGGAACAAGCTACCAGAGAATGTGAAGTTTTGAACTTTAATTTGCAAATCAAAGCTGAGACAGTGAGTGAGCTAGTCACTGAATGCCCGTTGATCCTTGTCATAGCGTTCTTTATAGCACTCTTCCGGCTTAGCTGCATTAACATATCCAATCAATCTACAGTCGCATATCACCAATACATCAGTCCCTGACTTGCCACTATTGTTTTTACCCCCTAACCTAATCATGTCCTGGTTTACATTCTGGGCCACGTGTTTTTCTCATCCCTGGCCACAGTTATCTCTTAGCTAGCCTCTCATTAGCATACTGCTGTATGTTTCACCATCTTATCTGCCACTCTTATCTTTTTATTTGGTTACATTCTCTTTCTTATAGGTCAATAGTACATAGGTTTCACACGGGTCAATAGTTCAATGGTTACATAGTAAATACCATGGGAATACCCTGTGTACTCAATAACAAACACTTAATGCGTAGTTAATGCATAGTAAACACCTGAGTAAACACTTGATGCATAATAAAGGCATAGTAAATACCTGAGTAAACACTTGATGTGTAGTAAAATCACACTTGAGTAAATACTTGAAGTGTAGTGAAAGCATAGTAAATACCTAGCAAGCAGTCAGTGGTTTCAATACAGCGTTACAGTGTTTTCCAATATAGTCATCCCTGTGAGACCCACAGGGTCTCACACAGAGAGAGGAGACTAAGAGTCCACGCACAAAAGCTCAACTAAACTCCAGTATTTACTCCCAAATCTGGGTCAAACTATAATTTCTTGTGCTTAGAATTCGAAGTGTTCTCTCCCTACCTTCCTAGGCCACTGAGCCAAAAACCTGTCTCTTCGTGTCTGAGACAGGAAAAAAGATTCAGGAGCCTTTACAGTCTACTCCCACATTATCATTTCCCTCCTGTACATCTTGCAACTCGTGTAAGCTGTAACAATACATCATCGGTATTTCTCTTTCCACTGGGCTTGATTCAGCAACTTCCAGGAGCATCAGAAAGCGTTTTGTTGCTGCCCGCACTATAAGAGACTTGAGACAAGGAAGAAAACAACACAGAACAATCGCACAGCTTAACAATACAATACCTACAGTTATCACTATCTTGGTTAGCCACGCTCCCCATCCCCCTAGTTTACTATCTAACCAGTCAAATAGCTGATGTCCGAACCCTGCATTCTGTCTAACTTCTCTTCTCAGACTTTTCAATTTGTTCATTGCTCTGGTAAACGATCCCTCGGGACCAGTGTTATCTTGTATAAAAGTACAGCACAGTTCTCCAAACATTACGCAAACTCCTCCTTTTTCTGCCAACAGCCAGTCTAACACCTGTCTACTCTGCCACGCCACTCTACTAGTTGCATCCAGCTGTTGTCCTAGTACCTCCAGTGAATCATCGGTGTAGTTAATGAATCTCTGTTGATTATAATATATATAATTTATCCACTCAACGTTTTTGCTAACTCCTATTACATGTATAATTGCTTCCCAGCCAGCAGCAATCTCGTTTCTTGCCTTGAATTCGTTCGGTATGCCTCTTGGCTGTCCTATATTGTCGATCCGGATCGTTGGGTCAGGCTCATATTTTCGCCTCTTCCACTGCAGTGTCTGCTGCTCTGGGGTGTCAAATTGTACTTCAGGGGATACTACAACTTCCTGGAACAGCATAACCTGTGTACATGTACCTGCCCAACTAAGGGGGAGCGTGGATCTCAGGCCTTCCTCCATTCCGCACAACCACCAAGTGTCCGCTAATGGGATGTTCTGGACATCCAACGCACCTTCGGGTGGAGGGGTACCTACTATGTATCTACAGCCCGGGGTTACATCCCAAGTCTGCGCGCAGTTACCTCTAAAATGGCCAACTGAAAAAGCACCTGTCCATGTAAAGCATTCATAATTCAAATGATCCTGCATTATCAACTTTCCCACTGTAGATGTTTGATTTCTTTTATTTATAGCCCATGGTCTACTGTAATTGCAGTTATGGGCAAGCTTGTTTTGATCAAACTGCGAGGAGGCTTGGTATAACATACACCAGTAAGGGCACGTTGGTGTGGTGACCACACATTTCTGATAACAGGGATCTATCCCATCGCAAACCCTCATGTTGTAAGCCTTGGCTGCACCTGGACATTTCCACTCACACTGCTCCCTATTCTCCTTCCGCAATTGTGCTCAGGTAGAGGAGTTATAAGCCATGGGGACTACATGCTACGTGGGTCTTGGCCTAGAGCACAGGTAACAGTTCTGCCTCTTCATCATCCCTGCTGTGTAATTTGCCCATTGGTACCACGTGTTCTGTTGCCATGGTAGGGAGGTAAGTGTTGCACTCCGCTTACTCCTCTCTTTTAAACTTTGTGGAGTCCTAGCATTCCCATGCCACATCTGCCCAATTAATGGTTTCCAAGTCTGCACAGGGGTTTGTGAGTGTATCATTCCAAGGGACAAGACTGGTCGTTCCCAAGTCATCCCCACTAACTGAAGGAGTACCACTATCCACAACCCCATCCTTAGGGTCGTCAGACCTGTTCTCAAAACCAAAAACTTCCCTTATCGTCTGATCAAATTCCTGTGATGCAGTGACAGCTTCTAGTTCCTCTTGTCTGTCCCCTGCTATCCGTCCCTCTTCACCACTTACCTCGGGCTCCGCACCTAGCTGTGCCTGCGGGACTGCTCTAGTACAGTGGTTGAGATGGTACCAGGTGGAACGTCCCTCTACTTGAACTGCGGTGGGTGACGCCTTGGTTGCCATAAAAGGCCCTTCCCTTCTTGGTTCGTTCCACTTTCTTTGAAAAGCTCACACATAGACTTGATCTCCTGGCTTGATTGGTCCTGCCTCTTACACAATCTCCGGCTCTTTCCGTTTTTCCTGTGTATAGATAGACTTATGTATCATAGTTAGTTGCTGTACGTATTGTTTTAGTTCTACTTCCAATTGTTCCAAGCTAGGCCCTTTGTATGGTCCTCTCCACTGGGGCACTGGCATGGGCCTTCCGGTTAGCATTTCATGCGGTGTTAGACACGTCACTCGATTAGTTTGCATGCGGTAACTCATTAACGCTAACGGCAGCGCGTCAATCCAGTTGAGTTTAGAACCCACACAAATTTTATTCAGTTTGGTTTTTAGAGTCCCGTTAATTCTTTCCACCATGCCCTGCGACTGAGGGTGATAGACGCATCCAAACCTCTGCTTTATTCTTCGTGCTTGCAGTACTAATTTGACCAGCTTTTGGATGAACGCTGAACCATTGTCTGAGCTGACTTCTGTAGGTATTCCGAATCTTGGGATCACCTCGTTTGTCAGGAATTTTACCACTGTTCTGCCCCTTGATCTTTTGAGGGTACCGCTTCTACCCATCTGCTGAATCTGTCAATTACTACTAACATGTATCTTTTCCCTCTCACTGTCTTTATCATGTCTACGTTATCAATCACTAGATGCTTAAATGGCCCTTCGGGCACTGGTATATGACCTATTGGGGTTGTAATTCCTTTCCGAACATTATTCTGTGCACATACCCCGCACTGCGACAGCACATGGTCTACTGAAGCCTGTAGATAAGGCGACCAAAAACCGTCCTTTTTTATTTTCCTTATCACTTCCCTCCTTGCACAATGATCCATCCCATGTGCTTCTGAAATCAGGACAGTCAACAACGGGGTGGGTGCTACCAATAAACCGTCCTCCGTGCTCCACAGGCCATCTGGGCTCTGCTTGGCCCCCCTTCGTCTCCACATTGTCTGCTCTGCCAAAGTTGCCTTACCTTGTATTTCAATCAGGTCCTCTACCATAGGTTCCGGCTCCAAATTTACCTGGCACGCAATGATGGCTGACATCCAGATGCTTTCCGGGCTGCTTCGTCTGCAGCTTGATTTCCCTTGGTTATTACATCATTTCCTTTTTTATGTGCCTGACACTTCACTATAGCCAGCGCTTTGGGTTTCATCATCGCTGTTATTAAATCTAAAATTTGCTGACAGTGCTGTATGGGATCTCCATTACTCTTCTTAAAGCCTCTCTGTTTCCACACTGCCCCAAACAAATGACATACTCCATGCGCATATGCCGAATCAGTATAAACGTCTACTTTCTCACCTTCCATCACTTCACACGCTGCTGTCAGCGCTTTGATTTCCACTAGTTGGGCAGAACAGGTTAGGGGCAAGCTTCCATTCTAATAGTCTTAAGGCTTGTCTGATCCTGCTGCACTACTGAGAAATCTGCATGATTTCCAGCATAATCCCTATAACAGGAGCCATCCACAAATAAAACCTTTTTATCTTCACCTTCTAGTGGTTCGGATCGTAAATCTGCTCTTAATTTGGCAAATACCATTGTCTCCCTTACACAGTCATGGGGCTTTCCTTCATGACCCAAGGGGACATAATCAGCTATGTTACTGGTGGTACATCTCTGTATAGTTATATCTGGAAATGTCAATAACATCTGATATGCTGCTATTCTGGCTGATGTCAACACGAATTTACCTCTGTAATTCTGCTACCTTGTGGTGTGTGTACAGAATCACAGGGTAGCCCATGGTCACGGATGATGCCTTTTCATAGGCATAGTACAATGCTGCTAATCACTGATAACAGGGTGGATACCCCTGAGCTACTTCATCCAATTTCTCACTATAGTATGCTATAGGTTGTTTTGCTTTTCCTGTGCCTGTCTCTTGTGGTAGAACCGCTGTGACATAGCCTTCCTGCCGGTTGGATACATACAAATGAAAGTCCTTTTCATAGTCAGGCAAAGCTAACACTGGGGCTGACTGCAATTCCTGTTTAATAGTATTAAATGCTATTTCTGCCTCCTCTTTCCACTGTAAGCCACTTTTCAAACTTGTACGTCCTGCCTCCTTCATTATTTTCCTTAATGGCATTACGATTTCAGCATATTCCCCAATCCAATCTGAACTATATCCTGTCAATCCTAAAAACGTCATCATCTGCTTTACTGTCTGGGGTTTAGGAGCTTTAGCGTTTGCCTCAATTTGACTCGGCGCTATCGCCTTCATTCCCTTGGAGATTACCCCACCTCGGTATTCTACCTGTTGCTTGCAGAATTGCAGCTGCTTTTTGGATACCTTATGTCCTCCATACGCCAGTCTTTCTAAAAGGGTTACGGTATCCTGTTCACACTGCTCCTCACTTTCGGAGCAAATTAACAAATCATCCACATACTGTATCAATGTACTTTCCAACGGTATGCTCTCGATTAAAAATGTGCAGTGAGTGCTTAAATCCTTGCGGCATTCTAGTATAGGCATACTGGCTGCCTCTGTATGTAAATGCAAATAAATACTGACACTGATCGGCCAGGGGAATGCTGAAGAAAGCTGAGCACAAATCAATCACTGAAAAATAGCTTGATTCCGGCGGAACGTTAGTCAAGAGCGTGTGTGGGTTGGGGACTACCGCTGGCCAGTCCTCCACTACCTCATTTATCGCTCGTAAGTCATGCACCAGTCTCCATTTGGATGTGTCCGCTTTTTAAGATGGGCAGCAGCAGGGTATTACATGGACTATCTATCCTCTTAAGTACTCCTGCTTCAAGCAACCCCTGTATCATGGGTGCTATTCCCTCCTCTGCTTCTGGTCTCAGAGGGTATTGTGGTCTCCAAGGTGGAATTGCTCCCTTTTTCAATTTTATTTCGACCGGACTGACTGTTTTTATTCTCCCTACGTCCGTGTCATGTTGCGATGAATAGATGGTAACCTATCCAGCCTGTTATCTTTCTCCTGACCTTTCTCCTTTTCCAATAGTGACAGGTGCAGCTGAGGAATTACTTCGACCTCCTTTATAGTTCCTGTCATATCTATATCTACCATTATTTTAATGTAGTTGTTGTCTCCCAATGCCCATACCTCCGGCGTGATTTTCCTCCAACCCGTTACGGTTCCAGCGCACTTTACTAAGGGTCCTAGGTCTTTAGACTGGTATCCCTCATTCACCAGCAACGTTATGTGGGGCACAGCCTCTGGTATTCTATACCATTTCTCCAAGAAGGTATTCCACCTGACTTGTAGGGCTGCCCCCTGCTTTCCAATTATTATAGCCTCTCCTCTTGGGTGCTGCCGGGTACACGTCCCCTCGTGCCACCTCTCCTCTAACTCCTTACTCTGAGTCTCGTCAAAAATTACTGTGCAATGTAACTCAGACTTGGGCGCTACCGCCTTGGGCAATATGGCCTGCACGCCCTTTTTCCATTTTCCCCAGGTTTCCCAGATCTGATCTTCTATGTCTCCTATCCAGAAAACATTAGCTTTCTTGATTTCCCGCACTAGTAACTTAGTATTCGCTCTTTCCACACTCAACCCATTTCTAGTGCTTTCTAATTTTAATTCTAGTTTTAATAGGGCACCTCTGCCTAGGAAATTAATCGGGGTTCCTTTGGACGCGAATACTAGCAGGACTATTCTTTTACTGCCCATCCCCAACCGTGCGGGAGCTGTAAGTTGTGTTAACTGTGTTTTCCCCGAGAACCCTGCAGTCTTAATAAATTTTCCTGACATGGGAAGGTGAAGGGCATACTGCGGTTGTACACAGGTATATGTGGCTCCAGTGTCTATCATCATGGGTGTCAGTTGCCCTTCTAACATAACCTGAACAATGGGTTCCGCTTCTGCCTCCCTTGTTATCACTGGGTAACGTCCCTTCTGAAGCACCTTCAATAACTCCACTGGACTGAAGTTGGGTAAAATACTGAAAGGCTTCTATTCGCTGTAAAATACAACCTCCGTGGTGAGTGTCTGCCCCCGGACTGAGGGGGAGGGGCAAGGCAAAATCACCTTTATACAGGACTCTGTGGGAGGAGCCACAGGGGCATTCAGCAGAGGGGCGTGTCCAGACAGTTAACCCAGCTACAACATATATATATGGTTTACCACACCTTCCCACCTGAGTTCTCTGGGCACCCCTAGCATCTTGCATAGGGCTTCATGGGTCCACCTGTGCCTGTGGGGGTTGGTCCTTGGCTAACCTGCGGTTCCCTTCCCATTGGTCCCTGTTGGTACATGACGGGCCATGACCTGAGTGAACAGTGTTACGAGAATACACATAAAGTTAAGATGTTTGCTGGCCTGGGCTAGCATCAGTGGCATCAGCAGTTGGTCTGCCACCTGCCCTCAGGGGAAGGAGAGATAAGGAACAATGGAGCAGCGTCTGGAGATGTGTAATGAAGGAATGTGGGAGAGAGAGCTGTCTGGAGCGGCTCCCCTCTTTGAACCTTGAACTGTTTGAAGTGATGGACAGGCGATACCCCAGCAGGGGGATAAAAAGGGACAGGTTCGCTAAGACGGGGACACACGCCACCCGAGGTAACGAGACCCTGGAAGCAGTGCGCCTCTCACGAGTGGGTGAGAAGTGCCAGACAACGACAAGGGTGGAAAGGTACGATCAGCGGGAACCCGGTGTGTGTCCGCCCTTGCCTGGGTGCCGGGTTCACTGCAGAGGATCGACCGCATCTGGAGGAGGGGTCACAGTCGGTGACCTCAGGTGACATCACCAAGGACCCGCCCAAAAGTTGCTTGTGAGCCATCCCGCTGGTCTGTGAGTGAAGCCGTTCTGAATGATCAGTTGTTCCTGTTCTCTCTGTCTCTCTTCCCCCACCTTGTCCATCGCCATGGCAACGATTACTGCGAACTGAACTACTAACTGGACTGAACTTTGAGTCATTTTGAAATTGGTCATTTACCCCTAGACAACGATAGAGCTTGATTGATGCTGTTATCTTAATTCTGTGCACATGTGTGGTTATCATTGTTGAATTGTTGCATTTATTATCCTTTCGATTACTGTGTTGCTTGTTTCTTTAATAAAACTTTCTTAGTTCTAGTACTCCAGACTCCAACTGAGTGATCCATTTCTGCTGGTTTGGCAACCCAGTTACGGGGTACGTAACAACAGTCTCTTCTCATGTGTCCTGGCTGGTTACACCCCCAACACAGTCTCTCTATTTCTCTCTCCCCTTCTCTCCTCACTGGCCCTCTTTGCCCATAACCTCTCTGTCCCCCTCCTTGGGGTTTCCAGTCCTGTCTGGGCTGCTGTTTAAGTTTATTCTGTTCCTGTTAGGGCATTCATGGGAATACTCCTCCAAAGACATTTATTATTGGCATGGGGTTTTCTGGCCCCTGTCTGACAACACGACCGGTTCCTCCATACAGTGGTGTTACATTCATTTCAACGGTTGCACTCAAATCGGGTGCTACTGGCAGCATCTTCTTTCCCTTCTCTTTTTCCTTTTTTTTGAGTTCTTCAAGCTGCATTTGTATTAGCTTTCTTTGCACCTCTTCCTGCTGCTCAATCAGCTTCCGTTTGTCTTTCCGATATTTCTCAACCGCATGGACTACGTTGGTCTCTAAATTCTTGTGAGTTCATTGATGTCAGTCCGACCACTTCCTCCAGCTTAGACTTAACTTGCGGAGGCATTGCTTCCAAAACGGCGGTTCGGAACAGCAAGGTCATAAACGGGTTGCCTTCCACTTCTTGCTCAGTCTCCAGCCTCCACCTTTTCAACTGATTCTCTACATAGGCTGCTGGATTCTCAATGTCTCCCAGCGGATCCCCTTTCAGAGCTTTGGGGTCCACTTTGGGTGGGTAAAGCTTCCTGAGGGCCTGCCATACCCTCTGCCTCACTTTGTCAAAACTGGTCCCGTCAGTCATCAGGCTGAGCGCGTTTTGTAGTTCAGCCGTTTCCATCAGCTCTTTTAATTTGGAGCTTCCCATCAACCTTACCAGCAGTGCCTTCAAATCTCCCATAGCCAATAACTGTCCCATGGTTTCTTCTTTAAAGGCTTTAATCTACTTCCCTGCTCCTTCATGTAAGCTGGGCAGGGTGTTTATCAGCCCTTCCAGGTCCTGGGAGCCCCAAGGAATATACTGTACTTATCCTGACCCTTTTACTAACAAAGGCATCACTCTTTTTCCTTCTCCCCACCCACCCCCCATATTCTGATTTTCCTCCTCACCCACCTCCTCGTCCCCTTCTGACCTTGTTCTCACTGGCTGCCACACAAATCTCTCCAGAGTTTGCCCTCTCCCTTGTTTTCCTATTTTCTCTTAACATCATTTTGGAATTCTCTCTTTCTGATTCGGGCTAGCATTTGCTCAGGTCCTCGTGAATTGCACAAGCTTTTGTTGGAAACCCATTTCCTGCTGTAATCTCCTAAACTCTTTCTCCGCTTCTCTTAGCTCCCTTTCCACTCTCTCTTTTTCCTCTTCAAGGCTCTCCTCTCCTGTCCTCTGTCTACACTGTCCTGTACCCTCACTCTCATTACTTAACTCTTGCTCTTCTGATAAGTCATCTTCTCTTCCAGCCTGTTCAGTATCGTGCTCATGTAACAGGAATTCCTCCTGATTTTTCTTCATTCTCAATTCCCACAACCCTTTGATATATTCTTTTATTATCTCACTTTCTCGTTCTAATATTTTTTTTGTCTTCCTGCATCTCCTTCGACAGTGCCTCCCTTTCCTCCTCATATTTTCTTCTTTCCTCCTTGGTATCCCAGACTTTAAACTCTCCCCCTAGTTCTACTGTTCCTGATAGTATAGGGCACTGTTTAAGAGTCTCCTTCTTGTAATAAGGGGGAGGGGTTTCTACATTTCTCAGGTCTGGGTATAGAGTCGGTTCCTTATTGTGTCTCTCCTGTGCTTTACCAGACTGCTTTTCTTGTTTCTCACTGTCTTCTTTACTTACTACTGATATGAGACCATAAGGCCATAAGACAAAGGAGCAGAAGTAGGCCATTCGGCCCATCGAGTCTGCTCCGCCATTTTATCATGAGCTGATCCATTTTCTCCTATTTAGTCCCACTCTGCTGCCTTCTCACCTTTTCTTTCTCAATCTCAAAGGGAGATAAGGCTGAGTACAGGGCTACGGTAGGAGACTTTGTCACATGGTGTGAGCAGAATTATCTGCAGCTTAATGTGAAAAAGACTAAGGAGCTGGTGGTAGACCTGAGGAGAGCTAAGGTACCGGTGACCCCTGTTTCCATCCAGGGGGTCAATGTGGACATGGTGGAGGATTACAACTACCTGGAGATACGAATTGACAATAAACTGGACTGGTCAAAGAACACTGAGGCTGTCTACAAGAAGGGTCAGAGCCGTCTCTATTTCCTGAGGAGACTGTGGTCCTTTAACATCTGCCGGACGATGCTGAGGATGTTCTACAAGTCTGTGGTGGCCAGTGCTGTTGTTTGTTGTTTGCTGTTGTGTGCTGGGGCAGCAGGCTGAGGGTAGCAGACACCAACAGAATCAACAAACTCATTCGTAAGGTCAGTGATGTTGTGGGGATGGAACTGGACTCTCTCACTGTGGTATCTGAAAAGAGGATGCTGTCTAAGTTGCATGCCACCTTGGTCAATGTCTCCCATCCACTACATAATGTACTGGGTGGGCACAGGAGTACATTCAGCCAGAGACTCATTCCACCGAGATGCAACACAGAGCATCATAGGAAGTCATTCCTGCCTGTGGCCATCAAACTTTACAACTCCTCCCTTGGAGGGTCAGACACCCTGAGCCAATAGGCTGGTACTGGACTTATTTCATAATTTACTGGCGTAATTTACATATTACTATTTGACTATTTATGGTTCTATTACTATTTATTATTTATGGAGCAACTGTAACAAAAACCAATTTCCCCCGGGATTAATAAAGTATGACTATGACTTTCTCCCTCCATCCTAAAGAGTTTTAACACTTCTATCTCCTATTTTCTTTTTTTCTCTCTCTTCTTGGATTTATCTCTTGGTTTGTGATTTTTAATCAGCGCCTCCATTTCCTCACATAAACTTACATCAAATGTTCCTTCTTTCGGCCATTTCGTGACCAGATTTTTGGTTCTTTTTTCCCATTTTTCTGAAATTTCCGCAATCTTACCTTGACACACCGGGAATATTTTGCTCAGTATTCCTACTGCCGTTCCTTTCCCAGTCATGTTGTTCTTCCCCTTTTAAGGTATTCTTGGTGTCTCACACCTCGGTAATGCTATTTACTGTAACCTATTTCTCTATCTAGCCTTATGGTTTCTTCTCACCTGCGTCTAAATTATCTACTTAAGCTATCTTCTATTCTGTTCTGCCCGTGCAGACCCCTTTCTCGGGCGGTATCCGCAGAACTTTCTGTTTTTTGCACCTCGTCTATTCACACTCTTACTTCTCTTAAGGCAGTATTCACGAGAGTTTCCCCTTTTCTTTCTTTCGCTGCCCGTTCAGACCTTCGTCTCGTACGAAGCGGTATCCACAGGGACTTACCAACACCACGTGGAAATCTTCTTACTTAACTTTTCGTTATCTTACTCATACTCACCTCCCACTGCAGTGCTCTTGATCAATCCTCTGAGCCTCCTTTTTAACCCCCAATTCTGCCAGATTCTTTGGATCGGAGAGACACTTTGGCAGTTGTTTCACACTTCTGAGTCCCTGAGATCTCCCCAAAAACCAACAGAATTCTTAGTCCAAATGGTCGCTAAAAAGCGCTTACCTTTGTTTGGGTGCACCCTTAATTCTGTTAGCCCTGTGGAGGTCCCCCAGGGACCAGAAAGTGCCCTCAATCTGCCGTTTCTTTCTTCCACGGGTCTCTTCCCGATCCTGCCGACTACGCCAGTTTTGTCGTGGTTTTACAAATGACCAGGAGATGCAGAAGGTTCTTCAAGAAGTTTTGAACTTTAATTTGCAAATCAAAGCTGAGACAGTCAGTGAGCTAGTCACTGAATGCCCGTCGATCCTTGTACATAGCGTTCTTTATAGCACTCTTCTGGCTTAGCTGCATTAGCATATCCAATCAGTCTACAGTCGCATATCACCAATACATCAGTCCCTGACTTGCCACTATTGTTTTTACCCCCTAACCTAATCATGTCCTGGTTTACATTCTGGGCCACGTGTTTTTCTCATCCCTGGCCACAGTTATCTCTTAGCTAGCCTCTCATTAGCATACTGCTGTATGTTTCACCATCTTATCTGCCACTCTTATCTTTTTACTTGGTTACATTCTCTTTCTTATGGGTCAATAGTACATAGGTTTCACACAGGTCAATAGTTCAATGGTTACATAGTAAATACCATAGGAATACCCTGCGTACTCAATAACAAACACTTAATGCGTAGTAAATGCATAGTAAACACCTGAGTAAACACTTGATGTGTAATAAAGGCATAGTAAAAACTTGAGTACATACTTGATGTGTAGTAAAAGCATAGTAAATACCTAGAAAGCAGTCATTGGTTTCAATACAGCGTTACAGTGTTTTCCAATAGCATCTTGGCATGAAGTTGGACTAAAGAGCATCTTGCCACGTTGTTTAACTATGTATTTATGGATCCTCTGCCTCATGTAGAAAGAACAGCAATACCAGGTGCGCAAGGTCATTTGAAAGCCTCACACTCCACTTTTTCTGGGGAGACCTGAACTGTTAATCCTGCAGGAAGGGGAGGTCTGTTCCTTCATTTGGAGTGGCAGGATTTGGGGCTGGAGACATCATCCATATTAAACTAAATACCTGAAAAGTAACCCAGATGGATGAACAGGAATTTATTTTTCTTTTTCTTCAATCCCTTGTCTAAATGGAGTACTTGCAATTAGATAACCATATAGTATTAACTTTCTCACTCATTTTGTTTTGAGAATCCTGCATCTGGCAAAATATAGAGGGAGCCACAGACTAATCCCACTTTTTTATTGGATGCATTGCTCAGTGCTGTCACAGTGTTGGAAAAGATCATGAGGGTACATATGTCAGTGGAAATGGTGTGAGGAAAGAGTAGCTGTTTGCTATTATATTCAAGGTTCAAGGTACATTTATTATCAAAGTATGGATGCAGTATACAACTCCGAGATTCGTCTTCTCCAGTCAGCCACGAAGAAAACCATGGGAGCCATTCAAAGAAAAACATCAACCCCTCCTCTCCCCCCCAACACATACACACACAATCGTGCAAATGGTGACAAGAACATCAAACATCCCCCCACGTGCAAAGAAAAAAAATTATGAAAACAGCAACAAGATCAAGCACACCCTACACACAAAAAAACAAAATCGTGCAAGCAACAGCGAGAACATCAACCTCCCCACACCCCCCACATCCACCCATGCACAAATAAAACAAATTGCACCAACAACAAGGAAGAACAGGCAAAAACACAGAATATTAAAAGATAAAACTGAAATAGTTGAAGTGAAGTACAGCCCAATCCATAAATTGGAGACCCAGAACTTTGTACTATCCTCCGACAGCATCGAAGGAAAGAGAGACCATTCCAAGCCAGGTTCTTTCCCTCTGGAGCAGTGAGCGAAAGACCATCATATGCAAACTCCTTCTCCAGCAGCAGCGAGCGAGAGGCTGGTAGACCCCACTGAATACTCGCTCACCTTCCACACTCGCCTCGATGTTTCGTCCTTCCTCGACACATTAAACGGCTCATGGGCTCGCATCTGTCTCTAAGCTTCTAGGCCTTGAGGCCGCTCGCCCCCTGGAATCCTCTCAGAGACAGCAAAGCACCAGATCGCTCAATCAATCCACAAAGTGTAGATCACGGGCTCCAACAGTACCAGAAACATATTTAAAATAAAAAGAAGACATTAAAGAATATATGCAGTAAATTTTGAGAAAGAAATGATTAAGTTTAAGCCTGAATTTGCTGTTTTTATAATTTCAAAATCTTTGCAGCAAAATAGAAAATGAATGATAATGCCTTTTCAGTTTTTTTTAATAACTGAAAATACCTACCCTAATATTTATATCTAAACACTGATAAATTGAGCTGATAATCTTAAACTAACCAAAAGCACAAACCTAATACTTGTTGAAACAACTGATCACACGTCAGACTGACACCACATTTTTGTCCTTACCTTGCACTATTCAGTTAAGTATAAAACAGTAAATTGTGCCCACATTGTTTAGTGTAAATTAAATGAAATGGATAGCATTTCAGCACCTCATGGAGAGAGGAGAAATTTACCCCCAAATTTTTGAGATTCTGTAGTATTTATATAGATTCCCACATGAAACCAAAAATACCTCTTTCTAAAAGCAAATACAAACTCAATATTGGAAATCTGAAACAAAAATTAAAAAATCTTAGAACTGTTTAACAGGTTGGGCAGCTCCAACAGAGACAGAAAGAGTTGGGAATGTAAAGTTATCCTATTATACATATGTAAAATGTGAAGGATACACTGGAGTATAAGTTAAAACATTTACCAAAAGCAAGGGATACCTCCCTTAAAAAGTGGTAGTGGGGCTCTCGTGAGAAGAATGGAGGTAATGTCAGACAAGACTAGCAGCTGGAGTATTTTTATTTTTTATTTTATTGAGATACATTGCAGACTAGGCCCTAACAGCCCTTCGAGCTGCACTGTCCAGCAATTCCCAATTTAACCCTAACCTAATCACAGGACAATTTAAAATGACCAAATAGCCTTGGACTGTGGGAGGAAACTGGAACACCCGGAGGAGACTGTACGGTCACCAGGAAAACATACAAACTTTTCACAGACAGCAGCGGGAATTGAGCCCATGTTGCTGGTACTGTAAAGCATTGTAATAAATTCACAATGAGACAATATTAAAGTAAACTTCATCAACTTGATAGAGCTACCCGCGGGTTCTGCATCCACGGATTCAACCAACCGTGGATTGGGATCGAAAAAAAAAACCGGAAGTTTTCTCTCCAGCATTCATTGTTTGAGCATTGTTCACCTCGCATCTCATTCGGTCGCTACTTGTGTTGTGTGCACCCTTTGTTTCTGTGAAAAAATGGCTCCTAAAAAGCAATTAAGTGGTTAAGAGGGAGCGTAAAGTACTGTAATCTAGAGATGATTAAAAGTATTACTCATTGTTTGAGCATTGTTCGCCTCGCGTCTCGTTCGTTCACTACTTGTGTTGTGAGCGAGAGGAAGGAGTTTAAGGCTAGTAAGGGTTGGCTGGCTAGCTATGTAAAGCGCTACAGCCTCAAGAACTTAAAGATCACGGCAGAATCGGGATCGGCTGATACGGAGACAGCATCAGTGTTCCCAGAAGAGCTACGATGGTTGCGTCTGTACTGAATCTGTACAGACCTTTTTTTTCTTGTCATTATTCCTTAAACAATACAGTATAACAACTATTTACATAGCATTTACATTGTATTAGGTATTATAAGAAATCTAGAGATGATTTAAAGTATACGGGAGGATGTGCGTAGGTTATATGCAAATACTATGCCATTTTATATACGGGACTTGAGCATCCGCGGAATTTGGTATCCGCGGGAGGTCCCGGAACCAAACCCCCGCGGATACGGAGGGCTGACTGTACTTGAAATTTAACTCTGAGCAAAACACCAGCATTCTCTTGAAAATGAGGCAGCTGGAAATATTCCACCCACCTGAAAAACTCCCAATCCTTCTCTCATCCAAAGTGTGTCGATAACTAATGGGAAGAGCTTAACTATTTACTCGATGCCTTGCTCCAATTTTTTTTTCAATTTGTTGACATGCCTGCAATGGTATAAATTTATTAATTCACTGGCATTTGCTGTTCATTATTTTATTAATATTTTGTTGCACCAATTCTTTTTACCATGTGAGAATTTATCTATCAATGCTTAATCCCCATTAACATGCCATCAGATTTCTGAATAAATAGTAAACTCATATACACTATCTCACTATTACCCCCTCTTTTTGTACTACTTATTAATTTAAATAAATATATATTTATAGTTATATGTAATTTATACTTTTTTTATTATGTATTGTAATGTAAAAACAACAACAATCCCAGCTACATTCTGATTCTGCATTTTTAATTCCTGGGTGTATCTGCTGTTACCTTTATTATCTTTCTGGTCCCCTCGGTTCTATTAATTTATTGTTCATGGAGTGGCCAATCCTCCACTAACTTAGATCATAAGACCATAAGATATAGGAGCAAAATTAGGCTATTTGGCTCATCAGGTCTGCTCCACCATTTCATCATGGCTGATCCAATTTTCCGCTGATTTTAGACTCCCCACCATAGAAAACATCCTCTCTACAACCACTCTATCAAGGCCTTTCACCATTGAATAGGTTTCAATGAGGTCACCCCTCATTTTTCTGAATTCTAGTGAATTCAGGTTCAGAGCCATCAGACACACTTCCTATGACAAGCTGTTCAATCCTGGAATCATTTTTGTGAACCTCTTTAGAACCTTCCTACTTTCAGCACATCCTTTCTAAGATAAGGGGCCCAAAATTGTTCACAATACTCCAAGTGAGGCCTCACCAGTGTTTTATAAATTTTCAACATTACATCCTTGATATTTGAGTCCTCTTGAAATGAATGCTAACACTGCATTAGCCTTCCTCTCCACAGACTCAACCTGCAAATTAACCTTTAGGGAATCCTGCATAAGAATTCCCAAGTCCTTTTGTGCCTCAGCTGTTTGTATTCTCTCTCCATTTAGAAAATAGTCAACCCCTTCATTTCTTCTACCGAAGTGCAAGACCATACAATTTCCAACGTTATATTCCATCTGCCATTTCTTTGACAATTCTCCTAATCTGTTTGTCCTTCTGTAGCCACTCCACTTCCTCAAAGCTACCTCCCTCCACCTATCTTCATATCAGTTGCAAACTTTGCAACAAAATCATCAGTTCAATCATCCAAATTATTGACATAAAACATGTCAACATAGACCCCTGCGAAACACCATTAGTCAACAGCAGCCAATCAGAAAAGGCACCCTTTATTCCCACTGTTTGCCTCCTGCCAATCAGCCACTGCTTTATCCATACTAGAATCTTTTCTGTAATACCAAGGGCTTGGGATGTATATATCATGTGCCTTCCAAATTGCTTCCAGAAATTCCAGCCATTGCTGCTTTGCCATCATCCCTGCCAGTGTTCTTTTCCAGTCAATTCTGGCCAACTCCTCTCTCATGAAACATAGAAAACCTACAGCACAATACAGGCCCTTAGGCCCACAATTCTGCGCTGAACATGTCCTTACCTTAGAAATTACCTAGGGTTACCCATAGCCCTCTATTTTTCTAAGTTCCATGTACCTATCCAAGATGCTCTTAAAAGACCCAAGCACCTTAAAACTGTGTCCTCTCATGTTAGCCATTTCATCCCTGGGAAAAAGCCTCTGACTATCCACATGATCAATTCCTCTCATCATCTTGTACACCTCTATCAGATCACCTCTTATCCTCCGCCACTCCAAGGAGAAAAGGCCAAGTTCATTCAACCTATTCTCAAAAGGCATGCTTCCCAATCCAGGCAACATCCTTGTAAATCTCCTCTGCACCCTTTCTATAGTTTCCACATCTTTCCTGTAGCCAGATGACCAAAACTGAGCACAGTACTCCAAGTGGGGTCTGACCAGGGTCCTATATAGCTGTAACAATACCTCTCAGTTCTTGAACTCATTCCCACCGTCAATGAAGGCCAAGATACCGTATGCCTTCTTAACCACACTGTCAACCTGCGCAGCAGCTTTGAGTGTCCTATGGCCTCGGACCCCAAGATCCCCCTGATACTCCACACTGCCAAGAGTCTTACCATTAATTTCGCCATCATACTTGACCTACTAAAATGAACCACCTCACATTTATCTGGGTTGAACTCCATCTGCCACTTCTCGGTCCAGTTTTGCATCCTATCGATGTCCTGCTATAACCTCTGACAGCCCTCCACTTCCTCATCCAGGTCATTTATAAAAATCACGAAGAGTAGGGGGTCACAGAACAGATCCCTGAGGCACACCACTGGTCACCGATCTCCATGCAGAATATGACCCATCTACAACCACTCTTTGCCTTCTGTGTGCAAGCCAGTTCTGGATCCACAAAGCAAGGTCCCCTTGGATCCCATGCTTCCTTACTTTCTCAATAAGCCTTGCATGGGGTACCTTTTCAAATGCCTTGCTGAAATCCATATACACTACATCTACTGCTCTACCTTCATCAATGTGTTTAGTCACATCCTCAAAAAATTCAATCAGGCTCATAAGGCACGACCTGCCTTTGACAAAGCCATGCTGACTATTCCTAATCATATTATGCCTCTCCAAATGTTCATAAGTCCTGCCCCTCAGGATCTTCTCCATCAACTGACCAACAACTGGTCTATGATTTCCAGGACTATCTCTACTCCCTTTCTTGAATAAGGGAACAATATCTGCAACCCTCCAATCCTCCAGAACCTCTCCTGTCCCCACTGATGGTGCATGATCAAAAGTGAGAATAAGAAAGGTTAAGAAAGACAGCAGAATCAACAGAGCAGAAAGCTCAAGAGAGGATCGTACAGTATGGCCAAGTGAAATAGGAATTGATATGGGAGGTGAGGGGAGTAATGAATTGAAAGTATTGTATATGAATGCACGGAGTATAAGAAATAAAGTGGATGAGCTTGAGGCACAGTTGGAAATTGGTAAGTATGATGTTGTGGAAATAACAGAGACATGGCTTCAAGTGGACAGGGCCTGGGAAATGAATATTCAAGGGTATACGTCCTATCGAAAGGACAGACTGATGGGCAGAGGGGGTGGGGTGGCTCCGTTGGTGAGGAATGATATTCAGTCCCTTGTGAGGGGGGACATAGAATCAGGAGACGTAGAGTCAGTATGGATAGAACTGAGAAATTCTAAGGGTAGAAAGACCCTAATGGGAGTTATCTACAGGCCCCCAAACAGTAGTCTGGATGTAGGGTGCAAGTTGAATCAAGAGTTAAAGTTGGCATGTCGCAAAGGTAATGCTACAGTTGTTATGGGGGATTTCAACATGCCGGTAGACTTGAGGAATCAGGTTGGTACTGGACCCCAAGAAAGGGAGTTTGTGGAGTCCCTTCGAGATGGATTCTTAGAACAGCTTGTACTGGAGCCTACCAGAGAGAACGCAACTCTAGATTTAGTGTAGTGCAATGGACCGGATTTGATCAGGGACCTCGAGGTAAAGGAGCCATTAGGAGGTAGTGACCATAATTTTTAATCTAATTTGAGAGGGAGAAGGGAAACTCGGAAGTGTCAGTATTACAGTTGAACAAAGGGAACTATGGTGCTATGAGGAAGGAGCTGGCCAAAGTTCAATGGAACAATACCCTAGCAGGGATGACAGTGGAACAGCAATGGCAAGTGTTTCTGGGAATAATGCGGAAGGTGCAGGATCAGTTCGTTCCAAAGAGGAAGAAAGATCCTAAGGGGAGTGAGGGGAGGCCGTGGCTTACGAGGGAAGTAATGGACAGTATAAAAATAAAAGAGAAGAAGTATCACATAACAAAGACGAGTGGGAAGCCGGAGGATTGGGAAACTTTTAAAGAGCAACAGAAGGTAACTAAAAAGGCAATACATGGAGAAAAAATGAGGTACGAAGGTAAATAGCCAGGAATATAAAGGAGGATAGTAAAAGCTTCTTTAGGTATGTGAAAAGGAAAAAAATAGTTAGGACCAAAATTGGGCCCTTGAAGACAGAAGCGGGTGAATTTATTATGGGGAACAAGGAAATGGCAGACGAGTTGAATGGGTACTTTGGATCTGTCTTCACTAGGGAAGCCACAAACAATCTCCCAGATGTAATAGTGGCCAAATGACCTAGGGTAATGAATGAATTGAAGGAAATTTATATTAGGCAGGAAATGGTGTTGGATAAGCTTTTGGGGCTGAAGGCTGATAAGTCCCGGGACCTGATGGTCTGCATCCCAGGGTACTTAAGAAGGTGGCTTTAGAAATCATGGACACATTGGTAATCATTTTCCAATGTTCTATAGATTCAGGATCAGTTCCTGTGGATTGGAGGGTGGCTAGTGTTGTCCCTCTCTTCAAGAAGGGAGGAAGAGAGAAAACAGGGAATTATAGACCGATTAGCCTGATGTCAGTGGTGGGAAAGATGCTGGAGTCAATTATAAAAGATGAAATTACAACACATCTGGATAGCAATAACAGGATTGGTCTGAGTCAGCATGGATTTACGAAGGGGAAGTCGTGCCTGACTAATCTTCTGGAATTTTTTGAGGATGTAACTATGAAAATGGACAAGGGAGAGCCAGTGGATGTAGTGTTCCTGGACTTTCAGAAAGCCTTTGATAAAGTCCCACATAGGAGATTAGTGGGCAAAATTAGGGCACATTGTACTGGGGGCAGAGTACTGACATGGATTGAAAATTGGCTGGCTGACAGAAAACAAAGAGTAGCGATTAACGGGTCCCTTTCGGAATGGCAGGCGGTGACCAGTGGGGTACCGCAGGGTTCAGTGCTGGGACCGCCGCTGTTTACAATATATTTTAAGGATTTAGATGAGGGAATTAAAAGTAAAAAAAATTTGCCGATGACACAAAGCTGGGTAGCAGTGTGAAATGTGAGGAGGATGTTATGAGACTGCAGGGTGACTTGGACAGGCTGAATGAGTGGGCAGATGCATGGCAGATGCAGTTTAATGTGGATAAATGTGAGGTTATCCACTTTGGTGGTAAGAACGGGAAGGCAGATTATTATCTAAATGGAGTCAAGTTAGGAAAAGGGGAAGCACAATGAGATCTAGGTGTTCTTGTACATCAGTCACTGAAAGCAAGCATACAAGTACAGCAGGCAGTGAAGAAAGCTAATGGCATGCTGGTCTTCATAACAAGGGGAATTGAGTATAAGAGCAAAGAGGTCCTTCTGCAGCTGTACAGGGCCCTGGTGAGACCACACCTGGAGTACTGTGTGCAGTTTTGGTCTCCAAATTTGAGGAAGGACATTCTTGCTATTGAGGGAGTGCAGCGTAGGTTCACAAGGTTAATTCCCGAGATGGCGGGACTGTCATATGTCGAAAGATTGGAGCGACTGGGCTTGTATACTCTGGAATTTAGAAGGCTGAGAGGGGATCTTATTGAAACATATAAGATTATTAAGGGATTGGACACGCTGGAGGCAGGAAGCATGTTCCCGCTGATGGGTGAGTCCAGAACCAGAGGCCAGAGTTTAAGAATAAGGGGTAGGCCATTTAGAACGGAATTGAGGAAAAACTTTTTCACCCAGACAGTGGTGGATATGTGGAATGCTCTGCCCCAGAAGGCTGTGGAGGCCAAGTCTCTGGATGCTTTCAAGAAAGAGATGGATAGAGCTCTTTAAGATAGCAGAATCAAAGGTTATGGGGATAAGGCAAGAACTGCATATTGACTGTGGATGATCAGCCATGATCACAGTGAATGGCGGTGCTGGCTCGAAGGGCCGAATGGCCTACTCCTGCACTTATTGTCTATTGTCTATTATCAATGCCAGAGGCTTAGCAATCTCCTCCATCACCTCCCACAGTAACCTGGGGTATATCTCATCTGGTCTTGCCTATGTAATTCCCTTTACTCCACTGTAATACTTATACATCTGACTTTAGTTTTTCCTTCTCAAATTTCAGGGTGAATTTGATTATATTATGATCACTTCCCCTAAGGGTTCTTTTACCTTAAGCTCTCTAATCAATTCTGGTTCATTGCACAACACCCAGTACAGAATCCTCTCGTGGGCTCAACCACAAGCTGCTCTAAAAAGCTACCTTGTAGGTACTCCAGAAACTCCCCCTGCTGTAATCCAACATTTTCCCAATCTACCTGCATATTGAAGTGCAGCATGATTATTGTAATACTGCCCTTCTGGCATGCATTTTCTCTCTCCTGTTGTAATTTGTAAGCCACATCCTTACTACTGTTTGGGGTCTGTATACATCTCCCATCAGGGTCTTTTGTCTCTTGCAGTTTCCTTAGATCTCTCCACATTGATTCAACAACTTCCATCCCTATGTCATCTCTTTCTAATGATTTGATTTCATTTTTTACCAACAGAGCAATGCCACCCCCTCTGCCTTCCTGCCTATTCTTTAGATATAATGTGCTTCCTTGGACATTAAGCTCCCAGCTATAATCTTCCAGCCATGATTCAGTGATGCTTACAACATCATACTTGCCAATCTGCACCTGTGCTGCAAGTTCATCTACCTTATTCCATATACTGTGCGCATTCAGATACAATATACCTTCAGTTGTGTATTCATCTTTTTCGATTTTGTTGCACTATGCACAACCTTTTGATTCCTAACATTGTCTGAGGTCTTACCAACATCTGCCTCCACAACCTCTCAACTAACTGTTCTGGCAATGTGGTTCCCATCCCCCTGCAACTCTAGTTTAAACCCCCACCATGCAGAATTAGCAAACCTTCCCAGTAGGATATTAGTCCCCCTCCAGCTCAGGTGCAAACCGTCCCTTCTGTACCTTCCTTGGAAGAGAGACCAATGATTCAAAAATCTTATGCTCTCCCTCCTACACCAACTAATTAGCCACGTATTAAACTGTATAATCTTCCTAGTTCTAGCCTCACGAGCACATGGCACGGGTAGCATTCCTGAGATCACAACCCTGGAGGTCCTGTCCTTTAACCTAGAACCTAACTTCCTGAACCCCCTATGCAGAACCTTGTCACTAGTCCTACCCTTGTCATTGGTTCCTACATGGACCACAATTTCTGACTGTTCACCCTCCCACTTAAGAATGCTGAGGACTCCATCCGAGATATCCTGGACCCTGGCGGCCGGGAATCTCATTCTCACCCTCAGAAACTCCTGTCCATTTCCCTAACCAACGAATCCCCTATCACCACACCGTACCTCTTCCTCACCCTTCCTGTCTGAGTGCCAGAGAGCCTCTGACATTCCTCTGTTACGTCATTTCCCCCCAACGGTATCCAAAGTGATGGCCATTGGCTCCTTAACCCCATTCCCCTTCCTAATTGCTATCCTGTTTCCTGTGTCCTGTACCTTCGGTGTAACTGCCTCTCTATATATCATATCTATCACCCCTCAGCCTCCCAAATGGTCCAGAGTTCATCCATTTCCAGCTCCAACTCCTTAACGTGGTTTGTTGGAAGCTGCAGCTGGATGCACTTCTCACAGTTGTGGTCAGGGACACTGAAGGTCTCCCTGCTTTCCCACATCCCGCTAGAGGAGCATTGCACTATCCTGCCTGTTACCTCTGCCTGGATGAGCAGATATAAAGAAGGGAAGGGAAACTCTAGCTTTTCCTTCTCTGAGTAAAGCCTCTCTTTGTTGAAGCCTCAAAAAGCTAAAGCTTTAAGATCACCACTCTGACTATGTCCACTCACAAGGTGGTCACTGAGCCTACCTCTGACTTTCTTTGGTTTGCTCTTACTGGTTAATCCCAAATGCTAATTGGCTGCTGGTCAAAGATCTATTACACCGCCATGAACCATTCCTGCCTTTGACCTCGGGCAGTGGACCTGACTGAAGTCCCCTCCTCTCTAAACTTCGGATGTCCAGATTGACCGCTGGTCAAAGCTTGATTAGTTACTTCGTCTATGCTGCAAAGCTCTATTAATTTAGAAGCATTGGTGCTTATATAACGTCACTGGAATAGTTTCCTTCTGTTTACCTCTGAATAGTGATGAATGTGTGTTCTTATTTTTCGGGTTTCTTTCTGTTAAGTTTCTTTGTTATAATTCTACAGTACCAAAAACTAACGTTCTTTTAAGTTCTCAAACCTGATGGAAATGTCTTGATTTTCCCTCATAATAGTTAACCATCACCTTAGGTTCACTGTCATCGTATGCTCAAGGAATATCCTGCAAGTGCTTTTCCATAATATTGCAAAATCTAATCTGTTTGCGACACACCTTGAGATTTATTAGTAAATGAAGATGTAAATAACCCATCTGTAGTTCTTAACAAACAATCAGAGATTGGTAGAAATCAAGCCCAATGCATCAGTAAACATCTACAGTTTAAAGACTATAAAATAATAAAAATGAGATATGGTTTACTCATGTATCCTAATCCAAAATCCTAAATGATAGAACATCTTTTTGCTCTAAAGAATACATTCTTGATTTATGGTGAATCGTGATGTGTGATAACTGCTCATTTCGTTATTAAAAATGAAAGCAATCTTACCATAAATTCAGAATGAAAATATTTTTCTGTGAGCAATACAGCGAGTAGAGCCACTCCCTCACAACATCAGAGAGCCAGTTTCGATCCTGACCTTGGGTATTGTCTGTGTGGAGTTTGCACAAATTCTCCCCGTGAATTTGTGGATTTCCCCCAGGTGCTCAGTTTCCCCATCATGCCAAAGACGTGCATATTGTTAGGTTAATTAGCCACTGTATATTTCCACTAGTGCACAGGCAAGTGGTAGAATCTGGGGAGAATGGATGGGAGTCTAGGGAGAATTATTTTTTAAACGGGACAAATATAGCATAACCTTAAGTGGGAGGTTGATGATCAGTGGCTGTTTCCATCCTGTATAACAGAATAGGAGAGCTATTAGTAAGAAAATACACTGTCATATGACTTGCTTTTTATTTAAATCTCACTTTTTCTTCATTGCATCATGTTTCTTTGTCTATGCTGCATATTATTTTTATTTCATCATGCTAAGAAACGTAGCTCCAAATTCATTGTTTAATGTTGAGCACCTGTGTCTCTAGGGCACATAAAGCATGAAGCTCTCCCCCCGAGGCACCCACTGGAAGACTTCTGGCACCAGATAATTTGCCAAGAAATTAGTGGTTTCTAGCACCCAGGCCTCAACTCTGACCTCCAAGCCCAATGTGATATATTCCACCTAATTAATCCAAAAACACCCTGGGTAACATTTTCCCCTTGGCTAATCCTGGGTACACACCCTCTAAACACAAATGAGGTTTAATCATGAAAGTGAAATATAATGATTGGCTTTAAGATACCATTTATACGCCACAAATATCCTGTTTTGACAATTTCAGTAGCTTCTTTTGCTCTGTCTTCGCACTCACAACTTCCTACTCCTGCTTCCAATCCTTAATTATTCCAGAACCATTTGCCCGAAGATTCTAGAGCCACTTCCCAAACACTTCCAAATTTCACACATGTCACTCTACTGAACTGAAATGCAGAGACGTTTCCAATCACTACAGTACACAAAGGTTCCTTTCCCATTTGAATACATTTATGCTTTTCCCACTGTTGCTTAGTCTCTCACCTGACTTTGTCTTGGACTAGTTCAGCACTTGTTGAAATATCTGGAAGTGAGCTTGTATTCTGTAGGAGATGCGAGTAGAAGTTAACATGAAAATTAAAATGCAGGAGGCCATGCATTTCTGTGAATCTGAAGTGTGAAATATTAAGCTTCAATAAACTACAATCATTTTAGACAATTAAATAACAACAATTTGAATTATTGTCGGCATTAGAAAAAAACTTTGTGAATGCCAATACTCGCACTCACCAAATTTCACAAACATAATGGGTGTACGATTATTCTTTGTTCTATACTGAACTTTTTCCATCAGTTCAAAGTGGGGAATTATCTGGCTTGCTGACCATCAGTTAAAAAAATCAAGCAAGTTGTTATCTATAAAGCATTTGTTTCCATGCAGACAGTATTCAAAGAAGAGAAGATTATTTCTTGGCACAATGCTACAGGAGCTTGATCACAAAATGAGCAATGGTTCCAAGTGAAAAATTCCTCAGTTTTTTTTATTTTCCAGTCTTCATTTTGGCCTTATACTTGTACATATTCACTTCCATAGCATCATTAAAAGTGACAATTCTATCTTTGGAAGCTTACACAGTGTTGGTGCATCTAGCTTTTTTCAGGTTCTGAAATAAAAGTTGAAACTTTCATCTTCCAGCCTAGGGGCTGCTGCAGTTATTTTTGAATTCTGCCCTGGAAATGATCCGCGAATTGTACACAGACTAGGAATCAAACTTAACATCTCCAGGTTATGGTTATCTTAATACTGAACAACTGATTATTTTACACCCATCTTGGGTCCAGTATACAAGACATTTGGAGGATGGCACACCTGTGTGTGCCTTCAATTGTAACAACATATTTTTAAAGTTAATTTCTGATTAACATGAACACACAGCTGATACAAGACAGAAGATCTGAATGAAAAGAGAAGAGTCACCAATGATTGATTGTGAGCAGATAGTATAGGAGTTTTGAGTGAGTAACCTGCAATTGATTGAATCATAAAATAAAATTGTAAACTGAAATTCAAGATTAATTGGTTTAATAATGGTTAATTTGCTTTTGGTCACCATTTCATGGAATAAGTGTATACAATAATAAACTGAAAGCTTAACCTAAAATGTTTAATTTCAAATATACAATATCTGCAAGTTGATCCATTTGTAATTAGATATTATGCCTGAGCTCAAGTATTGATGTCCAGCTGATTAGGAAAAAGTGTGTTAGAAAGATTACTTTTTCTGCTTATAGTTTTCCCTCAGTGACTTCCACAAGGGGATTCGGAAAATAAAGAATTCTCATTTCTGTTGATGAAGCCCAGTAAGATCAAAGGACGGTATAGATTCTATCCTGTTTCTTTTTCTCTTAGTACTATGTGTCTGCACCAAAATAAACAAAAGATTTACAAGTATATTCTGTATACACAAAGTGGAGGAGAGAAACAACAAAATACTATTTCCAGACTTGATTTGATGTAAATATAAAATTGTCAAAATCCCACAAGCATAGATTCCTGCATCTTTAGCAAGTACAATCCTGCCCTGTGGCATTGCTGATCATCAAATTCTAAGCCTCTGCTTTTTATTACATCAAGAAACAGGGATGGATGCTTTAATATCAATGTTAGACTTCACCTTCGGTTGCTGCAGTGTTTGCAGATATCCTTGCAATCAATGACTCATTTGCCACTTCAGAACCCACAAACAAAATGAAAACAAGTCATCTTCAATCACAAGGGACTGTCAAGAAGAAAAACATGCATCAGTAAATTTGCTAGAATAAGAGCGGATTTGTTATTGATCACCTGCAAAATGAGGAAAAGTCTCCATGTGGGTTGATGTTCAGATTAACGTGGAAATGAGGGTGAGGTTCGATGGCCATAAGTGCCTCAAGGCCTCATTTACAAACAAAAAGCCAATTATTCTTCATATAACAGGAATTCTGCAGATGCTGGAAATTCAAGCAACACACATCAAAGTTGCTGGTGAACGCAGCAGGCCAGGCAGCATCTGTAGGAAGAGGTGCAGTCGACGTTTCAGGCCGAGACCCTTCGTCATGACTAACTGAAGGAAGAGTGAGTAAGGGATTTGAAAGTTGGAGGGGGAGGGGGGAGATCCAAAATGATAGGAGAAGACAGGAGGGGGAGGAATGGAGCCAAGAGCTGGACAGGTGATAGGCAAAAGGGGATACGAGAGGATCATGGGACAGGAGGTCCGGGAAGAAAGACAAGGGGGGGGGGACCCAGAGGATGGGCAAGAGGTATATTCAGAGGGAGAAAAAGGAGAGTGAGAGAAAGAATGTGTGCATAAAAATAAATAACAGATGGGGTACGAGGGGGAGGTGGGGCCTTAGCGGAAGTTAGAGAAGTCGATGTTCATGCCATCAGGTTGGAGGCTACCCAGACAGAATATAAGGTGTTGTTCCTCCAACCTGAGTGTGGCTTCATCTTTACAGTAGAGGAGGCCGTGGATAGACATGTCAGAAGGCTTTTCATTCTAGGAAAGGGAGATGTCTTCCTTTTTTAAAGAAAGGGGCTTCCCTTCCTCCATTATCAACTCTGCTCTTAAACGCATCTCCCCCATTTCACGTACATCTGCTCTCACTCCATCCTCCCGCCACCCCACTAGGAATAGGGTTCCCCTGGTCCTCACCTACCACCCCACCAGCCTCCGGGTCCAACATATTATTCTCCGTAACTTCCCCCAACTCCAACGGGATCCCACCACTAAGCACATCTTTCCCTCCCCCCCTCTCTCTGCATTCCGCAGGGATCGCTCCCTACGCAACTCCCTTGTCCATTCATCCCCCCCATCCCTCCCCACTGATCTCCCTCCTAGCACTTATCCGTGTAAGCGGAACAAGTGCTACACATGCCCTTACACTTCCTCCCTTACCACCATTCAGGGCCCCAAACAGTCCTTCCAGGTGAGGCAAAACTTCACCTGTGAGTCGACTGGGGTGATATACTACGTCCGGTGCTCCCGATGTGGCCTTTTATATTGGCAAGACCCGACGCAGACTGGGAGACCGCTTTGCTGAACATCTACGCTCTGTCCGCCAGAGAAAGCAGGATCTCCCAGTGGCCACACATTTTAATTCCACATCCCATTCCCATTCTGACATGTCTATCCACGGCCTCCTCTACTGTAAAGATGAAGCCACACTCAGGTTGGAGGAACAACACCTTATATTCCGTCTGGGTAGCCTCCAACCTGATGGCATGAACATCGACTTCTCTAACTTCCGCTAAGACCCCACCTCCCCCTCGTACCCCATCTGTTATTTATTTTTATGCACACATTCTTTCTCTCACTCTCTTCTTTCTTCCTCTGAATATACCTCTTGCCCATCCTCTGGGTCCCCCCCCTTGTCTTTCTTCCCGGACCTCCTGTCCCATGATCCTCTCGTATCCCCTTTTGCCAATCACCTGTCCAGCTCTTGGCTCTATCCCTCCCCCTCCTGTCTTCTCCTATCATTTTGGATCTCCCCCTCCCCCTCCAACTTTCAAATCCCTTACTCACTCTTCCTTCAGTTAGTCCTGACGAAGGGTCTCGGCCTGAAACTTCGACTGCACCTCTTCCTACAAATGCTGCTTGGCCTGCTGCGTTCACCAGCAACTTTGATGTGTGTTGCTATTCTTCATATATCCCACCTCCATCCCCTCCTCTTTCCAAGACCCAAATAGAGAATGATGAACAGCTTACCAGGTTCCTGACTGAATCTAGCAGTGAATCAATAACAATCCTTCCCTTTCCACTTCCACTCAAGTACCAGAGTCTCAGATCTGCTGACGATTGCAATAATATGTAATTCCCATCCACTTTGCTTGTTTGGTAAGGAAAGAAAGGACAAGAATCTTCAACCTTACAAAGAAAGGAGTGACAAACTTATGTAATATTTTGGTATGCTGCAAAAAATAACTTCATAGATATGGTAAACTAATAGATACTTTATTTTAAATTTGATAATGGGCTTTTACCAATAAATCTGTGTAAAATTCATATTGCATGTATTACTTTCTAAATGTCCTCTCTTGTGAACATATGCAGTGTGTACTTGAAATGTTTTCAAGTGAAATTCTCAAAACAGAATGAATATTAGAGCTCAATAGTGACGGCATTTTGTCTATTTCATGATGTATTTATCTCATCCATTGTCTACCATCAATTCTCTCTCCTATCAACACATACAAAATGCTGGAGGAACTCAGCAGGCCAGGCAGTATCTATGGAAAAGAGTAAAAAGTCAACATTTCAGGGCAAGAACCTTCATCAGGACTGGAGAAAAAAAGTTGAATGTCATGGTCTGGTCTGAGAAATCCGCATTCCGGTTCACGGTCCGGTCCGTGGACTCAGGACTCTGGGTCTTCCAGCTGTCCTTCGTTTGGTTGAGTTAATCATTGGCACCTGATTCCCATCTTTGGGCTTGGAATATAAGTAGCCTTGGGATTGAGTGTGGGCTGCTAGTTTGTTTTTGTCAGTTCCTCCAGGAGCAACCTGCTGATGGAAGGCTAGTGATACCATTTATGATCTCCAGGCCTGGTTGGAGAACCATTGCTTCATGGAGCCTTGCTGTCAGTAGTTGGAGCTGTTTTTGTGGTATGTATTTGGCTGTTTCCTGGGCCAGCTGAGTGGCTGCCAGCCACTCTGAGCTAGGTAGGGATCTGGCTGTTTCTGTAACCAGCTGAGGTTGCTGGCCAAACTAAGACGTGGAGCTTCCCTGGAGCAGAGATGGAATTGTCTGTTGTACTTTGGTGTTTCTCTCTTCTTGCCCTTGCCTCTGTGGGGTAAGTCAGGCTGTTCTGCTGTTGCCCTGCAGGGGGACCTGTCTTGTTCTTGCCTCTGTTGGGTAAGTCCGGCTGTTCTGCTGTTACCTGATGGAGGGACCTGTCCCACCTTGGTGTGGAGATGAAGTTGAGTCCCGGCTTGTCTTAGGATAAGTCCTGGCTCTATGTCTATGTTCTGTCCTGGCTCATGTTAGTGTTGTGTTAAAGATGAGTCCTGGCTTGTTGAAGAATAAGTCCTGGCTCTATGTTGATGTTTGGTTCCCAGTCTGTTTCTGAGCTCCAAGAACCGAAGCCTCAAGGATCCTGCAGCCAAGCTCAAGACCCCAGCCTGAAGCCATGTCATGTCCTTGCTGGTTCTGGGGTCTAAGCCTGAGCCAAGTCCCAGGTTCTGGGTCCTTGTCCAGTCTCGGGCTCAGAGTCCAAGCCTTGCCTCCTAGTCCATGGTTTCTAGTCCTGGTCCCGCCTTCCCTAGCCCAACTCTGCGTTCTTGTCCCTGCTCCTGGTCTGAATCCTGTCACATCCCTACTCTAGTCAAGTCCTGTTCCTTGTACTTCAGTGTCTGTGTCTTGCATTTGGGTCTGTTCCCAGCACCCCTTTGTGACATTGAAAGGTCAGAGTAAGAAGGTGGGGGGAGGGGAGGAAGAAATACAAGGTAGTAGGTGATGTGTGAAACTGGGGGAAGGGTGAAGTAAAGAGCTGGGAAGCCGGTTGGTGAAAGAGATACAAGACTGGAGAAATGGGAAATCTAATAGGAGAGGACAGAAAGCCATGGAAGAAAGGAAAGGTGGGAAAGAGCACTAGAGGGAGATGATGGGCAGGAAAGGAGATGAGGTAAAAGGGAATGGTGAAGTAGAGTGGGTACTCTACTGGAAGTTTGAGAAATCAATGTTCATGATATCAGGTTGGAGGTTATCCAGATGGAACATAAGGTGTTGTTCCTCCAACCTGAGTGTGCCCTCATTGCAGCAGTCAAGAAGGCCATGGACTGACATGTCGGAATAGAAATGGGAAGTAGAATTAAGGTAGGTGGCCACTGGGAGATCCCACCTTTTGTGGTGTTTGGAGTGTAGATGCTCAGTGTAGTGGTCTCCCAATCTATGTTGGGTCTCCAATATCAGGACGTTACACCGGGAGCACTGGATACAGTATATGATCCCAACAGACTCGCAGGTGAAGTGTCACTTCACCTGGAAGGTCTGTCTAGGGTCCTGAATGAAGGAAGAGCTGTAGGGACAGGTGTAGCACTTGTTCTGCTTGCAAGGATAAGTCACAGGAGGGAGATCAGTGGGGAGGGATGAATGGACAAGGGAGTTGCATAGGGAATGATACCTGTGGAAAGCAGAAAATGTGGGAGAGGGAAAGATGTGCTTGGTGGTGGGATCCTGTTGAAGATGGTGGAAGTTAGAGAATTATGCAGAGGCTGGTGGGGTGGTAGGTGAGGACAAGAGGAAGCCTATCCCTGGTGGGGTGGCGGGAGGATGGGGTGAAGGCAGACATGCGCAAAATGGAAGAGATGTGGTGAGGACACCTGCCCCTTCCCTCATTATCATTCAAGACCCAAACAGTCATTCCAGGTGATGTGACACTTCACCTGTGAGTCTGTTGGGGTCATATACTGTATCCGATGCTCCCAGTGTGGTCCCCAGATATCGGTGAGACCCGATATAGATTGGGAGACCCGCTTCGCCAAGCACCTATGTTCCATTTGCCAGAAAAAGTAGGATCTCCTGGTGGCCATCCATTTTAATTCTACTTCCCATTCCCATTCAGACATGTCAGTCCATGGCCTCCTCTACTGCTGCGATGAGGCCACACTCAGGTTGGAGGAGCAACACCTTATATTCCATCTGGGTAACCTCCAACCTGATGGCATGAACATTGATTCCTCAAGCATCCAGTAATGGCCACCCCCTCTCCTTCACATTCACCATTCCCTGTTCCCACTTCCCTTTCTTACCTTATCTCCTTACCTGCCCATTACTTCCCTCTGGTGCTCTTCCCCCTTCCCTTTCTTCCATTGCCTTCTGTCCTCTCCCATCAGATTCTCCTTTCTCCAGCCCTGTATCTCTTTCACCAATCGACTTCCCAGCTCTTTACTTCACCCTTTTCCCCTCCCAGTTTCACCTATCACCTACTACCTTGTATTTCTTCCTCCCCTCCACCCACCTTCTTACTCTGACGTCTCATCTTTTATCTCCAGAGCTGCTGAAGGCTCTCGACCAGAAATATCAACTGCTTACTTTTTTCTCATAGGTGCTGCCTGGCCTGCTGAGTTTCTCCAGCATTTTGTGTGTTGCCTAGAATTCCAGCATCTGCAGATTTTCTCGTTTGTCATCTCCCCTATGAATAGATTAAACTCCAACTACCAATTAGATTTCAACATGTTGTTTTTTGAAAAAATGTCTAAATATTTGAAATAATTGATTTTTTTATTTATAATGTAAGTGTGTAAGGCTCAATTGCATACAAATTTCTGAAAATATTAAAATGCTATTAAGTATTAATTGCACTATTCAAATTTTAAATTAAAAGACTGCAAAACATTTTAAAAATCCAGAAGAAAATGTTTGAAAAGTATATTTATCAACTCAATTAATTCAAAGAAAGCTAAATATCTTTAACCTGCCTCTCTCTTGCAGCCATTCCTTTTTATTGATGCTCCAATTCTGTGCTGATTCCACAGCAAAGATAATGCTGAGCTGCTGAAACATAGTATTCTGCTAACAGACTCCTTAAAATGTCTCATGTTGTCATGCCTAGTAATTGTTGGTTATCACCCCTCGGAGGTTAGGATTACTGCAATTATGTGCACTTGCAAGGGTGACCCATATTCACAGATAATTACAGAGAAAAATACTGCTTTCCTTATTCAGAACTGCCAACAATACACAGCAAAGTCCAAAACAAATCTGTGTGCATCATCAGCTACCTATGTTTTCCAGAAGAAGCTACTCACCTTTTTCATGCAAAAATTAATCAAGAAGTACTTGTAACTGCTTGCAGATCTCTAATTATTTTTAACAAGAGAAATAACAGGTTATAACTGTGTGCTGTTACTGGATTTCAATTTGGCATTTAGCACTATTGTCCCACAGACATTGTTGAACAAACTCCT
This sequence comes from Mobula hypostoma, assembly GCF_963921235.1. Lineage (NCBI taxonomy): Eukaryota > Metazoa > Chordata > Chondrichthyes > Myliobatiformes > Myliobatidae > Mobula > Mobula hypostoma. Next base: position 67,328,559 of record NC_086102.1, on the reverse strand, counting down.
ACTCCTCGGTCAAAATACAACAATGTTCAACTGGACGTTGGACTCCCTAAACCAACAGAACTTAGATAGTCAGGATGTACAACTTCTCCTCCCTCCACATCATCCTTAACGTGGATGCCCCCCCCCCAGCCCAGGGCAGAATGCAGAGCCCACTCCTATACTGGTAGTGCAATCATTTGAGTTGAGTATGATGTTGTCTTAAGAGGTTGTTTATTGATGGGTCCTCACCAATCCAGGATCCACACATTCTGGTACTGTGCACACAAGTGTGTGGTGGCTGTGCTTAGTGGTTGGATCTTTTGGTCGGTCATTTCCTCCTTTCACAGCTGCCACTTGTGCTCCGTGGAACAGCAGAGTCTGCTCTCATGCAGTGCAACTCCCTTTTGAAGCACATTTCTCCCAGTTGCATCAATTGAGTGCAAAGTCTTCCTAGTTGTTAGATGTAACAAGGAATTTCTTCAGGCTGATTTTGATGTTATCTTTGAAGCGTTTCCTTTGCCCTCCAGGGGCTTGCTGACCTTCCTTTGACTGGGAATAAAGGATCTGTTTAGGAAGATGTGAGTGAGGCATCCGAATGATGTGACTTATTCATCAGAGTATTGGTATTGCTTTATTGTGGTGGAAATACTGTTCACGTTGGCCTCTTCCGGTACACTGGTGTTAGTGCATCAGTTCTTTCAGCTGATCCTCAAAATCTTTCGTAATGTTTTTTGATGGTATTGTCCCAGGGCTTTCAGGTGTCTACCGTATGTGGTCCATGATTCAGCTCCATGCATTAATGTAGGAAAGACAACTGCTCTATAGAGCAAAAGTTTTGTTTAGACCTGTAGGTCGTGGTCATCAAAGACTTTTCATTAATCTTGCAAAGGCTGAACTAGTACTACTTAGACGGTAGTTGATCTGTGAGTTGATGTCTACTTTTGAGGAGAGACTGCTGCCAAGGTAAAGAAAGTAGTTTGCATTTTCAAGGGTGATATCATCAACTTTTATGGAGGGCTGGATAAATAGCTGGTTGCGTAGGGGTTGATATAGGGTCTGTGACTTCTATATTCAAATCAAGACCTGGGCTCTATATGCCTTGGCAAAGGTGGGATACGATGGCAGTCGTCTTCAAACCGTGATGTGTTGATGGTGTTGTCCACTTACAGAAACTCTATGACACTGGTGATGCTGACCCTGTTCTTGGCCTTGAATTCGTTGAGGTTGAAAAGCCTGTTGTCCATTCTATATTTGATTGGGTTTCCCTGTGGCAAATCATGGTCGTTGAGGTGAAGGATGACAGTAATAGAGATAGCAAATAGGGTGGGGACAATGATACAGCCTTGTTTGAGTCCTGTCTTCACAGTGAAGGGCTCTGAATCAGAATCACTACTGCTGAATACTGTGACTGACATGCAATAATGCAGTAGCCTCAATATTCATAAGTAGTTGTCAGAACAGCCATGTCTTGATAGTAAATTTGGTAGTCTACTGTATCAAATGCCTATGTCAAATCTATGAAAGCCCAGTACAAGGGTTGTTTTTGTTCATGGCATATTTCCATTTTCATTTCATTTTTAAATCTTTTTTATTAATTATTATTGAGAATCGACAACAAAGAAAAATACATCCAGATAATCAAGGCATATTTCCTATAACTGGTGTGCTGTGAAGATCATGTCTGTGGTACCTCTAGATGAGCAGAAATCACACTGTAATTCAAATAGTTAGTGGAAGGAGTTGGTTGATAAGAATATGTGCAAGCACTTTGCCTGTTGGTGAGAGGAAGGAGTTGCTCCTGTAATTGCCACAATCTGCCTTGTTTCTTTATTTGAATATGGTCTCCTCAGGAGCACCCATGAGTTCTAAGCACAGTTGCTCCATTTCCCAGACCTTCAGGGGCAAGGCGTGTATGTGGAGTAGGAGTGCTGGTCCACCATGCTTAAGGATCTCTTCTGGGATCCTGTAAGGACCAGTGGCTTTATTACTTTTCAGCTCCTGATGGCATTATGGATCCCTTTCATACTGGAAGGATCCCCCATGTCTTCTCTCACAAGTTGTTGGAGGATTTGGTCAGAAACTTCTGGTTCAGCAGTGCTGTCGCAGTTAAGAAGTTCTGGAAAGTGCTCTTTCTATCAATCATTGGTATTCTTTCAATCCTTTAGCAAGTTCTTCCTGTTCTTTGAGCACAGGGGGTTTAATCCAAAGTAACTCGGAACACAGGATGCTTTAATGGCACTGAAGAAGCCTCTCATGTTACCTGAGTCAGCCAGACTCTGGATTTCTCAGTCCACTAAAAATTCTTTAGCTCACTCACACCACACTGGACATTTGACCTGGCTTTGGAGTAAGCTTCTCTTGCTGCCTATGTCATTCTGCCGGGCACAAAATACTTCCCTTTTCTTGGAGATAAGTAGTTCTATTCTCCATGTCATTAGCATCAAACCAATCTGGATGTTTTCTGGACTGTACCTATGATGTTTTCAGAATCAGAATCCTTTTACCGCCAAGTATGTGGACACATACAGGGAATTTGATGCCAATTTCCCTGAGCTCTCGCTGTACAGAATCAAAAAGCAAACAAAACAATAGTGCAAATAATCGTGAGCTATATACAATGAGGTATATCAGTGTATGTACAGGTGGACTTGGTCTATAATAGAGTAAAATTCAAGTGTTCATAAGACTGATGGCATATGGAAAGAAACTGTTCTTGTACCCATTTGTCCTGGCACACAGTGATCTAAAGCGCCTAACAGAAGCAAGGAGTTGGAACAGGTGATGTCCAGGGTGTGATGGGTCTATAATGATGCTGCTTGCTCGCTTCCTGACTCTAGATGCATACAAGTCCTGGATCGAGGGCAGCTTCACACCAATAATCCTTTCCGCAGCCCTAATGGTTCTTTGGAGACTATTCTTGTCTTGTTTGGTAGCTGATCCAAACCAGACAGTGATGGACGAACAGACAACAGACTGGATTATTCCTGAATAGAATTGAATCAGCAGCTCCTGAGGCAGGTTGTACTTCCTGAGTTGACGTAGGAAATACAACCTCTGCTGAGCCTTTTTGATAAGAGTGTCCGCGTTGGGTGTCCACTTCAGGTCCTGGGAGATTGTGACACCCAGAAACCTGAAGGTCTCCACAGCAGACACAATACTGTTGAGTATAGTGAGTGGGGGGAGTATTGGAGGGGCTCCTCCTGAAGTCCACTGTCATCTCCACAGTCTTGAGCGTATTTAGCTCCAGATTGTTCTGACCACACCAGAGGGCCAGCCGTTCCACCACCCGTCTGTATGCAGACTCATCACTGTCTTGGATAAGGCCAATGACAGTTGTGTCATCTGCAAACTTCAGGAGTTTAACAGATGATCCTGTGAGGTGCAGTCATTAGTGTAAAAGGGAGAAGAGCAGTGGGGAGAGCACACATCCCTGGGGGGCACCGGTACTGATTGTCTGGGTGCTAGAAATGATGCTCCCCAGCCTCTCTTCCTGCACCCTGTCAGTCAGGAAGCTTGTGATCCACTGACAGATGGCGGGGGAGACAGTGAGCCGGGTGAGTTTGGAGTGGAGGATTTCTGGGACGATGGTGTTGAATGCCGAGCTGAAGTCAACAACCAGGACCCTTGCAGAAGTTCCTGGGTTGTCGAGGTATTGTAGAATGTAATGCGGTCCCATGTTGACTGCATCATCCACTGACCTATTTGCCCGATAAGCAAACTGCAGGGAGTCCAGCGGGGGCCTGTGATGTCCTTCAGGTGAGCCAACACTAGTCTCTCAAAGGACTTCATGAACACAGATGTCAAGGCAACAGGCCTGTAGTCATTTAGTCCCTTCATAGTGGGTTTCTTAGAGACTGGAATGATAATGGAGGTAATTTCTGGAGGTTATCAGGGATGGTGGGTTTAAGCAGATTCCAGTGTTCTTCAATATCCTTTTGATATTCCTGTTGGAGGTTTTCACCAAATGAGGCCTGAAGGTGCCAATGAGTGGCAGTGTCAAGCAGGCTCTCAAGTGTTAGTCTTGGGCTGGTCTGTTTCTGATGTAAATGCTGGAGTACATTGGCAATGATCTGTCCAGCAAGACATCCGTGCCAATGTAGTCCCTAGCTCAGATAATGACATAGAAAATGAGATGCCACTGTTTAAATTGGAAGTATTGCCAAGATGCCTTGATTGTGTTTTGTTCTCTGGCGAAATACAGCGTTTGTCATGATCAGATTGTGCTCGGTGGATATGGTGAGAAGTACTCTTCTATTTGAGTTGATGGTGCCAATGCCATTCTTCCCTCTGGTACACTTCCAAATGTTGGAGTTCCGACCAACCCTGGCATTGAAGTCCCCTGAGAGAATTATCTTACCCTCTTTGGCAATGCTCGACAGTGTTGGGTCTAGGCAAGTGTCGAAAGCCTTTTTCATATCCATACGAGTACAGAATTGGTGTATCAGTACACAACGGTTGTCATTTAGTTGTTGGCAAGCACCATTTGGATCATGATGAGATGTTCACTGATCCCCATAAGAAGTTCAGAGAGTTAACTGACAAGTGGGTTCTTTATTGCACACCCACCACCATAGATCCTGGACCCATCAGCTGCCTTCCCTTTCCAGAAGAAGGTGTAACCACCCTCTCCTTCAGTTGCCTTTCATCTGCCAGACCAATTTCAGAAAGAGAAGCTAGGCCAATCTGGCATCCCCCCAGTCTGGCAATGATTGCAGTTTTCCTCTTTGTTTGATCAGCGGTTGCACTATCTATCACAGTGCAGATGTTCCAGGCTCCAAAGGTTCTGTTTCTTTGTTTCTAACCACATAAGATGATCTGGACATGGTAATCCATGTCAGCTGGTTTTGAGACCAACTATTTTTAGGGCACCTTTCCCAGCCCCTTCCCCACATAGGGTAAGCAGAGGGAATCCTAATATGCCTGCTCAGTCATGGGCACAGCTGCTGAGGGACTCTTTCTGCCTCAGCCCAAGAGTCCAGTGACTGAATCAAACACCCACCATCCAATGTACCAGCTCATGACCAGGGGCTTCAAGATCTCTCAGTTCTGTCCCCTTCACCACTTGCTGATCACCATGGGACATGATCAGGCATGTTGAATGCATTCCCTTAAGGGTGAACATTGTGCATGACCATTTAACATGGGTAAACTGATGCATTAGTGGCCACCACAGTCCTTCCAGATTGGGATCAGGGTCAGTGGCATGTTATGCAAGACGACTGGGGACCCTTCACTGCAGCAACCTTCCTCTGCCTTCGCCAACGTTTTGATGTGTCACCATCTCCCATCAACTCCACCATTGAAGTCTCGGTTGGATCACCCTTAGTATGATCTTCCCCCTTGCCTTACCACCGTGGGCAACCCCTTAGGAATTAAACACCGAACGGCATTGCTCTCCAGGCAATGGAGAGCTCAGGAACGCACAAGCTTCTCCACCATGACAAGCTGATGATGCTCGGAGAAGACCACTGTGGCTCTGCTCAGACATGATTGCAATCACATTGCAAAGTTCGCTGATGACACAACAGTCGGGGGGGGGGCTCATCACCAACAACGATGGGGTGGCCTACAAAGAGGAGGTGGAGGAGTTGCAGGCAGGTGCTTGGCAAATAACCTCTTCCTCAATGTCAATAAGACAAAGGAGATGGTTGTCTATTTCACAAAACCTGCACCACTCACACTACTCTTCATATCAGCGGCATGAAAGTGGAAACCATGAGCAGTTTCAATCTTCTGGGAGTGCATATCTTGCACAACTTCTCATGGTCCTAGACCACATCCCCCACAGACAAGATGGATCGTCAATGCCTCTACTTTCTGAAGAGACTGAAGTGTGTGTCTTCGGGTTCCTTTATCTCCCCCTTGATGCTAGCAATAAGAGAGCATATCCTGGGTGATGGAGGTTCTTAATGACAGATGCTGTTTTATGAGGCATTGTTTTTTGAAAGTGCCCTCAGTACTGGACACGCAAATGCCCATCAGAAACCAGGCTAAGTTTACATCTCTCTGCAGCTTTTTCCGATCCTGTGCAGTAGTCCCTCCAGACCAGACGGTGATGCAACCAGTCAGAATTAACACAAGTAAAGGGAAAGATTTGGGAAAGGGATTAAAAAAAAATGAAAAAATTAAGTAAATAAATACATAGGGATTGGATAATTATGTCTGCAGGCAGGAACAAGCACGAACAAATTGGGATATAAACACCTACAATGGTTGGTATATAGGCTTGTATGCAACATTTTGGACCAGTGGAAATGGTCCAGAAGGGTTGTATGGAAACTATTATTACCATTTTTCTTAACAACTACTTTCATTACTTAGCCTAATAGGTTAGATTTACCACAGTACATAATTATCTATTTAAATGTTTATTTTGCTTTTATATCATCTCAATGTGTACTTAAGAATGTATAAATAATTGTAGTTTTATACATATAAAAAAATGGAAAAGGTTATATGTGTGAAAAAAGTACATGATAATTGTGAACTCCTTATCCAAATAAAAATAAAATTTAAAAAAAAAAAGAAATATAGCAACTGTCGTGCATTCTTTGTAATTGCATCAATACATTGGACCCAGGATAGATCTTCAGAGATGTTGAGACCCAGGAACTTGAAACTGTTCACCCTTTCCATTGCTGATCCCTCAATGAGGACTAGTGTGTGTTCCCTCATTTTCCCCTTCCTGAGGTCCACAATCAATTCCTTGGTCTTACTGATATTGTGTGCAAGGTTGTTATTGCGACACCACTCAACCAGCTGAGTTATCTCACTCCTGTACGCCACCTTGTCACCATTTGAAATTCTGCCAACAGTTGTGTCATGGAAAAATTTATAGATGCCGTTTGACATGAGTCTAGCCACATTGTTGTGGGTGTAGAGAGAATAGAGCAGTGGGCTAAGCACATATCCTTGAGTTGTGCCAGTGATGATTGCCAGCGAAGAGATGTTACTTACGATCTACAATGCTTATAGTCCCTTGATGAGGAAGTCAAGGATCCAGTTGCAGAGGGATGAACATAGAAAATAGAATAGTACAGCACAGTACAGGCCCTTCAGCCCACAATGTTTTGCCAACCCTTAAACGCTGCCTCCCATAGAACCCCCCCACCTTAAATTCCTCCATATACCACAGGAAGGACTGGAAGAAGACAATAGAATTTAGTACAGTTGATAGGAGTGTTAAATTGTGTATCAAGAGTGTTAAATTGTGTATCAATGGAGGAATGTGTGAAATTATGGCCAGTAGGCATTAGAAATAAATGCTTTTACAAACCAAGTACAAAGGTGCTTGGTTCCTAATGAGCAGAGGAATCAAGGATTTAACTGCTTGGGACAGATGGGTCCTCCAGTACCTTTTTAGGACGTGAGCAACCAGACAAAGAAGACCATGACAAAAGCTCCAGTGTCTTTACGTATAAGAAGCTGGTTTGGAAAAAAACCAATAGCATGCTGTTGGAACGAGAACCCACGATCAAATTACATATCCACTAGCATGAGGAGCAATCATTGGACATTAGCTGCTGTGCCATAGGAAGGTCTCAAATCCAACTCAACTATATCAAACTGCTGAAACATGAACGTCAGCATTCAACTCAAAGGCAAAGTAGTACGAACTATTGCTGACAACTCCAGCAATCCAAGTCTCCGGAGCTTATGCCTTGCTTTCACATTGTCTGCGACCACATGGGTTCCTTTACACATCACAGAGGTGCGAGTTAAGAGATTCAAATGGATGCTATCCATTGCCCTCAGTATGTAGGGAAGCATCGGTTCTGGGAGCAGAGAGGAATGTGCCCAGAATGAAATTGTTCTCGATTAAAAATCATGCAGCATTATCGTATTTATTGTGGGCCGAAGGGCTCGTTTCTATGCTACCTGACTCTCTGGGAAAGGAGTCGAGCAAACTTTGGTGGGGGGGGTCAGTCTTCTGCCTTTTAATGGTGGTTGGCAGAGGAGGGGGGGGGTTGCACCCAGCCAGCCCAAGGCCCCACAAGATATTATGGTGGTTCATCAGTGGTAAATAAGCCACAACATGAGAAACAGTTAAAACCACCACCTCTAACCACCCCCCCACCAAAAAAAACTGGACATAAAAACAGCATTTCCCATTCCCAGTTAGATGCCCCCCACCATTCATTGGGTCATTTGGTGGTGGGACAACAGTCCAGACTTGAGAGCTTGCCGATTAGTACTGAGGGTATGATGGTGTTCAACACCGAGCTGTACTCAATAAACAACAGCATGGCATAGGTATTGCAATTGTCCACGTGGTCTAAGGCCAAGTGGAGAGCCAGTGAGACGGCATTGGCTGTAGACCTATTGTGGTGACAGGCAAATTGCAGTGGGTCCACATGTGTTGCTTAGGTAGGAGTTGATACTAGCCATGACTAAACTCTCAAAGCACTCCATCATGGGAGATGTGAGTGCAACTGTGTGATAGTCAATGAGGCAGCTCACCCTGCTCTTGGGGACATACAGACAGGTGTGGAAGAAAGGCCAACAATATGAAGGGTCTCACCATCCTGCTCATGGGCTGTTTGCCCCACTCCCATCATGGAAAAGGCTACACAGCATCCAGACTCAAAGACACAAACATCCCCCAAACCATCAACACTTCCACACACTCACTACCACTACTTTATCATTTCCAGACAGTCACTTTATGTACAAACACTCCTGTACGTAGTGTCAATTTATGTACATACAATCAGTCTACACTCAGTGGACACTTTATTAGATATCTCCTGTACCTAACCAAATTGCCATTGGATGTATGCTCATGGTCTTCTGCTGCTGTAGCCCATCCACTTCAGGTTCTATATGTTGTGGTTTCAGAGATGCTCTTCAACACATCACTGTTGCGATGTGATTATTTGAGTTATGGTCACCTTCCCATCAGCTTGAATCAGTCTGTCCATTCTCCCTCTGGCCCTTCTCATTAACAAGACATTTCTTGTCACAGAATTCTGCTCACTGGATTTTTTTTTTGTATTTTGCAACATTCTCTGTAAACTCCAGAGATTGCTGTGCATTAAAATCCCAGGCACGTTCCCATTCCAGCATATCGGTCCATGGCCTCCTCTTTGCCATGATGAGGCCACTCTCAGGGTGTGGAGGAACAATGCCTCATTCTCTCTAGGTAGCCTCCAATCCAATGGCATGAATATTGATTTCTCCTTCCAGTAATTTTCTTCCTTCCCCCTTCTCTCTTCTCCTATTCCCCATTCTGGCCTTTTGCTACTTCTCCTCACCTGCCTATCAACTCCTTCTTCATTTTTTCCCATGGTCCACTCTCCTCAACTATCAGATTCCTTCTTCTCCAGCCCTTTACCTTTCCCACCCACCTGGCTGCACCTATCACCTTCCAGCAGGTCCTCCTTCCTCTCCATCACCTTTTTATTCTGGCATCTCAAATCAAATCAACTTTAATTTTCATTCAAACCATACATAAATACAGCTGAACGAGACAGCGCTCCTTTGGGGCCAAGGAGCAAAACATTCAGAATAGCAAGCAAACATTCAAAATTAGGGAATAACATAATTCAAAGTATGGACAAGAAAGCATGTTTACTCGAAAAAAAGCATATATTGTCCAAGACCCTGAGCAACAACATCCAGCAATTGCTGGTACAGTCTCCCAGCAGTGTACAGACACACGCAATCCAGCCTGTCATTCCACCACACAAACACAGGAGGGCAGCACCGATGGGAGAGGTCAGGCCCCAGCCAAACTCAACCACGCTGTAGCACTTCCGCATCTTTCACCTAGTCTGCGGCACCAGGCAGCACCAAGGCTTGAGGCCTAGTTCTCACTATAGCTACATAGCTCCCAAGTTGCCTGTCCCTCCACCAGACAAGGGTAACAGGCCTGCAGCAACTTACATTATCACTGTCCAACAGAGTCTTGCAATTACAAGTAAAATGTCCGAGACAATCTCCCGCTGTTATACTGCACCAATTCTGAAGCTTCCAAGTAGCTGTAGCAACACGGTCTGCAGCCAGGTCAGCTGCTCTGCATCCAAACCAACTCCTCTGACACATTGCCATGCTCCTCCGATATCCCGATCATCTCTTTCAACACCTCAGCTGACCCTTCAACATCTCGACCAGCTCACTCTCCAATGTTCAGGCCGTCCCCTTTGACGTCTCGGCTGGCGCCACCACTGGCATCAGTCCAGCTACTCTGACCTAGGAACAGCTCTCTGATGGAGCAGCCCTGCAGTACCCAATGTACTTGGAGTAGACTTGTCTTTGGATCGTAAAAAAAACAAATTTTACAAAGAGAAAAACACCTTTGGTTGGCCCCGAGAGGCAACTGCATTCGCATGTGCCGCCATCTTACCAGAAGTCCTGGTGTGATACCCATTTCCTTCTGAAGAAGGGTCTCAACCCAAAACATCGACTGTTAATTCATTTCCTTAGATTCTGCCTGACCTGCTGAATTCCACCAGTATTTGTTCTGTGCTTCCCAGGTGATCAACAGTTTCTGAAGTACTCAAACTACCCCATCTGGCACCAACAATCATTCTGTGGTCAAAGTCACTTATTTCTTCCCCTTTCTGAACAACAACTAAACCTCTTGACCATGTCTGAATGCTTTAATGCATTGAGTTGCTGCCATATAATTGGCTAATTAGATATTTTCATTAACAAGCAGCTGTGCCAAATGAAGTAGACGCTGGGTATATGTACAGTATATAAGCAAATCTTATGTATTTATATTTATTGTGTTTTTATTGTGTCCTTTATGCTTATTGTGTTTTTTTATGCTGCACCAGATCCAGAGTAACAATTATTTTGTTCTCCTTTACACGTTTGTATGATGATAGCACATTTTGAATAATAATGCAAAATAGAAAGAACACATTCATCTCATTGAGTTTAGACCACAGGTGGTTATATAGTCTTACTGATCAAGCAAAAACAATTTTTGAATAAAGTGGAAAAATAAGAGATTTGGAATGGAATGATTGACAAGTATTTTATTATGACCATCCTGGACCCAACTCAACAACTTAGTTGAACTTTTAAGGAAGTGGGCATACTGGGAGTCAGTGTAAAATTCCTTGCCAAAGGAAATTTTAGACAAGATGAATACTGGATAATCATTTACATTTTCTGAAGGTGTGAGCATTAATGGCACCAACAACTTCCTGCTAATGTCTTACATTTAAAAACTACTTAATTTTAACACTATGCCATAGTCAGACTCATACAGCACAGAAACAGGCCAATTGGCCCATAACATCTAACCCTTAGGCCCCCACACATGTCAATCCCATCTTCCAGCACTTGATCAATAGTCTTCTATGCCTCAGTGATTCAAGTACTCACTTGGACACTTATTAAACACTGTCAGCAACTCTTATAACTGAAACACCCTATTCCATGTCACATCCTGGTGAATTTCCTCTCTTGTACTGTCATGCGCTGGCCGGTGGTAGAGTGGCATCAGCACGGGACTTCGAGCCAGATGGTCCTGAGTTTGAATCCGGCTGGGTCACAACCTGGGCAACAGCAGTATCTGTTTGGAACAAAGATCTAGCAATCCACTTCTGTATCTTGTCACAAAAACCCTATGGACAACTACACGACACAACAGTACAATCATATCCATTAGAGCTTTGAGCAAAATATCATATGACATAGCTCATGATACTCAGGAGTAATGATTCTATGGTCTGATAAATATGAGGCAAAGAGAGAAAATGGTCATGTTCTCTTCTATCCCAGAGTTTCTACTAACCCAGATTGGCAGATGATGTTATGGAAAGCTAAATTTGGAATCAGATAGGATCACAAGGTATCAAAGGGATGATTGTTCAGCCTGGGTCAGCTTGGGTTTAACTCTTCCTCTGACAGTCAGCATTCCAATGTCATCAAAATACCAAAAAATCAAATTTCTCAAATTTGCAGATGTCTACAGTCAATAGTAAACAAAAAGTCTAATCGTCTACTTTACATTGTCCCATAGCTATAAATTTTGAATAAGTTTGCTGCTGTTTCGGCACAGCATTCAGACAACAATAGTCAGTGACGTACCAAGAAATAATGACTGCTTTTGCAGGTGACTATTTGTGCAGAAATGGCTCAGTTATTGCCCTCAGTAGTGCTCAAACAAATATTGAGCGGAAGTAATGGAAAGAAAAATAATTGCATAATTTGCAACCACTTATTCTGAAAGAAAGCAGGCAATGACATTTACTCATTAGACAGACCAGATGAGAACTTGCTGACTTGTCACTATGATACTTTATTTTCTATTGCTATTGATGTTCTCCCCAGAAGGGATTGACTTTCATATGGCCTGAATTGTTTCAGTCACTTGCGCCCCACTGGGTCTGACTGCCAAGCTGTCACATTTTCTTCTGATGCCTACTATGCTTTGTAAAAATACCTCTTGACTTTTTCAAAACACAGATTAATTGAAATACTTTGTCAGTAAAAGTTGGCCTGATGTTTGTCATAAACACAAATAATCAGTACAACTTGCAATACAGTGAGTTTGCACATTAATAAGGCCTCCTATCACACCTTCACATACAAAGTAGCAAATAGGCTGCTTATCTAGATTAAATATTGTGTAATGGCTTTCTATGGAAAGCAGACCTTTAACACAACGGCTGAGCATTACAGATGGTAAGCAACGCTTCACTGACAAGAAAACTTGAAAAGTTAGTGGACAGCATTTTTTCAAAGCCAGGAGTAGCTGTGTGGGAAATGACAGGATGGTGATGTCTAGTTCACTATACATAGAGTGTTGAAAGAAATAATACCGATATTTCATTATTTGACCTTGTCAAAGGTCAGGGATTAAATAGTCAGAAGAACAGGGAATATTGTTTAGTAATTTTAAATGAGATATTTATATAAAAAGATATCTAGGATTCTTTACTCAATCATTTAATGTAAGCTCTATTACTTGCCCATTTCTATTACCCTCCAAGAAGATGGAACCAAGCAACCCTATGCCAAAGTAGACATGGTACTGGGTAGAGAGTTCCATCATTTTTTTTTGCACTTATTAATACTAACCAGTAACATATACAACGCTGTCAAATGGATGCCCAAATTGATTTCTCTGCTGGGGCACTAATAATCATTTGGCAGTGGAAAGTGTACTAACTGGCGCAGATGCTAGATACTGGTGGTCGTGGAGGGAAGAGAGGGCCAGGGGCGAGAGGACAAGAATCCAGGCTGGGAATCAGGGTCACTGAGGAACCTGATTTAGCTATAAGACCATAAGACACAGCAGAATTAGAAGATTTGGCCCATCAAGTCTGCTCCTCCATTCGATTGTGGCTGATTTATTTTCTTTCTCAATCAATGCTTCTCACAAACATATAAGATTCTATAAGATCTCCCCTCAGTCTCTGCCACTCAGAGAAAACAACTCAAGTTTGTCCAACTAATCAGCATAGTACATGCCTTCTAATCCCCCTTCTGTACCCTTGCCACAGCCTCACCATCCTTCCTATAATGGGTGATCAGAACTGAATGCAATACTGCAGACATGCCCGAAATAGAGTTTATAAAGCTGCAACGTAACTTCCCAACTTTTGAACTAAATTCCTTGTCTAATTAAGGCATACGTGTCATATGCCGCCTTTTCCACCCTATCAACATTATAGCCCTTTCAGGAAGCTACGGACATTGAACCCAAAATCTCTCTGAATATTCAGGGTCCTACAATTAACAGTGTAGTGTCTCTTCACATTTGCTCCCCTAAGGTGCAACCCTTCACACTTGGCCAGATTAAATTCCATCTGCCACTTCTCCAACCCTATGTGCAGCTGATCTGTATCCTTTGTCAGTCTTCTACACTATCCACAAATCCACCAATCCTTGTTTCATCTCTGAGCTTTCTGATCCATTCTGCCACATTTTCAACCAAGTCATTCGTTTGTTATGCCATTTTGTATGATGTGGGCGATCATGCTCTTTACATGATTATGGTTGTTCTTAGCAAATTTTTCTACAGAAGTGGTTTGCCATTGCCTTCTTCTGGGCAGTGTCTTTACAAGACAGATGACCCCGGCCATTATCAATGCTCTTCAGAGATTGTCTGTCCGGCGTCAGTGGCCGCATAACCAGAACTTGTGATATACACCGGCTACTCATACGACCATACACCGAGTGCTCCCATAACTTCACATGACCCTGATCGAGGAGGGCTAAGCAGGTGCTACAACTTGCCCGAGGGTGACCTGCAGGCTAGTGGAGGGACTGAGCACCTTACATCTCCTTTGGTAGAGACGTATCTCCACCCCACCACTCATTTCATTTGTATATATGAAGGATTGTTGCCTCATACCAAAATCAGTTGCCACATCCTTGTCACTCATACTCGATGGGCCAAAGGGTGTGTTTCCATTTGGAATGACTATGTGACTATAATGGCACTGTTCCTGCTGCTGCTTCACTCCTCTTGTATTTTTTGGGGGCATTTCCTTTTTAAAACATTTCAGCCACATTCTGAAGGTTCTCCTCTATCCTTGAGTGCAGTGTACGTGGAGTTTTCATGTTCCTTTTGTAACTGCGTGGGCTTTCACAATACAAAATATGTACCCCTGGGTGGGTTGATCCTATAGCTGATTCCACTTGTGTACTGTAGGTGGGCAGAAAGCAAGTCAGGGTGGTGTTGTTGGGCACGTGACAGAACAGTGAAATGGGGGGATGGGATTTAATAACTAACAACATATCAGATTTCAGTTAAAGAATTACAGTAAGTTAAATGTACAACCTGCATTAACCTCTGTCTTTTGCTTTGACCTTGATCTTGGGAACTCACGACTGTTGAAGTAGTTAATCCATTGGTGATCAGTGATGCACGGCTTCTGGTTACTGACTAGATTCTGCCTTCCTACTGAGAGGCCCCGCTTTTAAGGCCAATCTTTTCTAGCCAGTATAAGCTTCTTCCCCCGCTTCACCTTTCAGATAAAATAAGTTAAGTGCTACTGCTTCCTCCTCTTCCTCTGCACCCAGAGGCTGCCCATCCTTGCTCCAACTGATGTCACTTTGCATATGCCTTCATAAAATTTCAAAAGATCACAGACATTCAATTAAGTTGCACCGCAGATGATTTTGCAGTTCTTTCACCATCCTGTTTGGTTGTTTTACCTGAATGATTTAATCAGCCATTTATGTAAATACTTTGCTATCAGAATATTGACTGTTGTCAGATGAAGGTTTTTTGATGGGAATGGTTTTTGTTTAATCCACCCTTTGCAGATCTAGTGCATAGGTTTCAGTCCAGTAGCGATCTCAGCTTTAACTTTTCCAAAGGGTTTGGGGGATCCATACTGGGTCAATTGATTAGTTCAATTTTTGTGTGTAGTTCATAAATCTCACCATGCCAGTTACATCGATATAGGTTTATTTGAATGTATCCTTGCTGCAGGTTTGTCTACAATATGCCTTTCCTAGTTAGGCAATCTTGGCCTCTCATAATTTTATACATTTTAATTAAGTCTCTTTATGGTCTTTTCTTTTCCAAACGAAGGAAACCTAACCAAATCTATCCTTGGACCTCTGTGCCCAAGGTCATGCACCCTGACAGTGTATTTATAAAGCATTTTTACATCCTATATTGTCCCAAAATGCTCAAATCCATATTCCAAAGTTACCCAAATTTGCCTGCAAACTGCTGTGTTTTCCTTAACAACACCAGTGAAGCTGGTTAATGCTTCCTAATTCCAAGTCACAGCTGTGCATGATGATTTGTGATTCTCCCTGTTAATTGGCTGCCTACTGTGTGGGGAATATAGCTCAACTTTTAGCTCACAAAGTGAAAATAACAAATCAACATGTCAACCTGCATGCTGTTATTCCTAAAGGCTCCTGGTGATTGACATCATGAAGCAGGATACCAATGGTATTTTCCAATTCTGTATGACTTTAATATAGTATTGGCATAACCACTATAATTAAAGTGTCAAAGACCTTTCCGGGCATCTACCAGAGACTGAGAACAACGTCACTAATTTAATTATTTGACAGCTAATGTCATTACTGTCAGGGAAAGAAATGAGTTATGCATTATGTTGTCAAGATCAATAATATGATATAATTTGATATAAAATGCTATTTTATGTAATATTGTATTATTGATCAATGTAACGCAATCTGATGTTTGTTCTTTCATTTTTGAGAACCTCTTAAATCAGAGATTAATGCTTATGATAGAGGTCTATTCTGGGAACAGAGGTGAAGACCTCGACCATTTAGTCTCTTACCTTGAGTTACTCATATTATAACATTTCTTTAACAAAGATAATTCACTATTTGTCAAAGATGTTGCAGCCTATATGATAAAATGGCCTCTAAAATTAATACAGATTATTGAAAATTTACTGGAATTCACCAATAACTTCAACCACAAGCATTAGACCGAGATGTGCCATCTTGTCCAAAAACTTCAGTTTCATTCCAATGATTTTAGTATAAGACTCTAATAAAGTGCATATACACTTTCTTGAATTTGTACCTAGGCTCCAGGCTGCAATGGTCCTAGTTTAATTTTGTAGTAGTCAATCTTAAACATTTTTGGATTGCCATTATTTAAGTATTAGAGATAGCCATTAATATTAAAATAACATTGATTCCGTAATTCAAGCTTCATTGCCTGCAGAGAACAAAAATCTTTCTCTTGCCATATTGGATCATCAAGTGCGATACAGGACTGAAGGTGATTTTTCTCTCATAACTCAAGGATTTGCTTTGAAAT
The DNA here is from genome assembly GCF_963921235.1 of Mobula hypostoma. NCBI lineage: Eukaryota > Metazoa > Chordata > Chondrichthyes > Myliobatiformes > Myliobatidae > Mobula > Mobula hypostoma. The sequence continues at coordinate 67,311,851 of NC_086102.1, read as the reverse complement.
TGACTTTTGAATAACACAAAAAAAACCTATGAACAATGCAGTTTTCAATTCCCCAAACTATAATAAGAATCTAATAGGATTAAGTATGAAGTGTATTAATGATAAAGATATTTAAATAGCTGTACAAAATAAGAGATTTGAGAAAAAGAATAATAGTTGCATACAAAGCCAGTTCCTTCACTAGGAATATTTATGCCTACTCAATCATTATTATTTCCATGTGCACAATCCCCTCTGTATTATACAAAAATTCAAGAATTAAAATTCAGAATCCGTTTTCCAACGTTCTGAAGTGAACATCCAAACAATTTGCAACTTATATCTTAGCACTGTGTTAAATCTTGCTAGCAACTAAATGATGTTTAAAAAAAAATGTCTTAGGTTACTGATGCTAAATGCATGCAAGATTATCTCTGCAACTTGTACCCTTATCCCACATATTCAGATCCATTGACTCAATGCGTGTTGCTGTTGGTCAATGCCATGTAAGAATATAGCATCAGTGATGTAAAATAGCTGTACTCACCAAAGACTGAAAGTAATTGAGAATCACTTTAAAGTTTAATTGAACTTGTTGAGAAAACCAGTCATGGTCATATTGTTCATAGTTTGAGATAACGAAAATAACCTCTATCTAATGAAAATAAGTTGTTTTTTTTTTAGGTTAAATACTCAGCTTTCAGGTCAACAGTAAACTTGTTAAAATAATGAGAATTCATTTTGTATTTCAGCAGGTGAAGAAAGAAAATAGTAAGAAAAGATCAGAAAATAACTGGTTTATCGGTGTCACATGTACTGAGGTGCAGTGATAAGTTTTTGTTTGCTTGCCAACCTGATCATTCTGTACATGGAGTCAAACAGCACAGAAACAGGCCCTTCGGCCAAACTGTTCCACATCAACCAAGATGCCCCATTCATGCTAGTTCCACTTGACCCATAACCTTCTGATTGTTTTCAGTCTATGTATATGTCGAACTGTCTTTTAAAAGTTGCTATTGCACCTGCCTCAACCACTTCATCTGCTATCCGATTCCACGGAGATACCACCTTTTGTGTAAAAAAGAGTGGCCCCTTGATTTCCTCTTAAATCATTCCCCTCTCACCTTAAACCTAAGCCCTCTATTTTTTGATACCCCAATTCTGGGGATAAAAGACTGAGAGCTTTCAGCTTATCCATGCCCTCATGATTTTATGTAGCTCTACATGTTCACCTTCCAATCTCCTACTCTCTAAGGAGTAAAGTCCTGGCCTATCCTGTTACTCAGTCCTTCAAGTCCTGGCAGCACCCTTGTAAATCTTCTCAACACTCTTCCCAGTTTAATAATATATTTTCTATAACAGGGCACCCAAAACTGAACACAATACTCCAACCTAGTACATACTTACAGTACGTACATAGAGATAGTACAAAAGAAAACCAAAAACAGAATGCAGAATACAGTGTCACAGTTATTGAAAAAGTGCAGCACAGATAAATACTTTATTGATCCCAAAGGAAATTACAGTGTCATAGTAGCATTACAAGTGCCCAGATATACAAGTATTAGGAGAGAAGTAAGAAATAAAGAAATAAGGGCGTCATCACTTCCCTGGCTATAGGTTGACTCATTATAGAGCCTAACGGCTGAGGGTAAGATTGGCCTTCTATAGCGCTCTTTGGAGCAGCACAGTTGCTTTAGTCTATTTAGTCCTGACGAAGGGTCTCGGCCTGAAACGTCGACTGCGCCTCTTCCTATAGATGCTGCTTGGCCTGCTGCGTTCACCAGCAACTTTGATGTGTGTTGCTTGAATTTCCAGCATCTGCAGAATTCCTGTTGTTTGCTTTAGTCTATTACTAAGAGTGCTCCTCTGTTCAGCCAAGGTAGGATGCAAAGGGTGAGAACCATTGTTCAGAATTGCCAGGATTTTCCGTAGGGTCCTTTGTTCTACCACAGCCTCGAGTGTGTCCAGTTTTTGACTCCTATAACAGAGCCAGCCTTTCTAATCTGTTTATTGAGTCCATAAAGTGAAAGGGCCTTGATAAAGTAGTTCAGGGGTCAGGGGTTCATGACCATCATAGAAGAGGTCCTTTCAAGTGTACGGGGTCTTTCTTTTTTGTATGTTAAATTTAAAATGGTTTCTTTGTTATGTTATACTTGGGAATGCTTCTTTGTTATGTTAAACGCTGAGAAAGTCCTTCTCGCTAGCAGTTTGTTGAATCACGTTACTGATAAGAAGATGTTATGAACCAATTGGGATAGTTGTTATGGTTTTGGTGTATTTGAAGATACTGTATGCATGGGGTTTTGAAGTGGAAGGCAGGAAAGAGAGACAGAGGATGGCCCAGGTGCTGTGATGTCCGCTAACGGGTTCGGACCCCGAGGAGGGCATTCGGCGAGGAGACGGAGACGGACTCATGGAGCATCTAGTCGACCACTGTTGTTGGTCCCAGGTGGCCGGTCGAGGTGGTCCGAGGGGTCGCAGGGTGAAGAAGAAGGTTCTTGAGCTCCAACTGTTTTGTGCACGAAGAGATTGAACTTTGATAAGTGTGGCGCCTTTTATTTTCCTTTTATATTTTATTCTCTATTAATTATATAGTTCCAGTAATATCTATAAACTGTAAATCATTTAATCGTATCTGGTGTATTGTCTGTTATTTGGGCGGGGTAGGGTACATCACATAGCATCCACACAAACTAATTACCCAGTTTGGCAGGGCCGAGGCTGTATCCCTAGACAACAGCGAGCCGAGCGATCCTGAGGGTGGCCAGGGGAGCTACATTGTGTGGGCTTTGTCTGGGATTGGGTCTACTGGTATGCTGTGTGGGTGCCCTGTTTAAATCTGTAATGTGTGTCTCTGTGGGTTATTTGCTGGTTATTGCTGTATGCATTGTGGGTGCGGTCTCTGTTCGAGTTCAGGCTGACATTGACAAGTTGGGGGTGGCACTTGGGGCTGTCCATGCGGTTGGGAGAGAGAGGAAAGAGTGGTCTGATTTGGAGGTAGGGTCTGCAAATAAATGTTCTAGTTCTGGCAGGCTCTGCCTGGCGCTTGGGAAAGTGTCCACCCTAAGAGGGGCGGAGGTGTGTGAGACGTGGGTGGTGCGGATCTCTCAGTTGTTAGATGAGTGGCAGTGCTCGGTTGAGGGAGAGCGACAGGGATTGGTTGAAAGTTTGATTAGGCGGGCTGGTGACGGTGTTAGAGCTGTCAGGTTCACTTACACCGTAGTGACAGCTGTCAGTTATTTGAAAGAAGGGGGGAAAGTTTTCAGTGTGTCTTTTCTGGCTAGGAGGGAGGCTAAATTGCTTGCAGTGCCAGGGAGATCATTTCAGGGGATCAGCCCCTCCCTCAGTTGTTCAGCTGATCAGAGAGGTGTCGGGAAACTTAGTGGAGGCCCAGTGGGGGAATGGCTTGGGGTCTGTGGGGATGCACGTTCCCAGCAATGTACCAATGAACTTCTGAAAGGAAAACACCCTGTTCCTGAAGGTTTAGAGGGGCCATGCCCCAGGGTGTCGTTATGAATAGAAGTAAGCGATGCTAAAGCTATCCTCGACCCCGGGGCACAGGTCAAGTTGTTGTACAGTTCGTTTTACAACCGGTGTCTGAAGCATTTACCCTTGACAACCACAAGGGCACCGGAGATTTTGGGTAGCAGTGCCAGTAGTTATCCAGAAGACGATGATTGGTTAATGACCCTGGAGTTCATGGGAGCATTGTCTGGGCACCCAGCGTGTCGAGTTGCTTCTGAGGACGTGTGTAGCAGCCTTGAGCCGGTACCGAATTTAAACGAGACCCAGCGGTGGTACAGCCTGGGGAAAGTAGCTGAGGGTGAGACCCTCTTAGTAGATGCTCTGAACTACCACGAGGGAAGGGAGTTGACCACTGAAGACACCTCAGTGAGAGAGAGCTCGCGGCAACTGGACCCTGGCGCCGTGGAAGATGAAGGCAGCGTGTGTGTGGATTATGCAATGTGGTTTAATATGCTGCATCTGAGGAGTGGATGTTGCCAGATCCTGAGGAGTGCGGCTGTTGAGCCGAAGACGGCCGTTATTAGTTCCCTAGGAGTCTATCCGAGCCGAAAAGATGCCCAAGGGCATATCCAGAGCCCCTGCATCCTTCCCGCGGGGCATGAGGAAGACCATGGGGGAAGTGAAGGTGTGTGGAGTTTTGACGTATGTGGATGACCGCCTAGAGCTTGGATTCGTCTGGGGGGACTATGAAGCGAGGCGAGTGGCTGATCCCGGGTGACAGAAGCGAAGTGTCAAATGTGGAGGAGTTTTTGGCCGGAGGAGTTTGGTGCAATGTGAGAAAATTGACCCGACATACCAGTTGAACTTCCTGGTGTTGGAACAGACGGTGGTGGACCTGGGGATGGAAACCTAGGTCGTCAATCTGAATGAGACACAGGGGAGAGAGGGGATTTGCACCGCTGAACTGAGTGCTCAGAAATGCCAGCCGGAGACTGAGTGCCATGTTTGTGGGACTACCATTACAGACTTGGAATTCACGCTCGTCAACGTGGAGAAGGAGCAACGGAATTCCAAGCTGACACTGCGGTCATGTACTGATGAATTAATCCAGCAAGAAGAAACAATGACCCACCTTTGAAGGATCAGTGGAAACTCAAGAGGTCGATTCAGAAAAGATTGGAAGACTTACAAGTTGAGGAAGATCAAGGAAGTGTTCTGACTAAGGCCAACAGAAAACCGACAGCCCAGGGAGGGGAGTTTGGCTACACTCCCAGGGAGGTGAAGAAATGGAGGACAGATCCAGAAAAGGGAGGCGGACGCTTGAAAGGAACCTGAAGATGACTATCGCCAGTTTAAATGAACTGGAAAAACTGAAAGTTGACCTGGAAGACGTCATCAGGAAGAAAAAAACTGGAGGCTGACCATCCTTTAACTGCTGCTTTTCATGTCAGGGTGGAAGAAGCTGGTGGGGTAACTACGTCCCAGATTGAGATGGCCAAGAACCCTGAGTCAGAACTGCTGAGGCTGTGGCGAGAGTTGAAGGAGTCCCCGAAGAAGCTGCCGTCTCGACCGCAGGAGGCTGAAGGGGTAGCCCCAGCTAAATGTTTCAGTTTGGAGAGACTTAAACAGCAGCTACCGATCAAGGGAATGAGGAAGAATATGGATTCGAAGGATGATGTGCTGGACATGTGGTACATGCTGCCTTTTGCTACCTTCCCCGTGATTGAGGACGAGACCTTTGGCCCTTCGCCCACTGAGTCAGGAGTAGTGGGAAGGGCTAGATGTGGGCAGTCTGAGTTGCGGCAGGATCGGGAAGGAGGAGAGGCGGGGCCCCGGACACGGGACAGGGGGTTCCGAGCTGTAGTGGTGGCCTGACTGAAAGAGGAGTTGGCAAGCAGGCCCGAGGTATCCCTAGTAGTGTCTGAGCCTTTTGGGTTTAGGTGAGGGGGTACGGAGGTCTCAGAGGGTTAAGAAGCTCCCAGATAGGTTGGCCTATGTAGCACCCATGGGACGGGCGTAAGGGCCATTGTTTGGGGAGCACTGTCACTATGTATGTGTGTGTGTGTTGTGTGTTTGTAGGACTGGTTGGCGAGTTATTTAGAAGTTATGAGGGCATGACTTTTATTTGGTGGGGGGAGAGTGTATGGGGTCTTTCTTTTTTGTATGTTAAATTTAAAATGGCTTCTTTGTTATGTTATACTTGGGAATGCTTCTTTGTTATGTCAAACGCTGAGAAAGTCCTTCTCGCTAGCAGTTTGTTGAATCATGTTACTGATAAGAAGACGTTATGAACCAATTGGGATAGTTGTTATGGCTTTGGTGTATTTGAAGTGTTTTGGGGGAGAAGGCGGGAGAGCGAGACAGAGGATGGACCAGGTGCTGTGATGTCCGCTAACGGGGTCGGACCCCGAGGAGGGCGTTCGGCGAGGAGACGGACTCGTGTGGAGCGTCTGGTCGACCACCATTGTTGGTCCCAGGTGGCTGGTCGAGGTGGTCCGAGGGGTCGCAGGGTGAAGAAGAAGGTTCTTGAGCTCCAACTGTTTTGTGCACGAAGGGATTGAACTTTGATAAGTGTGGCACCATTTATTTTCCTTTTATATTTTATTCTCTATTAATTATATAGTTCCAGTAATATCTATAAACTGTAAATCATTTAATCGTATCTGGTGTATTGTCTGTTATTTGGGCAAGGTGGGGTACATCACATAGCATCCACACAAACTAATTACCCAGTTTGGCGGGGCCGAGGCTGTTTCCCTAGACAACAGCGAGCCGAGCGACCCTGAGGGTGGCTGGGGGGCTACACAAGAATCTTCAATAACAGTGGAATAGAAGTTGTCCTTGAGCCTGATGGTACACAATCTCAAGCGTTTATTTCTTCTGGTGGAATAGGGAAAAAGAAGAGAAAATGGCCAATGTATGGATAAACGATATGAGATAGACATTTAGAGGGAGTAGAGTCAGAATTACACAGCATGGAAAAAGCCCCTTTGGCCCAAATTGTCCATGCCAACTAAGTGCCTACCAGAACAAACCCCATTTGCCTGCATTGGCCCCATGTCCCTCTAAACCTTTCCTGTCCAAATGACTTCTAAATATTGTCATCCCCATCTCTACAATTTCCTCTGGCTGATCTGACTCATTGTTCTGACTGGTTAGCCGTCATGCTGGCCACCAGACTCTGCTGGGTCCCAGCCAACCAGATAGCTGAGTGATCTCTGCTGGCCGGTATCACAGGTTATCGGTCGTTGTGAGTGTTAATTTCTTAGGTGTCCACAGCTCACCCCTCCCCCAGCCCCAACCCCACAGACGCACAGGATTGTAAACTGCATCCAGTTCAATGTGCTTGTTAATAGAGTCTCCCACTGAGAACTAAGCTTGTAAAGAATTCTCCTGATTCCTTGTTTAGTTTGTCCGCCAGAATTTTTGTAGTTTCCCAGATGAACTTGTGTCCTTCTTGGTCTTCATGTACTGAGATGAGTGACAGAGGTTCAGGTCTTCTCACACGATCCTCTTCTTACACGATGATCTTCATGTAGTCTCATGGATAGCTTTCTCCCCATCTGTCCTACATAGTGTTGGAGCAGTCTCTACATTGGACTTGGTCTATTATATTTGCTCTCTCCACTTGGGCTGTTGGACCTTTGAGTCTCAAGACAAGCCTTCAGATGGTTGTGCTGGGTTTGTGTGTTGCCATTATTCCGTGTCGTTTGAGAAGCCTTTCCATCATTTTGGAACTATTTCTGATGTATGGTAGGGCTAGCCTCTTTCTTGTCTGTTCTGTAGGAATTTAGAGGTTACTTCTCCACACGAGACACCTTCTTATGAAGTTTTTTGGATTTCCACACTGCAGTAGCACAGCCGTATTTGGACACAATTTATAAAACTATGCACGTGTGAGATCAGGCCAAGGGGTGATCCGCGGATACCCAAGGAACCAATGCTCACAACAACCAATAACCAGTGATATGAGACCACTCAGCTATCGGTTTGGCCAGGGCCCAGTGGAGACCAGCGGCCAGCGCGAGAGCCAACCAATCAGAACAATGAGTTGGACCAATATATCACAAGCACTTGGCAGAAAGAGCACTCAGTTGTGTACCGATGATGTCACCTTGGCCGGTGATGAAACGCTTGTGACCTAACCTCCAGACTTGGCGAACAACCCTACAAAAACATTACCCATGGCTAATGATACAGCCATCTCTGCTAGGATGCTTGCAATTTCTACACCGGCTTCTCACAATGTCCTAAAGTACACTTGGGTCAGGCCCAAAGAATTTATTCACTCTGGTGGAATCTAAAAGAAATAGGAGTCTGTTAAAAATAATGTTTCTTAAACTTATACACTTCATTAAAGGCAGACTTGTTAATTTAAAAACGAGTTTTTAAAAACTGCAGATGCTGAAAATTTAAAATAAAAACAAAGTTCTAGAAACACTAAGTAAGTCAGGCAGCATTTGTGGAGAGAGAAACAGAATTTGTATTTTACATTGAAGACGTCATCAAACCTCAGTGAGGACAGTGTCTTTAAATCAGTGACTGGCTGATCTGCATTTATGAACGAAAACTGCTTGTCTCTCAGCTCTGTTCTTCAGTAGCACGCCTAACTTTCTGCACTCGGTCATGCAGTCAAGTCCAAATCAGTGACCTACAAGCCACTGAGCTGGGAAAATTGCACACTGACTGATTTCAGTACCTACCTGCTCTATGTATAGTCAGTGGGCGCCAATTATCCATGTGCTAATCCCTTCAACAGTGAGGTAATCGCTATGTTTCTGGACAGAACTGTCAGAAAGTGAGTGTAATTTGTTCTCTCTAGAATGGGCTGTTTAAATAACCTGTGTTACATCACCCCTCTTGATGAACTCTAGATTCATTGTGTTATGAGCCTCTTACACAAATACATTAAAATGGGGGAATGGAGTCATTTGGCTTCAATTTCCTCTTGCTTGTCAACTGATGGATTATTGTTTGTATATGGCGCCTTTATACAAGAAAGCAGTACGGTATTAAAATGGTGTGTGTGCGTGTGTTTGTGTGTAAAAATGTCTAATGAAAAGATTTCATAGCTGACAAATTTACACTTCTTCCGTGCAACTACTGAGGATTCCAGGAAACTCATTTCTTCAAGATTTCGACTTAGGTGTAACACTTCTAGTAGCAGTACTTATATTTAATCACCTTTATTTGCTGGGGTCTGGTTGAAAAAGCAAAAATCATCCTTAAAAAACAAGCAGTGCCTGATCACAGAATTTGCATTCACTTCACACCAATCATCTTCTTTGTAATGGAAAATGTTTGCTAGATTAATCAGGTCTGTGAGCAGTCAAATCTTGCTATGTTGGTAGTATTTTTAAAAACACTTATACGTAGGTCATCCAACATAATTTTTTTCTCCTTTTTTCAGGGAAAAAAATCCTCCTACTCCACAAATTTCTGGCTTTAGTTTATCACAAAACTTAAACAGTACATTTGTTTTTAGCATTTAACTCCCTCTGTTTCTGGTTATATATCATTGGATAACAGTTCAAAGTCTAGCATCAAATATCTCAGTAGAAGAGGGAAATCTGAAATTCAATCCCCAGTCTGTATTGAATTATTTAATCTCAGTAGGATGACAGCTAAAACATTAAATCAATTACTTCCTTGGGTAGAATACCTTCTTGCACCCTCGAGCATTCTACAAAGAACGGTTGTTCTTCCAGTACAGTGACTGTCATTATAGATGTAAACACAGCAGCCATATTGCAAACAAGGTTGAATGAGCAAAATTTAATCAATTTATTTTAGGTGCCTTGGTCAAAGGAGAAAGGATGACCAGGACATTTTTATTTATAGCTGAGCAGAGAGTTAAAAGGTTACTTGAGCAACCAGTTCAAAAAGAAGCATCTTGAACAATACAGCACTTCTCAATATATTTGGCTTGATTACCTTCTCTAGTTTTGGACATGGCTCAGATTCAAAATATTTTGGATTTGGCAGAGGTCAAGTGCTACCAAATAAATTAAGATACCTCATTGTATCTATACTTGACACAAACATACTGTATATTCCACTTGCTGTCTTGTTTTTACTGGATCATTGATGCTAACATGCAGTTTAGTCCATTCAGATCTAAAACCACGAGGACCTTCATAATAATGGGCCCTTGTGCAATGTAATGCCACCATGTGGTGGGTGTGAACGGTGCAGCCACATTCAAAAAAGTAAGAGAGTGTGTGTGCGCGCGCGCGCATGTACCCTTAACTCCTGGTGGAGTCATCGGGGTGCTATCATGACAAGCTTTTTGCACCGATTTTTTTTGGTATGCTTATCATACGGCGTGTCTTGAGCATCTGAAACCTGACAGAGCCCATCCCTCTCCAGGTTTTTTTTTTACGAGGTCGAGTTGTCAGCTCAACACTCCACGCAGGCACGGATGGAGAGCGTGCAAGGGAGCCTGCTGTATTCGAACTCGGGACCTCTTGCCCTGAAGTCCAGCACTGATGCCACTATGCCACCAGCCGGTAAAATGTAGTGCGCCGCCCGGGAATCGAACCCGGGTCGCAAGAATTGGAATCTTGCATGATACCACTACACCAGCAGCAAAAAAAATACATGGGGCAAAAAAAAACTTTGTAGCTGACTAAGACACATCCTTGAGCATTATCGCCTGTCAAAGTTGTCCAGGACTATGAGTCCCTCTGAATTTCCTTGGCACTCAGATATGTTCAATTTTTTAATAAAAACATAATCAAAAAGTAATGGAATGCATTTTCAAATATAAAAGGTTAAATGACTTCAAGGCACTTTTTAAGAATTAAACAAAGGTAAATTACATAACATGCAACTTGCCCTCACAATAGTGAAAGGATAGATACAGCGGAGATAGGAGCTATGAACTTGGAACCCAAGATCCCTCTGTTCCTCAGCACTGTTAAGGATCTTTAAATTTGACCAACCAAGGTGAAACACTTCACCTTTAGCCAGGTTAAACTCCATCTGCCATATCTGCAAATGATCAATATCCCACTGTATTCTTTGCCAGTCATCTATGCTATCCACAACACCACCAATCTTTGTATCATCTGAAAACTTTCTAGCCCACCCAGCCACATTTTCATCCAGGTCATTTATACATATCACAAATAGCAGAGGTCCCAGTCCCACTTCTGAATCCAAATGGCCAATTCACCATTCATCCCATGCATTTTAATTGTCTGGATGAGCCTCCGACGACAGACCTTTTGAAACGTTTTACTAAAACCATGTAGACAGCATCTACAGCTCTATCTTATCAATCACTCTCATCACCTCATCAAAAAACTCAACCAAGTTAGTAAGACATGACTTGCCCTGCACAAAGCCATGCTGACTCTCCCTAATTAGGCCATGATTCTCCAAGTGCTCATAAATCCTATCCTATCTCTGAAAATTCTCTCTAGCATAGTTTCCTTACCGCTGAGGTGGTGAGATTCACCAGTCTATAGTTTCCAGGATTATCCCTGATTCCCTTCTTGAACAATAGAACAACATTAGCTATGCACTAGTCCTCTGTGACTACATATGAGGCTAGTAAGGACACAAAGATATTGGCCAAAGCCTCTCTCTCAATAACATCAGTCACCACCCATCAGGCCTGGGGGACTTATCCACCTTAATGCTCTTTAGGACAGCCAACACTTCCTCCTCCTTTATTTCAAAATGGCCTAGCATATTAATATTCTCAGCACTGATCTCCTTATCCTCCATGTCCTTCTCCTTGGTAAATACTGATGTAAAGTACTCATTAAGGACCTCACACACATCCTTGGCATACAAGCAAATGGTCCCACCCTCTCCCTGGTTATCCTCTTGTTCCAACTGTTTATATTGAATACCTTAGGATTCTCTTTAATTCTACTTCCCAAAGACTTTTCATGGCTCCATCCAGCTTTTTTAATTCCAACCTTGAGTTCTTTCCTAGCTTTTTTATAATCCTTCAGGATCCTTTTTGATTCCAGCTTCCTGAGCTTTACAAACCTTTCCTTTTAATTCTTAACTAAATTAATCTCCTTCCTCGACATCCAAAATTCTCATACTTTGCCATCCTTGTCCTTCCTGCTAACTGGAATATACCTCTCTTGTATTCTATGCAGTTGGTCTTTAAACACCCTACACATGTCAGATGTGGACTTGCCCAAAAACAGTTGTTCCCAATTAACTCTCACAAATTCCTGCCTAATGCTCTCTTAATTTGCCCTGCTCCAGTTTAATACTCTTCCACAAGCTCTATGCTTATGCATAGCTATTTTCAAACTTCCAGACTTGCGTCACTGCTCACTCACTGAAACGTCGGTCACCTGATAGGCTCATTACCCAATGCCAAATCCAGCATAGCCTGCCTATATATTGATTTAAGCAACCCTCCCGGATGCACCAACAAATTCTGCCAGCTCGCAATTACTTGCACTATGAAGGTCCCAATTCATACTAAGGAAGTTGAAGTCCCCCATGACAACAACCCTATTGATTTTACACCTTTCCTTATTCTGCCTGCATGTCTATTCCTCAGTGTCCCAGTGGCTATTAAAGGGTCTGTGGTACAATCCCATCGGAATGATTGCACTCTCCCTATGTTTGAGTTCTACCCATTCTCAAGGCTAACATAAAAGCCAAAGAGGGGGCATATAATAGAACAACAATTAGTGGGAAGTTAGAAGATTGCAGAGGTTTTAAAATCCAACAGAAGGCAGCTAAAAAAGTCATTAAAAAGGTAAAGATGGAATATTGTCAATAATATTAAAGAAGATACCAAAAGTTTTTGCAGATACTTTAAGTGCAAAAGAGAGAAGGGAGTAGATGTCAGACTGCTGGAAAACAATGCTGGAGACGTAGTAATTGGGGACAATGAAGTGGCAGATGAACTGGATAAGTATTTTGCATCAGTTTTCACTGCAGAAAACACTAGCTGTATGGTGAATATTCCAGGTGCCAGGGGTCATGAATTGTGTGAAGTTGCCATAACTAGAGAGAAGATCTTGGAAAACTGAAAGGTCTGAAGGTCGAGAAGTCACCTGGACCAGATGGTCTACATCCCAAGGTTCTGAAACGGATGGTTGAAGGGATTGTGGAGGCATTAGTAATGATCTTTCAAGAATCAATGGATTCTGGCATGATTCCAGAGGACTGGAAAATTGCAATTGAGTGACACTCCACTCTTCAAAACGGAGAGAGGCAGAAGAAAGGAAATTATAGGCCAGTAAGTCTGACCTCGGTGGTTTGGGGAGATGTTGGAGTCAGTTGTTAAGGATGTGGTTTGGGGTACTTGGAAGCATATGATAAAATAGGCCTAAGTCAGCGTGGTTTACTTAAGCGAAATTTTTATCTGACAAATCTGTTGGAGATCTGTGAAGAAATAACAAACAGATTAGACAAAGGAGAATTAGTGGATATTGTGTACTTGGATTTTCAGAAGGCCTTTGGCATGGTGCTCACATGAGGCTGCTTAACAAGTTAAGAGCCCATGGTATTACTGGAAAGGTACGAGTATAGATAGAGGATTAGCTGATTGGCAGGAGGCAAAGAGTGGGAATAAAGGGAACCTTTTCTGGTTGGCTGCTGATGACTAGTGGTGTTCCACAGGGACCTGTGTTGGGACCGCTTCTTTTTACATTATTTATCAATGATTTGGAATTGATGGCTTTATTGCAAAGTTTGACAATATGAAGATAGGTGGAGGAGCAGGTAGTTTTGAAGAAGTAGGAATGCTGCAGAAGGACTTAGGCAGCTTACGAGAATGGGCAAAGAAATGGCAGATGGAATGCAGCATCAGGAAGTGTACGGTCATGCACTTTGGTAGAAAGTAAATGGAGAGAAAATACAAAAAACTGAGGTGCAAAGGGACAAGGGAGGCCTTGTGCAGGATTCCCTAAAGGTTAATTCGCAGGTTGAGTCTATGGTGAGGAAGGTAAATGCAACATTAGCATTCATTTCAAGAGGGCTAGAATATAAAAATAAGGATGTAATGTTGGAACTTCATAAAGTTTCACTTGGAATATTGTGAGCAGGTTTGGGCTCCTTATCTTGGAAAGGGTGTGCTGAAACTGGAGAGAGTTCAAAAGAGGTTCACTTTGCCATAGGCAGCTGTGGAGGCCCTGTGTTTATGTATATTTAAGGCAGAGGTTGATAGATTCTTGATTGTTCAGGGCATGAAGAGATATAGTGAGAAGGCACGAGAGAAAAAAAGGATCAGCCATGATGAAATGGCAGAGCAGACTCGATGGGCCCAATGGTCTAGTTCTGCTCTTATATTTTATGGTCTTATGGCCTTATATAGACTCAGCAGCCGAGCCCTCCAATATGCCCCCTCTGAATGCAGCTGTGATATTGTCCCTGATTAGTACTGCAAATCCTTCCCTCCCCCCCCCCACCTTTTACCTTCCTCTCTATTTTTGCTAAAATATCAGAACTCTAGGACATTAAGCACTCATTCCTGTCCCTCTCTCAACCAAGTCTCTGTAATGGCCACAACATCACAGTTCCGTGCACTGATCCATGCTCTAAGTTCATCTTTTCCCATAATACTCCTCGCATGAAAATACACACACTTCAATCACTCTATCTTATCATATCTATTACTTTGATCCTGCCTCTTTTTATTGGTCTGATATCCACCTTCCTTTGCATCCCTCACAACTAGTTTAAACCCTTCCAAGTAGCACTAGTGAACCTCCTGGCCAGGATTTTGATTCCCTCCCGTCTAAGTGCAACCCATCCCTCTTGTACAGGTCACCCCATCCCAGAAGAAGTTCCAATAATCCAAGAACCTGAAACCCTGCCCACTGCAACAGTTCCTCAGCCACTCATTCATCTATACCATCATGCCCTGACTAGCACGTGGCACCGGGTATAATCCAGAGATGACTATTTTGGAGGACCTGCTCTTCAGCCAATTTCCTCACTCCCTATACTCTCTGTGCAGGACCTCTTCTCCATTTCTACCTATGTCATTAATTCCAATGTGCACCACGACCTCTGGCTGCTCACCCTCCCCCTTGAAAATATTCTGCAGCTGTTCTGGGATATCCTGGACCTTAGCACCCGGGAGACAACACACCATCTTGGTCAACACACACAAAATGCTGGAGGAACTCAGCGGGCAGGCAGCATCTATGGAAAAGAGTAAACAGTCTATGTTTCGGGCTGAGACCTTGGTGCCTCTTTCTCTGCCGCAGAATCTCCTACCCTTCCCCCGAACTATCAAGTCTCCTATCACTATCACTCTGCCTGACTTTACCCTTCCATGCTGAGCCTCAGAGCCTGCCACAGCATCACTGGCCTGTCTACTACTGCTGTGATCTGGTAGGTCAACCCCCCTGCAGTATCCAAAGGGGTACAGTATAGTTGTTGCTGAGGGGAAGGGCCACAGGGAAACCCTGCATTGACTGCTTACTCCCCTTACTTGTCCTGGTGGTCACCATCTACTACCTAAAACCTGCCCTCTGGGTGTGACCAACTCAGTAAAAGTTTCATATCTGACGTTACTTCCATCTGACACTGCTTTGATGCAGTTTCAGCAAGAACGTTACTTCCAGGCCTAGCATTACTCAAAAGATCCTATCCCTTTCCACAACAGGAACTGAGGCATTGCTTAATATGTTCATGACCTTGCCCGGGAATTCATTCTTTATTCATGTAAATGTTGACATTCCAATACAAGGGCTGAATGTCACTGAATGCTAATGTATTGTCCAGCCCTCACACCTGGAGTTACTGATTATAACTGTAGCAACTCCATTAGGCCATGAAGTACAAATAATTCTGCTCCGAGCTGCAATTGAAGTATCCCAGTCTTCTTGAGAGGCTGCCACATCTGAGCCTGTTTCTCAAGATGACAGTTTCTCATTCGGCAATGGCTTACTTGGTCTGTTTGTCTTTTAATTGTTTTTCAAACTCTATAGGCAATTTGTCCCAGTTATCTTAATTTGTAATCAATTAAACCCCCACAGGGCGTATCTCACCTGACTTGAACTGAAGCCAAACAGAAAGTTTATTCTCTTATTAATCACCTATCTAACCTTCTGCCATTCATGGAGTATAAAACCGCTGCTGTCTGCACCTGGAGGCCTACTTTTATATTGTCTCCTTTGTGGCCTCCCCAAAATAATTTACAGCTAATAAAGTCATTTTGAATCTTTAAATTTCTTTTGTTGTGATGTAGCAAGCACAGAGCCTGTTTGTGAATACTGAGTACTAAAAGCAACAGTGTGTTAATGACCAGGTATTTTTTTAACCAATAGTGGTTGGTGGGGGTGGGGGTTGATAAAAATTAACCAGGTCACACAAAACACAATACTGCACTTCCTTGAAATATTCTCATGGGATTTACATATGCACCTGAGACATTATGAGACATAGTGTTCTGTTTGGTGTGAGGTCTCTTCAAATGTGAGGCCGCCTTGATGTGACATACACAACTATAAAGGTGCATAACATTAACCCCATTTCATATAGAAAGACTTTCAGCTATTAATGCATAGGTAATGATTTACCATAGCAACAGAATAATGCAGACAAATGGGTAATCTAACAGCTGCCATAATTTCTTCATTTTAAGAGTGGTTCAATGTGTTGGTGCTATTTCAGGGAGAAGGTAAATGAAGGAACAAGCTGCTGGGAAACCAGGATACTAGCTGCAGCCCTGGTTGTTAACACAGTGCTGTATCTCCACACACAGGCTAGAAGGAAATGTAATAGGACTCATGCCTTCCCCAGTTTTCAGATGAGATGTACATTAGGTATATTCAAAACAGGAAAAGAGCTAGAGGTCAGCCAAGAGGAACTCTGCGACACTATAACAGATGCAACTGGAGGCAAAAGTCTGAAACGGAATTGGACAGTATTGACTGATGACCATTTTATGTGCTTGTAGAGTACAAAAATAATGACATTAAAAATAAATTAGAATCAACATCCTGTGTAGATAAAAAGACAAGGCGGATTTAACATTAAGAGCAAAAAAGAATGATTATTTATCTGCCTTGTAGTGATGATGCTCTTGATATTTCAACCACTTTCATTCAGTAATGTAGCTAGAAAGATATTAGTTGGGTGATAGCTCAAACTATGCACTGCTTACTTAGAAGTCAGATTGTCAGAATTGGAATCAGAAACAGGTTTAATATCACTGGTATATGTTGTGAAATTTGTTAACTTTGTGGCAGCAATACAATGCAATATATGATAATTATAAAAAAACTGAATTACACAAAGTACAGGTATAATGACACTCACAAAATACTGGAGGAACTCAGCAGGCCAGGCAGCAACTATGGATAAGAGAACAGTTTTGGGCCAAGATGTATAACTGTATATTAAATTGTTAAATTAAAATAAGTAGTGTAAAAACAGAAATTTTAAAAAAGTAGTGAGGTAGTTTTCATTGGTTCAATGTCCAATTAGAAATCGGATGGCAGAGGGGAAGAAGCTGTTCCTGAATCACTCAGTGTGTGCCTTCAGGCTTCTGTTCCTCCCTCCCAATAGCAACAATGAGAAGAGGACATGTTCTGGATGGTGGGGGTCCTTAATAATGGACGCCACCCTTCTGAAGCAGCGCTCCTTGAAGATATTATGGAGACTGGAACGCATGATGAAGCTGACTAATTTTACCACTCTCTGCAGTTTGCTGCGATCCTGTGCAGTAGCACACCCCCACCCATACCAGGTGGTGATGCAGCCAGTTAGAAAGCTCTCCACGGTACTTCTGTGGAAGTTTTTGAGTGTTTTAGATGATAACCCAAATCTCTTCAAAATCCAAATGACGTCTAGCCACTGTCTTGCCTTCTTTATAGCTGCATTGGTATGTTGGGACCAGGTTGTCAACGTGTTTATCCAAACATTATCAGACAAGTTGATCATTTGCGGGGTGTAATCTAACAGTTGCAATAATGTTTTCATTTTAAGAGTGGTTCAATGTGTTGGTGCTATTTCAGGGAGAAGGTATATGAAGCAACACACATCAAAGTTGCTGGTGAACGCAGCAGGCCAAGCAGCATCTATAGCAAGAGGCGCAGTCAACGTTTCAGGCCGAGACCCTTCGTCAGGACCGTTCACCAGCAACTTTGATGTGTGTTGCTTGAATTTCCAGTATCTGCAGAATTCCTGTTGTTTGAGGTATATGAAGCAGCTGGGAAACCAGAATATCTTACTAGATGCAGGAACTTCAAGACATAGTGAAAAGAACTATGGGATAATTGAAAGAAAGGCAGGCACTTGAATTTCAAAAATAGAAGCATGCACAGGAATTTTAATTTGACAATGTTTGAAAGGGCACTTCAAACAAACATGAATAATAAGCATGTTTGATGTGCTTGGTGTTGACACCCAGTGGACACATAGCCCTCACTCCAACCCTCACACCACTGAGTGAGAAACTTTCTACACTTGCTACATTTGGTTCCTATGGTACACTTTCATTAAGTTGACGTGTATCATGTGTTCTGCTCTGTCTCTCTACTACTTGGCCGTATGGCCATAAATAAACCTAGCAGCTCCATTTGTCGCCTGTTGTGAAATCTCAAGTCAAGTCTTGATATTTCTATCTTCTGCAACAGCTTGAAGCAAGGCATAGATAGATGAAAGGTGAACTAATAGTCTAAGATTAACGTGAGTCCTAAGGGTGTGAGGCATCCTCAGGAGTGGAAATCTGAGATGGTGCAGCTTTTGAATGAATCATCCAGCATATCATGATTACCTTACTCAAGTGTTTCTCCAGAAATGAAAGAGGAACACTCAGTAAAGCCCCACTGAACTTGCATGTCAGTGAACAATGGAGGATGTGTGAATGATGCACAAAATCATTGTGAAGGGAACGGCTGTGGCATCCAATCAGTATTTCTATTTGCATATAATCAGGCTACATCCACACTAGACTGGATAAATCCGTAACCGAAGCCTTTTCTCTTCGTTTTGACCCTCTGAAACACTGAAACAGCATTTTCCTCCCCTGAAAGCGGAGATTTTCTAAAACACCCTCCAGAGAGTGTAAATTTGAAAATGCCGGTTGGGCAGAGTAATGTAGACGGGGTAAATGGATATCTTTAAAAACGCTGTCATGACGTGCCGGAACAGATGGCGGCAGCACAGCATTTCATGGTTTTGTTGAACGCAACCCCCCACACAACCTAACAATTTCAGAAGAGACGGCAACGAGACTGAAGCTAGAAGAGTTAGAAATGTACTCACCAAATACTTTGACCAATAGCTTACTGAATAAATAAGTATTCTCACTTTGCCCTGTTTTTTGTCCTTGCTTGTATGAAGGTGGTTTACCTATTTATGCAAGTACTTCTCTGACAATAGATGTGTAACAGTCTAATGTAACATTGTATGGAAATACAAGATAACACTGATGCAGACATGATTTATACATTTAACAAGGTGCTTTATTAATGCAACGGAGTTAGTCAGTTTTTCCATGTTTGTCGTCAGCCGGGTCATACTGTCCGTGAACTCCCTGTCAGTTGCCTCCATACGCTCCAGTATTTGTTTTTTTTCTCGTTTTAAGTCCTTCTGTGTGAGAGCCAACAGCAATTCCTTTTAAGTTTTTCTAGTCTGTAGCTGCACAAACGCGCACTTTCACAGCGAGATTCGACACCAAGCATGTCGCTTGTTTTCTGTAGATGTGTCTTACGCATGCCCAGTAGGAGGAGATTCACCCAAATACCCGTTTTAATGTGGGCAGAGGTATTTTCAAAAACGCTTGGTGTGGACGCCTATCGTTTTTACATGAAACCGGCATTTTCAAAATTATCCCGTCTAGTGTGGACATAGCCTTAGTGTCCTGGAAGGAAGACTCATCTGGCTATTGACAGATCTCCATGGAGGAGGTGGGATCTGGGGCAACTGGTGTTGTTCTACAAGTTTCTGCTCCAACAGAGAAGCCGAATGAATACTGCAGGACTGCTAAGGTTTCTGGATAGTGCTGTGGAGGCACTGAAGGAAAGTCAGCAAGTTTCAAGGTCCCATCTCCTCCACTTTGGCCAGTTGTTGGAAAGTTATTGAAATAACCCTCAATGGCATTCAGTAGAGGCTAAACAAATGGAATCCCCTACCATACATATGGCTGTAACATGTGCTTGGCCCCGGTATTAAATATACACAAGATATGACTTGAGCTGCTTTTATCCGCATCTATCTTCCTCTCTGCCCACTCCACATATACTCTACTCCCTTCCACTTTTCATCTCCAGTCACGACAGCACAGTTACTGCAAAAATACATGTGATTCTGCAGTTGCTGGAATTCCACAGTGATACACACAAAATGCTGGAGGAACTCAGCAGGTCAGGCAGCATTAATGGCAGAGAATAAAAAGTCAACATTTTGGACCGAGACCCTTCATCAGGACTCTGCACTCTCTTTTGCTGCGCCAGCTATTGCCTTCTTAGATACTCATTCTTTTCACCACCCCCAAGCAACACTTTCACTTAAAACCCAAAACCATCCAACCCAGACAATATATTTTTTGCACACACAAAAGGCTGCAGATGATGAAATCTGGAACAGAGAGAGGAAAGAAAACTGCTGGTGAAGCTCAGTAGGTCGGGCAGCATCTGAGGAGGGAAATAGACAGTTAATATTTCGCATCGAAACTCTTTGTGACCCAATATAATTTTTCAGCCCATTGGTCCATGCACTGATGCGTAATCTATATGCCTGTGACACACACAGTAAAACCAGCACGTGCTCAGTGGCCTTGGGTGTAATGGCCAGAAGGAAATGCAGGAATAAGTTTATGTCTAAGTCAGATGATGCACCTTGATCATTAAATTCTCTCCTCACACACATCTGATGCTGTGCTGAGTTGCCACTGTCCTGCAGCTTACCCTGATATCAAAGCACCACAGTCTAACTGGAGTTGCAGCTCAATGACCTTCAGCTCTTACAGGAGGATGAGGAGGTGATGGATAGGAGCTACAGGGAGGTACTCACCCCTAAGTTGCAGGAGGCAGGCACTTGGGTGACTGTCAGGAGAGGGAAAGGAAACAGACAACCAGTGCAGAATACCCCTGTGTCTGTTCCCCTCAATAATAAGTATACTGCTTTGGATGCTGTTGTAGAGGAGTGCAACCTAATGGGGCAAGCCACTCAAATTGGTCTCTGGCACTGAATCTGGCTCTGTGGCTCAGAAAGGAAGGGGGAAGGAGAGGAGTACAGCAATGATAGGGGATTCCATAGTTTGAGGAGCAGACAGGATGTGAATGTGAAAAAGAAACCAGGATGGTATTTTGCCTCCCAGATGCCAGAGGTAGGGAGGTCTCAGACTGGGTCCATAGCATTCTATAGGGAGACGGTGAACAGCCAGAAGTCGTAGGAAATGGGAGAAGGTCCTGAAAAGAGAATATAGGGAGATAGGTAGAAAGCTGAAAAGCAGGACTTCCAGGGTAGTAATCTTTGGATTGCTGCCTGTGCCACATGCCAGTGAGGTTCAGAATAGGATGATCTAGCCTATGAATATGTGGCTGAGGAATTGGTGCAGGGGGTAGAGCTTCAGATTTCAGGATCTTTGAGATCTCTTCTGAGGAAGGTATGACCAGTACAAGAAGGACAGTGTAGGAGCCATGTATCTGTTCTCTATCTGCCTTGTATTCGGTGTTGTACGTTTATTATGTCAACTAGTCTCATGAATGGGGGCATGGTAAAAGTGAAGGAAATATGTTACGGATTCTTATTTACTTTGTGACGGTTTGTAGCTTGGGATCAGCAGAGGTTGCTTCTTTTGTTGACCGCTGACATAATGCTGAATATTGCTCAGCTTATATTTGGGTACGCTTACGTTTCATCGCTTCGACATTCTATGTTTGCTAATTGCTAATAAAGGATCGAATAGAAGATTCAACTTTTGGAGCGGGGGGTGGGTCATGCAAGAATAACTACTCCATAGTGGTCGCAGGCTAGCGTCAATTATTCTGTTTTGGTTTTGGTTTGGTATTGCCACCACATTTCTGTGAGCAAAAGTTTTCATCAGTTATACCAAAAGAACACTAAGCATTAGGACGTGTCCATGAAATTAGGAGTACCACAGCCTGGAGCAGCTTGTGGCAAGTAATGACCCTTCCTTGATTCATGCTGTGTGTTTAGGTTTGAAACACAGTTTTGAATGTTCATCATTGCCATGACCAACTGGGTTAGACTGAAAAGCTGTATGTGGTATTTGTCTGGAGAGTTTAACCTCTTGGTTCCATTGCTGAATTGCTTTTATTGTGGAAAAGTTGAATTGAATTAGCTGTTGTTCTGTATGGTTTGTGCATTTGGAAAACAACATGAGTCCAGCTAGAAGCAGTGACCTCGAAGCCTAAGAGAGAAATTAAACAAATGGGTGGTTTTGAAGGTCAATTTGTTGGAGGAAATGAAATCAGTTACAAAGCCAAAGAAGCGGCTGTTACTATGTATAAACGTATGTGTTAAAGACAGTGTGTCTAACATATTGCAGCACATTCTATTGCTAGCAGAATGACTCGTGTGTCTGATACCTCATCCACATGCATTAGAATGGAGGCTGATTTAGCTGAGTTTTATGCAAGACAACAGGTGTTGAGGAATAAATGTGTTTTGGAACGAAAAAATAGAACAGCTTAGAAGAAATTAGGAAGAGCTTTGAAGAAACCAAGAAGAGATGGAAGAGAAACTTCAAAGAAAGATGGAGGAGCTTAAATTGCAGGAAAAAATTGCAGCTAAGATGGCCAGAGTTAAAGTGCTAATGGCTTCAAGTGCTGTGGGTGCTAAATATGCTCCAGAAAGGACAGTTCTCCGGTGAAAGATCCTTTGTTGACCATGGAACAAAGGAAATCCAGCATACTCAATGTCAATATGGCTACCTTTGAGGAACAGTAGTCTAAACAATGAGTTTGAACCCCAGCAGGTAGTTCACTCTCAGCCTATCCAATATCCAATAGCATAAGGTACTTCTGAGGACATTGACTTACGGTGTGATGACACTTGTGTTTCAGATGATAGGCCTAAATGTCACGCTGGAGACCATAAGGATGTCAAAGGAAATAACAAACGTAGTGATGAAACAACAATGCAGTGCATCTCTGCCTAAGAGAGAGAGATTCAAATCTTCGATGGTGATCCATTGGAGTATCATTCATTTATGAAGGGTTTCAAAAATAGTATTGAAAGCAAGACTGATGATTATGGTGACCCTCTCTATTTTCTTGTATAGTTCACTAGATGTTACCCTGGAGAGCTTGGCTAAAGTTGCCAGCATGCTGGCCTGCAGCAAGGATACCTGAAGGCCCAAGCTTTACTACAGGAACATTTTGGTGATGAGCACAAAATTGCTGCAGCCTACATGGCAAAAAGCTCTTTCTTGGCCACATATCAAATCCAGAAGCTGTGAAAGCTCTTCAAGATTACAGTTTTTTTCCTAGAGTCTGTTGCAATGCCATGGAAGACGTGCAGGACATGTGTGAGTTGGACACACCTGCTAATATTAGATTTGTCATAAATAAATTGCCCAATGAATTTTGGAAAGAATGGAGATCAGCAGTGTATAAACTGCAAGGAAGGCACAGCTATAAGGTTATTTTCAATGCCATTGTTGATTTTATTGAAAGGCAGGTAGAGATTGCAACACACCCAGTGTTTAGGGAAAAATACCACGCTACATCACTGGCAGTAAATAAAGTCATGAACAAAACTGGATCACAAACTAATTCTCAAGCTAAAGAATGCGTCTTTACCATCATCCTGGCTAATGTGGAAAGTCAAGCTGAAACCAAGGCCAGAGCTGAAGAAAAGGTTGCAGATTTGAAACAAGCCATGAATGAAGCAAACACAGCAACAATTACTGCCCTGGCTTGAATGGTCTTACAGGGGCTGGTGATCATGATTGTAAACTTCCTATAATTCCAGTTCAGGCAAAGTCTTGGAAGGGTTAGAAGCCAGTGGTTACTTATGCTTTCCTAGATCAAGGAAGAACAGCACTGTTCTGCACAGAGAGCCTCTTGAACAAGCTCAACCTGACAGAAAAAGGAGCACACATTCTCTGACACACCGTGGGTCAAGAGAATGTTGTGAGGAATTATGTCCTTTCAGGATTGGAAGTGTCTGTCTTAGGCCACGTCCACACTACGCTGGATAATTTTGAAAACGAAGCTTTTTCTCTTTGTTTTGACCTTCAGTCCACACTGAAACGGCGTTTTCAGCTCCCAAAAATAGAGATTTTCAGAAACGGTCTCTAGAGTGAATAAATCTGAAAACGCCTAATATCCGTTGCAGTGTATACGGGGTAACCGGAGCTTTTTAAAACCGCTGTCATGACGTGCCAGAACAGATGGCGACAGCGCGGCATTTCATTGTTTTCTTCTTCTTCTTCTTCTTATTATTATTATTATTATTACTACTTTATTGTCGCCAAAGAATTGATACTAGAGTGTACAAACATCACTGTGATATTTGATTCTGCGCTTCACAGAACCTAACAATTTCAGAACAGACAGCAACGAGACTGAAGCCAGAAGAGTTAGAAATGTACTCACCAAATACTTTGACCCATAGCTTACTGAATAAATAAGTATACAGGTTTCCCCCACCATCCGAAGGTAGACAGTTCCTATGAAACAGTTCGTAAGCCGGAATGTCGTAAAGCGAAGAAGCAATTACCATTTATTTATATGGGAAAATTTTGTGAGCGTTCGCAGACCCAAAAATAACCTACCAAATCATGCCAAATAATACATAAAACCTAAAATAACAGTAACACATAGTAAAAGCAGGAATGATATAATAAATACACAGCCTATATAAAGTAGAAATACTTCTCTACAACGATTGCCTGCACAGATCTCCGTAGCAAAAATCTTACACAAGCGCTTTCAGCAGAAAATCTCATGCAAGCGCTGTTGGCATAAACGCGCTCTCCAGTAACCTTTAAGCTATGAAGCTGCCAAATCTACCAAATAACACATAAAAATACACAGCCTATATAAAGTAGAAATAATGTATGTACAGTGTAGTATCACTTACTGGAATTGGGAAAGCGCAGAGCACACTGATGGTGGTGTGTTAGACTGAGTCGTCGCAGGCTGGGTGGTGCAGTGGTCCCCACCCTCAGGGCCACCGACCCGATACATTGCTGCGAAGAACGCAGCGGTAGCCGGGACGCATCCAGCACATCTTTAAGAAAAAAGCCTAAATAAACATGCTAATTAATTAGGTGCTGCCCGGCATATAAATGTCAGCGCAGATCAGAGGCGATTGCTGATTGCATCGCCTTTGATCTGGGCCAACAAATACGTGCTAGGCAGCACCTAATTAATTAGCATGTTTATTTCGGCTTTTTTCTTAAAGATGTGCTGTGTGCCTCCCGGCTACCACTGCATTCTCCGCAAAACGGTACAGTATCTGTCCGGGGCCCCGGGGTTGGGATGGTGGGACACGGGGGTATCATCTCATCGTCAATCAGGGCAGGCAGCTCATCTTCTCCTATGACAGCCCGCCCCGATGTCGAAGGTCGAGGTTCGTCATCTGCTGTGGCTGATGTGGAAGGCTTGCTTGACTGCTGAGCCTTGCGCACTTTTCTATCATACAGTTCTTTGTAAGCACTCAAAGCATCCTGCAAATATCCCCTAAACCGACGTACCCTTTCAAAATTAAAGTCGTACTTTATCATTGCAGCGAAAATCTCATGCAGTTGCTTCACGTTCAGTTCGCTACTGCATTCAGTTTCGATTGTTATCCTTTCCTCTTCCAATTGCATCAGCTCTTCATCTATCAGTTCTTGGTCATGGGATGCCAAAACCTCTTCAACATCATCTTCGTCAGCTTCCACAAGCCAAACTCACTTTGTCCTTGCTTCATTCACTACGATCAAAACGCTTAATTATGTCTAGTTTTACGCTAAATGTAACACCCTTACTCTTACAACAGGAATTCTGCAGATGCTGGAAATTCAAGCAACACACATAAAAGTTGCTGGTGAACGCAGCAGGCCAGGCAGCATCTCTAGGAAGAGGTGCAGTTGACATTTCAGGCCGAGTCCCTTCATCAGGACTAACTGAAGGAAGAGTGAGTAAGGGATTTGAAAGTTGGAGGGGGAGGGGGAGATCCAAAATGATAGGAGAAGACAGGAGGGGGAGGGATGGAGCCAAGAGCTGGACAGGTGATAGGCAAAAGGGATACGAGAGGATCATGGGACAGGAGGTCCAGTAAGAAAGACAAGGGGGGGGCGGGACCCAGAGGATGGGCAAGGGGTATATTCAGAGGGACAGAGGGAGAAAAAGGAGAGTGAGAGAAAGAATGTGTGTATAAAAATAAGTAACAGATGGGGTACGAGGGGGAGGTGGGGCATTAGCGGAAGTTAGAGCAGTCCATGTTCATGCCATCAGGTTGGAGGCTACCCAGACGGAATATAAGGTGTTGTTCCTCCAACCTGAGTGTGGCTTCATCTTTACAGTAGAGGAGGCCGTGGATAGACATGTCAGAATGGGAATGGGATGTGGAATTAAAATGTGTGGCCACTGGGAGATCCTGCTTTCTCTGGCGGACAGAGCGTAGGTGTTCAGCAAAGCGGTCTCCCAGTCTGCGTCGGGTCTCGCCAATATATAAAAGGCCACATCGGGAGCACCGGACGCAGTATATCAGCCCAGCCGACTCACAGGTGAAGTTTTGCCTCACCTGGAAGGACTGTTTGGGGCCCTGAATGGTGGTAAGGGAGGAAGTGTAAGGGCATGTGTAGCACTTGTTCCGCTTACACGGGTAAGTGCCAGGAGGGAGATCAGTGGGGAGGGATGGGGGGGACGAATGGACAAGGGAGTTGCGTAGGGAGCGATCCCTGCGGAATGCAGAGAGAGGTGGGGAGGGAAAGATGTGCTTAGTGGTGGGATCCCGTTGGAGGTGGGGGAAGTTACAGAGAATAATATGTTGGACCTGGAGGCTGGTGGGGTGGTAGGTGAGGACCAGGGGAACCCTATTCCTAGTGGGGTGGCGGGAGGATGGAGTCCACTGATGTCTACTATAAGCCTACTGACTCTCACAGCTATCTGGACTATTCCTCTTCTCACCCTGTCTCTTGCAAAAACGCCATCCCCTTCTCGCAATTCCTCCGTCTCCGCCACATCTGCTCTCAGGATGAGGTTTTTCAATCTAGGACGAGGGAGATGTCTTCCTTTTTTAAAGAAAGGGGCTTCCCTTCCTCCACTATCAACTCTGCTCTTAAACGCATCTCCCCCATTTCATGTACATCTGCTCTCACTCCTTCCTCCCACCACCCCACTAGGAACAGGGTTCCCCTGGTCCTCACCTACCACCCCACCAGCCTCCGGGTCCAACATATTATTCTCCGTAACTTCCGCCACCTCCAACGGGATCCCACCATTAAGCACATCTTTCCCTCCCCACTTCTCTCTGCATTCCGCAGGGATCGCTCCCTACGCGACTCCCTTGTCCATTCGTCCCCCCCATCCCTCCCCACTGATCTCCCTCCTGGCACTTATCCGTGTAAGCGGAACAAGTGCTACACATGCCCTTACACTTCCTCCCTTACCACTATTCAAGGCCCCAAACAGTCCTTCCAGGTGAGGCAACACTTCACCTGTGAGTCAACTGCGGTAATATACTGCGTCCGGTGCTCCCGATGTGGCCTTTTATATATTGGCGAGACCCGACGCAGACTGGGAGACCGCTTTGCTGAACACCTACGCTCTGTCCGCCAGAGAAAGCAGGATCTCCCAGTGGCCACACATTTTAATTCCACATCCCATTCCCATTCTGACATGTCTATCCACGGCCTCCTCTATTGTAAAGATGAAGCCACACTCAGGTTGGAGGAACAACACCTTATATTCCATCTGGGTAGCCTCCAACCTGATGGCATGAACATGGACTTCTCTAACTTCCGCTAATGCCCCACCTCCCCCTCGTACCCCATCTGTTACTTATTTTTATGCACACATTTTTTCTCTCACTCTCCTTTTTCTCCCTCTGTCCCTCTGAATATACCCCTTGCCCATCCTCTGGGTCCCGCCCCCCGACTTGTCTTTCTTCCCGGATCTCCTGTCCCATGATCCTCTCGTATCCCCTTTTGCCTATCACCTGTCCAGCTCTCGGCTCTATCCCTCCCCCTCCTGTCTTCTCCTAACATTTTGGATCTCCCCCTCCCCCTCACACTTTCAAATCCCTTACTCACTCTTCCTTCAGTTAGTCCTGACGAAGGGTCTCGGCCTGAAACGTCGACTGCACCTCTTCCTAGAGATGCTGCCTGGCCTGCTGCGTTCACCAGCAACTTTTATGTGTGACCCTTACTCTTTCAGGCTTTTCCGACACCTTAGAACTCATCTTGCTAACGGCTGCTCAATGCAACGTGTTAAAGTAATGCCGTTCCGAATCCGAGGAGAGCAACTGCTCGGGGCGCGTGCTGGTTTATCGCGCACTGCCTTTCTTCGTAACAGTGAAAACACCTTCTGAAAGTGAAAACGCGGTACTAATGTAGGTCTTTCGTAACAGTGAGGTTTCGTAAAGCGAACGTTTGAAAAGCGGGGGACACCTGTACTCACTTTGCCCTGTTTTCTGTCCTTGCTTGTATGAAGGTAAGGACAGAAATTACCCTCCGCCACCTCCAGTTTAAATTCCATGCGGAATATTTTGGAGGATCAAGAACCAAGAACCAAGGTGGTTTACCTAATTATGCAAGTACTTCTCTGACAATAGATGTGTAACAGCCTAATGTAACATTGTATGGAAATACAAGATAACACTGATGCAGACATGTTTTTATACATTTAACAAGGTACTTTATTAATGCAACAGAGTTAGTCAGTTTTTCAATGTTCGTCGTCATCCGGGTCATACTGTCCGTGAACTCCCTGTTGGTTGCCTCCATACACTACAGTATTTGTTTTTTTTTAGTTTTAAGTCCTCCTGCGCGAGAGCCAACAGCAATTCCTTTTAACTTTTTCTACTCCGTAACTGGACAAACACACACCAAGTATACTGTTTCCTCTTCGCTTGTTTTCAGTGTGTCCTGCGTGTGCCCAGTAGAGGAGATTCGCCCAAATATCCATCTAATGCGGACAGAGATATTTTGAAAAACGCTTAGTGTGGACGCCTGTCGCTTTTACTCGAAACCGACATTTTCAAAATTATCTGGCATAGTGTAGACGTAGCCTTAGATGGTGAAAACTGTTGTGAACTGCCTAACATCTATACACAGGAATGTACACCTCTCCACACCTCTGTACACTTCTCTCCTTGTCAGACAGAACTTGAGGAATGTTTCACCCGATGCACATTTACTTGCTGGAAATTGAGCTACTGATAGAGCTGAATGTGCCTAAGGCACTGGATCCACTACAAGTGATTCACAGTGTTAATGATGGACTCTAGGCGACCAGAACAATGCTGGACTGGACTGTTAATGGACCATTGAAAGGAGACTGTGGTAGTGGAAGAGTCTGTGCTCGGCAAGCGCTGACAGTTAATGGGACTTAAGTTTTGCACTTACATGAGCTTTGGCAGCAGCAATTCAAGACACAAAATACTCTGTAGATGCTGGGGTCAAAGCAACACTCACAATACGCTGGAGGAACTCAGCAGGTCGGACAGCATCCGTGGAAATGATCAGTCAAAGTTTTGGGCCAGAACCCTTTATCAAGACAGATTTTCCTGAATGCAGTCAAATGGTGCACCCTGGTTTGTCAGGAGAGGATGACAATCCAGAAGAGTTTGCTTCCCAAAAGAGGACATTTGTGTAAATATTGAGGTTTCATGTCTCCTATGTCCTGGTAGCATGTAGTTGTAATTATTCTAGTATAATAATTGGAGGTCTGGAATGTAGGAGCCATTAGGGTGACTTGGATAGGTTAGGTGAGTGGGCAAATTCATGGCAGATGCAATTTAATGTGGATGAATGTGAGGTTGTGACGAAGGGTCTCGGCCTGAAACGTCGACTGCACCTCTTCCTACCGATGCTGCCTGGCCTGCTGCGTTCACCAGCAACTTTGATGTGTGTTGAATGTGAGGTTATCCACTTTGGTGGCAAGAACAGGAAAACAGATTATTATCTAAATGGTGGCCGATTAGGAAAAGGGGAGGTGCAACGAGACTTGGGTGTCATTGTACACCAGTCATTGAAAGTGGGCATGCAGGTACAGCAGACGGTGAAAAAGGCGAATGGTATGCTGGCATTCATAGCAAGAGGATTCGAGTACAGGAGCAGGGAGGTTCTACTGCAGTTGTACAAGGCCTTGGTGAGACCACACCTGGAGTATTGTGTGCAGTTTTGGTCCCCTAATCTGAGGAAAGACATTCTCACCATAGAGGGAGTACAAAGAAGGTTCACCAGATTGATTCCTGGGATGGCAGGACTTTCATATGATGAAAGACTGGATCGACTAGGCTTATACTCGCTGGAATTTAGAAGATTGAGGGGGGATCTTATTGAAACGTATAAAATTCTAAAGGAATTGGTCAGGCTAGATGCAGGAAGATTGTTCCCGATTTTGGGGAAGTCCAGAACAAGGGGTGACAGTTTAAGGATAAAGAGGAAGCCTTTTAGGACTGAGATGTGGAAAACTTCTTCACACAGAGAGTGGTGAATCTGTGGAATTCTCTGCCACAGGAAACAGTTGAGGCCAGTTCATTGGCTATATTTAATAGGGAGTTAGATATAGCCCTTGTGGCTAAAGAGATCAGGGAGTATGGAGAGAAGGCAGGTACAGAGTTCTGAGTTGGATGATCAGCCATGATCATACTGAATGGCGGTGCAGGCTCGAAGGGCCGAATGGGCTACCCCTGCAGCTATTTTCTATGTTTCCATGTTTCTATGTATCTGTTCTTTATCTACATTATATTCTGTGTTGTACGTTTACTATGTTTATTATTGTAACTAGTTTCATGAGTGGGGGTGTGGCAAAAGCGAAGGGAATAAGTTATATATTCTTGCTTATTTCATGGCAGATTGGAGCTTGGGACTGGCGGAGGTCATATCTTTTGCTGACTGCTTAGATAAGGCTGAATATTGCTTAGCTTCATTCAGGATTCTATGTCTGCTCATTGCTAATAAAGGATTGAATAGAGGATTCAACTTTTGGAGCAGTAATTGGAGCGGGGGGCGGTGTTGTGTCATGAAAGTATAACAATTCCATTGTGGTCACAGGCTGGCAGCAATTGCTTTGATTTGGTTTGGTATTGCCACTACAGACGGGTTACACCTGAACCCGTGGGGGTCTAATATCCTTGCTGGCAGGTTTGCTAGAATTGGTGGGGAGGGGTTAAACTAATTTGGCAGGGGGTGGGAACCAGAGTGATAGGGCTGAGGACTGGGCAGTTGGTGTACAAATAGATGCATTGTGTAGTGTGACTGTGAGGAAGGATAGGAAAATGATAGGGCAAAATTGCAGTCTGTGGGATGAGTTGGGTGTTACATGGGGGCAAAGTCAAAATGAGTGATGAGTACAGGACTGAAGATGTTATATTTGAATGCATGCAGTATATGGAATAAGGATTATCTTGTAGCACAGTTAGATTGACAGGTTACGATATTTTGGGCATCACTGAGTCATGGCTGAAAGAAGATTATAGTTGGGAGTTTAACACCCAAGGATACATGTTGTATCAAAAGAACAAGCAGGTAGGCAGATGGCGTGGGATTGCTCTGTTGGTTAAAACATGAAATCAAATTCTTAGAAAGGGGTGACATAGGTTTGGAAGCTGTAGAGTCCTTGTGGGTAGAGTTAAGAAATGGCAAGGGTAATAAGACCCTGACTGGAGTTATATACTGTACAGGCCTCCAAACAGTAGCCAGGATGTGGGAAATAAATTACAATGGGAGATGAAAAAGGCATGTAAAAAGGTCAATGTTACAATTGTCATGGGCATTTCAACATGCAGGTAGGTAGAGAAAATCAGCTTGGTACTGGATCCCAAGAGAGGAAATTTGTAGGATGCTATGAGATGGCTTTCTAGTGCAGCTTGTGGTTGAACCCACCAGGGGAAAGGCAATTCTGTATTGGGTGTTGTGTATGAAGCAAATGTAATTAGGGAGCTTAAGGTAAAGGAACACTTAGGAGGCAGTGATCATAATATGATAGAATTCACCTTGCAGTTTGAGAGGGAGAAGATAAAGTCAGATATATCAGTATTACAGTGGAGTAAAGGGAATTACAGAGACATGAGAGAAGAGCCAGCTGAAATTGATTGGAATGGGACACTAGCAGGGATGATGACAGAACAACAATGGCTGGAGTGTCTGGGGACAATTCAGAAGGTGCAGGACAGGTACATCCCAAAGACAAAAGAAGTATTCTAAAGGATGGCTGACAAGGGAAATCAAAGACAGCATAAAATAAAGGAGAGAGCATATAATATAGAAAATATTAGTGGGAAGTGAGATGATTGGGAACCATTTAAAAACCAATAAAAGCCAAGTAAAGAGGCCAAGCAAAAAAGCAAGAAGGAGAGAAGAGATGAAATATGAAGGCTAGGCAATACAATAAAAGAGGCTATCAAAAGTCTTTTTTTTTGGAAATGTGTAAAGAGTAAAAGAGAGGCAAGAGTGGATATTGGACCACTGAAAAATGATGCTGGAGGGGTAGTAATGGTGGATAAACTGAATAAGATTTTTGTGTCAGCCTTCACTGTGGAAGACACTTGAAGTATGTCCGAAATTTGAGAGTGTCAGGGGTAAAAATGATTATAGTTATTACTATTAAGAAGAAGGTGTTTGAGAAGCTGAATAGTCTGAAGGTAGATAAGTCACTTGGTGCAGATGGACTCCACCCCAGGGTTCTGAAAGACCTAGCTAAAGAAATTGTAGAGGTATTAGTAATAATCTTTTAAGAATCATTAGATTCGGGGAATAGTTCCAAAGTTCTGGATAACTGGAAATGTCACTCCACGCTTTAAGCATGGAGGGAGGCAGAAAAAAAGGAAATTATGGTCCAGTTAGCTTTACTTCTGTGGTTGGGAAGATGTTGAAATTCATTATTAAGGACAAGATTTCAGGATAATTGCAGGCACATGATGAAATAGGCCAAAGTCAGCATGATTTACGAAAAGGGGAATCTTGCCTGACAAACCTATTGGAATTCTTTGAAGAAATAGCAGGCAGGATAGACAAAGGAGAGCCAGTGGCTGTTGCTCACTTGGATTTTCAGACGGCCTCTGACAAGGTGCCACACATGAGGCTGCTTAACAAGATAAGAGTCCAGGGTATTACAGAAAAGATACTAGCATGGATAGAATGTTGACTGACTGGCAGGAGGTAATGAGTGGGAATAAAGGGGACCTTTGCTGCATGGCTGCCAGAGACCAGTGGTGTTCTCAGGGGCTGGAGTTGGGGCCACTTCTTTCCAAGTTATATGGCAATGATTTGGATGACAGAATTAATGGCTTTGCGGCCAAGTTTGTGGACAATACAAAGATAGGTGGAGGGGCGGGTAGTGTTGAGGAAGCAGAGAGTCTGCAGACAGATTGGGAGAAGGGGCAAAGAAGCCACAGATGGAACGTAGCATGGAGAAGTGTATGGTCATGCACTTTGGTAGAAGGAATAAAGGCATAAACGGGTAGAAAATTCAGAAATTGGGGTGCAAAGGAACTTGGGAGTCCCTGTGCAGGATTCCCTAAAGCTTAACTTGTCAGTTCAGTTAGTGGTAAGGAAGACAAATGTAATGTTCGCATTTATTTTGAGAGGATGAGAATATAAAAGCAAAGATATAATGCTGAGGCTTTATAAGGCATTGTCAGATCAGACTTGCAATGTCGTGAGCAGTTTTGGGCCCCTTATCTCAGAAAAAATGTGCTGGCATTGGAGACGGTCTAGAGGAGGTTCACGAGAATGATTCCAGGAATGAAAGGGTTAACATGTGAGGAGTGTTTGATAGCTCTGAGCCTGTACTTGTTGCAGATGGGAGAATGAGGGGGGATTTCATTGCCATCTGTTGAATATTGAAAAGCCCAGATAAAGTGGATTTGGGGAGGATGTTTCCTATGGTGGATAAGTCCAGGGCCAGAGGTCATAGACTCAGTAGAGGGATATCCATTTAGAACAGAGATGAGGAGGAATTTCTTTAGCTAGAGCATAGTGAATCTGTAAAATTTATTGCCACAGACCGCTGTGGAGGCCAAATCATCGAGGTGTCAAAGATTACGGGGAGAAAGCAGGAGAATGGAATTGGGAGGGATAATATATCAACTTTGATAGAATGGTAGAGCAGGCTAGATGGGCCAAATGGTCTAATTCTGCTTCTATGTCTTCTGGGCTTTGTGGGAGCCGAAGAGAAGTTCTTAGCTATGCAGCCTGTGGTGGCAGACTGACAGCTAAGTTAGCAGACCACACAGCCTTTTACTCTGCCTCATCATTTCTCATGTGGTGAGAATGTGAAGATGCCCCCATGGCATACAAGAGCAACATACAATCCTTTGTGGCCTCCTGTCTGCTGCCTCCACTGTGCCCCATCTGACTGCCATAGCAGATGCTGAAATGTCATCGTTTACAACTGGGAGTTCTGATCTGCATGCTCAAAAACTCCATCTTAAGTGCTGTAATTGAATATTCCAAGGTGACCTTTATGTTTTGTTTGCCGGAAAACAAACATCTTTGATCACACTAGGTCTAGCCTTTTCACTGAACTGACTTGTCGGTTTGTGATCCCTTGTGACCTACTGTAAACTCAGATGATTCCTTTATCTTTTTACTCATGTTTCCTGCATTATTTGTGCATCTCAAGGTGAAAGATGTCATTGTTAGGAGTTGGAATTCTTTTCCACTTTTGGTTTTCCCTACCAGAATCAGCATCCGTCTCTCAAGTCATGAACACAAAGTGTTTGGAAAAAAATCAAAGACTCTGTGTCAGTCCTGTCATTCAGTTGTGAAAGACAACATTTTTTCTTCAGCAGACCACACCATTTCTGGCACTGTTTTTCATTCTACCATTCTCCACCGTGCCAGCCAGTGGTGTAGTGGCATCTGCACCGGACTTCAGTGAGTGGTGCCAGGTTTGAATCCTGCCAGCTCCTTGCACACTTTCCATCCACACTGGGTTGAGCATCAAGCTAGCAACTCAGCCTCCTTAAAAAAAAATCAGGCAAATGCTAAAGAAACAGCAAGGTTGCTGCCCGATGCGCCACAAGTCGAGGAGAAGAACAACAATCCTCCACCACGGTGATTTTGATATCAGGACATGGTTTTGGAATATCATGGCAGCACAGTCAGAACGGTGGAAGAACGCAGCAGGCCAGACAGCATCGATGGAAAAGAGAAAACAGTCAACATTTCGGGCCAAGACCCATAATCAGGACTGTTATGAGGCCGAGTTGCTCGCTCGATGCTCAACCCAGCACAGATGGAAAGCGTGCAAGGTGGCAGCTGGATTTGAACCTGGAACCTCTCACCTCGAAGTCTAGTGCGGATGCCACTACACCACTAGCCAGCATGGTGGAGAGTGGCAGGAGGAAAAGCAGTGCCAGGCGGTCCTTGCATTTCCAGCATCTGCAGATTTTCTCGTGTTTGGAATATTATGGCTGATTTTGGTAACTATACACATTTTAATGTCATGAACCTTTGTTTACTTTTCTTCTTTTAACTTTTAGATCTCTATTGTGCTGTGATAAAGTCTTTCACTTGTCTTCTAAACCCAGTAGGCCATCACATTGCCTGAGATTTTGGGCTTGAAAGACAAATGAAATTGGACAGCAATAAATGATCAAAGAAATTAAAAGCAAGATTAACATGTCCTTTTGCATTAAAAAAAAATACAAATTCAATAGAAAGCTGTTAGATGTGTGCAATCTCCCAGATATTTTATTCAGAGACAGTCGGTGAACTAAAGAGTGAAATAACCACAGCAGTCTCTCCTGGAAACACTAAACTGATTTGAGCCACACTTGCTCAAAAGAAGCCATCCCATCATCGTATATTTGAATATGTACCAGTTAACATCAAACATAACTGCATGTTATCCACGTAACACAGTGAATCCCATCTGCTTATTCAGAGTGTGCATTGATTCTGTACTTCATTCTCAGACACAGGCAAATCGATGCTCCTCACTACTGCCCACAAAGCATTTCAGTGCAGCAATATTTTTAAA
This sequence comes from Mobula hypostoma, assembly GCF_963921235.1. NCBI lineage: Eukaryota > Metazoa > Chordata > Chondrichthyes > Myliobatiformes > Myliobatidae > Mobula > Mobula hypostoma. Next base: position 67,276,347 of record NC_086102.1, on the reverse strand, counting down.
TCTCCTTGTGCATTGTGTTGTAAGTTAAAGGAACTGTAACCAGTCTAAGACTATATAAATAAATGAATTGTATAAGGGAAAAATGAATAATGTTATCACTTGTTTGACCATATTTAAATACACCTGCAAATGGAACTTCAACCAAGCATGAGTTTGAATTTCAACAAGTTTAAGCCTATAAAGCAAATAAACCAAACAGCCCTTTGGTATATTTTTGAATGGCACAGATTTGGCAATCAGAATGGCAGATATTATAAAATAATCATTCTGTAACAATAGTACCAAATATTTGTAATTCAATAAGATTGCAACAGAAAGAAAGTAACAGTATAGATTTATACTGTTACTTTAAAACCAAAGCGAGATATTTTAAAACCAAAGTAAAAGTGGCCTCTGTATTTTGAAAAGTTTTTGCTTTCATTAGATTTATTTCAGTAGACAACATGGAGTATAAATTCAATCATACAGATTTAACAATAATCCAAGAGTGTAGTAATATAATTCAGGCTCTCCTTTGGCAGTAAACATATACTTTACTGTAGTATCATAAATCCTTGGACAGTGCAGTATTGGAAAATAGATAAGAATATTTTAGTTTTTATGAAGTTAAATGACAGCAGACATGATGGAGGGGAAATGAGCACAAGCTGGTTGATCCAAAAGCAACAATACTATCATTAATATGGTTTCATATTTCAAATCCCTGGAAGTTCAAAAGCTTTTTCTCTCTTATTTACAAATGTAACTTGTTTTAATCCATCTAGTTTTCCAAAAGGAAAAGACAGTTTTATGGAAATATAATATCATTTTTTTCAGTTCCAATAACTGATTCTGAAACAACAGAATCCATTCTTCTATCAGTGAGTACATATATAGTTAACTAAAAACAGCTGTGTAGTCTTACATTTATATGGAATTTCATCTAATTTCCCCATCTATTCATGTGGTATTCCATTAAATTTCTGTAGTGCTAAAGGATTAAGGGGAGAACAACAGACATCAACCAAAGGCTTTGTGCTTTCCCACAGGAAGGAAAGAAAAATCAATGGGTGATTTATCATAGGCCTGGACCGGCAAACTTCTGAGTGACTGCAGATCAGGCTTGTCAGAAGTCTGAAACAGGTCATCTGTCTTTGACAGAATAAGGAATAATAAAACAGGTTTGAAAAGAATGGGATGTTTTTAAGACCTATCAGCAACAAGTACATTCCTTTAAGAAAGATGGTTTTGTACAGAATCAGTTAATGTTCATGATGACCAATATACAGTAGTGTTGCTGTATTTTAACACCACCAAAGGCAAAATTGTTTTGAAAATGACCAGCTACTTTACCACCCTATTGTATTTCACAACCGTAATCAATTCGGACAGTTCAAACATGCACGCAGAATGTGTGGATTCCACTTATATTTGTTTTTTTGTCATCAAAGTACATAGTTAAGAAATAGACAGTTTTCTATCTAGTTTCATAACCTGGCCACCAGTCACAGGTGCTCATATTTGGAGACATTCATTTCCAGAGATATTTGTGAGGGCCTTGCAAGGGAAAGCTGGAAGGAGTTGGATACTCATTTTTATTTTCATTTGTGTTCCTGTCGATGGTACAGAATTTACTTTGTCACCACAAAACACTGCCCAATGTTTCCACCATTCCCCTTTAAATGGTGAATGGACACATGGCAGAATCGCCTATATTTATGTAAATTCATGCTGTTTCCTGCCAAATGAAATGGTTGTGAAAGTCAGAAGGGTAAATTGTAGCCCATCCTTCTTTCCCACATCCCAGTTGTTCATATTAGGTTTGTTTCACCAATATTCTAATCAGCTTTGACAAATATGACCTACAATTAACACTTCACACTACAAAAGACTCAAAAATGCAAACTCAGGTCATTAATGAGCTGTGATTATTTTACTGTTTAGCAGATTTTAAATTGAAACACATTTAAATATAATCATTTAGAACTGACCTTCACAAAGCTTTCACACACACCCTGCCCAACACGCAACCCCCTCACATTTCTGGCGGAATAAAAATGTCAAAATAAAAAAAACAAGTAAAGCAACCACCAAGTGTCAATTTTGTTTCCCTGAAATCAGCAGGATTTACAAATAAAATAATCTGACAATATTCTCCTACAATCCCATGATAGATTTGACAAAAGTAACTCCTGTGTTTTGAGTAGCTTTTCTCTGTCCAATGTATTTTATATCTTATGATTGACAAACCAATTCTTATGGAATACATGAAGGCTGATAGAATTTTTAATTTAAAATTAACACTAAATAACATTAATAATTGCATATGTTTTCCAGTAACAAAATACAAGAAGTCATCTGATTGAAATCTTCATTCAATAAAATGAGTACAAGTCTTACTTGGTGTGACTAGACTGATACTTCATCATACAAGTCAGCTCAATCAAAATAATTAAAGTTATCTGCATGTTTCACATTGGCAAGGCCAGGGCCACAGTTTCATTGTTAAATGAAGTTGGGATGTTTTGGGTGCAGTGTATATGGATTTCACTACCCAAGAACTAATCACTGCCTTAGATAAGTAGGAATGTGGGAGAAACAGGAGCAGCAACTTCAGGCAACTGGCCCCGTCAAGCTAGACTAAACCCCAATGACTCAGCTAAAGAAATTCAAAGCAGAGACATCTCATACTAATATTGAAGGCAGTTTCATTCTTCAAGAACCTGCAGTCTAGATGTACAATGGAGATACAAGACTGCAGATGCTGGAATCTGGAGCAACAAACAACCTGTTGGAAGAAATCAACAGGTCAAGCAGTATCTGTGGGATTGTCAACATTTTGGGTTTCTACCCAAAACATCAACAATTTGTTTCCTCCCAGAGATGCTGCTAAGTTCGTCCAACAAATTGCTTGTAGGTCCAGATGTACAAGTTGTTCTCCCATTTCTTAATCTGTACTTTTAAAATCTACTTTAGTCAGGTAGAAATTTTACCTTCACTACACACTGAATTGTACTAAGCACTAAACCTCAAGACAAAAGTGGAAGTATTTACACTTAGAACTATTCATGACAAACCACACCCAACTTCTCTTTCAGTAGTTGTCCTTTTTCCGTTAGTACCTAAGGTATTACCTGAATATGGATAACCACTGAAAGTTGGGTTTGATTTTAATGCTAACTGTTTAATTAACACTGACAACTTGTTTATTAGCTGTGGAGTAACTTAGTTTTCTTCTGGTCAGCTTTAAATATTAATTATTAGATTAAATTTCTCCTTGAGACCCATGTGCCATTGCATACTAGTCAAGTTCTAAGGCTCTATTGTTCACAAAGCAGTTTAAGATTTCTCTACATCTGTGAGCTGCACTATTTCTAATGGCCCATCTCCAGACCCTTCCCTCTCCCCTGCGAATATTTAATCTTTCAAAGAATAGAAAAAGCAGATGTGAATGATTGAATTGTTTGTATGACACCCAAGTGTCAGCGGCAGTGGTGGATGTCTAAAGCATAAGAGTGAGTAGGTAGGAGGAGTGTTAAGATGCAAAACCTAATAGATTTATAATATTTTGTTACAACATTGAAGAAATCCACCCAGCCCGTCAATTCTATGCTGGCTCACAGGACAATTCACTTCCCATTTACATCTCTAAAACCTGCTCCTTCTCTAATTCCCATCCACCCATCCCTAATTCCACTGTCATCTACCTACATAATGAATAATTTACAATAGTCAATCACAATTCATTATCAATAACCAATCAGCACATCTTTGCAACATAAAAAGAAACTGTAACACTCAAGATCTTTGCACAATCACAGCGCAAACCAAGAAACTCCATCTCATCTAAACTGGAGGTCAGGATTGAATAAAGGACATTGGAACTGTGAGGCAGCACAAAAACCATTTGTGCCAGCATGCGACCGTATAACAAAGGTTCAACAATCGTCATCATCATCATCAGCAATCACTCGTAGTGGAGTATGATTCTTCTCTTGGTGGTTGATCTGGTCACTTGTGGGTCTTGAGATGACTGAAGAGTCCAATCCGTGATCCACAAGTCCTATTGCAGCGTTGGCAGGTGTAGGCCATTGAAGTGGTGGATGTATCTGGTTGGGCCTCTCCCAGTCTCTCCTTACATTGAAGCTGCTTAGTCTCAGCAGCACGGTGAAGGTATTCTTTGAGCTGTGCAGTCCCCCATAGACAGTCCTTCTCCAGCATTTCCTATCCGGTGCTAATTTCTCCCGTACATTCAGGTTGATGTGGCATTTTCTCAGGCGAGTCTTGATATCGTCCTTGAACCACTTTTTCTGCCCTCCAGGAGTGCGCTTTGCATCCTTGAGTTGGCTGAACAGGAGTTGTTCGGGAGGCAGGAGTCAGAGGACGTGGCCAACCCCTTGCAATTGGTGTTGAGTTACACTTGTGGCTATGGAGTTAATATTAGCTTCTTCCAGAATGCTGGAGTTAGTACGCCTGTTCTTCCAGCTCACTCTCAGAATCTTTCTGAGGCATCTTTGATGGTAAGTTTCTAGGGTTTTTATGTGCCTGCTGTATGCTGTTCATAAATTCGCTCCATTTAGCAAGGATGGGAGGACAGTAGCTTTATGGACCAGAAGCTTAGTGTTGTTCTTGATATCCAGATCTTCAAAACCCTCTTCCTCAGCAAGGCAAAAGCTCCACTTGCACAGCCTACTTTGCAATTTATTTCAAGGTCAATGTTGGCCAAGAAGGCTGCCAGGATATGGGAAATGATCAGTGTTCTCCAAAGGGATGTTGTCAAATTGGATGCTAGGAGTTTTAGGAGCTTGATTTGGAACAGGTTGGTGCAAGACTTGGGTTTTTTAAATGTTTAGATCAAGTTCCAGGTGCTTGTATGCTCTGGCAAAAGCATCCGTTATGCACTGCAGATCTTCCTCAGAGTGAACTACGATGGCATTGTTGTCTGTATATGGGAGTTATTGACACATTGCTGTCTGCCCTGAGCCTGTTATGTTTAAAGAGCACCCCAATCTGTCCTATAGAGAATCTGGACTCCTTGTGGGAGGTCTTGGCCTGTGTGGTGAAGAATGGTTGCAATGAAAATGGGGAAAAGTGTTGGGGCAAAGATGCAACCCATTTTGACCCTGGTCTCAAACTTAAAAGGTTCATCAATAAAGATATGTTTAGAAGATGTTAAGTGTAAGGCCGTGAAGTATCAATGAAGAAGTCAATGAAGAATTGCAGCCCCGTCTCTGATACTAAGCTGCCACATTTAATGATTGTTCAGCCTGTTAAAGGTACTCACTTTGTTCTACTCATCCTTCCCACCCCTCCCCAAGCTCCTCCACTACCTATAACTAATTAATGTGTTGGTGGGTATGAAACGTGTCCAGTTTCTCTTTCAACAGATGTTGCTTGACCTGCTGAGTGTTTCCAGCAATTTCTTCTAAAATTTCCAGTATGTGCAGTTTTGTTTTTATTTTCACGGGTTCTGCGATGTCATTTTCCCAAGTGCTCCTTCCATTGAGCGCAGTCTGCCTCTTTGCCCCTGATAAGCTATTCTCCACTCTTAGGTTCATTGGGAGGGTTCGCAGATATTCAGGCCATGGATGACCTTTGTAACACTGAAGAATCTCTGCACGGCATGATTATGTGAGCTGCTGGGACTTGTGAAATCTCTTCATCCATCCTTTGTTCTTTAGGTTACATGATATCTGTTGGATCATGGCCTTGATGTGCTCCTTCCATTCCTTTGTAGTGTGGTAAGAGTTTCAAATCCAAGAATACCTTGCAATTGTGGTTAATTAGCTCCTTGGTTCTCATGCACAAAATAGGACGGTACTAAGTGCACAGGAAAACTGCCCAAAGCTGCATAATAGTGTTGAAAGCATGATTAATTATTTTGTTGCTAAATGTGCTCATTTTCCTGATCTGTTCAGAATACTAAACCACTTTCTACATATCGTTCTTGACCTGCATGCAAAAGTCCAACTGCTCACCTCTAACTATCCTTTCTGCATGAGAGTAATGAGATTGTGGCTTCATTGCTGGGGAGAAGAATCTCCACTTTGTGAAAGATGAAAATGAACCATACATCGGAGAGATGCGGTTCATTACAACCAGCTCAGCTGACTTACAGATTGTCCTGAACTACCAGCCACCGCACTCTACATCCCCAACATAGACACCACCCTCAGATTAATATTTGAATATTGGGAAAAATGCTTTTGGAATGAAATGCATCTGTGGAATGTGTATGCATTTGCATCAAATCGTGCCAAGTGTTCTACCTACTCAAGAATAATACATTTTAGATTAGAATTTTTAAAAAAATCAAGAATACTTTCCTCATAAATATAAATAGCTCCAAAAAATACAGATGTGTGTGCATCTTTCCACCCTCTGTACAAAGTGAGGGTCAAGGATTCTGTTTCTTCGTATTCTCGTCAACCAGATTCAAAACGTCAGAATCAAAATGTCCCAAGTATTTGAGGATGTCAATTATGAAAGGTCTAAAAATAATCTTTTAACACTGTAACTATTTAATTTTTAGTATATTTGGAAAAATATTTAAGAATCATTGAAAGTATCTAGAATAAAATTTGAACTGGTACATTATTTAGCATGCATTTTTAATTCAGATGTTCGGGAGGAGATAGATCTTTCCTTCGTTGTACTAAGCACCAAATCAACTGCAGCAATAAGTGACTTTTCTTCTGCCCTCCTCTAGAATGAAGAAATTCAGCACGTTGAGTCAATGCTGGCTTTTAAAGCATTTCCATCAGTCCCATTATCCCACTTAGTTCCCGGTAACCTATTCTCTGACACCCGCCCACTAGCTCCCTTTGCTTTCCTGCTACTAGCCTACATTAAGGGTATTTTACAAAGGCCAATTAACCTACTAACCAGCATGTCTTTTGGATGGGAGAAGGAATCAGAGCTTCCAGGGGAAAGCCTTAGTCATGCACAATTCATAGAGACAGCATTTGGCTCAGAATTGAATATGCTTTATTGGAGTTTACTACAGTGTCAATAACACCTGTGTTATTGAACCACTGTGGGCACGTGGCCAAGTGGTTAAGGCATTGGACTAGCGACCTGAAGGTCATGAGTTCGAGCTCCAGCCAAGGCAACGTGTTGTGTCCTTGAGCAAGGCACTTAATCACACATTGCTCTGCGACGACACTGGTGCCAAGCTGTATGGGTCCTAATGCCCGTCCCTTGGACAACATCAATGTCGTGGGGAGGGGAGACTTGCAGCATGGGCAACTGTTGGTCTTCCATACAACTTTGCCCAGGCCTGCGCCCTGGAGAGTGAAGACTTTCCAGGCGCAGATCCATGGTCTCGCAACGGATTCCTTTATATATTGAACCACTGAAATCTGGATAAATAACAAAGGGATATATAGTCCACTTGATGCCCACTTCTGTTTTGTAATTGCAAACTCTAAAAGCAGATTTTATTATATCATGAAATGAATCTCCAGTGCAATTTATACAATGGATAACCGTATCAATTGGATGGCATGGTAGTGTAGGGGTTAACGTAACGCTGTTACAGTGCCAGCAACCTGGTTTCAATTCCCGCCACTATCTGTAAGGAGCCTATACGTTCTCCCAAGGTCTACATGGGTTTCCTCCAGATTGTTCTGTATTCCAAAGACAAACAGGTTAGTAGGTGAATTGATCACATGGGTGTGATGGGCTCATTAGGCCAGAAGGGCCTGTTACCATTCTGTATTTCTAAATAAAATTATTTTTTTAAAAACCTGTTATTTTGGGAGCTTAACAATATTTATGTTTTTGGATGAAAACCAAGAGACTGTAGCTACTTAGTAATACATGACATGTGCTTTAGACATTGTGCTGGCATCGGTTTTGTAGAACTTTGAGGTAGTCCTCAAAAATCAACAAAGTGAAGCAAATCACCTTTGAGAAGGCAACAATCTGATCACTATCACTTTTTAGAAGGTTATACTTGTCGATCAATCTCAATGGCATTTTAGGCTCTGAGGGAAACTGGAAGCTTTCAAGTAGAAGAAAAGTTCATGTAGAGATTACATTATCTGTATTAACTGACTGGCACTTTAATGCAAATAGGTGATCAATGTTTACAAATCCACACATGATATTTTGGCAACAGAAATTATTCAAGTATAACCTCGGAGGCTCTTTGAGAATTTATGAGGAATTAAGGAAGAGTTCCAGAAGTATGTGTATAACTAATGCCTGTATGTACACTTAGCTCTTCCTCTGTCTGCATCCTGAAAGAGTCAATAACTATAGATCCAATGAATCCTTCATATTGGTCCCTGTCTGAAATTGGAATGCAGTTCCACGATTACCATTACCTTGGGATTCTCTCACACATTCTGTTTCATTACTACTTCAAATGCATGTAATATTTGTGAATCATGATGAATTGTGATACCAACAATAGAAGAGAGAACTTTTTTTGGTTATAAAGGGGATGCATTGGATGGAATAACTGTGCTGAAAATTATGCAGATGAGAATCAGCTGAAGAACATTTAAATCATTTCACTTATTAATCAATCTTTCTTCAAGCCATAACCACAGGTAGCATTCACTCAGTCAAAAGGTCACCGAATCTAGGTCAACGCTTCCAATGCAACACCCAAAGAAAGCCACTCTTCTGGAAGTGCTGTCTGATAAGAACCCAGAGCTTTCTCTACCCTCTCAGGTGAATATAAAATATCTGATGACATTACATGAGCAGCAGAGGAGTTGTATTCAAGGCTTGTAACTGATAATTGAAGTTTTAGATGAGAGGGTGAAAGTAAGTCATTTGGTTGATCTTGTGGATATGGACCATCAAAAGAAACTTGATTTTTAAAAAATTGTAAACAGCTTCTTTTTCTCAGCCATGATATTTCTGAATAGTTCCTGAACCCTTAACACTACCTCATCATGCTTCTTTTGCACTATTGTAACTTGTAGTAATTTTTTTACATCTTGCCACCACTGAGCAATAAATTTCACTACATACAGTATGTCAGTGATAATCACACCTGATTCTGATTCTAAATTGGGCTTGCCAAAGTTAATTCCCCAGAGCAAAAGGAGCCAACAACAGCATGGCTACACCTCAGTACTTGGCTAGTGACAATTTTGATATGTATAAGTGACTTGTAATTGGGAATACAGGGCACAATTTTATAATTTAACAAGTGAGATGAAATTTGAAAATCAAGAATCATGAGGAGGATATTACCGACAACTTGACTTCAGTAGGACAAGCTTCATCTGCAATGATCTTGGCATACCAAAGTTTGCAAGAAACGTTTTCAAACTGACACTTTTCCAAAGAAGAATGAAATGAAACAATACAACCTAGATGATAGAATGTTGAAAAGGATACAAAACTTGTTAGGTGGGCTTCACAAATTAATAAACTTCAAGATATTAGTCTTATCCCAGCCGTATTAACTTTAAAAGAACAAAAAATGATTTAAAAGGAGTGCATGAGATAAATATGGAGTGCTATATACAATTTTGCTCGCACTGTTATAGGTAAGAGTGCAGAAAGGATTTATGATGATGTTTCCAGGACTAGAGGTCTGAGTTATACGGAGAGGTTGGCAGACTAAATCTTTGTTCCTTGGAACATACGTTTGTAGAAGAATCAGAGTGACCTTGCATAAATGTTTACAAATTACGAGAAGCATTGATAAGTTGGATGGTTGCTGTCTTTTCCCCAGTGAAGGGGAGTCCTAAACTCAGGGCATAGATTTAGAGTGAAAGGGGAAAGATTTAAAAGGGACCTGAGAGACAACTTTTTTCACACAGAGGATGATGAGGATACAGAATAAGCTGACAGAGGAAATGGTTGAGGCTGGTATTATCGTACAATTTAAGAAGCACATTATAGCTAGATGCAGGGATAGGTCTCAAGGGATATAGGCTGATCAGAGGAAACTGAGATTAGATGGATAGGCACTGTGGTCAGCATGGACTGTTGGGGCCGAAGGGCCCATATTCATGCTCTGTTGCTCTAAGAGACTCTACCTCCCAGGTCAGAGGATCATTGTATCATGGGTAGCTCAGCAAAAACTGCTATCACTGTCACACAAACAACTACATTCCAAAAGTACTTAATAGATTATACTTTGGGATGTTCTAGCATGTTCTAGTCTTTTCTTTTTAACAGGGAACACTAAAATGGAAATTTGATGGGCATATTTAAAATCACGAAGCGTGAGAATAAATAGATATAACTGTTTCTCCTGGCTGGGACATCCATGAGAATGAGGCACTGGTCTAATGTTCGCCAAAATCACAGTTTGCCAAAAGAACTGCACCAAGAGAGAAATCTCTTTTATTTTGAATATAGTTGGGATTTGCATTGAATTACCTGATGAACTCATGTTACAGAATTAATAAACACTCTTGAAAAGGAGGTTGGATAAATATCAGAAAGAGAAAACTTGCAGGGAAATGTGGAAAGATGAGGCAGATTGCATGACTTGTGTTGCTATTTGGAAGGAGCCATGCAGACACAATGGGCCATATACCAGCCTTCAGTTTTAATTGCTTTTATCACCATATCAGTGCAAATCTTTGTGGGACTATGTGTGAATATGGCAGTCTTGATCTCGCTGGCCGCGCTTTGTCAGCGATTTTCTAGCTGTGCTTCAGTACTAGATTCCTACATGGAACAGGAGCCTGCTGTAATGCCCAGCTATTTAAGCTGAGGAAGCTGAACTCTGATCCCCTGCCATGTTTTGGGCTGGCATCTGCAAGCCATTTTATTACAATGGGGATTGCAAGGCAGTGGGATAAGTAGCATTTTGTAGTTTTATTTTGTTCTAATGGTTTTGTTTTACTGTTAGTTTTTAACTTTTCATTAAATGTATTATGTTTAATCTATTAATTGAATTGTAAGTTTTATCAAGCAAAACATACTTACAAGCATTGAAAAAATTATAACTTTGAAACATGAAAAAATATGCATCATGGCTTTTATGTGCGTCAAAGGTTTCTAGCAGAGTTGAGTGGTTTGACATCATCTGGGACCACCAAATCATAGACACAAGAAAGTCTATGGAGGATACTCTCTGATAGATGCCCCACAGATGAGTTCCTCCAGTATCTTGTGGTGTTTATCCAGGACCACCACCCATTTAACTCTCCAACATCAGCAAATGATGGCAGCTTTAGTGATCTGGGGTAGATACTTCTGAGCATTTGCTGAGTCAGAATGCAAGCAGCAAGTTTCAGTCAGGGAACTCTGGAGCAAGTTTCAAAGGACTAATAATGCAAAAATTAATATGTCTGCATTTAATCTTGTCAACTACCAAGAACATGTAACCTCACTGCTGCCGGTTATGAAATTAAAGCTATAAATTGCAGAAATATATCCCTGATGTTACTGTCAACCAGAAAGTCACTAGGAACAGCCATTTAAGTGCTGTGATGACAAGTGCAGTTCAGAAATAAAACACAGTGTGTGCCCCAAAGCATTTCCACAACTTACCAAACAAGATTCAGATGCTGAGTGTTTACAGTATTTTGTGTTTTGATTTCAGGTTTTCAGCCACTACAGTATGCTGCTTTGGGTCCTGTCCAATTGTATGTACTGCCACAAAAGTGAATAGAACTCCCACACCGTTGATTGTAAAACACAAGCCAAAGAATGTCAAGCATGATGTAGTAAATTAACTCATTTCCCCTGGTGTTGTTAGTCATCCATCCGTAGAACCTTGCAAAAACATCTTCTGAAGTATCATGGCTACACAGAAATACAGCTAGTAAAAACAGCACAGTGTACAGTCAGTAATTGAAACATTATCAACTATAGGACTTGATGTTCATATATTTTTTCGACATGAGAACATCCTACCATCAATTTTTATGACTGTCAACAGGCGAACAGCGACAGAGCTTCAAGCTGTGACAGCTCAATTCCAGATATTTTCCACACCATCAACGAACACAGAATCAGATGTTGATTTTACAGTGAAGCTCCACCACACACCAGCCAATGCAAACACTCTCTGGGTTTCGTCCTTTCATTTTCTCTGGTATTAACTCCAGCACAAACTCCTTTGTTATATTCATTATAAACCAAAAGTATTACAAGTGATACTTACTTTCCTTCCACCAAGGATTTTCCTCTATTAGAAAAGGATAAATACAGAAGAAAACGGGAGGAGAAGGAGTGGGCCACCCAGCACTTCAGCTCTGCCCCCCCCCCTTCAATATGCTCATCACTGGTCTACCCTAGGCTTCGACTCTTATAGCCTTTATTCAACAAGCTTTCAAAAACGTGTTCATCTACACTTCATTATTAGCAATGAGCTAATCTGCATTGCTCTCCACATTAACTTCCGGTGATTTACCACCCTTTATGGTTCCACATTTTATGAATTGCTCAATATGTAACTGGACTTGCAAGAGATATTGGGCTGGAGTTGAGAAGTTCCTGTGAATGGGTCAGTTTTTGTATCCATACATGATGAACCGTGGTCTGGCAGAATCCGGAATCTGACAACTTAGGGATAGCTGGTGAGGGGTTAGGACTGTGTTCTGATTAAACTATGCATGGTAGCACAGCAAAGTTTGCTGTTGCCTGGCAGCAGTGGGAAATGTGCTTGGGAGTCCAGCAATACTTGGTGTGTTTTGCACATACTACTCCAAATGGAACTTGTTGGTTCTGCAGAAGCTCTAGCCCAAAGTTTGCACTGAATGGCTTTATCTAACTTAGGACCGGGCGGTGAAATTGTAACTAAACTGGGCTAAAAAGACACAATTATATTTGATTATTACACAAAAATAATTGTGATCTAGGTTTAACAAAGGGTAATTATTAATAGATTTGTTAAAAATAATGTCAAAAGATACAAATTGAAGTGAGGTTCAAAGGAGTGATTCCAAAGAATGGGGGGAATTTGTTAACATAGTTCACTATGGTGAAATAGATAGCATTGCAATTGCTTCACTAAATTTAAATATGCATTTTAGATTTGCTTGATGGTTTAGAAATATTATAAAGCTACCCATGAATGAGGTCACAGTAGAAGCTAAGACAACACAGATCATTTTGATTCAGTAGTATATCAACAGATAAACATGACCTGGGTTCTAATACGACAGCTGTAAATTGTTATAGTTCCTTAAGGTGTGGAAGGATTAGCTTAGCTCCATTGATATAATTTGGGAAACAATGCAAAGAATGCTCAGCTGTAACTTTAGACCTATAATATTCCACTGCAAACAGCATTAAATGCAGTTTTGTACTCTAAGCTGCATCCTGAAATTCTATAGGTACCAGACTTTGCCCAACAATGAGTCATTTATCGGTGTAGTAACAAATATAATGGTCACTGAGAATAGCCAAGACTCCTTGCCAATTCTGCTAAAATTAGAAGTCAGAGTCCATTACAATCTGACAGCCTACGTCCAATTGGTAGCTGTTTGAAGATCTATAGCAGAGAGCCTGTCTCATTCTATGGCCTTGTTTACAAAACGATAACTCATGACATCCCAGGAATGGCTCTTTTCTCCTATGCTCAATCAGAAGTGTCAGAACCTTTGGTAATCCCAAGGCTGTGCTTTCAATCTCTCCTCTGGCACCCTTCGTACATCTACAACTTGTCTTGCCATCAGATTTCACCACTTTGCTTGATACTTCTGTGGAATTTATTGTATCAAAAGCACAATTTAAGATTAAATTGCTTCACTATTGATAAAAGTAGCTCTTCAGATTGATCTGAGAGTGACAGGACTGTCCTTTCTCTTTGAGATGAACGAACGGTGTTTAGCAATCTAAGAGATCCTTTGCTATGTCAGTCCTTCCAAAATGTTTACCACACTTTTCCAAAATGATGACAACTAATGAACAGGATTAGGTGTCTGATGCTGGAATCTTAGACCAAGGTTCATGTCATGGATGTTTAATGTTTTTTTTAAATATTCTCTTTGTTTGCATTTGGCACCTTGCCAATATTGAGGTAGGGAGGACTTTTTCTTCACAGTGAAAATTTTCTATTATTTTTCCCTGGTATTGTTGGTTACTGCCACAATTTTGTTGCTAAACCTCTCTTCCCATAAGAACATGATGATTTCAGACAAGAAGATAGATTCATTATTTGAATATAGATGTATTGTTTCATGAGTCATTATAGACCTGCATGTTTAGACTCTACTGCAAGAGGCAGTGTTCTTCATCAGTTGCTCTTTGCACCATCCACTATGGATTTTGAAATGCTCTCCTTTAGTGTGAAGTAGGAAGAACACAATTCAGCAGTTAGTCAAACTCCAGTCAACTGAACATGGGAGTCAGGAAATAACATCTATGCTCCGGGTGCCTTATTTAGACAACACACACACACACACACACACACACACAACTGAGTAAGAGTAAAACTGGGTACAAGCCAGAAAAATACCACAAGTACTTAATGCAGCAAAATTATGATGATTAAATTGCACATTCATAAGAAATTAGGAATATATGAAGCTAGACTTACATGTAAAATATCCAAAATTATACAGAACACGAGTAAGAAAAGTTTTAAGGTATGCGAGAAGATTAATATCACATAAGCATTCATTAAATTACCAAGGCTGGTCAAGCACTATACCGATAATCGGGAATACGCTTTTACATAATCGTAACACAAAGTATTGCTCAGCTAGCTTTCTCCTTTCTGAACTAAGACAAAACTTACAGACAATGATTTATGATGATGTAAACAAAGGACAGGCAATACAGAATTGTGTAAATGTGCTTCGGTCTGCCTGAAAAACCCCACCAAAACAAAATGGCTGCTGTCCTCATGTGGTCCAACTGAATTTCAAATTCAACAGCAGCAGCACCACCAGAATTAAAGTCGGCAGGGTTATATTTCAAAATAAAGGCCTGAACAGATATCTTCACCTGGGTAAATGACTCCAACTTCTAAAATTTGTATGTATAAAGCATTCCCTCAGCACTTCAGTGGACAGTTCACAGAAATTCACTCGGCTGTTTCAGATATATTGGTGCAGGTAAACAAAAATTTGGCAAAGAGGTAGGTTTAAAGAAGCATTTTAAAGGAAATAAACATAAAGATAGGTAAAGGCAAAGAAGTTTGGCGCTTTGAAGCTCAGTCATTGAAGAAGGAAATACCAATACGAACAGTTAGAACTGCAGATATGAAAATGGGCTCTTTTCCAGAAGCATGGAGAATGTATGGCTTGCAAGAAAGCACAAGAGCCTTACAACTGGAGCATATCTCAAATCCATGTTCAAGCAAAACTTACTAAGCATTAGCGAGCAAGTTATTAGTGAGTGCCATTTGAAAGCATTGCTGCGATAACCTTCCTCAACATAACTGATGTTTGAAAATAGATTTGAGTGGTAATTGGCCAGATTAGGTTTCCTCTGCATTTCAGGGATTCAACATGATATATGGGCACATTTCCAGTTTCCTTTGCATATGTTGGCATTATAGTTTTCCTGTAACAGCATGAAAGGAACCTACAGATTGCCCTAAAGCACATCTTCAGCAATACAGTTGTGGTAATGTCAGGAACCATAACTGTATAATGAGTGGAAGACTGACATATCTAATTAGAGCAGACAATAGATATGGGTCAGCCACTCAAACCATTTGACTGAAATTAGTTATGAAATGGCTTTGACACTTGTAGTGGGCTAAAGTTTTACTGCAAGCAGGAAGTAGCTGCACTCTAGCAGTTTCAAAAATCCACCTGGAACGTATAAGAGAAATTGTAGGGAAAAGGATGTGGAGGGATATAATCTGTTGCTGATGATAACACAAAGCCTGTTCTGAGTGCAGTTCTGAAACTATCACGTTTAGCACAGTGGTAATACAGAGCAATACTGATGCAGAAGATTGCCTGAGTGATGATAGAATTTCATCCTTCACCACTAAAGTGAATGTGCAGTGGTCATTGTTATTAATATGGTAACATGATGGACTGATGCATCTGTGACAGTAGCGGATGGCGAGGAATAGATTTTGATTTTCTCTCATGTTGGTTCTCTCACCATCTGTTCAATACTGCATTTGATAAATAAGTTTACCAAAGCTCTGTTGAGTTTGTCGGTCTTGGTGGTTCCAAACCTTGTGTGTTCATAAATAAGTCCTCACTCAAAAACATTGTGTGTCCTTCCTACTCAACTTAGTATTCAGCATGAAGTGTTATAGAATGCCAGCCAAAGATGGGCTTATGTTGCCATTTCTTGACCACAAGACTTGCCATCACCGACTTCAAGGGATCTGAAACGAAAGGACTGAGGAATCCTATCCTATCCTATCTGATTATTACTACTTAATAACCTCTGGAGAATTGTGCTTCTGGTGGGACAGTTTGCAATCAGGGGCCATGACAAAGCTTTCCAGCATGATGGTGAACATATGTCTCTCATCAGAAAAGATGCTGATGCTGAAAATACAAGATAAAGACAGAATACGCCCAAAGTACCCAGCAGGCAAGGCAGCATCTGAGGATAATTTAATCTTTCAGGTGAAAGGCCACTCATCAAATGCTTCCAGCATGTTCTGATATGATTCTATAACTATGACTGTGCTTGCTGTTACAGCACTATACAAATAAATATATAATAAAACTGTTCTTTTAACTTCTGGGAATGTGCCAGATTTCTGGAAGGGGACTTTGCAGGGATGACTGAACTGAATGCTCCTTTGATGTATCGTTGGTACCCTGGTCAATTGATCTTCTGTCCAGTTTAATCTTTGTTCATTTCAGATGACAATTTAAAAGTAAATATTGATACTGCTGTAGGTTTAGTGCCAAATACAAGCATGACAGGTTAGAACAGCAGAATTCCTTGCCTTAATGACATTAGTGAAGCAGATGGCTTTTATATTTCATGGTCACTTTTCTAGATGTAGTTAATTAATTAAATTCTCTAACTGTTGTGAAGTTTGAACTCCTGTCACCATATCATTAATCTAGGTTACTGGTCTGCCACCCTTCACATTTCAGCCTTATCCAAAATTAAATTGGTTAAAGATTCCAGATATTTAGTGTTTCTCTAATAATGTTCATTGTAGTACCCTAAGATCCACAACTAATGCCATCGATCAACAGATCATTGCATGTGATCTCGGGTGATCTTCTGTAGGATCTTGTGGTCCAGTGCCTGGCACAATGTTGCAGCCAGACAGGGCACTCTCAATGGTGGTCCTGTAGAAAATTTCTAGGATGGGGTTTGGGAGCCTTGCATGTCTCAGTCTCCTCAGAAAGTGTAGACACTGCTGTGCCTTCTTCACTCGTGAGGAGGTGTTGTGGGTCCAGGTTAGATCATCCATATTTGCACACCAAGCAACTTTATGCTCTTTACTCTCTCCACTGCAGAGCCACTCATGTGCAATGGAGAGAGACTGGCATGTGTCGTCATGAATTCCACAATCATCTAGAGACTCAGGATGTTGTTCTTGCACCATTTGAAAAGCCTTTCTACCTCCTCTCTGTATGCTAACTCATCATTGTTGCTAATGAGGCCATCCACTGTAGTATC
The DNA here is from genome assembly GCF_963921235.1 of Mobula hypostoma. Lineage (NCBI taxonomy): Eukaryota > Metazoa > Chordata > Chondrichthyes > Myliobatiformes > Myliobatidae > Mobula > Mobula hypostoma. The sequence continues at coordinate 67,258,875 of NC_086102.1, read as the reverse complement.
ATCAGCGAATCTGAGGATGTAGTTTGAGCTGAGTCTGGCAATGCAGTCGCGAGGTAGCAGTGTGAACAGCAGCAAGATAAGCACACGGCCCTGGGGATCACTAGTGCTCCGAATGATGCAGCTTCAGATGTTGCTGCCAAAAATTTGATCAGGGTCTTTCCATCAAGAAATTCAAGATCCAGTTGTAGAGATCCCAATGAGAACAGTTCACCCACTAGCCTCTGAAGGATGAATGTGTTAAATGCCAAGCTGAAATCAATGAACAACATTCTGGAGTATGAGGCATAATTTTCTAGGTGGGATAGGATGGAGTAGAGGGCCAAGACTATGGCATCATCAATGGGCTGGTTATTCCTTTTCATTTTCTTCTGATCCCTGTCTACCACTTTACTCAGGTTTTGCCATGTTTTGACTCTCCCTTTTGATCTTCCTCTGTCTGATTCTGGGCAACTCTGGTCATCAGTAGCAACTCCATTTCTGTTCCCCTACCTATGACCTCATCTTAATTAATTGATCCTAACATGATGCTGAGATCCTGTACCAACTCTGTCTCCTGTATACATTTCTCTGACCAGGGATCTTCATTCTATACAGGGGTCTTCCAATCCATCTGGATTGCTTCTTCTGCTCTCCAAACTCGTTTTATATCTATTCATCATAAACTGCTGATGATAGATTTTAGACCTGAAATAATAATTCCTGTTTCATTCTCCGTAGAAGCTGAATGATGCACACAGCATTTTCTATTTTTACTACCAATAATAAAGTGCTGGAAATTACTGCAGCATCACAACCGGAAATATTGACGCAAACACGAGGAAATCTGAAGATGCTGGAATTTCAAGCAACACACATAAAAGTTGCTGGTGAACACAGCAGGCCATGCAGCATCTCTAGGAAGAGGTACAGTCGACGTTTCGGGCCGAGACCCTTCGTCAGGACTAACTGAAAGAACAGCTAGTAAGAGATTTGAAAATGGGAGGGGGAGGGGGAGATCCGAAATGATAGGCGAAGACAGGAGGGGGAGAGATGGAGCCAACAGCTGGACAGTTGGTTGACCATCTCTCTTGCCTCCATAGATACTGAGTTCCTCCAGCAATTTGTTCTATGGTCCAGATTCCAGCATCTACACTCCTTTGTGTCCTCAAGTGTTGGAAATTAATAAATTGGTAATATTAATATAACAAGTTACTTCACTTGGCTTTCTCTGAATGACTTCACAGGAAGATATCCTTAAATAGGCTATGCATAAGGTCCTCATTATGGAAGGCACACTGATTGTATGTTTCGACCTGAAGAAAGGTGACACAATGTTCTGCTGCAGGAATCAGAATCAGGTTTAGTATCACCAGCATACGTCCTGAAATTTGTTAACTTTGCGGCAGCAGTACAATTAAATACTTGATAATATAGAAAAATAAATGTATTTTAAACTCTATAAATATATATATATGTATGTTAAATAATTAAATTAAGAAAAGTAGCGTAATAACAGAATTCTTTTTTAAAAAGTAGTGAGTTAGTGTTCATGGGTTCAATGTCAATTTAGAAATTGGATGGCAGAGGGGAAGAAGCTGTTCCTGAATCACTGAGTGTGTGCCTTGAGGCCTCTGTACCTCTGTACCTCCTTCTTGATGGTAACAGTGAGAGAAAGGCATGTCCTGGTTGGTGGTGGCCCTTGATGATGGAAGCCACTTCCTCTCCACATCCATTCTATCAAGGCCTTTTAACATTCAACAGTTTTCAATGAAGTCAACCCTCATTGTTCTGAATTCTAGTAAATACAGGCCCAGAGCCATCAAATGTTCTTCATATGACAAGCCATTCAATCTTGGAAACATTTTTGTGAACCTCCTTTGAACCACTCCAGTGTCAGCACATCCTTTCTAAGACGAGGGGCTCAAAATTCCTCACAATACTCCAAGTGAGATTTCACCAGTGCTTTATAAAGCCTTAACATTACATCCTTCCTTTTATATTACAGACCTCTTGAAATTATTGCTAACATTACTTTTGCCTTCCTCACCACCGACTCAACCTGCAAATTAACCTTTAGGGAATCCTGCACAAGGTCTCTCAAGAACCTTGCCCTTGGATTTAAAAACTTTTCTCTCCATTTAGAAAATATTCCATCCTTTTATTTCTTCTACCAAAGTGCATGACTGTACACTTCCCAACACTGTATTCCATCTGCCATTTCTTTACCCATTCTCCTAATCTGCCTAAGACCTTCTGCAGACCTCTACTTCCTCAATATTACCTGCCCTTCCTCCTATCTTTGTATTGTCTACAAACTTTGCAACTAAGCCCTCAGAGTTCAAAGTAAAATTTATTATCAGAGTACATACATGTCACCACATACAACCCTGAAATTCTGTTTCCTGCGGGCAAACTTAGCAAATCTATAGAACGGTCACTATAAACAGGATCAATGAACAACAAACTGTGAAATGCAAGTAAGTAAGTAGTAATAAGTAATGAGAACATGAAATAACAAGATAAAGAGTCTTTATCATTGGTTGAGGGAACACCAGAAATAGAATGAGTGCAGTTATCCCCTTTTGTTCAAGAGCCTGATGGTTGAGGGGTAGTAACTGTTCTTCAACCTGGTGGTGCGTCCATTCTGTCGCCCAGGTCTTTGACATATAATGTAAAAAGAAGTGGACCCCGAGGAACACCACTAGTCACCAGCAGCCAACCAGAAAAAGCTCCCTTTCTTCCAACTCTTTGCCTCCTGCCAATCAGCCATGGCTTTATCCATGCTAGTATCTTTCCTGTAATAGAATGGGCTCTTAACTTGTTAAGCAGCCTCATGTGTGGCACCTTGTCAAAGGCCTTCTGGAATCCAGATACACAACATCCACCAATTCTCTCCATCTATCCTTGTTATTTCTTCAAAAAATTTCCAACAGATTTGTCAGGCAAGATTTTCTCTTGAGGAAACCATGCTGATTACAGCCTATGTGCCTCCAAATAACCCAAAACCACATCCTTAACAATCGACTCCAACATATTCCCAACCATGGAAGTCAGACTGGCTGGCGTAATAAGGTGTATTTGCCCAAGAACTGCCGATCACTGTTTTTTTTTAACGCACCATTGAGTTGCTGCCATATGATAGGCTGATCAGATATTTGCATTAATGAGCAGGTGTACAGGTGTACTTAATAAAGAGACTACTGAGTTTATCTCCTTTATTATCACCCCAGCAGATACTGCCGTAGCTTTAGGCTTCATTATTGTGAGTCTATGAACATTCCTTGCACGTTGGTGCAGAGGGTTTGGAGATCAACTACCTCAAGTAACCCTTGGTTCAAATTCAGAAATAACCTCCTTCTTCTTCATCTTGTAAAGTTTAATGGTGGTTAGCAGACCAACATACATTACCACCACCTACTGAGGTGAAGTGTGGAGCAAAGAGACAGGTTCAGGAAATTTTGTGGAGGCTTGATACAAAAGCAGAGCAGTGGAGATGATTCAGCAGTGAAGGGTAACTTTAATAATTGACTGCAAAATAACAAGCCACAATGAGCTACGGAACAAAAGAGAACAGAAACTAAACACGACAAGAAACAAGGTAAACTTTAGGCAGGGAGAGTGAAAACTAGGTTGAGGCCGGCTGGTTCAATGAGTGAACAAGGACCGTGGATGAGAATTGGGATTAAATAGGTTGCAGGTGATGATTCTGGAATGAGTGGCAGGAGAATCCTATAAACTGGATGGAGACTGGGTGGTGCCTGAATGTGCAGGCTGGGAGGTGTCAGTTGGATCAGGCCTGACAACAGGAAGTATACCAACTTAAATTCCTCCCCCCCCCACAAAAAACTCAAATAAAATCTAATGCATTTCAGAACATCAAATACACACTTACATATAATGCAATGGCAGTGACATCCTAACAAACTTTCCATGTTGCACTGTGTCTGTTCCAAAGATCTCAATTTAGCATGATACCGTTGGGCTCTCATTCCAAATCTACTCCCTTTTAATATAAGATAGCAGTCTAGAATCTGTACAGCACAGTAAGAACTGAGGCTATGAGTTCAGCCACTTGCTTGCTCATCCTTTCTACTTTAGCTCCTTACATGGTGTGTAGGGGAAAATGACTATAGTTAAATGTTGGGCTGCTAGGACCTATGATAGTGGAAAGAGTGTCATGGCTTGCCGAAAAAAAGGCTTGAGCCCTGGTTTCAAGCTTTGTTTGTGCTTCAATTTGGTAACACCCTGGAGTAACTGCAAAGAAAGATGCTTTTCAATATCTTCATCATTTAGTCAAATAACATAAAAACAGTCTATTTGGCCTACCATGTCTGTGCAGCTTATATATAGTAACAGACATCCCACCTCTCCCAGAAGTTCCGCGAGTCTCCCGCATATTGATAGCAGCTCCCTAACACCCGCAAATTATATACAATATCCTGGAAATCTATTTTTTTTTAGAGTGAGCGAGTGAGGGGGAGGAGGGAGGGAGAGGTGGGGGGTCAGAGAGAGAGAGAGATAGAGAGAGAGGGAGCGAAAATGAGCGAATCCTGATTGGTCTCTCTTTCTGCTAAGTAGACCTATCAGTTTTCTCTGTGGGTGCGCTTTACAGTTGACCTCTCTCTCTTTCATTGTCCATCAGTTCAGTTTAGTGTCCTGCAGCACCATGGCAGAGTGTTCCAAAAAAAGAAAATATAAAACGTACTTCACCCCAGACTAAAGTGTACCCATGCTTAATAGGGGTCAAAAATTATGGCAGTGTTGCTAGCTGCACTGTTTGCAACAGTGACTTTTCTATTGTCCATGGTGGGTTAAGACTGTAAAAGACATGTTGAGGTGAGTTTAACAGGTGTCATTCATTCATTAGCATAGCTAACGTTATTTAAACTAGCTGGTTGGCTGCTAAGGAGCTACGCTATTGATGTCCTACGTGATGAGGCCAAATTCCCTGTAGACTTGCTTAAAGTTGTAATAGAATAAAAAACAACTCCATGATAATATAATAAGTGAATCTTATGAATCTGTTGTCTTGCAAAATTAACAAATTCATTGACACAGACTGCTATGAGGTTGAGACTTCCGGCAAAATGCTCAAATCTGCCAAGCAAGCCACATTACAGCACAAGGAAAGTTTGCAAATGAAATAGAAAAGCTATTTGCATTAGCATTTAGCTATTAGCATTGAGACTGCCAACAAAATACTCTACAAGGAATATATACATGTGTGTGTGTGAATAGTTTCAATATGTGATCAAATAAATTGTTGTGTTCTTTCATAATCATGTCCTGTGTACATTCACCCTTGGAGGTCGACTGGTAGAGGGGATATGGGGTTGCGGGGCGGGGAGTGCTACCTCCCTGAAATGAGTTTGTGCAGGGTGGGATGTCTGTAGTAATCCTGTTTACCAGCACTTGGATAGTTGCCTACAATGCCTTCATAATAACAGACCTCCTCAGAAAATCTAAGATGTTAAACAGAACCATGCAGACTGCAGCAGTTTGAGATGGTTCCTTACCCGTTCTTTCTTTACAGGCAACTAGGGATTGACCGTAAATGCTGGGATCCATAGTAATGCTCTAAAGGTAAGTAAGATTTTTTTAAAGTAACCATGCTGCCAGCGTCTAACATGTCTAGAGCATCAGATCTCATGTAAGGACGGGTAGCTCACACCTCTACTTTCCCCGATCCCAGGCTGAGAATGCCCGAGATCTTTCTCAAACCTGAACAGCTGTTTCACATTGTGACATCCACCCTCGGTGAATAATCACGTCCTGTGAACTTACACAAACCTTCCAGATGTTAGAAATTGGCAAATGGGCCTGACCACATCCCTTCTTGTGTGAGCTCAATGCGAAGTAATGCATCATATGTGCCGCTTCCAGTGTCCGTGCGGAATTTTCAATAATTTCACAAAACGTATGGGCAAGACTAAAACCTAAATTAAATACGAGGATAGAAAAAGATTTCCAACCACGATATTAATTTGGTCAGCCGCTGCAGTTACTCAGGTGACTTCCCGTCCTTCCAGCTTTTACAGAGCAGCGTCCTGATAACAAAATTCAAAGACTGCTTTGCTTCTTTTATCCGAGTTTCTCTGCGCAAATTAAACTGCAGAAATGCCAGACGAATCTATTATTAATCCCAACCAAGAATTATCTTGCCATAAATCCTATCGCTATCAAGAGTAAAGCAAAAATAAAAATCTGCATAGCATTCTTTACCGTGCAGTTTCAATGCGGAACATAACTCTTCGGCAAACGCCTGGTGCATGTCTGTGTGTCTCTTGAGCTGCTCCAGCAGCCGAAAACAGTCGCCAAATGATGGGAGTAAAGAGGATCGGGGGTGCAGCAAACTGGTATCCGAGAAAGTGTTCCGGGAAAGTAGTAGGACTTGTACAAAGAGTGAGAAGTTTAAAGCCCATCATTCTTATGGAAGAAAATGTGGGGAAAATAGTTTAATATGTTTATTCGGGATAGAAACTAAAAGTGATACTGAAATATAATATCTTTTCGTTTGCAAGTTTGATATCCTTCGCAGATTCTATTTTTGATTTTTGTTATATTTGCCCGACTTAAGCAAAAACTTGCTGTGATTATTTTGAACGATGCAACTGGTGCCGGAGAAATGTTAAACGGAGTCAGGTGATTGCATTGGGGTCACCGTCTCTTTAAACGGCGGCATTGCATTGGGATTGTGTTGCGAAGCGTTCCCTGCAGCCTCTCCTGATTTGTGGGGTGTCGGGTTTCCTGCGCTCATCCTGCACTTGGGTCGGGCCGCTCGCTCTCTTTTATGGAGAGGATCTATTTGGGAATGGTGGGGATGGGGTGGGCCACGTGCACCTGTTGAACTGGATCCTTCCTAAGTTGTGACAGCTCTCGCTGTTCCCGGAGAGTGTGTGTGCCTGCGGCGGGGAGTCGGGGGGGGCTAACTCGCTACCCCTCCCCCAACACCTTTCCCCCGGCTGGTTGAGAGGTGTACTGGATCCCACAGCCCCGCGGCGGACAGAACTTGGCTTACAGCCTCCGGGGAACGGCAGCCGGGACCTTCCTTCCTTGTCTCCAGCCCGAGCACAGGGAGCGAGAGATGGCAGAAGGTCCGAAGGACGAATCGGCGGCAGGGGACGAATTTAACGAAATCATTAAAACTCGCACGGGTAAGTCCCGTAAGAGGGCTGAGATAGTGGGATTTGCACTTTAAAATATGACTGAGAGCCCGTGAATGGCGTAACATATTCCCATAACTTTATAGAAGACGCTGGAGTGTACAAGCGACCCTGCGTGTGTGTTTGTGTTCCTCCTGGTTAAAAGCCGAGTTAGAACAGTTGCAGGGCAGAATTGGCACTGGTTACCTCATTGAAGGAGACCCGTTGGAGGGGTGGCATGCAGCCCGCTCCCAGGACGGAGGCTCCCGTTGCAGCGGTTACATCGGCTCCGGCCAGCAGTCGTTGCTGCTTTCAATAGCCGGACCGCAATGGGATCCAAATGGGTTGGATTGCAGAGTGCGCGCAACGTGGCGCGATGGTTGGCTAGAAAACGAAGTCTCAGTCACGCTTTGTATAATATTTTCTTTGTGTATAAAGTCTAAGGGGAGTGCGGGTGGGAGCAGGGGACAAGGATCTTTGCCGGTCACTGGAGAGAATTTATGTGGGAATCTGATTGTACGCATGCCGGTGGTGCTCTGGAACAGCCGTTCCGTTACCACACCCCACAATCCATTTGTTGCTGCTTTTGCTCCTCCCATTATTTTAAGTTAAACATAGAAAGCACCTGTCCCTGATTTCTTCCCTGCTGTACGCTGCATGTTCAGCATTGTTGCCGGATGACAGTTTTACAGGGCAGTGTGGAACTGCCAGGGATTGGGAATTATCAAGGGATTGGGAAGTGGCTGAGGTTTACCAGCCAAAGTCAACGCGACAAAAAACCCGGAGGCATTTCAACATCATTACTTAAGGGCGGACTGCGCCCATAGCCTGGCAGCTCAAAGGCTGTCCAGTGGCTGGCTTCTGATCCTGCAGGTTTAAAGTTTGGATGTTGGCGACGAGCTTTCGTAGCGAAAACGAACCCTGCAGTAAAAAGAGTGGTGATCTTTGTTAGTTACTCGCTGGCGGATCGTCCACACTGGGTACACTCATTCCAGGATGTACAATAAATCTGCGTGGGATGTTTCATTGAGGGCCAGTCTTGAATTTCTGCATCAGAATAGGACCAACAATACTGTTGGCAGTTTATTACTCCGTTACGCCAAACATGTCTATTTCCAGTTGGTCATAAATAATAATGAAACACGTCTTTGAGCAAGCTTGATCATAAAGTATGCGTTAAATTGTGTGGGACTGGTGGTTAACATTCGCAACTCTACAACTAACCGTGCAGCTTGTGTACGTTACAGGGAGAGAAACGGTGGCTGTTGGAACGCAACAGTGAATATCTCGGGGAGCTTTCGCTTGTCTGAGTGAGGGACAGTTTTGTGCCAGAAGCTTGGGGCCCAGGGTGTCCGGGAGTGGCTGCAGAAGATTCTCAAGGGGGGGGGGGCGGTGAGCAGCCAGAGGTCTTGGTGCATATTGGCACTAATGACGTAAATAGAAAGGGGGGAAGGGTCATGCACACTGAGTGTAAGGAGTTGGGGAAGAGGCTCCAGAGCAGAACCTAGGAAGTGTAATCTCTGGGTCACTCCCTACCATATGCTAGTCAGGGTAGGAATGGGATGACAGAACAGATGGATCAGTACTGCCGGGGTGGGGGGGGGCAGGATTTCAAATCTCTGGATCATTGGGAACCCTTCTGGGGAAGGGAACCCCAGAAAAAGGACTGTTCAAACCTGAACCCAAGTGGGACCAATATCCCTGTGGGCAGGTTTGCTAGAGCTGTTGGTGAGGGTTTAAACTTGTTTGGCAGGGGAATGGGAATTGGAGTGATAGGGTTGAGGATGGGGCGGTTGGTACACAACTAGGTACATTGTGTAGTGAGACTTTGAAGAAGGATGGGTTGATGACAGAGCAAAATTTCAGCCAGTGGGATGAGTTAAGGTGTAACAGGGGGCCATGAATAAAGGACTGAAGGTGTTATACTTAAATGCACACAGTATACAGAATTAGGTAGATGATCTTGTAGCACAGTTAGATTAGCAGGTATAACATTGTGGGCATCACTAAGTCAGGCTTTAAAAAAATCATAGTTGTGAGCTTAACATCCAAAGATACATATTGTATTAAAAGGACAGGCAGGTAGTCAGAAAGAATGGGGTAGCTTTGTTCATATAAAAACAATTAAATGAAATCCTTAAAACAGGTGACATGGGATCAGAAGATGTACAATCCTATGGGTGGAGTTAAGAAACTGCATAGGTGAAAAAACTCTGAGTTATGTACAAGCCTCTAAGCAGTAGCCAGGATGTGGGGTACAAATTACAACAGGAGCTAGAAAAGCTGTATACAAAGGTCAATGTTACAATAGTCATGGGGGGTTTCAAAATGCAGGTAGCTTGGGAAAAATCAGGTTACTGCTGGATCCCAAGAGAGGGCATTTATAGAAGGAACTGAGGTGCCTTTTTAGGGAAACTTGTGGTTGAGCTCACAAGGGGAAAGGCAATTCTGGATTGGGTGTTGTGTAATGAACCAAATTTGATTTGTTGGAGCTTAAGGTAATGGAACCCTTAGGAGACAGTGATCATAATATGATAGAATTCACCTTGCAGTTTGAGAGGGAGAAGCTGAAGTCAGATGTATCATTATTACAGTGGAATAAAGGAAATTAGAGCCATGAGAGAGGACCTGGCCAAAGTTGATTGGAAGGGGACTCTAGCAGGGATGATGACAGAACAGCAATGGCTGTAGTTTCTCGGAGTAATTCAGAAGGTGCAAGATAGCTACATCCCAAAGATGGAGAAGAATTCTAAAGGGAAGATGAGGCAACCATGAGTGACAAGGGCAGCCAAAGACAAAATAAAAGGAACACAGGGATATAATATCACCCAGATTAGTGGGAGATTACAGGAAAGAGAAGCTTTTAAGAACCAGCAGAAGGCAACAAAAATCCAAAAAGAGAAAAGATAAAATGTGACGGTTAGATGGCCAAAAATATCAAGGGGGTTACCAAAAGTTTTTTTTTCCATATGTAATGAGTAAAAGAGAGGCAAGTGTGGATATTGGACTACTGGAAAATGACACTGGAGAGTTGAGGGTCAAAGAAATGGTGGATGAACTTGATGCAAGACACCAGCAGTTTGAATTTGAGAGTGTCAGAGGACATAAGTGAGTGTAGTTGCTATGTCTATGGAGAAGATGTATGGGAAGCCAAAAGATCTGAAGGGAGATAAGTTACTTGGACCAGATGAACTACACACTAGGATTCTGAAAAAGATGTCTGAAGAGATTGTGGAGGCATTAGTAATGATCTGTAAAGAATCACTAGATTCTGGAATGGTTCCAGCGTACTGGAATCTTGCAAATGACACTCCACTCTTTAAGGGGGGAAGGAGGCAGAGGATAGGAAATTATTGGCCAGTTAGCCTGAGCTCAGTGGTTGGGAAGATGTTGGAGTCCATTATTAAGGTTGAGGGTTTCAGAGTGCTTGAGGCACATGATAAAATAGGCAAAAGTCAGCATGATTTCCTTGATTCCTTGATTTCCATGATTTCCTTGAAGGGAAACCTTGCCTGACAAATCTATTGGAATTCATTGAGGAAGTAACAGGCAGAATAGACAAAGCTGAGTCAGTAGATGTTGTTTACTTACATTTTCTGAAGCCCTTTGACAAGATGCTGCACATGAGGCTGATTAATATGATAAGGGCCCTTGGTATTACAGGAAAATATGAGCATGGATAAGAAGACTGGCTGACTGGCTGGAGGCAAAATGGGAATAAAGGGGACTTTTTCTGGTTTGCTGCCGATGACAAGTGGTGTTTGGGGGTTGCTGTTAGGACAGCTTCTTTTCACATTACATGTTAATGATTTGGATGATGGAATTGATGGCTTTGTGGTCAGGTTTGCAGATGTGGGACAGGTAATGCCGAGGAAGCAGGAAGTCTGCAGAAGGACTTGGACTGATTGGGTGAATGGGCAGAGAAGTGGCAGATGGGATGCAGTGTGGGGAAATGTAGTCATGCACTTTGGCAGGAGGAATAAAAGTGTAGACCATTTTCTAAACACAAAATTCAAAAAATCAGAGGGGCAAAGGGACCTGGGAGTCCTTCATTGCAGATTGAGTTGGGGGTAAGGAACATAAATGGAATGTTAGCATTCATCTGGAGAGGACTAGAATATAAGAGCATGGATGCATTGCTGAAGCTTATTAGGCATTTGTCAGGCTGCACTGTATTGTGAGCAGTTTTCAGCCCCTTATCTAAGAAAAGATGTGCTGGCATTGGAGAGGTTCAGAGGAGAACCACGAGAATGATTCCAGGAATGAAAGGGTTAACATGTGAGGAGCGTTTGATAGCTCTGGGCCTGTATTCACTGGAGTATAGAAGAATGAGGGGGGAGTTCATTGAAACCTATCAAATATTGAAAGGCCTAGACAGAGTGGATATGGGGTTTCCTACAGTAGGAGAGTACAGGACAAGGACACAGCCTCAGTACAGGGAGACATCCATTTAGAACAGAGATGCGGAGTATTCTCTTGAGCCAGAGTGTGGTGAATCTGTGGAATTCATTGTCGCAGATGGATGTGGGGGTCTGGTCATTGAGTATATTTAAAGCAGAGGTTGATAGGTTCTTGATGAGTTAGGGCATCACCAGTTATGGGGAGAAGGGAGGAGAATGGGGTTGAGAGGGATAATAAATCAGCCACGATGGAACGTTGGAGAAGACTCAATGGGCCAAAAGGCCTAATTTTGCTCTTATGCCTTATGGTCTTGTGATGCCTGATGGGAAAATCAAATACAGGGCACTTCTTTGGAACTGCTTCCCAGGACATATGGAGCCAAATGGCCACTTCTGGAAGGATACCAGGAATCTGAATTCTGAGCTATGTGTTAGGAAAGGTCATATTTTATTTTAATTTTATATTTAGGGCCAGGCATAGTTCAGTGGAGACAGTCAGCTGCTCCTCATGAATTAGACTGGTGAAAACTATTTTAAGCATTGACTAGGAAAGAAACTGGTTTTGCATTTCATTCAGGAGTCCAGTGTTATGGTAACTGGATAAGGAGTGCACAGATATTTATACAGTAGTTACAAACATAGCAAATGTTCTCCACTAGTTTCATCTGAGACAGTAATGGATAATAAGTGTATAGCAATGTGGGAATGGAGTGTTAGTTTGTCAGAAATTTAACGTGTCTTAATGCAAGATAAGAGGTCCTTTTAAAGCAAAGATGAAGCAAGCTTTTCTTTTCTCTCAGAGTTGTGTGTGTTTGGAATTCTCTTTCTCCAAGGACAGTTGAGGTGGAATCTTTTAATATTTTTAAGGTGGAGCGCAGATAGATATTTGCTGAATGAGGCTGAATGGTTACCCAAGGTAGATGGGAATGTGAAGAGGGGCTAACCATCAGAATAACCATGAGCTTAATAAATGGGTTTTGATAGTACATTTAATGTCAGAGAAATGTATACAATATACATCCTGAAATTCTCCTTCTTCGCAAACATCCACAAAAGCAGAGTGCCGCAAAGAATGAATGACAGTTAAATGTAAGAACCCCAAAGCCCCTCCAGCTCCCCCCTCCCACGCACAAGCAGCAGCAAAGCAATGATCCCCCTCCCCCACCAGCAAAAAAGCATTGGCGCCCCCCCCCCCACCAAGTGCTCAAGCGTGCAACAAAGGATCAATAAAGACACAGACTTGCAGTACCCCAAAGACTACTTGTTCCCCCGGAATTCAACGTGCCACAGGCTCACGCTCTCTCTCTCCCTAATAAGGGAAAAAGGGGAGTCCCCGTTTCACAGCGAGAGGGGAGACATGACAAAATAGCTCACTGATTTATGGTGCTAAAAGTTGGTTGTGTTGTTTTTTCTGAGCTCTGTACATCTGGGCACACAGCCAGCAGTAAGCCTACTGCTTCCGATCTTCCTTGTTCTCCCGCAACGCATCAGTCGGCAGCACCAGCCTTGAATCAGCCTGCCTCCAGAGCCACGAAAATCCAGTACCCTGAAGGCATGCTAGTCTTCCAGGCCACATCCTTGGCATATCGAAAAGCAGCCAGTTGTGAGGCCCTGACAGCGGGTCCCATTCTCGCAAAGAACCAAATTCAGAGTTTAACTCCAGATCAGGGTCTTCAAAAGAACCTTGAAAGGGGAACAAAAGTGATATCAAAGATAGAAATAGTGGAGTAGGCTTGAGCTGGATGGCCTCCCTCCTACTGTATGTTTGGGGATAGTGGGTGCAGAAATGATTAGTGAATTAGGGAAGCTCCCAGTTACACACTCAGTCAGCTCCCTGCACTGATTTGAGAAAACAGTTGTCTACCAGGGGTTCCCAACCCGGAGTCCACGAACCCCTCAATTCATAGTAGGGGTCCATAGCATAAAAATGGGTGGGAACCCCTGATCTAAGCCAAAAGAAAATGCTATGTTCCATGATTAAATGGAATAAGTACATGACCTTCTAGTTTGAATCCTTCTGTTCTGGAATTCCTGGGCAAAAGATCACAAGCTGCTGTTTATGATGTTGCACCAGCCTTTCATGGAGGAGGTATAAGAATTACGCAAAGATTTCCATCTTGGTGGTAATGGAATAGAAAATTAGCAGCTCATGTTTCACTGCAAACAATACACATCTTCTGACTCAAACTGGCAACATGTGGCTAAATGTGAGGCCCAGCTTATTCCTTTCTCCGAGGAAAAGAGTTCAAAGAAATGAGTTAGGAAAAATCTACTACTTAAAATAAAATGCAGAAGATCTGATGATTAAGCAGCTTTACAGAAACTTAAAAGGGGCCTTAAAATGTAGAATTGGTTATTTTTGCAGCTGAGGAAGTGCACGAAAAGAAATTTGCCCAATTACAAGTGTATTTGAATGGTTATATTAATTCTGGACAGCCACCATTTATTCAATTACTGTAATGTAATATTCAGAGGTTATACAGTAATAAGCAGGTAGTAAATAATATTACAATGATAATGTAAGTGTAAAGCTTAAATCTGAAGCTATTATTCTTTACAATATTTCTTGTAATGTACAAATGAGAATATTTATCTTGAGATGCAGGCACATTAATGTGCATGATCACCAATAGAGCTCAGGGCTCAGATTCTGTTATTGAAGCTTCTCTCTACCATGTTTGTCATGACATTGATGAAATTGAATGCTTTAGGGTCAGCAATAATACAATGACAATATAAACAATTTCCCGTTCACTGCAAACTACCATCATTGCGCTTGACCAGATGATTTAGGGTCTTTGTGTAAATATTTCTGAATTATTTTGCTTTCTGCAGATTTAACTATAAAATATAAATGTAGGATGCTGAATACTTTGAGAAATGATTGATTAGCTCCATGGTATTCTTCTGTAAATAGATACTCCCTCAAGTGAGACTGGATAGGTCTACAAAAAACTTAGCAATGAAAAATTTGAAGTAATTTATTACCAATGTATACTACGTACAACCTTGAAATCGGTTTATAGACAGCCACAAAAACAAAGAAACCTGATAGAACCCATTTAAAAAGACCATCAAACACCCAATGTGCAAAAGAAAATGAACAAATCATGCTACCAATAAAAAGTAAACGGATAACACTCAGAACTAAAGTTCACAGAAGTGAGTCCACACCCATGAAGCCAGTTCATCACTGCAGCCGGTCCAGGAACCCAGGGCCTCAGTTCAGTGGGAGATGAGTAAACCTTGCGGAGCAGTGAGCCCAACGCCGGTCGTCCATCACCACTGGCCCCAACACCCTGACCTTTTCAATCTAGCCCTGTGCTTAAATCAGCCAAAAATTGGGTTGTTCCTCACTCTTGAGCCTGAGCCCTGTCCCTCCAATTCGACCCCAAGTCTGCTCCAGCAGTGGCCAAATATAGGCCTCGGGCCTGGGCCCCGCCACCTTCGAGTCTTCAGTTCATCGAATTGCACGAGAACACTGCAAAAATACCAGGTCGTACAGGTGGTTCAAAAGCACAGGTCTGAAAGGGAAGTTGCAGACTATTAATTGTAGTGATCATTGTCCAGAAAAAGTGTGATTTGATAATAGGGTTGCCAACTTTCTCACTCCCAAGTAAGGGACAAAAGTAGCAGTCAAATACGGGACACTTGTGTTTACCCTGAGAAAGACTACCATGACCATGAAGCCTTGCGCGGGCACCTGTGTGCGCATACATGTACGTGCCAATTTTTTTTTCTACAAATCAGTTTTGGCTTAATCTTCCCAATTCTGATACACTGTACGTACATTATTTCTACGTTATATAGGCTGTGCATTTATTATATATTTCCTGTTTTTACTATATGTTAGTGTTATTTTAGGTTTTATGTGTTATTGGTATGATTTGGTAGGTTATTTTCTGGGTCTGGGAACGCTCAAAAATTTTTCCCTGATAAATTAATGGTAATTGCTTCTGCACTTTTCGCCATTTCGGCTTACGAACGGTTTCATAGGAACGCTCTACCTTAGCCGGGGAGATACGGGACAAGGGCGGTCCCGTATGGGACAAACCAAATTAGCCCAATATACAGGATGTCCTGGCTAATATGGGACAATTGGCAACCCTATTTAATGAAATGTTTAGTAGATTTGTTTGCTGCCGGTAAAGTGTTGCTGTATCTCACCAGTGCCATCTTAAACTGATAGGAAAATTTGTTGTTTTGAGGTTTTGTGAATTTTGAGGTGTCTATTTCATTTTTATGCAAATTGTGGTGTGTGACATATTTTTATTACTGTGCAATGGGAAAGAGACCCCCTTCTGTTCTTCAGTTTGGCAGTGACTGCTCACGTGATTCCTTTTTCAGTAAATTATTACAAACCCAGTTTCTTTGCTGTTTGGAAGTACCTGTTTATTCAAAACCTTCCAGTGAAGTAGGGGTCCAAGTTCCTTGTATAGAATATACTGCTAGAAGAGGAGTAATCTTGAAATGCATTTTGTTGTTTAAAATGAATTGTATTGCTTTAACTTGCTTCCTGCAGAATTCAGGTCAAAGAGCTTTGAATGTGTGTTCAGTGCCGCACTGCTGGCATTCTGTTTTGAATCTCTTTTATGCTGCGCAGTTGATATTTCCAGGCAGCTTCCTGTCTTGAAACTTGGTTAGTTTGGATTTACTTTAATATTAACCTAACTACGATCGCTTCCAACAGTGGCACTGTGAGCGCCAAAGTGTACATCTGGGTGCTATAAATTGCTGAACTACTCGTATCCCTCCCGCAAAACACAGCTGAAATGTGAGTGCCAAGGTGTAACAACTTTAACTCAAATTCCCCTTTTTTTTTCTCTTGCACAAGATCGAGAGGCCTATAAATGTTAAAAGACTGCCCAAACTCGCACCATTTTCCGTGCTGACATTCCTTAGTCCAGTGTTTATTGTGTAACTCTGAGCTGTTGTATTTCTTCTCCCTCTCTTTCTCTTCAGTCATTTTATTAAACAAAACAAAAATGAAAATTATCTGAGTTGGTCACAGAAACTTTTTCCAAAATCACCCCCTTGAGAATATTTTTGAAGATTAGGAGATTAGGTTGTTATGCATCTCCTGTCTTAGTGGTGACTCTTAAATGTTTTGACTTTTTTTTCACCATACACAATAAATGCTTCAGTCATCTCTGGCAGAGACTGTTCAGCTTGCTAATCAATTCATCTTAAAGAAAACCTAGGCCTTGTATATTTACCTATTTAATTGGTGATGTATGTTATTTTCTGTACTGCTACAAATATATTATTGTAAAGAATTTCAACACTTAAAATCTGTAGTCGTCCTTTTAGCTGGGAACATGGTTTCACTGAATGGGAGAGGAACCGTGTAGCTTGATCACATTGTCATTTACCTGAAGATAAAATCTCGTAATCGTGACAAATTGTATTGATCAAGATTCGTAAGAATTACTTTATGGTGTCAGGCATAAATTATTCAAAAGGCAAATGAACTTTATGAAGAAACTTTATAGTCAGTTGTTATTTCAAATAACATTACAGACTAGGTAAACAAACCAGATGTATTGCAACATAACCAGATTGAACAGTGACAATTACAAGTTTCCTTAAACCATTATATATTCACTTTTCAGGTTGTTACCATCACCTGAAAGGCTAGTATGTATTGCTCATGAGAAGATAATCACGAGCTTTTTTTTTGATCTGTTGCAGTACTGGTACTGTTAGTTATGAAGTTCCAGGATTTAAACCCAACAGCATTAAGGAAATGGTGACATATTTCCAGGGCACAATGATCTGAAACTCCTACAGGGGATGGCATTCCTATGTGTCTGCTGTCCTAGTCCTGTCTGGTAACATGGGTAGCACATTTAGGACATGGCTTGATTGACCCAAAGCTAACTGCAAATGGCTTTATGTTCAGTAACTCAGATTATTTTTACAATTAATCCATTGTTTTATTTCTGCTTTACCCAATTGAAAACTTGTAAATTCCAGATCTTTTTTTGATGATGGTATTTAGGTACTTGTGTTCCCGAGGCAGTTACTGTATGTTTTCATACGTCTGTTTGAAAATGGAAGTAGAATTTGGGCTTGTAAGCCATAACCCTTTGTAAGCCGTTGGTCTGGGTTGCCTGAATGAAACTGGCTAAAATAATGACTGCAGTTCTGACATGGTGAAGAGGTGTGAATCAGACTTCAGCTAAAATGATCAGTCCCCCCAGAGTCATTGAGGTAACATAACATTTTTCAGTTCAAGTTCAGACAGCATGTCCACTCCATTGAACTCTAGATCTTCGGCAAATCACTGGACCTTATTGTCCATGGGGGAGGAGGGAAATTTGGAGGCTGAGATGTCCTCGTAAGATGTGTAGATACACAGGAGACTATAGTTTCTGGAATCTGAATCAAAAAGCAAACTGCAGTTGGATTCAGTGTGTCAATCGGCATCTGCGGGAGCCCTCTGCAGAATCTTAAATCAGAACCTGAAGCTTTGACTATTCTCCCCCCACAGAAGCTGCTTAATCTCACTTGAGCTGCTCCGGCGGTTTATTTCCGCAGGTATGACGAGTTGTTTGCAGAAGTAATGTATGCAATAAGAAAAGTCCTTACCAAACGGAAGTCTGTCAAGATGCCTTCGAACTGAAATGGAAATCATAGTTGGGAGTGAAACTCTTTGCGAAGTCTTGTCAAATCTTTGATATGTTGAGTGGAACATGGAAACAGCAGTATTTCAGTGATTATTTTGTAAACTGTGTATTTGCTTAACCTTGCTGGAGTTTTGCTAGGTGGACTTTTAACCTTCACTAGCTTCCTCTAACCAAAAAGTGTATTTGTTTGGCTAAAGGGAAAAAAAATCTTATTGACCTTGATCTATCAATAGGCTTGTCCAGATTGGAGATTTTTATTTTCAATTTGGACTATACATGGGTTAAGGTTTTTTTGTGGTAGTGAAATAACTTGTCCTGAAGTTTCCTTGTGAATAATACATACTGTCTGTCCAAGAATTATGCCAATTGTGCCAATGTCAAAATGCTACTAAGATTCTTTCAATCTAATTATCATCATCATCATATATTTAAAATAATAAAACTCCAATGGCTAAATGTGGACAAATTTTCAATGCAACAAAGCCAAGGGAACTTCAGGATGGTGGTACATATTATTCCCAGGCTTGCCTGGTTCTGAGTATAATGTCATATACATGTGTGATACAGAGGGAAATCACTTTGTGCGTGTCAGTGAAATATAGATTCTGCTTCCTACCACAAGGTCTATAGGCGTGAAGGTTTTGGCTCTGTGCCTATGTTTATTTGGGACATCCTTTAACAGTGATGAGAGTTTCTGTTTTCACAACACATTCAGGGAGTGGATTCTGGACTCTCACTATTCTTTAGGGCAAAAAAGACTTCTCTGATACTGGATAGTCATTTAATCACATCCATTATGATGATGGTCAAAGGGAGCAGGTGCAGGAAAGCTCTACAAGGATGTTTCCGAAACTAAAGGGGTTATAAGGAGACGGTGGAAGCAATGGGACTATTTTCCCTGAAAAGGAGGCTGAGGGGTAACCAGATAGAGATTTATAAAATTATGAGGGGCATTGATAGGGAATTAGTTACATTATTTTTGCTCCAGGATAGGGGGATTCCAAAACTCAAGGGTATGGGTTTAAGGAGATGGGAAAAATCCAAACAGAATCTGAGGGACAAATTTTTCACACAGAGGGTGGTCGCAAAATGGATTGAGCTATTGGAGGAGGTGGTAAAATTTGCTACAATTGCAATATTTTAAAAAACACATTTGGATTGGAAAGGTTTAGTGGGATTATGGGCCAAGTACAGTCAAATTGGAATTGTTTGATAGACTTCTTGATCGGTATGGACAAGTTGGGCCAAAGGACTGGTTTCCATGTGGTATAACTTCATGAATCTCTTCATGAGCAAAAGTGAGGTTTCAAGTTTCAATCGCCTCATTTTAAGAATATGAAATAATACAGGCAAGAATATGCTGATCATTTCCCAAGTCCTCTTTCAAGAATGATCTGCAAATCTCCCAAATCACACAATGTGTAAAAACCTTTACCAAATCCTTTAGTTATTGTCATGGGGATAGACACTGTGCTGTTCTGATGAATATTATGTACTTTAGTGGATGTTTACAGATTTGGAAGTGTCTTCAGTAACCCATATTCATGATCTTTTTTCCTCAGATCCGCCAATCCTCAAAGATTCTCCTTCTCTTTGTTCATCTTTTCCGTTCCCCCTCTCCCCACCTCATTCCACCTGCCCATCACTCACACACCTATCCACTTGCATTTTTTTCTCCCTTGGCCTGGCCTACCCTTCCTTTTCCCTCCACTTGGTTCCATCTGCTCATCATCCCTCCCCTAAATGGTTGCACTTGTCAGCCTCTATCTCAACCACCTCCCCTCCCTCTAGTCCTCCTGGCTCCATTTGCCAATTATCTCGTGCCTCAGCTGGTTCCACCTATAACTTACTAGCTTTTGCCTCACACCTCACTCTCAGCTCCCTCGTTAGACACGTGGGTTATGACCAAAGAAAACATTGCTGGAGTCACTTTAGTGCAAGGGTGTTTAATGGGTGCATCAAAAATCAAACTTGCAAACATCAGCGAAAATAGTGAAAAGAAAGCTGACGATATTTACTAAACAATTTCTACCACAAAACACAATAACAGCTCCATACTGCCCGGTATGTACTTCAAGCTGCCCCAATCTCTCAGTGAAGGCAAGGAACCCCATTTATTAGGCACTATGGCATACCACCTTCAGTTACCCACAAAGTTAATTTAAGATGAGACATGAATCAAATATGATGCATCCCACAATGTTATTACAAAATAAACAGAAGTAACTGCCTTGAACACAGTCTACAAATTGCATTTGCACTTCCCAATTACTAAAGAAATGGAATATTCCGCTTGTATGGTAGAAAAGGCAATATAAAGCCAACCCGCGTGCATCTGCTCGGTTTAGGACCTGTTAGGAGAATATAGCAGGGAAGACACTGATGTATGTCCACTCAGCGGAATGACAGGACTGTGTGTACATGTGTGTGTACATGTGTGTATACATGTATACGTACACCGAGTGCTCTCCGTCATATCCTTCTACTGGTTTTCCTCCCTCTATATTCTCAATCCTAATGCAGGGTCTTGAACCAAAATGTAGATTATATAACAAGACATATTTTATTCAACTCAGTAATTTTAATTAAGATGGTATACACATAAAACACTGCACTCGGTTTTTTGTATAGATAACAGATGGAGGAAGATACAATTCCATGTTTCCGGATAAACTCTGATGGGAACATTACCTTCTTTGAGCTTTTCTATGTTACAGTTGAAGTTTTAGTCACAGCATTATGGGATGCATTTTCAAAACAATATCTACTCAGTGCTAAGAGTAATTGATAACACATCTGGAAACTCGTAGTTTAATAGTTTTGTAAAATGCATTTTTAAGTACTTTTAACAGCAGGAAGGAATCGGCAGATGTTAGCAAAGCATCCTCTGGGATTTTAAAAAATTCATTTGTATAATGAAGGCAACTTTGGCAAAATCACTAATTATTACCGCTCTACAGGGTCACACAAAAAAAGAGGAGAGGTAGTATTTGAAAACCTGGAGCTGAGTGTGGATATATTTGTCCCTTAACATTAAGAACATGCATGTCCCCCTTCCAAAGGTTTTGTGCATGTCTCTACCTGTTGGGTTTGGTTATTATTGTCCTGTGTACAGGAAATATAGTGAAAAACTTTGTGTACCATCCAGACAGATCATGCCAGACACAAGTATATTGAGGTAAACAGAAAACAGAATGCAGAATATGGTGTTGAGAAAACAATGTAGAGTAGAGAACACAGATTGTAATGTCCCACTAATTGTCATGACAAAGTAGAGAGGAGCTGCTGCCTTGGACTGCTGCAATTCTACTGGGCATAGGGTGCTCATTGTACTTTTTGATGTGGAGTTGGGTTTTAGGATTTGGACAAAGAAGGACAATTTATTTCCCAATGTGGATGATGTGTGTTTGAAAAGGGAGCGGACAGATAGTGGCATTCCTATGCACCTGCTTCCTTTATTCACCTCAGTGATAAAGATTGTTGGAGGTGTTGTCAGAGTGTTCTTGGTGAGTGAATGCAGTGTTTTGCAGATGGTACAAATTTTCACCATGGTGCATTGCTGGAGAAAGGGAATATTTCAGCTGGTGGATGCACTCCCACTCAAGAAAGTTGGGTTGCCACAAATGATTTGAGATGCATGAACTATCTGTTGTACACTTGGTAATATTTTACATAATTTTGAAACTAGTTGAATAAGAACAAAACTTCAATTGATTCCTTAAGTTGTTGCACAACTAAAACTAAGTTTCTGGCAGTTGTAAACAGTGGTTTGTGAAAAGTAGTTTACCCTACAGGATGAATGCAAATGACAAATGTTACATTTCTGGATGAAAAAAATATTTTCACCCCAACACTAAAAGAAACTTTGAAATTTCAGGTAACAGCAATCCTGAAACAAGAATATATCTCTGCTATGTTTTCAATGGTACAGATCAGCAGTACAACGATGAGATTAGCATTTAGCAGCTTGAAGCTGAACTTAACAGTGGAACCTTTCCTATACAGAGAGAGGGGAAAATCAATGATTTGATGTCTAGGACTAAAAAAATATTACCATCATTTATAGGAATTCAATGTATAGAATGCAACAAATTTAGAACAATATGAAGAGTTTACTTTTGTGTGTAACTCAGCCAGACAATAGTATCTTTCATTTTAAAATTAAGTCATCAAGTGATTAGCTTTAATAGCATGTACTGCAAGGAAGTAATTGTAATATAAACAGATTTTAATTGTGTTGCCACGGCAACAGTGTCAATGAGAATTCCTGTTTGGCAATTGTACTTAAAATTCTGAATATGCGTTCTGAATCCTTAAAGCAGGTTGAACAATCAAGCCCATCTGTGTTTATGGTGTTGAATATCTGAGTTGCAGATGGTAGAAAGGTATATGCTGCTGTTCTGGTATTTCCCAGTTTCATTTCTATTGGAATATTCTTGCTGTCAGATGGAAAATGCATATAATTTATTGGAAAGTTTTCTAAACGAAATGTAATAAAACTAATTAGGCAAGAAACAAATTGTCCATTGTAGCATGTTCTACGACATACTAAATGACACTGGAACAACTGCTATGAAATGGAGTAATAACATAATGAAGATTTTCCATGATAGCCTTTCCACAGTAAGTATTCTGCTGCAGGATATTTAAAGCCTCTATGACCTGCAAATTGATATGTGCAAACCTAATTTGAGAATATTGAATATTATAGATGGATTTATTGATGTCATTTGGACACAATTAATCTGGTGCTCGTTAATCTGGTTCTCCTGTAAACCAGAATAGGACTGGATTGTTCAAGTTAACAGAGGTATTGTGCAAAACAAAAGGCTTATTTTCACTGGTAAGAAGTTGATGTTGTGATGAGGAGCGGGCATTTCACATCAGCAGGTCTTTATTCATTTCCATACCAAACAAACCTTTATTATGTTACTGCTGAGCCCTCAAACCTCTTACTAACAAACTGGGCAGCCATGAGCTAGTGGAGTTCAACAAGCTTAATATTATATTCTTCATGACCCAGTTTGTACTTGACCAAGGCACAGAAATTAAGGAGTAAAACTAAAGTAGGCGCATCCTCGGGTCTGACTTGGCAAAACAAGGTGGTGAGTCATAATATTCATAAGTCGGCTGGTCTGCCTTTAACAATCATTGTGCTCGTAAGCAATGGACCACTTGAAAGTGAAAGAGGTAGAAAGGACTATAACTTCATTCTCGGGTGATGACCAATTGCATTCTGCCAGGTTTTGTGGCTGCAAATGGGCTGGCTATGGTTCGCTCTCCGGAATGGTAACTGAGGCTTCATGGGGCAGCAGATCTGACAAAAGCTGCTGGTAGGAGAGTGAAATGAGAGAGGTGCTTTAGGGAAAGGTGTGCAACTCAGAAACAGGATGGGATATTCTTGGGTTTCTCAGGGTTTTAGTTTCAAGGCAGAGATTGCTGTTTGGTGATCTTTTTTTCAGTTACTACTTCCACTGGCAATATCATTACATCATTGGGTGGAATTGGACTAACATGGAAAGAGCAATAACAAATAAATTAAGTTGAAAGAAATAAACATAATTGGGCGGGGTGTAACCCCAAAGGTGTATGGAAGAACAAAGTGCATGAGGAATTGAAAGTTTAAGAATGCAAACTAAACATGGATTCCAAGCTCTCCAGTCTGCATGTGAAAGGAAAAAAAAACTCAAAATCAAACCCAGAAAATTCACAAATATTAGAGACAAGATTAGATTAGATTATGAGGACACGCAGTCCTCTTTTATTGTCATTTAGTAATGCATGCATTAAGAAATGATACAATATTCCTCCGGTGTGATATCACAGAAATACAGGACAGACCAAGACTGAAAAACTAACAAAAACCACATAATTATAACATATAGTTACAACAGTGCATCAATACCATAACTTGATGAAGAACGGGCCATGGCACAGTAAAAAAGTTCAAAGTCTCTCGAAAGTCCCACATCTCACGCAGACGGGAGAAGGAAGAAAGCTCTCCCTGCCATGCCCACCCACAGTCCGACTCTGAGTCGTCCGAAAACTTCGAGCTCTGATCAGCCCTCCGACACCAAGTACCAAGCACCATCTCTGCCAAACGCTTCGACCTCAGCCTCGGTCGCCAGCAGCAGGCAAAGCCAGGGATTTTGGGGCCTTCCCTCCGGAGATTCTCGAGCTGCACAGTAGCAGCGGCAGCGAACCGGGCATTTCAGAAATTCCTCCAGATGTTCCTCTCCTTCTCACATCTGTCTCCATCAAATCAGAAATGTGCAATGGCATCCTACTTACAAATACGATATCATTTCACCGGAGAGCAGGGCGCGCTGCATCGCACCGCCATCTTCTCCTCCCTCCTGCCTGAAGAAAAGTGTGTCTTAAGTTTTGCAGTGTAGTCTAGAGTTCTAGACCATTGATCCAGAAACAAGAATTCAAATCCCATCATGGCAGCAGGTAATTTACTTTCAAGTAATAAATCTGGGATTTAAAAAAAAGGTAGACTGCCTAAATAATGGTAACCATAAAAAGACCAGATTGTCGTAAAAACTCATCTGATTCATGTGCGCCATTTGAAGAAAGAAATCAACATGATCTCGACCAGATTTGCTTCCAATCCCACCAAGGTGGTTGACTCTTAACTGCTTCATTAGTTCAGAGTCCATTAGGAATGGACAACAAATGCTTGCAGTAAAATTATATCAACAGTCTGTGCATGAATATGTAACACTGATTTTTTTTTTAAAAGCACCTTTCCAAAGATTTAGCATGCAGATGCTCAATATGACATTGTGTAAGCTTCTGCTCAGCTAACTCAGCATCAATTCTAGAATCATACGGTCTCTGCAGTTATATTTGACACGTGAATTGTATTTAGTATATTATTGACTTGCCCACACCTCGATTTATAAAACTCCTTATGAACTCTATACAAATCAAATCCCAGTACATTTTATTTCTTTCAACGTTCAAGCACAACTGTCTCGTATTTCTCTTTTTTTTTGTGAAGATTGCTGGAATCATTGATTTAGTTTTCTTTAGTCAACTGTATTTGGAAATTTCATTCACATTAAGGAGTCAGAAGGTGTTGATCTGAGCAATACAACCTTACTCCAGTCACTAACCCACTGTCTTATTCAATAAAGCACCAATTTATTGTTGGTGTATTATCTTGCTGGAATAAAACAGAAAGTTAGTGCCTGTAGATTGCATGGTAAAACATCATAGCAGAGTCTGGAAAGTAATGGGTGGATCAATAGGTTGTGGGGAAAGAGAATTGGGAATAGGAACAGTAATCTGTAAAACAGATGGTGGAGACAGTGACAAAATTGGAAGAGAAAATCTCAGAATAAAATAAAAGCATGGATCAACATTTAAAATCAGGGTATACAAAGCCAGGAATAGTAAATTATGGAAAGTAGAGAAGAAAGTGGAAGATAAAATGACATTTATTTTTAATCTTGTTTGATTAAAAGAACTCCATGAGTAGAATAATGCCAGCAGACAATGAGTCATCATTTCTGGATTGTATGAAGTGCTGCAGTGAGGATTTCCTTTACTTTGCTAATTGGCAGGTGCAAATTTTGCAAGCCCCTGCACAACCAGAAAATCAGAGACTAGCTGACCAAAAATTTCCAATGAACATGGGTGGAATTCAAAGAGTCTTTGGCAGAACACTCAGTGAACTTTTTTTTTGTATTTTTGAGGGTGGAATGAGAGCGGTGAGGTAGTGAATTGCCAAACTGCCTTTTTTTCTGAGATTTGGGACGTCATTGATAGTGAGTGCAAGAACAACAAATCCAGTCAGGCTCACAAGATGAATTCCTCCAATCTTTGCTAACCATCAGATTTGTGCAGAGTCAGTTCTGTTTGTGGGTATATGAGAAATGGAAATATGAACCCTATTGTATGAACAACATTTTTATTGATACCATGATACATGTGGTGGAATTGGGCCATTCAGCCTATCGAGTCTGTTCCTCCATTCCATTATGACTGATCCCGGATCCCACTCAACCCCATACACCTGCCTTCTCGCCATATTCTTTGATGCCCTGACCAATCAGGAAACTATCAACTTCTGCTTTAAATATACGCATGGACTTGGCCTCCACTGCAGTCTGTGGCAGAGCATTCCACAGATTCAGTACTCTCTGGCTAAAACATAATTTCTCCTTACCTTTGTTCTTAAAAGCACACTTAACATCCAACAGTCAACTGACCTCTGTCGTGAACACAGTTGGTGATGAAGTCCCCACAGTCGCCTTGGGCAGAGAATTAAAACTGTCACTATTTTCTGTGTGAACAAAATTTCTTCTGATTGCTTTTGTAAATAGCTAACTCCTTTATTCTGAGACTGTCCACTGCTTCTGGAAACAGCGGACAGAGGAAACATGGAATATTATGTTTCATTGAAATGATGACTCACTCATGGCATACATAGGGTCTGTCTGCTTAATCTCTCAAGGTTACCCCAATCAATCTAAGGCAAAATTTGATTGCATTATTCCTTTTGCATTCCATTTTAAGAAGAGTGATGTATTATTCTTGATGTGACCTCACAAGATCCTAATATAAATGTTGGTAAGATGTCTCATGTACTCAGGACCTCTTGAAATGGCCATTGTACCATTTGTTTTCTAATTTGCTTACTAGATCAGCAGGTTAACTTTCAGTTATTCATGCCTAAGGACAACCAATCCAGGTTCTTTCTGAACAGCAATACTTCATAGTCTCTTGCTATTTAAAGAAGAGTTTTTTTTCACTTTGTTACCAGTATGGCTGATTTTCAATTTTACCCCATTTCCCTGGATCCTATTCTAATAATTTAAGTTGCTGGTGAATGCAGCAGGCCAGGCAGCATCTCTAGGAAGAGGTACAGTCGATGTTTCAGGCCGAGACCCTTCGTCAGGACCCTGACGAAGGTCTCGGCCTGAAACGTCGACTGTACCTCTTCCTAGAGATGCTGCCTGGCCTGCTGCGTTCACCAGCAACTTTGATGTGTGTTGCTTGAATTTCCAGCACCTGCAGAATTCCTCGTGTTTGCTAATCACTTAAGCTGGATTTTATTCCCTTAACGCCTCGCTGTTTTCAGTTTCAGAACCCATCTGTCATCTAGCTTAGTAGTTGACCCTCTCATTGCTAAAAATTCTAGGCAATAATAGGCCGGTACTAATCTTTGTGGACCCCCCCCCCCCGCCCCACACACACACACACACACACACACACACACACACACACACCTAGTTATAGCCTTGCAACCAAAATAACCCTCTCTGCTTTTATTGGTGAATCCATCTGCAATATTGCAACATGTTACCCACAGTCTAATATGCTCTAGTTTTGTTTAATAACCTCTTTTTGTGATGCCTTATCAAAAGGCTTCTGAGAATCCAATGTGCCACACCCACTCATTCAATCCTTTCTGGGGTTTTTTTGCTAGCTACAACAACAAAATTCTAACAGATGTTTCAAGAATGATTTTCTTTTTATCTGTCTACGTTGGCAATGCCCAATCCTAGAATTATTTTCTCGATGTCCTGCTTCCACTTTCTTCAGAACAGATTGTGACTCCCTTGGTCTGGATGGGATTATAGTAATTTTTGTCAATTATTTCTTGGAGGGTTTTAACAGATATTTTAATGTTTCTGATTAAACGATTCTCATTCTATTTCTCCATATCAATGTATCAGTAGTTCTTGGCCACCCTTCACCTCGTGTAATATATTTTGAGCTTGTGACTAGTTTCGGATTAAAATAAATCATTTTCAAAAATGTAAGGTGAAGAACAGGATATTTAGGTGTGTTGGATGTATATTTTTCATGAAGAAAGTGGTTTAAAAACTGGAATTGCAGTATCTCAGAAATACTCTTACAACAATTAAGATGTATTTAGATCAGCATTTGAAATGTCTTGGCATAGAAGGCAATGGACTGAATGCTAGAAAATAGAATTAATATTGATAACTGCTTGATGGCAGGCACCAACTCAATGACTTTAAGCACTAATGTTGAATTCGATATTATAGTCACTCTACCCTCAAGGCCCCTTACAGTCAAGTTTATGTACATTACAAGAACTAGAATATCTAGTCTCCTTCCTGGTTCCTCAATGTAGCCTTGACACAAATCAGTGTGCTAATTCATTTTACAGAGGAACAGCTGCAAGGGCTCAAGGTAGGCAAAAGATGATTTATGTGTTTATGATTAATCACATTTACATATTTTTCATTTTTAGAAGATTTTTATGTGTTAAAGTTTTAATTGTTTCATTAATAGTGTGACAAGTATTTCTGAATGTCAAGGACATTTTGAAGCCTGTTTTTTGTTAGAAGCTAGCGACAGTATAGGAGGTACCGTGGACATGGAAGCTGCCTCACAGTGCCAGAGGTCCTGGTTCAATCTTGATCTCAGGTGCTGTCTGTGTGGAGTTAAAATCAATGGAAGTAGCTTTGCTTAATCCAAAATTAGAGTTGTAAACCTAAGATATACTACAAAGGGGTGAGCAGACTTCACACTCAGAGTTCTTCCTGTGACTGCATGAGTTTCTTCCTGGTGCTCCAGTTGCTTCCCATGTCCTGAAGGTGCTTGGCTGGGAGGTTAATTGGCAGTTCAAGTTTCCCTGAGTGCGTAGGTAAGGCAGTGTGTGTAAGTCTGAGAAGTAAGAGTGGGGAGTCAACAAGAATGTGGAGAGAATGAAATAAGGGATTAACATAGGATTTTTGTAAAGAGGTCGTCACAGAGTCGGTGGAGCACAGGGCCTGTTTCCATGCTGGCTGAATCTTTCTGTAACTCTATGACTAAGATGAAGGATATGATGGTACAGGGGTTGAGCTCATCCATACATGCAACAGTGTCACACAACACTCCCCCTCCTAGCAGATTCTCACAATTGAAGATTAGAATGGTACCTACCTACAGATCACCAGAAAGTGAAAGGGTACCTGACTATCCTTGATGCTGTGACCATTTTGGGAAGATGTACCTCGGGAGGGATATAATATGTGGAGGGGGTATAGGAAGCAATTTTTATATATTTATTATAGGGTCGAGTAGCTTTAGTTGGGGAGGAGACTAGAAAAACAAACTGCATAGTGGAATAGGGATTTGTTAGTAATGAATTTCAAACATGAAGGTGCATAAAGGAAAACTTGTTAAAATTACTTCCACTATCTGTGAAATAATTTACCTAAGGACAGTCATTGTCAATAATCGGAATGGTCATTATTTCAAAGGGCTTTTGTGAAAACATAACATGCCTTCCAGGAAACATGGTGCAAGCTGAATCCATTATCCATTTTAAAAGAGAAGTGAATTATCTGAAGATGTAAAAAAAAAAGCTGAAATTACTCGGTGAAACTAAGTGAAATGGAACTAAGTGGATCACAACTTCAAAGATCACGCAGAGGTGTCATGAGTGGGATGGATTTGGTCTGTGCTGGAAAATTTTATGATTCAATGATGAGTCAATTAATTTCTTTTGCTGTCAACAGGGAGTCTCATCCAAACATTGTGCAGTTTTATGAATCAATGGCATAGTGATTTAATTATTATTCCAAAAAAATTATTCCTTTAGAATATGCCTCCACGCAAGAGGAAATAAAAAGCAATACAAATAATTTAAAAGTTAGATTGAACTTTGTAATATGCATTTATTTACATTCAGTATC
The DNA here is from genome assembly GCF_963921235.1 of Mobula hypostoma. Taxonomy (NCBI): domain Eukaryota; kingdom Metazoa; phylum Chordata; class Chondrichthyes; order Myliobatiformes; family Myliobatidae; genus Mobula; species Mobula hypostoma. The sequence continues at coordinate 67,229,059 of NC_086102.1, read as the reverse complement.
TTCTGCAAATTGAGAATGTGCATAATATCACCCATTGGATAGACTGAGTTTAAGAAATTGGGCCATTGACTGTTCTAATTTGGCTTTTAGTAGAAGTTGTCACAACAGCAGGAATAAGCAACAATTTCATTGATATTGTAAAGGGCAACAAAAACGCATGTCCTTTCCATTCTTTTTTCAGAAAAGAACAATAAAATCACTTCTGTTTTTGTTGCCATATCGTCTCTTTAGAACAGACATGAGGAGGGATTTCTTTAGCCAGAAAGTGGTGATTCTGTGGCATTCAGTGCCACAGGTGCTATGGAGAACAAATCATTGGGAATATCCATAGCAGAGTTTGATAGATTCTTGATTGGTGAGGGTGTTTATGGGGAGAAGGCAGGTGAATAGGGTTAAGAGATATAAATCAGCCATGATCATAGAACATAGACATCTACGGCACATTACAGGCCCTTCGGCCCACAATGTTTTGCTGACCATGTAATCTACTCTAGAAACTGCCTAGAATTTCTCTACCGCATAGCCCTCTATTTTTCTAAGCTCCATGAACCTATCTAAGAGTTTCTTAAAAGATCCTATTGTACCCCCCTCCATCACCGTTGTCAGCAGTGCATTCCACGCACCCCTCAGTACCTATTTCCAAGCACCTTAAAACTATGCCCCCCTCGTGTTGGCCTTTTCAGCCTTGGGGGGGGGAAAAAACCTCTGGCTATCTACACAATCAATGCCATTCATCTTAAACACCTCTATCAAGTCACCTCTCATCCTCCATTGCTCCAAAAAGAAAAGGCCAAGTACACTCAACCTATTTTCATAAGGCATGCTCCCCAATCCAGGCAATATCTTTGTAAATCTCCTCTACACTCTCTCTGACAGAGGGATCTGAAATTTGCTATTACGACCAGCATTTGTTGCCATCCCCAAACGATCCCAAAAGTCAACAATATTAAATGTAACTTTTAATTATTAAAATGTTACTGTCATATAGTATGTTAGGCACATAGAAAACCTATAGCACAATACAGGCCCTTTGGCCCACAAAGCTGTGCAGAACGTCTCCTTACCTGAGAAGTTACCTAGGGTTACCCATGGCCCTCTATTTTTCTGAGCTCCATATACCTGTCCAAGAGTCTCTTAAAAGACCCTATTGTATCCGCCTCCACCACCGTCGCCGGCAGCCCATTCCACACACTCACCACTCTGCATTTTTTTTTAAAAACCTTACCCCTGACTTCTCCTCTGTACCTACTTCCAAGCACCTCAAACCTGTGCACTCTTGTGCTAGCCATTTCAGCCCTGGGAAAAAGCCTCTGACTACCCACACAATCAATGCCTCTCATCATCTTATACACCTCTATCAGGTCACCTCTCATCCTCCATCGCAGCAACATTACCTCTCGGCTCCTAAACTCAATCCCATGATTGATGAAGACCAATGCACTGTATGCTTTCTTAACCACAGAGTCAACCTGTGCAGCCGCTTTGAGTGTCCTGTGGACTCGGACCCCAAGACCCCTCTGATCCTCCACACTGCCTAGAGTCTAACCATTAATACTATATTCTGTCATCATATTTGACCTACCAAAATGAACCACCTCACACTTAACTAGGTTAATGTTGGCCTTCATTAGTTGGGGGATTGAGTTAAAAAACTGTAAGGTAATGTCATAGCCATATCAAACTCTAGTTAGACCGCACTTGGATATTTGTGGAAGGATGTGGAAGCTTTAGAGAGGATGCAGAGGAGATTTACCAGGATCTAGGGCTTTTCTTTTTGGAACAAAGGAGGCTGGGAGATGACTTGAAGATGGTAAAAAGCCAGATAGAGTGGATAGCCTAAGACTATTTCCAGGCTGGAAATGGATAATACAATGAGGCATCATTGTAACGTGATTGGTGGAAAGAAAAGGGGGATGTCAGAGGTTCTTTACACAATGAGTGGCGGGTGCATGGAACGCCCTGCCAAGGGTGGTGGCAGAAGCAGATACAATTGAGACATTTAAGAAACTCATGGAGAGGAATATGCAATATAGAAAAAATTAGGAAATAGATTGATCTTGAAGAAGGTTAAAAGATCAACACATCATCTTGGGCTGAAGGACCTTATCTGTGCTGTAATGTTCTGTGTTCTAAAAGGGTAATCTTTGAAACAATGAACAACTTTGAGCTAGAAATAATTGTATTTAAAAAAATAAAAAAAAAACAAAGAGGGCCTTTTCCATGTAAGTGAATGGATACTTTCCTCCTGCACCAAACCTAACTTTGTAAAGATTTAGTGGGCAGGTTTTCGAACATGTCAAAGCAAAGCTGAGAAAAATTCAGAGTCGAGCAGCCAGCAAGTGTGTGATATGTAGCCCTGTATACAAGGTTCTGGGCCATTGACAGGCAAGATGGAAGTCTCTACATGCGCAGTTACTATTTATGACTGTAAGAATTGTCTTCTCTGTCTGTTCCTCCATCTAGTACTTATTGATTTTGGTAAAGGGGCTGCCTTCCCCTCTTCACAAACCTACTGATCAAGTTGTAAGGATTGTGTCTGCTTTCCTGACTTAAACAACTTAAAGTTATACTGTGACCAAACTACTGCAAAATATGCTAATATTTCAGCTTGCTATATTTTGAACATATAACATTAATAATAAAGGACTTTAAATTGGTTTTCACATGTTTCTAAAGCCCAGGATATTTTATTGTGAAGACAAGAAAAGAAGTATTAAATATTTGCTGTAATGTATATGCTCAATCATTTTTTTTCTCTGTGAGTCACTTGGACATTGCCCCAACACTCCCTCCCCTCCACCACACTTCGTTAATCTCTGACCAATTTTCCTGTGGTATATGTGACTCATAATTGAATAGAGCTGGCAAAAGATAAGCTCTCACTTCCAAATGCAGAATCTCAATGTGTTGTCAGTACTGTACACGTGTCAGGTCAGTTTGGGAGTATTTCTCTTTAATTATACAGCTAGGATTTGGCAGTATCATCTTTGTATGCGCTGCAGTTACTTTCAAATTATACTGCATCATTAATGCAATAATAAGTAAAGATAAACTCTGCCTAGCTTTACCTGTGGGTTCTGCCATCTGGCATTCATGTTGCGCGTTTTGTTGACAAGTTCAGAAGAAACTGTTGGGAAGCAGGGCCATACTGATGCTCAATATAGAACCAGGTTTATTATCGTGGACATACGTCATGAAATTTATTCTTTTGCATGAAGAAATATAGAAACACATAAATAGTGTAAAAAAAAGCAAAGCAAAGCAGTGAGGTGACATTCATGCGTTCATGGACTGTTCGGAAATCTGATGGCAGAGGGGAAGAAGCTGTTCCTAAAACGTGGTGTGCAACTTCGGGCACACTCCTCCCTGAAGGCAGTCGTAAAACGAGGGCACGCCCTGGAGGGCCTTAATGATGAGTGCTGCCTTCTGAAAGGCTGCACCTTTTGAAGATGTTCTCTCTGGTGGGGAAGCTAGTGCCCATGGTGGAGCAGGCGGAGTCTACGACCCTCGGCAGATATTTTTGATCCTGTATATTGGAGCCTCCTTACCAGGAGGTGATGCAACTAGTCAAAATGCTCTCCAACTTGCATTCATAGAAATTTGCTGGCATCTTTGGTGACATACCAAACCTCCTCAAACTGCTGACGAAGTGTAGCCACTGGTTCACCTTCTTCATGCCTGCATCAGTGTGTTGGAGGCAGGATAGGTCCTCTGAGATGTTGCTGCTCAGGCAGTTGAAGCTGCTCACCCTTTCCATTGCTGACCTCTCCATTAGAGACTGATATGTGATCTCCCAACTTCCCCTTCCTGAAATCCACAGTCATTTCCTGTTCTTACTGATGTTGAGCACAAGGTTGTTGTGACAGCACTCGACCAGCTGGTCTATCTCACCATCTGAGATTCTGCAAGCGACAGTCATGTCATTGGCAACTTTGATGTTTGCGCTGAGTCTTTCCACACAGCCACAATTTCCAATAAATGGTAAATTTAAAAAAATACTAGTATGGTATACTTGAGAATGTTAGTCCTGACGAAGGGTCTCGGCCTGAAACGTCGACTGTACCTCTTCCTAGAGATACTGCCTGGCCTGCTGCGTTCACCAGCAACTTTGATGTGTGTTGGTTGAGAATATCTACCTTTTTTTGCTGCAAGTGGCCACTTTATTAGGTATACCTATACGCCCAGTCATTAATGAAAATATCTAAACAGCCAGTCATATGACAGCAACTCAATGCATAAAGAAATGTAGACAGGTCAAGTGTTGTGTAGACCAGATATCGGAATGAGGAAAAAATGTGATTGAAGTGACTTTGAACATGGAATGATTGTTGGTGCCAGCCAGAGTCGTTTGAGTGATTTGGGGTCTTCACGCACAACAGTCTCTAGAGCTTACAGAGAATGGTGTGGAAAAACAAAAACAAAACAGCCACTGAGTGGAAGTTCTGTGGGCAAAAACACCTTGTTAATGAGAGAGGTCAGAAGTCAGAATGGTTCAAGCTGAACAGTAACTCAAATAACCATGTGATACAACAGAGATGTGCAGAAGTGCATCTCCCAAAGTACAAAATGTCAAAGCTTGAAATGGATGGGCTACAGCCCCAGAAGACCTGATGAAACATATGGAAGCAGTTGAAAGGCAAATAACTGAAATGTGAAAACTTATTGAAATGCAAATTTAAGAACATTTGCTTTCTATATATTGATTAAAATAAACACTAAAGATTTTAATGATATCCAATGATCTTGTGCAAATAAATGAGAGAAAGCTGAAGATATTTCAGCTAAGATGTTATGAGTTTACAGCTGCTCTACTCAGTACACTCTTGAACCACTCCTCAACTTAATATTGGGTTTAAGCTGGATCAGACATAGATATAGCTGGATCTCATCTCCGACATATTCCATGCTTCCACACTGCTCCTCGTTGGTTGGACTGGAACTTGCAGACAAGTACATTGCTATTGGCCAGACTTTCCCTCTGGAATCACCAGCATGATCCTGATCATTTACTTCTTGGTCTTACCTGAACCACTCTTGCTTCCTGCTATATATCCCTTACCTTCAGAGTTCTGAAAAACTTTTTTTTTTGCAGATAGTCCCTCAAGGTTAGTATTGCCTTGTTTCCACTCCGAGTTTTCTGAGGTATTGAAGAGGTCAATGTGGGAACTGCAAATGGATGGGGCAGGAGGTGGCCCATGGGATAAACAGGGAGGCACAACTACTCAGTTCAAGTTTGGAAGTTTGGGCATACTTGGTTAGTGGGATGCCTTCAAAGGTGAAGTTATGAGAGTACAGAGTTTGTGTGTATCTGTCAGAATAAAAGGCAAGTATAACCGGTACATGTAATTGGTTTTGGAGGAATATTGAGGGCCTGGTTAAGAAAAAAGAGCAGGTATAGGCAGGCAGAAACAAATGAGGTACTTGAAGAGTATAAGAAATCCAAGAGAACACTTAAAAAGGAAATCAGGAGGGCTAAAAGAAGGCATGAAGTTGCTCGAGCAGAGAAGGTGAAGAAGAATCTTAAGGGCTTCCACAGATAAATTAAGAACAAAAGGATAACAAGCAACAAAATTGATCCTTTGGAAGATCAGAGTGGTAATCTATGCATGGAGATGAGGGAGTTGGAAGTTATTAACATCAAACTTTCTGCATAATCACTCAAAGAGTTGAACTGCACGTGCATGTGCCTTCTACCTTGGGCCACGAACTTATCAAGCACCCCTGCTGTGGACCACTTTCTGGAGGTTCAAGATGCTGACTTATACAAAGAAGGGATCCGTATACTCCACGATCGCTGGACTAAGTGTGGAAATGTAGGAAAAATAAATGTGCTAGGTTTTCTAAAATTGACTCCTTCTACCTTAGGCCATGAACTTGTCAATCACCCCTTGTATATGTAGGGTAAATGCAAGCAGGTTTTTTCCCACTGAGGTTGGGTGAGTCTATGACTAGACGTCATGGGTGAAGGGTGAAAAGTGAAAAGTTTAAGGAGGGATAGGGAGAATTTCTTCACCTGGATGGTGATGAGTGTGGAATGAGCTGTCAGCACAAATGGTGATTGTGGGATCAATTTCAACATTTAAGAGAAATTTGGATGGGTACAGGGATGAGAGGGATATGGAGGGCTATGATCTGGGTGCAGGTCAATGGGACTTGACAGATTAATGGTTTGGCACATACTAGATGAGCTGAAGGGCCTGTTTCTTTGCTGTAGTGTTCTATGACTCTATATATGAAACCAGTACAAAGGCTTAGTTTGAAGACATACTGCCTCATTCTTAGGTCAATGAAACCTGATACTGACCCTGACAATGAATGAAATTTGAGTTCTTGCTCCTATTTTACTTAATCCATAACAAAGTACCAGCATTCGCAGCAATATTTAAACAAATTAGGTTCTGTTTGTCCTTGGTTTCTGCACTTGGGTTCAGTTGATTTAAAAAAAACACAAATGGTTCAACAACAGGGGATTCAAGAAGTGCAGGGAGAGAGTAGGAAAGTGAATGTTGAGGCCAGGATCAGATTTGTCATAAGCTCATTCAATAACAGACCAGATTCAAGAGGCTAACTGGCCAACTCTTGTTCTTGCTACCTTTACACTTGTTTTCTTTCCATTTAGCTATGTACAACTCGAGGCTCAAAGTAAATAGGGGAATGAAAAATTGTTGCCTTCAATAAAAGGGAGTATGTTATTCATTGCATTTACACAAGCAGTCAACCATGATAGCAAAATGCTTAATAAAACATGTCATATTGGCAAACAAGGGGCTATTGATGATGCGGTAGTGGGAACCATAAAAGATAGAAAGCCAATATTCTGTTTGAGGTAATAGAACTGTTTGGTTTACTACTGGCAAAGACAGTGATTATTTGGTAACATTTATATCTCAACTGATGCTTTTTCAACAAATTATTCAAATAAGTGGAAGGGATGATTACAGTTAACGTTTTAATAGCAGTCACCAGATTTTAGCATCTGGCGAATAGTTATTTTTATTCACTCCTTTCAACTGTCCCTGATTGTTTTACATATAATTAAGGCCTTAATTAAATGCATATTCACAGTATTTTTAATAAATGCAAAATAAATAATGGGTTATTTATGAACAGGAGTAAAAACTTGCCTTTAAGCAGTATGCTTCACCAGCAGAGGATGTTACTAGGATAGTTTCTGTTCTCATTAACAATTTAGTCAGCTGGAAAGAAGAAATATGATTTTACTTTGGACATGATTCCATTCTGCTTTGGTTCCAAAATTACTCATGTTGCACACACTGATACAAAAACATAGGAAGTTGTCCTATCCCAAGATGTCTTTCAGTGCTGTTATTGGAAATGCATGTTACATTTGAAACCTGTTGGTGCGTTAAGTTACCACATTTGAATCCAAACATGAACTCTTTTCACAAGAGCACAGGAATATATGTGACTAAAAATTGCAGGGGTGGTCAAATTTAAATTATCCATTTATCCATACCGTGCAATTTGAGGCAACTGTTGTGCTTTACAACATCAAATAAATTATGATGGAATTTTTATATTGCTTTCAATAAAAACCTTTGGAAAAAATCTTCTGTGTGCTTATTTCCAATGCAAACATCCACAATGATGCAGTTTATCCTTGTATTTAAGAGAAATAGTCACTAAACTTAATTTTGTGAATTACACCTTCTTGTGGATATCCTGCTCATTATGGCTAAAATTTTTTAAAAAAAACAATATTCTTGAATATTTCTGAGATTTGCTCTGGCTATTTTGTCTTGCTGAATTTCATAAGCAGAATGCGTATTAGGTTTGCTGACTGCAAAGTTCTAAACTCAAACGAAGATCCTATCCGACTATAGATAGCTACGGGTACGCCCACTAAAAGGAGGTTATAATGTAGCCACCTATTCTCCAAAGGAGAGATCGCTTCCCTGTTAATCCTCCAAGGTGAGTTTAGCTGCCAATTCCTCAATTTAAACGGCAGGTTCCCTCCCCCTACAAAGGTGGAAATACTTCTTGCTAACAAAATAGTTTTCAGAACAGTTCATTTATTTTTAATGATATACAGTTAAATTTGGAAAAAAATTCTTATGTCAAACTTTTGCCATTTAACTATATACATGTATATAACTATATAATGTATTTAAAAGCGTGTATATAGCCATATAATGTAAATAGAACACACATTTAAAACTCAGAAGTTTAGTATCTTACAAAAGATTTCCAAATTACAAACTATTTCTGAAACGTAAAGGATTTCCAAACCATAGGTACAATTCTAATGTGCTAAAAAGACATACCAAAAAGTTGGAGACATGCAAGCCGCCAGTAGCAGAAATAATAGGCAGAGGAATGGATTTTAGTTCACCCCATCTTTCTGTCATTCTTCTTGCTGTTCTTGGCCATTCCTAACAAGCCTTGCTGCTCTCTTGCATTTATACCTATTTTTACCACTTGGGTTACTTGACATGTGATATTTTTTCACATACCTTTTCACACAGGAGGTCTAAAAGCTTCTGAGACAGAGTTCCTAAACACCATAGAGGTGTATATGATGATGAGAGGCATTGATCATGTGGATAGTCAAAGGCTTTTTCTCAGGGCTGAAACGGCTAACACGAGAGGGCACAGTTTTAAGGTGCTTGGAAGTAGGTACAGAGGAGATGTCAGGGGTAGGTTTTTTACGCAGAGAGTGATGAGTGCATGGAATAGGCTGCCGGCGACGGTGGTGGAGGCAGATATGATATGGTCTTTTAAGAGACTCCTGGATAGGTACATGGAGCTTAGAGAAATAGAGGGCTATGGGTAACCCGAGGTAATTTCTAAGGTAAGTACATGTTTGGCACAGCATTGTGGGCTGAAGGGCCTGTATTGTGCTGTTGGTTTTCTATGTTTCTATGTTCCATAAATTAATGCTGTGAGAGGTGACCCTTTGAAAACACATCTTCCAACTATTGATACATCAACTATTTCATGTGCGAAGTGATAGAATCAATCTGGTCTGCAAACTTCCTTGAACTATATAACTTTGCCATTGTTGTTGATATATGCTCAATTAACATAACCCCATTGTCTTGCACTGCAACCAGCCCCCCTGCAGTGGGCCAGAAGTCTGTGCACTGTCAACAGTGCTGTTTGTTTGCAAAACTGTCCTTTAAACTTCAGATTGATTACTGTTTATATTAATAATTGAAGACTGGCTCCCACTTACAACAAGAAACTAAACAAAGAATATTCGTTGGAAGTTTAACTGATACAAAAACAACTCCTTGACCTCTAGGAATGTCAGCTGCTGTGTAGAAAGCTAAGCTTGACAAAAAAGGCCCCCAAGCCCTGGACGGTGAATATCTATCACAAATAGTTGGGACTGGCTGCGTTTCAAAGTAGGTGTACCATTCTCTGCAGCTGTTGGTAAAGTACCCTTCAAGGCTACCATAGTGAATGTGGTATCTCCATGTCCCGTGTATTTTGGTTTTGCCCTGGATCTGCCAATAAATACAATCTACCTTGTTCACTCTGCAGTCATAAGCTGTGCAGAAACTTTAGTAATTTATCCACCAAGCCCTCCTCCATGGTCCTTCCAGAGAGGCTGTATAAACTAAGAAAGTTAACACCAGCTTTTATTTCAACTCACGTTAGAATCAGTGTTGTATTGGTTCAAATTAAATAGTACTCATCTTTCTGCCTTCACAATGCTTTGAAAGTTTTTCACTTTGTTCCTTTCTGTTAGCATGTCCTTTCCATTCAGCAACATTTGCAGTTCAAAGTTCTGTTTCTGTACACACCAGCAAGGCATTTATGTGTATTGTAATAGCCTTAGTCCCTCTTCCTCACTGACCTAGCTCTGTGATCCGACTGTTTGTTTCCTCCAGTTTTACCAATTTTCTGCTCTTTGCTATAAAGGTTCCATCTTTTATTTGCCTTTCAGCAATAAATACTTTGCCAAAACTTAATATGCATCCCCATTTCCACCACAACTGCAATCTCCTTTAAGAACTCTTAACATGTTCGTAAGGGAGATGTGATCTGCCCTGCTAACTTTTTTTTTGAGTGGTATTCATTTGTTACTAAAGGAAACCACCACAAAATTCACCTCCCAGAGATGGTTCATCTCTTTGCCTTTGTTTTACAGGTTTATAATAAAGACCAAAGACCCATGTGCAGATAAGCTAACTGACATTAACCAATGTTATCAACTATTCCTTCAGGAGGACATGCCTTTCACATCAGTGTACAAATTCAGCAATTTGTCAAGGAATAGAATTGCAGAATTGTGAAGAAGTTGATTCCTTTCCTGCTTCATTGGATCATTACCTTTGCCATTCTTTAATTTCAACTGTTTGAGCTTCCCTGTTTGGTAAATTGAACTATATGGTGTTTTCCTGAATTTCATAATGTTTTAATTTGGCTTTTAAACAAAAGTTTAATGTGACCTGTGAAATGGTCACTTGTGTAACTTTACAGGTGGTGCATGTGCATTCTTGAAAGGTACTTGAACTAAGCAGCAATTATTCCTTCTATGCTAGTTTGCAAGTCTTCATTCTGTCTCACGTAGTTTGAAAGGTTGGGGAGGGGGGCAGAGGGTATCATTAAAATTGACAGTATTGGTTACAACAACTTAAATACTTGCTTTTCCAAGGATGAAAGAAGTTAAGTTTTTCTTGTGTTACACTACACTTCACCTGTTCTTGCATCACTTCATCTGTAAGTCTGTTGGGGTCATATGTGCTGTGTCCAGTGCTCCTCGTATGGCCTCTAAATCGGTGAGACCCAACGTAGATTGTGAGATCACTTTGCCGAGCACCTACACTCCTTCCACCAGAAAAAGCGGGATCTCCCAGTGGCCACTCATTTTAATTCTGCTTCCCATTCCCATTCGAATATGTCAATCCATTGCCTCCTCTACTGTCGTGATGAGGCGATGCTCAGGTCGGAGGAACAACACCTGCCTGTTTTGCCTCCAACCTGATAGCATGAACATCGATTTTTTAGAACTTCCGGTAATGCCATTTCCCCATCCCCTTTTCCTTCTCTCGCCTTGTCGCCTTGCCTGCCCATCTCCTCCCTCTGGTGCTCTTCTCCCCCACCCCATCCCCCTTCCTGGTTTCACATATCACTTTATATTTCTCCCTCCCCTCCGCCACATTTTAAGTCTACTCATCGTTTTTTCTCCAGTCCTGCTGAAGCATCTCGGCCCAAAACGTCACCTGTTCTCTTTTTCATAGGTGCTGCCTAGCCTGATGAGTTCCTCCAGCATTTTGTGTGTGTTGCTTGGATTTCCAGCATCTGCAGATTTTCTCTTGTTTGTTTTCAGTTATTAGAAGTTTTGAGAGGAACTAAGGCAATAGCATGCCACCAGAGTTTCTTCCATCTTTTTAAAAAAAAGTAATATGGTGGTAGCAGTTTTTAATGACTATGTTTGTACAAAAAGTTGCTTTGACCTATTTTCTTAACACTTTCCCACCCAAGAATGTAGGAGCTCCTCACAACAATCAGAACAATTGTGTTTGGCTTTCCTTTAAAACAACTGAAGATAACATCAAGCACTTGGAGCAATAATGTATCCTGCTGGTATTCAGGCACACGTGCTACTCTTCCACTCACAGACCTAAAATTTGTTCCGTTCTGGCTCCCAGCCTGCCTATTTTCTCAATCAGATTTATTGTCACTGACTTTTTTGACATGAAATTTGTTGTTTTACCTCAGCAGTAATACAAAGTCATTAAGATTACTATAAATTACAAAAGGAAATAGTACAAGAGGAATAATGAGGTAGTGTTCATGGACCATTCAGAAATCCAGTGGAGGGGAAGAACTTTCTAAATTGTTCAGTATGGATATTCAGGCTTCTGTACCTCCTCCCCTTTGTCAGTTAAGAAAAGGGGACACATGCCAGGTGCAATGTATTTAATATCTCAGTAATAGTTGAGAAATCTTTTAAATTTTTTTGATTAAGTATTCTTTGTTTGCATAATTCATTGAGTTATTGACGTACCTCTTACATATGGCATACATTGATACGCCACCATGTCATACATGCGTGCCTTACTAAAATAAAACAAAGTGCACACTAACTCCCGTGCTTCTCTTTCTTAATTTCTGGAATTACAGAACATAACAGTAGCGACAAGATAGTTTTAAAACAAAACTGAAATGACTACCGGCAACACACATCAAAGTTCCTTCATCGGGACTGACTGAAGGAAGAGTTACTAACTCTTACTAACTCTTCCTTCAGTTAGTCCCGACGAAGGGTCTCGGCCTGAAACGTCGACTGTACCTCTTCCTAGAGATGCTGCCTGGCCTGCTGCGTTCACCAGCAACTTTGATGTGTGTTGCTTGAATTTCCAGCATCTGCAGAGTTCCTGTTGTTTGAGATGACTACCTACTAGTTGAAATGCAGCACAATTTCTTTCGTTCAGAAGGAGGAGAGACTTCAAGGTGTTTTTTTTAAAAAAAGTACAACAATTTTTCTTCGCAAGCGGAGAAAGATAGTGAAATTTTTTCATGCAGAAAGTAGATGAAATTCATGAATTCATAACCAGGTGCATATAATAATTTTTTAAAGAAGCAGAAATGGCTGGCCATATCGGAAAGATAGACATATTCAATTGTACAACAGATAACTGGGTTATATATACAGAACAAATTGAGCAGTATTTTAAAGCAAATGGAATTGGCCACTGAGAAACAAATACCAGTTTAACTGAGGCTACGTCCACACTAGACCGGATAAATCCGTAACCAAAGCTTTTTCTCTTCATTTTGACCCTCTGTCCACACTGAAATGGCGTTTTCCTCCCCCGACAATGGAGATTTTCAGAAACGCTCTCCAGAGTGAATAAATCTGAAAACGTCTAATATCTGGCATAGTGTGTACGGGGTAACCGGCTATTTTTAAAACCGCTGTCATGACGTGCCAGAACAAATGGTGGCGGCATCGCGGCATTTCATTGTTTTCTTGAACGCAACCTCCAACACCACAACAATATCTGATGATAGATGTGTAACAGCCCAATGTAACATTGTATGGAAATACAAGATAACACTCATGCAGACATGTTTTATACATTTAACAAGGTGCTTTATTAATGTATTGCTTGTGCAAACATTCAATAGATGCAATTGTCACTTTTGCCCAGTAACTTGTTTTATTGCACATGTTAAATACGGCAAAATAATACACAAAGACATGGCAAAAGTAAAGGCAAACAAATGAGGTAACAGCAAATTTCCCTTTTGCCCAGTAACAAGACTTACTGCATTTAGTTGTAGCTGTCGTCCCTTTCATTGGTGAAGAGACTATAGCTGTAGGAAATGTTTCTGGGTAAACGCGCACCAAGTCTTTAGTTTGGCAATTTCCTTTTAAGTTTTTCTCGTCTGTAACTGGACAAACACGCACCAAGTATACCGTTTCCTCTTTGCTTGTTTTCTGTGTGTCCTGCGCATGCCCAGTAGGAGGAGATTCGCCCAAATATGCATTTTAATGTGGACAGACGTATTTTTAAAAATGCCTAGTGTGGACGCCTGTCTTTTTTTACACAAAACCAGCGTTTTCAAAATTATCTGGTCTAGTGTGAATGTAGCCTGAGTGTAACTGATGGAAAAGCATACCGTTTGCTGAGAAGCTTCACTGTTCCAACCAAGCCAGCTGAAATGAGCTTTGCTGATATCATGGAAGTAATGCAGGAGCATTTAGAACCAAACCATTGTTGATTACAGAGCACTTTGGGTTTCAGAAGTGGAATCAAAATGCAGGAGAGTCCATTTCAGCTTATATGGCTGAATTGAAGAAATTGTCTGAGCATTGCCAGTTCAGTAATGGGCTTAATAATGCACCAAAAGATCATTTTGTTTAGGGAATCTAACAAGAAAGCATTGAAAAACCACTCCAAACTGAAGCGCAACTCTAATTTAAAAGAGCAGTTGAAATCACTATATGAGTGGAAACAGCAGTCTGAGACTTAAATGGGTTGCAGTCAGAAATGAGAGTGAGCGTGAACAAAATTGCAACCTCTAAACAGAAACCTGCCTGGCTGAACAAACTATCCTACCATTGTGGCAGGGGCTCACATACTCCAAAACAAAGCAAGTTTAAAGGCAAAACTTGCAAAAAATGGGGCACATACAAGACAAAAATAAATGGACTGCACAGGGAAGATAAAGGCAAGTTGCAGTTCCATGAAAAGAACTAATCTGCATGCTGTTGATGAAAAATCTGATAATGAAGAGAGTGTCACAGAACTGAGTAACCTTGAGATTTATACTATGAAAACTAACAGGAGCCAAGCAATATGACTTAGGCTGGAAGTGAAAGGCAAATTAATTAAAATGGAATTGGACACTAACTCGGCTGTTTCAGTCATTCCACAAAATGAGTTTGGCATTTCAAAGATACTGAACTGAAGCCTGCAGATATTCAACTCTGTATTTATAGCCAAGCAGAGAGGAGTGTAATGTATTTATTGTTTCAGTAATATTTGAGGAATATCTTAAATATTTTTGATTAAGCATTTTTTTAGTTTACATATTTCGTTATGGGTTATATGTAAAAGTATGTGAATGGCATACGTCATTACACCACCACATCATATGCGTATGCCTAACTAAAGTAAAATGAAGTACACATGTATCCTGGTTCCCGTGTTTTTCATTCGATTTAATTTCTGGAGTTACAAAACATAACAGCAGATAATGAAAGGCCTTAGTGATGGATACTACCTTCTTGAAGCACTGCCTCTTGAAAATGTCGTTGATGGTGGGGAGGGCTGTGTCTGTGATGGTTGTGTCTGGGTCTACAACCATCTGCAGCTTCTTGCAATCCTGTGTATTGCAGCCTCCATACCAGACGAAGATGCAACCAGTCAGAATGCCCTTCACTGCACATCTGTAGAAATTTGCAAGAATCCATGGTGACGTACCAAACCTCCTCAAGCTTCTGACAAGATAAAGCTGCTGGTGTGCTTTCTTCAGCATTATATCAATCTGTTGAGCCCAGGATAGATTCTCCAAGATGTTGATGCATTGGAACTTGAAGCTGCTCACTCATTCCACTGCTGATCCATCATTGAGAACTGGTGAGTGGCTTCTTGCCTTCCATCTTCTTGAAGTCAACAATTAGGCCTTGGTCTTGCTGATGTTGCATGCAACGTTGTTGTCACAACATCACTCAACCAGCCAAACTGTCTCACCCCTATACACCTCCTTGTAACCACTCCTAGGTTTGTATTGACTTAAGAGCTGTTTATTTCTAAAAGCTTTCGGTATGTCATGCTTGCCTTCATCAGACAGAGTTGGGTTATTGTGTTACAGCTGTACAAGTGTTTGTTGAGATTGCAACTGGAATATTGTGTGTCATTTTAGTTACCCAGCCATAGGAAGACGCAATTAGGCTGGAGAAAAGATGTCCAAGGACGTTGCCAGGACTGGAAGACTTGAGTTATACTAAAACCTGGATTGGGTAGGATTGTTTTTTCTGGAGTGAAGGGGGCTGAGGGACTACCTTATTGAGGTACTAAAGAGGAACTTGGGTAAGATGCACGGTCAGTCTTTTTCTCAGCACGGAGTATCTGAAATGAGGGAGGATAAGTTTAAGATTATAGGAGTAGGATTTAAGGGTGAAAGGAAAGATATGGTTTTCCCACAGTAACTGGTGGGCATATGGTATGCAAGGTACAGTTACACTGTTTGAATGACATTTGGACAGGCACGTGGATAGAAACCGTTGAGAGAGATAAAGGGTAGGCACAGACAAATGAGATCATTTCAAGAAGCATGGGCTAGTTAGGATGAAGGTTTGGCTAGCATGGACTAATTAGGATGAAGGTCTGTACGATTCCATGACTTGAATGAAGATAATGCAACTTGAAATGAACAAACATAACTGGGGGGGGGGGGTGCTGAGACTATAAATCCGAGCACTGTCCCAAAAGCACACATGTATTTTTAACACAGAATAAGTGTGTAGGGAAGTGGTGGGGATGGGAGGGTCACCTACCAACCCTGCCAGAGATAGGACTGCAATTTTGTTTGGGCAATGTGGTAGTGCAGCTCTAGTTTAATTGTTTCATTTTCACGGGGAGCGGAGGGGTGGGTTTCGTAGGAGTGGAGAAACACTGCAGCTGTGGGGAAAGTAGAGGAGCAAGCACTATCAGGTAAATGCCTTTCTAGTACTGCTCATGAGCTAGGTGGAGAAGGAATTGAATACTTGCTCTGAGATAAACAGATTTTTGTTCTTGTTATTGGATTCAGTTTCACCTGCACCCTCCACTCTCCAGCTTATACAATGCAATGCATTCTGGACTGTGCTATTTAATGTTGTCACACAGTTTAGACAATTGCCTTCCTCAAATTTTAACGCAGATCTCAAGCTTGCATTTTGAAGTTCTCATTCAGCAAGATAAGGATAAATGTAAAGGATAAATCAGGGCTACTGATTCACCTTGGCAAGTTGTATTTTAGGCTTCGGATCAAACCCCTGTCCTTGTGCACACCACCCCAAAGGGCTTCTAGCTTATCACCAGCCTTCTTTTCTCTCTGCTCCTGGCTACATTTGCTGCAGAAGTACTGGTTTGAAATGTGAAATTAAGCTTGTTTGCAGGTAGTTGGGAAGGAGAAGTTGTAGAGCTATTTCTTTACATTGCGGGGATGCAGAGTTGAAACAAACTTGGCAGTCTCTTGACCAAGTCCTGCAATTGGCCATTTGTGATGCTAATGCCATTTATGTTGGCACTGTCATTCTGCAATGAATTTTTAGCATTAGTCCAAATACGACTGCGGTGTTTCTGTAGTTTGAAGTTGTGGATGACTTTGGGAGAGGATTACCTTTTAAATCCCGATGAAGCAGAGAACTCTTACTTCTGCGTCAGTCATTGTCATATTATAGTGCACCAAAAATATAGAGGCTGAATACTTGTGGTTGGCATTTCCCTTCGCATTAAAAGTAGAACAAAAATGTTCAGAAGTCTGGAACTGAACTGGCTAATCTTTGCAAAATGATCTTGTCCAGCAGCATCTTTTTGTGTGTGTGTGTTGCTGCAGCTTTGATTTAATTCATTCTCCAAATGCAGGCAATGCGTAATTAATTACTGGTGTTAAAAAGAAGCTTGTTTTTATATTGCATCTTTCACAAGTTCAGGTCATGCCAAAGTACTTTACTGTTTTAATGTAAGAAATATTGCTGCCAATTTCGTACAGAGCAATGTGATAATGACCAGATAATTTGTTTTTCAGTGATGGTAATTGAGGAATAAATACTGGCTAGCTAATCAGAGGATACTCCTTTTCGTTGAAACAGATGCGCAAGATTGTTTTTATAGCCTGGTTAAGGGGATTGGTTCCCTGTTTCAACTGAGACACACCACGCCCGGAACGTCGCCTCCACACCCCACTGCCCACGGGAGGACTGCAGTGAGGAGGAGTCTGTGACCCACCTCTTTGCACACTGTGAGTTCACAGAGAAGGTGTGAAGGAGGATGGACGGACTAGTGTCACGTTTCATCCCCAACAGCTGCATAACAGAGGACTGTCTGATCTACGGGCTGTTCCCGGGGACGCACACGGAGACCAACATCCGATGCTGCTGGCAGATCATCAACTCAGTGAAAGACGCTCTTTGGTCGGCCTGAAACTTGATGATCTTCCAGCACATGGAGATGTCCGTGGCAGAATGCTGCCGACTGGCACATTCTCGGCTGCAGGAGTACGTGCTGACGGACGCACTGAAACTTAGTGCAGCCACCGCAAGGGCCTGGTGGGGAAAGACCACAATTTAGGGTTCTTCTCCCGTGGGAGTGGGAGGGGTCGGGTGGTGGGGAGTATACCCCTCAATAATGGTGTGGGAAGGTGAACCAAAGGATTGCCATGTGGGTGGCCAAAGTATGGATATCTAGAGACCATAAGGGAAACATATGTAGAGGATTGAGAGTCATTGAATGGTTTATTGTATATCATTTTATTTTTGACTAAAGTATATTTTGAAATAAAAAAACTGAGACACACCACTTCCGACAGACCAGTGTCCCTTCTGTGTTGAGCTGTCATGATAGCATGATCTTTTCTGTTGTTGAGCACGATATGAACGTAGCATGTTAAGATTCACAGGCAAAAGTGTTGTACTCCACTTTGTTGAAAGGTTTCTGACTCTTCTTTTCTGTCCTGGAAGTTTAATTACATGGTATTTGACAAAAATATCTTTCATCTGGTGACTGCTGGTATGCCACAGGGATCATGGTTGTTCTTCCTGTATTTTAGTTGAGAATGTACAAGGCTTAAGACATAATGGCATAGGAGCAGAATTAGGCCATTCACCCCATCATATCAGCTCCATATGGCTGAATTATTATCCCTCTCAATCCCATTCTCCTGTCTCCTCCATGTAACCTTTGAGACCCTGATTAATCAAGAACCTATCAATCACTGCTTTAAATATACTCAATGACTAGCCTCCACAGCTGTCTGTGGCAAGGAATTTCACAGATCCTCTGACCTCTGGCCTCTGGCTAAAGAAATTCTTCCCCATTTCTGTTCTAAATGGATGTCCGTCTATGCTATGCCCTCTGATCCTAGATTAACTCACCATAGGAAACATCCTTCCCACATCCACTCGAAGCAGACCTTTCAATATTCAATAAGCTTCAATGAGATTCCCCCCTCATTCTTCTAAACTCCAGCAAATACAGGCCCCAAGCTATCAAACATTCCTTAGATGTTAACCCTCTCATTGCCTGAATCATTCCTGTGAACTTCCTCTGGACCCACTTCAATGCCAGCTCATCTTTTCTTAGATATGGGGTCCAAACTGCTCACAATACTTAGTGTGGTCTGACCAATGCCTTATAAAGCCTCAATATCTCATCCTTGCTCTTATATTCTAGTCCTTTCCAAATTAATACTAACTTTGCATTTGCCCTCCTTACTTCCTAATCAACCTGCAAATTAACCTTTAGGAAATCCTGCACATGGACTCCCAAGTCCCTTTGCACCTCTGATTTTTGAATGTTCTCACCATTTAGAAAATAATCTAAACCATTATTCCTTCTACTCAAAGTGCATGACCTTGCATTTCCCTACAGTATATTCCATCTGACACTTCTTTGCCCCTTCTCCCAATCTCAGTCCTTCTGCAGATTCCCTGCTTCCTTAACACTACCTGTCTTTGTATCATCTGCAAACTTGGCCACAAAGCGATCAATTCCAAATCATTGACATGTGATGTGAGAAGAAGCAACAACGACCCCTGCGGAACACTGACCAGTAGTTACCAGCGGCCAGCCAGAAAAGACCACTTTATTCACACTCTCTGCCCCCTGCCAGAAGAACAATCTTCTGTCCATATTGGCATATTTCCCGTAAGACCATGGGCTCTTATCTTGTTAAGTAGCCTCATGAAAGGCACCTTGTCAAAGGCCTTCTGAAACTCCAAGTAAACAACATCTACTGATCTTCTTTTGTCTGTCCTGTTTGTTATTTGTTCAAAGAATTCCAACAGGTTTGTCAGGCAAGATTTCCTTTAAAGAAGTTGTCCTGACCTTGGCCTATTTTATCATGTGTCTCCAGGTACCCTGAAACCTTCATCATTAGTAATGGACTCCAAAATCTTCCCAATGACTGAACTCAGGCTAACTGGCTTATAATTCTCTTTCTTCTGCCTCCAACCCTTCTTACAGAGTGGGGTGACATTTGCAATTTCCCAGTCCTCCAGAACCATTCCAGAGTTTAGGGATTCTGGAAAGATCATTACAAATTGAAAGACCCGAAGAATTGGATCAGCCCATGATTGAATGGTGGAGCAGACTCGATGGGCCGAATGGCCTACTTCTGCTCCTATATCTGATGGTCTTATGGTCTAATGCCTCCACAAGCTCTTCAGCTACCTCCTTCAGAACACTGGGTTGTAGTCCATCTGGTCCAGGTGACTTATCTACCTTCAAACCTTTCAGCTTCCCAAGCACCTTCTCATTAGTAATAGCAACTACATGCATTTCTGCCCCTGATACTCTTGAATTTCAGGTACACTGTAAGTGACTTCCAAGTGAAGACTGGTACAAGATCCTTATTAAGTTTGTCCGCCATTTCTTTGTTCCACATTACCACCTCACCAGTGGTCCGATATCCACTCTTGCCTGTTATACATTTGGAAAAAAAAAGCCTTTGGTATCTTCTTTTATATTATTGGCTAGCTTCCCTTCATAATTCTTCTTTTCTCTCCTTACAGCTTTTTAGTTGCCTTCTCCTGATTTTTAAATGTTCCTAATCCTCCAACTCCCCACTAATTTATGGTATATTTTATGCCTTCTCTTTTGCCTTGTGCAATCTTTGACTTCCCTTGTCAGCCATGGTTCCCTCATCTTCCAATCTTCTTTGGGATGTATCTGTCTTACACCTTCCGAATAGCTCCCAGAAATTCTGGCTATTGCCGTCCTCTTGTCATCTCTGCTTATCAACTTTGGCCAGCTCCTCTCTCATCCCTTTACTGCACTGTAACACGGATACATCTGGCCTTAGCTTCTCTCTGTCAAACTGCAGGTGAATTCTATAATTTGGTGATCATTGCCTCCCAAGGGTTCATTTACCTTAAGCTCCCTAAATCAAAGCCGGGTCATTACATGACACCCCATCCAGAACTGCTGTTCCCCTACTGGATTCAACCACAAACTGCTCTTAAAAAGCCATCTCATAGGCATTCTACAAATACCCTCTCTTGGGATCTAGCAACAACTTGATTTTCCATTCTACCTGCATATTGAAAACCCCTGTGACGATTGTAACATTGTTCTTCTTACATGCCTTTTCTACTTCCTGTTGTAATTTGTATGCCACATCCTAGCTTCTACTTGGAGGCTTGTCTATAACTCCCATCAGGATCTTTTTACCCTTGCATTTCCTTCTCTACCCATAAGGATTCTACATCTTCTGATCCTATGTCACCTCTTTCTAAGAATTTGATTACAATTTTTACAGTTGCCCCACCCCACTTTGCCTACCTCCTATCCTTTTGATATAATGTGTATCCTTGGATGTAAAGTTCCCAACTCTGATTTTTGAGCTCAGTGATGCCCACAGCGTCAAACCTACCGATCTCTTAATTGTGCTACAAGGTCATCTACCTTATTCTGTATACTCTGTGCATTAAAAAATAACACCTTCAGTCCTGTATTCATCACCTTTTTCGATTTTGGCCCCCGTTACACTTTAACTCATCCCACTGATTGCAATTTTGCCCTATTATCAGCCTCTCCTTCCGAGCAGTCCCACTACACACTATAAGTCAACTACCTCATCCTCAGCCCTATCACTCTTGTTCTACCCCCCCCTTAAATTAGTTTAAAGCCTCCCAACAGCGCTAGCATACTTACCTACAAGGATATTGGTCCTCCTCGAGTGTAATGCATCCTTTTTTTTACAGGCCATACCTTCCCCAGAACAGATCCTAATGATCCAGAAATCAGAAATCTGAAACCTGACCCCAACACCAGTTCCTCAGTCACACATTCATCTGCCAAATCCCCCTATTCTTACCCTCGATGGCACATGGCACAGACAGCAATCCAGTGATTACTATCCTGGACGTCCTGTTTTTCATATTTCTATCTAGCTTTCTATATTCGCTCTTCAGGACCTCATCCCTTTTCCTGCCTATGTCATCGGCACCAAATGGACTGCAACTTCTGGCTGCTGATCCTTCCCCTTTAGAATGCTGTGGATCCTAGCACCTGGATGGCTAAATACCATCTGGGTTTCCTTTTCATGCCCACAGAGTCTCCTGTCTGCTGCTCTAACAATGGATTCCCCTATCACCACTGCACTCCTCTTCCCCCCCCCCCCACTTCCCTTCTGAGCCCCTTGCGCATGGCTAGTAAGTTTGCAGATTATAGGTGCGGTCATAGTGAAAACTTTTATGAGGTAAAACATGGGTATCTTGATCAATACGGTATCTGGGCCAAGGAATTGTAAGTGAAGATCACTTGAGAAAAGTGCAAGGTGAAGCTCTTTGAGGAGTCAAACCAAGGTAGAACTTTCACAGCAAACAAGACAGCCCTAGCAGTGTTGTAGAACCGAGGGGCCTAGAAGCACAAGTACATGATTCCCTGAAAGTGGTACCACAGGTAGGCAGTGTTGTGAAGAAGACATTTGTCACATTGGCCTTCAAAATCAGGGCATTGAGTTTAGGATTTGGGGCATTGTATTGTAGTTGTACAAGGTGTTAATGAAGCCACACCTTGAATATTGTGTGCAATTTTGGTTACCTTGTTTTAGGAAGGATTTCATTAAACAGGAAAAAGTGAAAAAGAAATTAACAAGAATGTCGCTACTGTCAAAGGCCTGAGTCCTAGGGAGAGGTGCAGGCATTCCTTGTAGCATAGAGACATAAGGGACGGTGAATTTGTTGAGGTGTATCAAATCATGAGGAGAACATATACTGTCTTTTTCCAAGGAAAGAGAATCAAAAGCAGGAGGACATAGGATTAAAGTGAGAGGGGAAAGATTTAAAAGGGACCTGAGGAGGCAACTAATGCATGCAGAGGGCGGTGTGTAAATGGAACGAGCAACCAGAGAAAATGGTTGAGGCAGATACAATAAGAAGATTTAAAAGGTGTTAGGATAGGTACATGGATACAAACTATTGACTGGGATATGGGCCAAATGCTAGGACCAGCTCAGGTGGACACCTGGGTTGTCATGAACAAGATGGGCTGAGGGGCCTGTCTTTGTGCTGTATTATTCCTTGACTATGATGTTGACAGCTGAGTAGCAATCAACATGGACTGACTGGAGAGAATTTTCTGTTTAATCCCAAAAATCTGCTTGTTTTCACAGTTACCTTGAGACTTAAGGTCAGTTGATGAGTGTGTAAGTTAATAACTCTTGTTGCTTATCTCTTGCTTCCCTGTGAAGGTTGGGATGGGCCAGAATCTTTACAAATTTGTAGAGCCTTGATGAGTTGAAAGGGGATGGCAGATGAAGAATGTAATGTAGAGATGAATGTGATTCAGTCAAGTGGATCTTCATCCCTGGAGGATACCTGTAAATAATTCAAGGTGTTTTATCAGCAGCATTATGGATGTCTTTCCCCACTGCATCACTGTGACCATATTTATTGAAATTAATTTTCCTATTTACTAATGCTGGGATTTGAACTAATGGCTTTATGGTTTCCAGTCTAAGACGATAACTCATTGCATTAGCAAGTCAATTCACACATCAGTTCATTTGCTCATTTGTATTCTATATCAAGGTTACTTTTCAGAATATCTCTGATTTTCTATAATGTTAAGTTCTATTATATTAAATAATAGTTAAGTTGTAAGGCCTATATTACAGATGACATCTCTGAAATTCCCTCCAGCTTCTTTTGGTCATCTTTCTGTCAGGCTTTTTCTTTAATGTGTTCTTTTGTACAAAATGTATACGTATATTAAAAAAATGTCATTGATACTTTTTAATGACATTGGTAAATGTAGTGTGACCAATAGTCATGTGAAAAATGCCAGCAGAATTTTAAAGTAAAATGTTGGGTTTTTTTAATAAATGTCAAAACTGAGGAAAGTACTGAAAAGCAGAAAAGGGCACACAATATCTTTTAGGAAACCATAAATTTGATTTGCCAATGAGTAATACTAATTGCAGGGACTTGATAGGCAGAGAAGGAACACCTGAACTAGAACATATCATAAAAGGTGATGGAAAAAGAGTAACATAAAGGGTAAAATGAAAGGAAACCTTCAAGGTATCCAAATGAATAGACTCTTTATAAAGGATAACTAACAAATTGAACTGGGAAAATAGAGGACGCTCACTAAATGATGTTTTGTCGCTACTTCAAGTAAATGAAGAGATCAGCATTCTGAATACATGAGATAACTGACTAATAAATCAAGAACACAGAGTTGCTTTGGAAATTGAGGAAGGAAAAACCATGGATTTACAGACCATTTAGGTTATCACCTGCTGCTGGGATAATTGCGCGATTTTATAAACAGTCATTGAACATGCATAAATGTTTAGGTTGATTAAAGACATAATGGGTTCTTGAAGGGTAGGTCATGACTGAAGAATCTTTATAAACATCTGGAGGACACAAAAGTAGCAGACAAGGAAATTTCTTTAGATGTTATCTGCATGACTTCTAGAAACCATTTCATTTAAATCCCTCAAAAGCAGTTGTCAGCTAAAGTTGAAATGAATGGAACTGAAATTAAGTTATGACTTTGAAGTGGAAGGAGACAGAAGAAGAAGAAGAAGAATAGACAGGCTTCAGATTTCTAGGATCTAATTAATGTAGTCATCCCACAAGGCAGAGTAGGCTTTTGTACACCATTCATCCTTAGCTTGATCGATGCAAAATGCATGTAGACCTGCACTTGGGAGTCTGTGTCAAGTCCTGTCGTGGATGAACTCCTTGGCTTCGATGTTGTAATGTGCAGGCTCAGACATCAGGAAGGAGCTGCAATGAGCCAGTGGTACTCAATGATTGGATGAAGAGAATCATAACCTTACTTCTGTCAAGGGAACTGATAAGATTAATGGCACAAAATTAGTTTTGCTGCGTATGAATTGACCAGGCAACCTGGTCTAAAAATTAGAGTCTTGAGTCAAGTTATGAAAGAGGCCGGTAGAAATTTGGAACTCTGGTTTACAAATGGCAATTGATGATGGGTCAATTGTAAAATTGAAACCTGGGGTTGATTTTTCTTCTTTTGAATGTATTAAGGGATGTGATTATATGATCTATTGAAAGGCAATGTAGGCTCAAGAGGGCTAATCCCTTTTCCATGTGGGACTATTTTTCTCTGACATGCCATCACTTTTACTAACATGAGCCTGTACTATAAATGTATTATAAAACTAATGAGAAGCTTTGGATCAATCAGTGTTTCTCCTGGGCCAATTCTAGACTACCAAAGAAACAATTCATGAACATTTGGGCCAACCAGATAAAAAAAAATCATTCAGTTCTTATTTAAAATGGACCACATGCTGATGAGGTTTAATAGGTATTTTGCCTCCATTAAACTGGATCATTAGGACCTTGAGGCCTAAGTACCTTTGTTAGATATGTGGTCTGAATATGCTGGGCGAATGCTGCACGGAGTTATTCTATTCAAATAGTTCGATCATACATACTGCGTTATTGAATATCATAATGACCTCCTGAAGAGGGGAAAATAATGAGTTGTGAGGGAGAAAGGAAGTTATTTAAAGTTTTTTTTTTAAATACTGAGAAATCCAGACAAGAGTCAAAGTCCAAAGTATAACATAGAACTAAGACTGAAAATCAATTGAAGCTAGATTAAGAATAGTGGTTTAGTGAAAATAAAAACTGATCAGTAATAAAATGTGAGACTTCCGTAGTCCTTCATTCTTCTTTACTGAGAGGGAGTAATTTTAGTCGGTGATCAGCTGTCTAGAGCAGTCTTTTTATGTAAAGCTTTTTTCCAAGTAGCTTGATTATTTAAGTGAAGTTAGAAAGCAGCATAAAAACAACTGAAAGGGACTAAGGAACTGATCAAAGAACATTGGTTTAGGAATTTGCCTATTGTTTCAAGTTTTGTGAAGGAGTGAGTCCCAGACCTGACTGTCACATTTGAAGTTTTTTATATTTCCAGATTCCTCAATATCCACTTAAAGTTTGATAGAAATCCAATTTAGCAGTATTACAATACAGCAACTATATGTTGCTTAACATGGGGTTAAGGAACTTAAGAAATCAAAATAAAAATTTTAATTAGTGTCACCTAACATCTAAAATTTTCATTCTTTAAGAAATCCAAAGTAGAATCAATTCTTATTTGTTGTTTTAAACCTGGTCATATATACTACATCTGTTGATGGATTGTCTCTTTTGGGGTATTAGTAATATCAAAATGCTAATATGTATTGTTGCATGAAAACACACTCATGAACTAGGTTATATTGATGATTTTGTGTTACAGTGAAGGATGTCCAGGCTGAATACATTGTCTGAAGGAGTCTGACCATGTCATGGTCCGGTCCATGAAGTCCGCGTTCTGGTTCACGGTCCGGTCCGTGGACTCCGGACTCCAGACTCCGGGTCTTCTGGCTGTTCCTTGTTTCAGTTGGGCTTAATCATAGGCAGCTGATGCTCATCTTGGGGCTGGGAATATAAGTGGCCCTGGGTTCGAGTGTGGGTGCTGATTTGTCTTGTCAGTATCCTGTCCTTGCCTCTGTGGGGGGTAAGTCAGGCCATCTTTGCCGTTACCCTGTGGTTGGATCTGTCCCTTCCTGTCCTTGCCTCTGTTGGGTAAGCCAGGCCATCTTTGCTGTTACCCTGAGGTTGCACTGTTCCCTTCCCTACCTCTTCCTTCTGAAGCCTTGCCTGCAACCTTGTCAAGTTCAACCACCGGAGTGAGACTGGAGCCTTGCTGTGTCAAGATAACAAACTGTCTGTCGTTGAGTTGGAACTGTCTCTGTGTCCACTCCTTTGCTGGGTAGGTCCAGCTGTTTGCTGCTACCTAGTGTTGGGAACTGTCTTGTTGTCTTCAGCATTCTGTGTATGAGTCCCGGCCCTATGTCCTGTTCCCAAGGAGGGGTCCTGGCTCTGTGTTCCATGTTCCTGTCTCTCAAGTTCAAGGCCCTGTGTTCCCGTGCTTGAGATCAAGGCTCTGTGTTCCTGTCCTCCCCAAGACCAAGGCTCTGTGTTCTGCGTTCCTGTTGTCCCCAATCCAAGGTTCCTGTTGTTCTAAGTCCAAGGCTCAGCTGTTCCTGAGTACCAAGTCAAGGCTTTGTGTTCCCTCGTCCTGTGCTGGAGTTCCCTCGTCTTGCCCAGGAGTCTCTTGTTCTGTCCTGTAGCCTCGCCTAGTCCTGTCTCCCAGGACCATGTCATGTCTTCGCCTAGTTCTGGAGTCTGAGCCCAAGTCAAGACCCAGGTTCTGGGTCCTTGTCCAGTCTCTGTCTCAGAGTCCACGCCCAAGCCCCGTCATGTCCTCGCCTCGAGGACCCCAAGCCCCGTCATGTCCTCGCCTCGAGGACCCCAAGCCCCGTCATGTCCTCGCCTCGAGGACCCCAAGCCCCGTCATGTCCTCGCCTCGAGGACCCCAAGCCCCGTCATGTCCTCGCCTCGAGGACCCCAAGCCCCGTCATGTCCTCGCCTCGAGGACCCCAAGCCCCGTCATGTCCTCGCCTCGAGGACCCCAAGCCCCATCATGTCCTCGCCTCGAGGACCCCAAGCCCCGTCATGTCCTCACCATGAAGTACCCAAGCCATGTCCAGTCCTGTAGCCACGTCATGTCCTCGCCTAGTTCCGGGGTCTGAGCCCAAGTCAAGACCCAGGTTCAGGGTCCTTGTCCAGTCTCTGGCTCGGAGTCCAACCCCAGACTCCTAGTTCCCAGTTTCTTGTCCTGGTCCCGCTTGCCTAGCCAATGTCCTAGCCCAAGTCTGTGTTCTTGTCTCAGCTCCTAGTCTGCATCCAGTCACATCCCTAACTCTAGTCCTGTCCTGTTCCTAGTACTTCGGTGTCTCTGTCTTGTATTTGGGTCTGCTCCCAGCACCACCGACCTTATGACAGACCAACTATATCTCACTGGAGAATCTTTTATTCACTTTTGAAATCCTACCCCCTTGAAGTAATTTCCAACAGCTCAGTTACCATGGAAATCTATATTTTGTTTATAAAAATGGATAACTTTCTGCTTTCAGAATGCCAGAATAAAAATCAAGGTTTGTGGCCCAAGGCAAAATTTCCTCTAGTCTTCATAAAAGTGCATTTTAATCATAAAAGATAGCAAATAATTTATGATTGTAAATATTTCCATTGCCACATTAACAATTTTGCATAAGGTAAAGCAGGCAAATAATGTTGACATTGTACTAATTATCAGAATTGTGCAATCTGAGGTGACAGAGCATTCGAGCATAATAAAACTGAGCACGTCAAGAAGCCAGTCAGCATCAGTGGAGTTAGAGTTACATCTCAAGTCTTTTCATGAAAACAAATCTTGATGCTAATTAATAATTTAGTGCAAACAACAGGAATTCTGCAGATAATTTAGTGCATGTTTCTTAAAGAAAATGAGGTTGCCTAATAATGCTTTCTTCAGTTGGTTATTTTGTGATGTAACTACAGGAAGAATAATACTTGAGGATGGGAGAAGCATATATTGGGCACAAGCATTTAGCTAAACAGTATGCACATCACCTTAACTGTTGCATACTTAAGTAGAAAGCTGTATGCAATGCCAAAGCTGAAGTTGGTGCGGTCAGGATAATTGGGTAATTCTCCTGTCAATCATGCTTGGTGACCTCACTGCTGTAGGTGATTCAGATTGATTAAATGCACAGTTTTTTAATGTAAATATGCATTAACTGGCTTAATTTCTTGAGATAACAGAGAAAACTGCTGTTATTTATATCTTCCATAATAAACAAAGTTCTTTTTTTCTAAATAAATTCAAAGTCAAGTATCAAAGTACAATGTCACCATATACAACCCTGAGATTCATTTTCTTGTGGGCATGCACAGTAAATCCAAGAAGCACAATAGAATCAATGAAAGACGGCACCCCACAGGACGACCAAATGGCCAATGTGCAAAAGGTAACCAACTGTGCAAACATAAAATAAAAATAATAGTAATAAATAGAACAAGAGGTGAGGAGTCCTTGAAAGTGGGTCCACAGGTTGAGGGAAAAGTTCAGTGATGAAGTGAGTGAACTTATCCCCACGGGTTCATGAGCCTGATGGTTAAGGGGTAATAACTGCTCCTGAACCTAGTGCTGTGGGTTCTGAGGCTACTGTACCACCTTGCTGATGGCAGTAGTGAGAAGAGAGCATGGCTGGATGGTGGCGGACAATGATGATGGATGTTGCTTTCTTGCAACAGTGGTCCCCATAGATGTGCTCAATGATGGGGAGAGCTTCACCTGTGATGGACCGGGCTGTATCCACTACTTGCAAGGTATTGGCGTTTTCATATCAGGCCATGATGCAACCAGTCAATAAACACTCCACCACACATCTATAGAGCTTTATCAAAGTTTTAGAGGTCATGCGGCATTTTAGCAAACTTCTAAGGAAGTAGAGCCGCTGCTGTTCTTTCTTTGTAATATTATTTACATGCTGGACCCAGGACAGAAACTCTGCAATTTAAACCCATGAATTTGAAGTTGCTGACCTTCTTCACCTCAATATGGACTGGCTCATGGACCTCCCGTTTCCTCCTCGTGAGGTTAATAATCAGCTCCTTGGTCTTGCTGACATTGAGCTGTTATATACAATTGGCTGCTTCATATGAGTTGCAGACCTTGCCATACTCATTGGCTGACTTATTAAATATTTGTTATAACAACATTATTCTCAATTATTCAAATGTTGGATTGTGGGGCATTTAGATTCATTGTTTAGGACACTAATTTAGCAAGGTGGGAAGAGATGGGTTGACCTATGTTGCTTTCTCATGGGTTCCGAGAAGACCCTAATATCTGAGCAGAGTGATTATAGTGTTTAATGGATTAATCCCCAATTATACTCCGGTTGGGAAAATTAACATGTAGGTAGAAAGCAAGTGTTTTGAGTTGAATACTCTTTGCAAACATTTGTTGCATGGAGAATATGATTTGCATACAGTTAGTGAGATATTTGTGAGATTGCTGAATCTGTTGTGAAGCCATCCCTTCCCAGTTTAAAAACAAAAGTCTATCAATTCTCTATATCTGTTTGTATTTTAATTAATGACAGCTGAGGTGTTACTGCAGTGAAATTGAAGAAGAGCACATATTCTGTCTGCACTGCCATGTTTCCACCACTGGGTGGCTGTGCAGTGACTTGGATTTTTCATTTTATCTGTGGGAGATCTTCTTGCCTTTTGAACACGCACCTTAAACTAAACATCGGAAAGGCAAAAAGTTGCCATCAACATGCCCAGATGCACAAATCCATCTGCAATAATAAAGGTCCATAATGAAACACTGGAAAAGGTGAAGTACTTTCCATATTTCAGAAGCCCTCGTCAGCAAATGCAGGCATAATTGGTAAGTTGCCCCATCACCTGCAATCTGCAAGCCAGTGTTTATGTCTAAGGAAAACATGTTTGAAGATCTTTCGTTACAAAAATATACAAATTACAAAAATTTTATTCATAAAATAATTTTGGATAGGAAAGTTTTGGAGGGATATGTGCTAATTGCAGGAAAATGTGACTGGTTGGCATAGATGAGCTGGGCCATGGGTAATCTGAGTATATATCATTCTTTAAGTTAATTGTGCTATTTAATCAATACATTCCATTTACTATACATCAACACCACCCGCATTTCTTCTTTCAACAATGAAATGTTTGAGAGGCTGTTATGCTGGACCCAGTTCCTCAGTGTACAGAGGTGACAGGGCCTTAGACTGGTCTATCACAAGGCCCTCACGGTGGCTGTACCAATATTCAGTGTGCCCCTCAGCACATACTCCCCCACACCTCAGCTTGCTACTCAACAACATTCACTTACCAAAAAAAAAATCAAGGATCAGGACATCAAACTCTGTGCTAAGCTCTTAGTGATCCTGTTCACTTGTTTTCTTCAGAAACTTGAGGTACCTGCACATCAAAGGAAAGGAGAGAAACAGCCAATGTTATCTTTGCAAAATCCTCCAAATCTATTGGCAGGATATGTAGGCCAATGTCCGTGGGCAGTCCCAGACCAGCATCCCCACCACTGATGTCCAAATTACATTCAGTCGTCTTCCATGGACATTACCTATTGCCAGACACCTGAAAGAGGCAATGTATTGTGATAATAGCAAGAACTTACAAGAAGGACACAGAGAAAACTTCAAGGTTGTTATCAAAGCCTTTTTAAAAATAAAAGTGACATTCTCATCAAAATGTAAAAATGCCTACCCTATGACTGTTTAAAATGGAGAATGAGCACCTTGAATGGCATAGTAAGCCTGGAGAGAATTTATCAGGAGCATAATGAAGCCCAACATCAATAGTACACCAACACCCATCTTCCCAGCAAGTACTTCCTCACCCAGAGTCCGTGGGTCCTCGTAGGCCTCAGCGCCACCTTAAAATCCACAGAACTGGAGTGGAATCATCATCGTCAATCTCTAAGGACTGCCAAAATAGATTATGATTACATAGTTTCTACATTGTTTCATTACCCCCATTGCTCATCTGCCAAGTTCCAAAATGCTTCTATTCTTAAATCTGAAAACAGGCTTTCAGTTCAAGCTAACATTTTTTGACTTGCGTTCTTCTCAAACATTAGGTTGGGTTGTCAATGGACACAGCCCCACTTCCACTCCTCACTAATCCTTTATCAGCATTAGTCTGATCAGATCATGAGACACAGAACAGTTATCGTAGATTAACAGCCTGGTCAATTGATCACCTGAGTATTTTCTCTCCCAAGCTCCACCCATCATGGGCAAGAGGAAGAGAGAAAGAGAGCAGGCAAAAATCCAGCATACTTTGAGGCCTACTTCAAGAAGAGAGGCCTGTTTAGGAAGGTTGTAGTGTAAGTCTCAAGCAAATGTAGCCACAATGTACTTACCTCTGCTGAGAGTAACGTAGTCATCTCATGAAAGAAATTTCTTTGACTTATTTAGAGGGGTTCCTATCCTTTACTACTAGTTGCACATCTTCTTCAGCCTGACAGGAAATCAATGGTGAAAATGCCATGAAATTGTGATCAAGGATGATCTGATCTCATAGAATCATGGTTGGTATTTCAGTAAAGAGGTTTCTGCCTGACCAACAAAACCACTGGTGCTAACATCAGAGATTAGTGGGGATAGTGTGGAAGATCAAATTGCTCTACTTTCACTGCTCTCAGACTGCATCCGGCCCAGCAGGGAGAATTGAAACTCTCCACTGTTCTGTACGCAGTTTTCCTTATCCCCCTGGTGAAGTTTCCAGACGTGCTTTATTTGTACCTCTCTGCCAGTCCCTATCCACAACCAATTCTCTCCCACCCAGAGACCATTCCCATGGTCATAATTCACCATAATTCACCTCACAACCTGGTAATGCCCCATGCCCCACTTCACCTTCTATCACTGCCACTTTCTGTCTTATCACCTTACTCCTATCCTATTTTCACCCTGTCCTTACCTTTTAATCCACACTCAGCTCTTCCCATTCTTGACCTTTCCTCTTCATCGTACAGTTATCCCTTACACCTAGCTTGACTCGCACTGCACTTGGTCTCAGTTTCTCATTTCTAGTGCCACAGGGGAATCAGTTTATTGTATAAATGTTGTAAGCTGATCACAGTATGTACTTTCGGAGGAGGAAGGTGATTTTGTGCTGATCTTTTTTTTCCTGATCCAAGCATGGAAAATTTCAAGTTGCTTCCAACCAACATTCATTGAAAGTATTGACTTTGTAGCTTCAGTACTTCATATTTTTTTTTAGCAGCTAAAACTTTGGTTGTAATAGAACTAGCATAACAGCATGCCCACAGGATGGGACTGCAATCTGTGAGCTGCTAAAGTAGAGCAATCTATTTTGATCATTGCCCTCACTATTTTTAAATAGCAAGATGTACGATGGCACTTTACAGGAGTGTTAACTAGCGAAATGTGGCACCAAGACAAAATGCTTGTCCCAGCAGGTGGATTTGAAGAAGCTTCTTAAAGCTGGAAAGACTCCACAAGGTTTAAGAAGGGTACTCCCAAGTTTAGGAGCATGAAAATGTGATTTCAGATGGTGAACAGGACAGATTTAACTCTGATGCAGTAATTTAACCAAGGATATAGTTCATGGTATAACATTCCTGTGGTTATAAAACAGAATATATCTCAAACCGCTAGAAATACCATGGGACATCTGCTGTACATCTATAATACATCGTGTCTGAAGTGTATTATTCCCTTATGATCAGTTTGATGCTACAAATGCAATTTGTTGAAGCAGGGCCCACAACCAGCAGTATGCCCATGACATTAGTTCTTCAGTGTTGTTACCATATTTTATAATAATGTAAATATTACAGCCACACTGCAGTTTAATGTACTGCAATAATGTAAATGTTAATATTCATCACCTGCAGTGATTTTTAGGGCTATAAACTCACAGATAATGTAAATTGTATGGTGGACAATTTACGAAATACGTTCAATGATTGGGTGTAGTTATGACAGGGAACAAACTTTAATTTTTATACTTTATATACTTTATACTCTATACTTTCATTCCTTTCTCTCTATTGTATGGCCATACCAGTTGCTTCAGCAAAGACCAGGGGTCAAGCATGAGATTTACTGATCTGCCCAGTCTATAATCACTCTATGTGGGTCCGACTTTTAATAATACAGCACAGGAAGTAGTCTTTGGGCCATTTGAGCCTATGACTGAACACTGCAAGAACTATCCAGTTAATACCAGTTTAAAAAAAATCCTTCTAATTTATTTTCCAAGTAGAGTTGCAAGGGGATGGGAACCAGAGCAACAGAGCAGATAGTGGAGTGGTTGTGGATGAAGATGTTGTTAAGCCTACATATAAAGTCAGGAATCAAAAGGTTGAGCGTGGTGGAACTAATATTCTGAGCTCCATATATTTCAAAGCAAGAAGTATCATAGGAAAGGTGAACGAGCTTTGGGCATAGATTGCAGGAAGGGCAGAACTGGCAGCTCAATATTCCAGGCTTCTGTTCTTTAAACATGATAGAGTGGGAGGGATTAAAGGGGGGTGACATTACTAATCAGGAAAAATGTCACGGCAGGACAGACTGGAAAGCGTGTCTATTGAGGCTATATGGGTGGAACTAAGGATTCAGAAAGGGGTGACTATATTAATGGGATTTCATTATATACTCCCAACAGTCAGCGGGATTCAGATGAGCAAATTTGTTGCGAGATCGCACACAGTTGCAAGACAACATAAGGATGTGATAGTAGGTGATTTTGACCTTGCACATATGTAAAAAGTCTGGAAAGGATAGAATTTGTCAAATACGTTCCGGAAAGTTTCCTTAGTTATTATATAGAGGTCCCAATGAGAGAGAGTGCTGGACTAGACCTCCTATTAGGGAATAACAAGGCAAGTGACAGAAGTTTATGTAAGAGATCACTTTGCATCTAGTGATCATAATAGCATTCATTTCAAGATAATTATGGAGAAGGATAGCTCTGGGCCTTGGGTTGAGATTCGAAATTGGAGAAAGGCCAATTATGATGTTGTCAGAAAGGACCTGGCAAGTATGAATTGGGACAGGTTGTTTACTGGTGAAGGTGTACTTGGTAAGGGGAGGCCTTCAAAAGTGAAATTTTGAGAGTACATTGTTTGTATATGCTTGTCAGAATAAAAGGCAAGGCTAACGGGTTTAGGGAATCTTGGGTTTCAAGAGATATTGAGGCCTTGGTTAAGAAAAAGAAGGAGTTACATAGCAAGAAAGGCAGGAAAGAACAAATGAGGTACTTGAGGACTATAAAAATGCAAGAGAATACTTAAAAAGGAAATCAGGAGGGCTAAAATAAAGCATGAGTTTTCTCTAGCAGACAAGTTGAAGGAAAATCCCAAGGGCTTCTACTGATATATTAAGAGCAAAAGGATAGCAAGGAACAAAGTTAGTCCTCTGGAAGGTCAGACTGATTATCTATTCATGAAGCCAGAAGAGATGGATGAAATCTTAAATGATATTTGCATCTGTATTTATTGGAGAGACAGACACTGAGTCTGTAGCCATGAAACAAAACTGCAGTGAGGTCATGCACGGTATATAGATTACAGAGGACGGGGTGTTTGCTGTCTTGAGGCAAATTGGGATGGATAAATCCCGCAGAGCCTGACAAAGTGTTCCTTCAGCCCCGTGGGAGGCAAGTGCAGAGATAGCAGGGGCCCTAGCAGGGATATTTAAAACATTGCTAGCTACGGGTAAGGTGCTGGAGGGCTGGAGGATAACTAATGTTGTTCCCGTGTTAAAGAGAGGCACTAAGAATAAGCGAGGAAATTATAAGCCAGTGAATCTGAGCTCAGTAGTGGGAAACTTATTGAAGGGACTGAATATATAAGTATTTGGCAAGATGGATGGATTCATGGTAGGTCGTGTCTAACAAATCTTAGAGTTTCTTGAAGTTCCCAGGAAAGCTGAAGAAGGCAAGGCAGTGGATATTGCCTACATGGACTTCAGCAAGGCCTTTGACAAGGTCCCGCATGGGAGGTTGGTCAAGAAGGTTAAGTTGCTAGGCATTCAGGTGGAGATAGTAAATGAATTAGACATTGGCTTTGCGGGAGAAGCCAAGAGTGGTAGTAGATGGTTGCCTCTCTGACTGGAGGCCTGTGTTTAGTAGTGTGCCACAGGGATCGGTGCTGGCTCCATTGTTGTCATCTATATTAACAATCTGGATGATAATGTGGTTAAATAGATTAGCAAATTTGCTGATGATACCAAGATTGTATTTGTAGTGTATAGAGAGGAAGACTATGAAAGTTTGCAGCGGGATCTGGACCTGCTGGAAAAATGTGCTGAAAATTGGCAAATGGAATTTAATGCAGACAAGTGTAAGGTGTTGTACTTTGGGAGAACAAACAGTGCAGGACTTACACAATAAACAGTAAGGCACTGAGAATTGCAGTAGAACACAGGGATCTGGGAAAACAGATCCCTAATTCCTTGAACATGTCATAACAGGTAGAGATAGGGTCCTAAAGAAAGCTTGTTGGCCTTCTTAAGTTAATGTATTGAATACAGGAGTTGGGATGTTACATTGAGGGTGCATAATACATTGGTGTGGCCTAATTTGGAGTATCGTGTGCAGTTTTGGTCACCTACCAGGAAAAATGTCAATAAGATTGAAAGAGTGCAGAGAATATTTTTGAGGATGTTGCCAGGACTTGAGGACCAGAGTTATAGGGAAGGTTGAATCAGTTTGGACTTTATTCCCTGGAGAATAGGAGAATTGACAGAGGTATACAAAATTACAAGGGGTATAGATAGGGTAAATGCAAGTAGGCTTTTTTTCACTGAGATTGGGTGAGTCTATTACTGGAGATCATGGGTTAAGGGTGAAAGATGAAATGTTTGGGTAAGGAGATCATAAGAGGGAATTTCTTCACAGAGGGAGGTGAGAATGTGGATCGAGCTGTCAGCTGAAGTGGTGGAAATGGGTTGGATTTCAACTTTAAAAGAAACTTAGATAGGTACATTGTTGGGAGGGTTATGGATGGCTATGGTCTGGATGCAGATCAATGGAACTGGGCAGATCAGTAGTTTGGCATGGACCAGATGAGCTACAGGGCCTGTTTCTGTGCTATGGTGTTCCATAAGTCTTTGACTCTAACTAACCAACTCTCTTTTAAAATACACTCCTACCACCTCTTCGGGGAGTGTGTTTCAGATTTATACATTGGTATAATTGGGGGTCATGGACAGTGGCTGAGGGCTGTTAAAGAAAAAGAGCAGCAGTGTTCTGTTTCATTAAATCAAGATTGGCCCACTGTTGCCAGGAGTCCACAGCGAAATCACTTATTTAATCAACAGCTTTCTGTCAAGTGACTAAGATGATCTGTGAACAGACATTCATCTCGGTGATTACCTGCACATAAGAATAAAGATGCTGTCACAACTGCAGATGGCATTAACAGAAGATAAGATTCCTGCACAGATTTTTAATCTGACTCTCATTATTTTTCCTTTCTTTTCTATTCCACCCCAATTATTTTTTTTTGTTACTGCAGTGGAATTACGGTAAAATGACAATTGTAAGGACTTGCACACTTCAGAAATGAACACTGTGCTTGAAGGACTCAAGGTTGTGTGCTAATATTCAGCTGACACTCCCTGCTCGAAAATGATTTCATAGCTGTTCATTCAAGTGTGCATGAGTTTGTTCAGTAAATGCTCTAGATAGTAAGCCACTGGGGGTTAATATGTTGCTTCTGTTCTGTCTGGTTTTTAAAGTGGAAGTTTACCTGTGGCCCCTTTGGAGACTCTGGGTCAGAACTGGATGGCTAAATGAAGCATGTGTGGCATATGAATAAAACCTTGATCTTGACCAAATTATTGAAAAGATCCTGAAACTGATTTTGGATTCCATTACTTTCAGACCAAAATGATGCACATCTCAAATGGTTGATGACCCTTTTGATTTTGTGGAAATTGCATAGAGGGTAGGTGAATGCATAAATAGTCAACAGAGATTGTACTTTTTGAGGGCGGGGGGGGGAAAATGAAGTTTCAAAGTACTGTTGCTGTTTTGTTTTACAATGAAAGTGCCTTTCTAAGAGCAGGATGCGCATTCCTCTGCATTTCTTGCTCTGTCCCTTTAGCTGGTGCCATCAAGTCAGGATAACAAATGTCCTCGTCGCAGCAGAAAACCATCTTTCTTGTCACCAATAATCAATGCTTGTTGTAAAATCTCATTTCACTTTGACTTTCCAGTTGTACGAAGTCTGAAAATCCACCATTTATAAATGGTATGGATGTTGGGATCATTATCCACATGTCCAGGTTTCTGAATGATGCCACAATAGGCCATTTTATAAG
This sequence comes from Mobula hypostoma, assembly GCF_963921235.1. NCBI lineage: Eukaryota > Metazoa > Chordata > Chondrichthyes > Myliobatiformes > Myliobatidae > Mobula > Mobula hypostoma. The sequence goes on along the minus strand of NC_086102.1, from coordinate 67,191,634 downwards.
CAGTAAATGAAAATGGGAGGGGGGCACTTTTGGTGCTGGTCATCTGATATAAAAACATAAGATGCAAGTCCAGAATCACTTGCTCTCCTGCTTTCTAACTACTGTATTTCCAAAATCAACTCTCTTGACATTACAGGCTACTCAGACTAACACATACGTAATTCAGTTAGATTGGGCTATCGCAATTAACACAGGGACTTGCCTGAAATAACAGCTGATCCTTTTCCCTTTTGAACTGATCCAGTCTTGTCAATTTTCTGGACAATCAGCTTCATTCTGTTACATTCATCAGTTATCTGGTGCATCTCTTACACAGACTACTTCAGATTTTTCTGCGACATTTTACTCTGTGCCTCCAGCTTTTCATCACCTTTAGACACATTCTGAATTTCACCTAAGTAATGTGCAGGCTCCACATTCTTCTTGGAGAGTTAAGTTCTGCTAAATGTTTCCAGCACTTTCTACTTCTGCTTCATATGCAGTTCTTTTGCTTTTTCAGTTTGATTGAATTAATTGTGTAAATGTATGCAATTCATTGCATTCTTAGATATCAAGAAAATCAAGAAACTATTTCTTTTTTGATGAATTTTGTGAAGTCAAAGTTATATTTGGTTGAGATTTTCTTAACCACTGAAGAACGGTTAGAATATATTTGATGCTAAAGTGGCTGTTACTGTTAAGTTCAATAAAAATAAAACAATTCATATTGGAGTCTCTGAGCCCTGTTTCACCTTGTTCAGAGGCCCTCAATGCATCATACAATAAGAATGAAAAATAGTTCTAAGTACAAGTAAATACCTACTCAATCTGCATGGAATGAGACCTGTTGCTTTGTTAGCTCCTGAGGTTTCCATGTATATTAACCATGCAAAGCTGATCATCTTCTCCAGCTCAGCATTAATCACAAGTAATTACACACTTTTATTTTCTGGTTTGCAACTTTGAAAGTAGTGAGAATGAAGTGCAAGTGACGAAGGGTCTTGGATCAAAACGCCAACTGTACTTTTCTCTATAAATGCTACCAGGCCTGCTGAGTTTCTCCAGCATTTTGTTGTGTGTTGCAAGTTTTTAAACTTGGTTTATAATTCATTTTTCAGACGATAATACAATAGTAATCTGCTGTTATGACAGGAAGTTTGCCTTAACCCAAGTTTCATTATCACACATTGAGCTTTTTCCTCCAAAGAACTGGTCGTTATGGTCACCATATGGATGCAGTTTGTACATGTGTTCCCCTGTGACTTCAAGCTAGATGCAGAAAGAAAATAAAAATTTCCATTCTAGGAATAAATGTAATTAATAATTAATGACAAGTTAATGGGAGGTTAGCCTTTCTCTCGAGAAATCTGAAATACAAAGGAACGAGGGTTAAGTTACAGCTGCCATGGAGATCTGGAGTAATGCCTTTGGTTCTGGATACTGTACCTCCCAAAGGATGCAGTGGCTTTGCAAAAAGGTCACTGCAGATGAAGAAAAAAGATCTAAGTATTGGAACTAGAATTGGGTTATTATTATCACATGTACTGAGGTACTTGGGTGTTGAGATAAGTGTGTCTGATTTTACTATTGGGGTTAGTAGCATCAGGAGGTAGTTCTTTACACATAGCATAGCAACAATTTGGGTTTCTTCCTCCAAAAATAATTCTGAATGAGTTGTTACAAAATAGGCACTGATAGAATTTTGATTAAAGATTTATTAAAAAATGTATTGAAGATGATGGGATCAAGGCAGGTGGATTGATTTAGTCTTCAGATTATCACGAATTAGATATTCAATAGAATGGCATCAGTGGGCTGAATAAAATCAGAATCAGGTTCATTATCACCGGCAAGTGTTGTGAAATTTGTTAACTTAGCAGCAGCAGTACAATGCAATACATGATAATATCGAAAGAAAAAGAAAATAAAAAAGTAAATCAATTATAAGTAAATATACATATAAAAATTTTAACTAGTGTAAAAACAGAAATAATACATATTTTTTAAATGTGTTCATGGGTTCAATGTCCATTTAGGAATTGGATGGCGGAGGGGAAGAAGCTGTTCCTGAATTGCTGAGATGTGTGCCTTCAGGTTGCTGTACCTCCCTCCTGACGGTAACAATGAGAAGAAGGACATGTCCTGAGTGATGGGGATCCTTAATAATGGACTTTGACTTTCCAAGGCACTGCTCCTTGAAGATGTCTTGAACACCACAGAGGATAGCACCCAACATCAAACTGACTAATTTTACATCTTTCGGTAGCTTCTTTCAGTCTTGTGCAGTAGCCCCCCCCCCCCCACCCCTCCACATACCAGGTTTGATTTTTGAAACTTTTTCAAACATTTTTGGACAATTAATTACACCATCTTGGTCAATAGCACTATTTGGAGTGCCTTCTCAGAACGTTAACCTCAGCAAATTTCAAACCAATCTCATCGCTTTCTGTTCACTTCTTTCCAGAAGGCTCATCTTGTGCAAATGGAAAGACTCTTCCCCTCCAACATATGGATACTGGATCAAAGATATCATGTACTTTATAAAATTTGAGAAGATCCGCTATTCGGTCAGGGGGCAATCTGCAAGATTTAACACCATTTGGCAATCTTTTTTAAGTTTTGTCAAAAATATGGATGCTGAAAAAATTATTTGGATGTGTAAGATGCTCTATCTTTATATGTACACTAGGCCTTTGTATCTATTTTTGACTGGTCAGGCTGATTCTAGTTGTTCCTGTTCATTGAGGGGTGGGGGGGTTCTTTTTGTAACTGGTATAAAATGGTTGTATTATAATATATGTTCTACTATTTTTCTTTGTTAATAAAAATACTTTGAAATAAATAAACACTGAGCGATAGTCAACAAACAGCATCCTGACATAGGTATGTGTATTGTCTAGGTGATCTAAGGCCACGTGAAGAGCTATTGAGATTGTGTCTGCCGTAGACCAGTTGTGGTGATAGGCAAATTGCAGTGGGTCCAGGTCCTTGCTGAGGCAGGAGTTCATTCGAGGCAGGAGTTCATTCTAGCCAGGACTGACCTCTCAAAGCACTTAGATGTTAGTGTTACTGGGCAATAGTCATTAAGGCAGCTCACACTACTCTTCTTAGGCACTGGTGTAAATGATGCCTTTTTGATGGAAGTGGGAACTTCCGACTGTAGCAGTGGGAGGTTGAAACTGTTTTTGAATACTCCTGCCAGTTGGATGGTACAGGTTTTCAAAGCCTTACCGGGTACTCCATTGGGGCCTGCCTCCTTGCGAAGGTTCACCCTCTTGAATGATAGCCTGACAATGGCCTCTGAGATCACAGGGTCACCGGGTGCAATAGGGATCTTCACAGTTGTAGTTATATTCTCCCTTTCAAAGTGGGCATAGAAGGCATTGATCTCATCTGGTAGTGAAGCATTGCTGCCATTCGTGCTATTGGGTTTTACTTTGTAGCAAGTAACATCCTGCAAACGCGCCACAGTTGACGTGCAGCCGATGTCACCTCCGACCTCACAGAAATTTTTCTTTTTTCTTGAAATAGCCCTCTGCAAGTCATACCTGTTTTTCTTGTCCAAAACTGGGTCACCAGACTTAAATGTCACCTATCTAGCCCTCAGCAGACGATGAACCTCCTGGTTCTTCCATGGCTTTTTGTTTGGGAAAGTACAGCAAGTTTTCATAGGCACACACTCACCCACACAGGTTATAATAAGGTCGGTAACAGCTGCGGCATGCTCATCCCGATTCAGAGATGAATCCCTGAATATAGTCCAGTCTGCTAACATACAAAGCAGTCCTGAATGTTCTCCTGTGCTTCCTTTGTCCATACCTTCTTGGCCCTACTACTAGGGTTACAGTCTTCAGTCTCTGCTTATACTCTAGAAGAAGCACAGCCAGGTGCTCAGACTTGCTGAAGTGAGGGTGTGGATAAGCATAGTAGGCATTCTTGATGGTGGTGTAACAGCGGCCCAGGGTGCTTCCTCCGGTACTACCAGTGATTTGTTGATGGTAATTATCTAGTAATTTTTTTTTTCAAGCTGGCCTGGTTAAAATTCCCCAAAACAATGTTAAAGGCGTCAGTGCGTGCTGTTTGGTGCATGTCAATCCAATTGCTTAGATCATCTAAAGCCTGTTTGTCACTGGCCTGGGGTGGAACATACACCACCACCAGAATGATGGCAGAAATCACCCATGACTGCATTTAATTGTGAGATATTCCAGGTCTGGTGAGCAGAATTAGGACAACACTGATACATTTGTGCAAGGAGGAGTTGATCATGAGGCATACACCTCCACCTCTGCTTTTGAGAGACTCGACAGTCCTAACCTGACAATGTACAGTGAACCCATCAATTTGAATCGCTGCATTCGGTACGGAAGGGGTTAACCAGTATTCTGGAAACAAAGGATGAAAGCGAATCTAATGGCCCTTTGATATAGCTCTGAGATATTCAGTTATATTTACTAGAGACTGTATGTTTGCCAGTCAACATTGTGAGTCGAAAACCCTTTTTTCTTAAATGCCCCTGTATCCTTGATCAGCAGCCACGTTTCCTATGAGGAGTCCGGCAAGAAGTACGGCCACAAACGGCATTGTTTCTGTTGGTTTTAAGCAGCGATAGTTTATGCAATGGCATTAAGACATCTTTGTTAAACTGTACAGACCTTGGAAGCAGTTGTGATTCTCAGCTATATCAAGCTGAAACGGGAATGTTTATTCGTATCTATTGAGCTGTGCTGCACGAGATCGCCTTCAAGGCACCCTGGAAGTAATTATAGACTAGTTCTGTTTCATTAGTGCTTGTCGGATTACGTCTGATTGCCTGCACTTCTTGCCCTTGTCTTTACAGGGGATCCTGCTGTTGGCCAGTGTTTGCAGTAACCACGTGGCTTTTTGTAAAGCAAGACTGATTTCATCTGTGTTTCCTCTCGTACATGCAGTCAGTACAAGGATGACAGGAGGCTAGCTGGGTGATCTACTAGATGGCTGTTCCCAATGAACTTCAATACTACCTGCTCAAGTCACTTTTTTAGCTTTTAGCACCAACATGCTTGATACAAATCCAGAGCTGCTGTTGGCAGAAACAAGAAGCTGGTGGAGACAGTTAAAAAAAGACAGTTATTGATCTGGTAATGATTTTCCATACCAGTCCAGATAGGATAGACACAGGGCCTGTGGATATCTCTTCAGTTAGTCACGAGAGAAATTCTTGCTTTTTTTAAATGCCTTTAATGGACCCCAGCACGAATGGCCAGTCCCAGGCTTATTTATAAATGGATGGAGCGGTGAAAAAAGCTTGACTGTTTCAGCAATTGAAATAAAATCAATAGCCCCGGTGGAAGAAGCTCATAACTGAATTGTACATTAGGTATTTCTCCCTGTTCTTATTTATAATTAATGGGTAGTATCCAGTTACCTTGGCATTTCTAGAATTACAGCATTATGCGTGCAATATTAATATCAGTAAATAGATTTCAACTATTTGACCACATTCAGGTAGAAGGTAACCCCACATTTTTATATTAATCTTTCTTTCATGGATTTTCTGTAGGATTAAGTATAATGCATCCTCTGGATATTTTTGAACAGATGATTTTCTGCTGTTTAAGTTTTATTTTGGTCTTATTGGGTATAGTACTGTTTTGTGTACTTTATGCAGCCCTGGGTAGGCCTGTAGTCTAGTGTAGTTTTTGTGTTGTGTTACATAGTTCAGTGTAGTTTTGTATTGTTTCATGTAGCACCATGGTCCTGAAAAACATTGTCTCGTTTTTACTGTATACTATACCAGCAGTTATGGTTGAAACGACAATAAAAAGTGACTTGACTAAAGGTTAGGCACATCTTTATCTAGCATCTTCCATAATCTGAGGCTAGTCATTAAGCTATTTTTAAATGCAATGCAGAAAATATGGTTACCACTCTGGGCACAGCAAACTCCAAGTAACTGTATATAATAATGTCATAATAAGGTGAAAAATAAAATATAGGTGTAGACATGGTGTAAGCAGCAACAGTAGAAGCATTTCAACTGCTATCTTTAAACAATTTGGAAATAGTTGTCATGATTTAAACTTATTGAACTCTATTGAAATTGGCAATAGAAAGGAGATACAGTTCCTCATTTATGCTTTGTTCAGGCAATACTGGAAATGTGGGGTGTTGAGAGGAGAGAGAGTGGGGTGAAGAATTTGTGTCAGCAAGTTAAACTGTCAAAGTAGCAGCTGGTATTTGATGATGAATAACAATGTAGGAAAAACAAGCAAACAAAAAGATCTGCTTGGACAATTCAATTTGGATATTGGGAAGGATAGAAAGGGGCTGCATGTTTAGTGGCTTGAGAATGAGTTGCACTGACCACTTGAATCGTGTTCATGTTGCCTTCACACGAATACTTGACCCTTAAAGGACACTGCTTCCAAGTTTACGAAGTTATTAGCTGCTCCATATGTTATGCATGGAAACAAGCTCAGGCACTTTTGCGTGGTGACATCAAACAAATAACAACTACTGTGTATTCTGTAGTGTAGAACTATGTAAAAGGAAAGAACCCCCAAAAAAATTGCCTTTCATTATATGCAAAGATGGTTCTAAGTCAATTTTCCATGGGTCTCCTGATTGGAACTGCAAATCGGTTTAACAAAAAGCAGAGGAGTTTTTTTTTAAAATAGACTTTGAAATTAGGGTGTGTCAATCTTAACATGTATATCTTTAATGCATCAATTTTTTGTATTCCTTTTTACTTTCATATCACAAACTGCACTGAGAATAATGATTTATTTGGTAATGTTTGTTGAGTGAGTCACATAATATCGGCAAGCAGAATAGAAGTATACCCTTCTCTTTGAATAGTTGTTTATATGGGTTGATTCAACATTTAATGACGGGCCTCTTCTCCAGCAGTGCCACACTCCTTGTGTTTTGCTCTACTGTGTTGGCCTAGAATATGTGCTCATGACTCCGAATTGAATTTAAGTCTTTCTAACTGAGCTCTCTGACAGAATCCGCCACTTATGGAAGTCTTGAGTTTGTTTGTAGATTGTTATTCAGTGCAACGTAATTCCAAGAATGAGATTGTGTTCTGCTTCAAGAGGAGCTGTTCGTTTTGTACAAACATCACTTCCTGTCTGTAAGCTGTTTTTTTTTACATAATTTCCGTGCAATATACTTCGAAGGAACTAAGTTTATCGTTCATCGCTATTAAGCTATCATTGCGCCATGAAATCACTCTAGTCCACAGTATGTTACAGAATGTTGCATGAGTGTTTTACCTAGTTTAACGCAGATCATGAGAATAATCAATATTGGTATATCTAGATGGATAACAATTTTGTATTAAATTTAATACGTGTTTTACTTAACTTTCTGCAGCTTCACAAAATTTTCTCATTGAAAACTCTGAAGAAGGCTTCCAACTAGGGTAATTTTTGAGAAGGTGTTTAACTTTCTGCCTAGCTTTGTACAAAATGAACTGCAAGGGGAGTAGTGATTGGATAAAACTAAATGCACCTCAAAAAGTGCTGGGCAAGTTATCTGTTGTACAAGTTGAAATAATAATCCCAATCAACATCATTGCCAAATAACAAGCTATTTATTTCAGTGCTGCCTTTTGGAGTTTTGCTTGGTCGTTCTGTTCTCACAGTCAGATATTGAATTGGTGGTTTATGAATAAAGTGAGGTATTTGATAACTTGGATATGTGCTGCTCATTCACCAATTTTGGAATTTTTCTTGATATTTTGTTCCATTTTGATTATTATGTCCCTGTGTATTTTTTTCATTTATTACTGTTAACAAATACAAAGTTTGAGACAAGTAACTCTGTGATCCATAGTTGTACAAATATAATAAGGCATTATAGTGTGATGGACCAAGCGTGCATTGGACTGATAGTTTTGGTAGGTCATCGCTGTTAGTTGCAGGAGATTTATGCCTTTTAGTTTACTGTGTTTAATGAACTTCTTTTTCAAAGTTTGATTTGTTATTTACAGGAGTGTGGGGCGAGAGGTAGGGTGGAGTCAAGAGTCATAGAATGAAGCAAAATTACATTCAAGCAATTCATTCTAATATTTCTTAAATGGATTTGCTCATGTTCTTAAACAGAAAAATTTCCTAAGGTGCTGTAATCATGCTCTATTACAAGTCATAATAATTGTTGGAATTTTGAATTAGGATTAATTTGCTGTCTTTCTGTTTGAATAGTAATTGGTTAATTACTATGTATTCTCAGTATCTTCAAATTGGGGCATGGAACTTCAAGGAGTAGGGTGAAGTATACATAGGACCAACAAAAGAAAAAATCTATTCCTGCTGTGGAAATTTTATAGATGGTTATTATAAAAATCTGAAGATTGTAAGAGGATCAAATGACATTTTAAAATTGTAGTTGTATACTATATTTCTGTGAACTTTCTTTCCTGGTATAGAGTCTTGCTTAATGTAACACAGATCATATATTGGGTTGCAGAAAATTTGCACCCAAATTTATGATACTCACAATTTTCCAGCAATTGGACTTAATCACTGTAATGGAATGGAATGAGCACCCATCTTTAATCAATGTCCACACCTGCATGATGTTCATATGGGCAATTGGATACTAATAAGAAGCGAGAAGCTAGTATTTGATTAACTTTTCAATTTCTAACTCAGAAGCAGCAGGCTTTGCCAACAATAATTGGGTAATTTTGCAGGCAAGAAGTGATTGGTTTCTCCTCAGGCTGCCAGGCATATTTGACACGGTATCATGCTGGTTGGAGCATTCACCCACATAATCTTTGTTCAAAGCTAATCCTGCAGAAATCATGTAAAACCTTGTTTATTCGCCTCTCAGAAAAGAGGTAATGGGAACTGCTTCCCCCCCCCCCCGCTTCAGTGTTGAAGTGGTTGTAGACAAGTCTTATTTTAAATTTCCACCTGCCATTGAAGTGTTAGTTTCATTTTGTTCTGTGGTGTTACTCTGTATTGACATGTGGAATTAAAGCACAGAATAAAAAAAAACTTCTGAGGAATTTCAAATACACTCTACAACAGGGGGGAACAAATGGTCACTATTGAATAAATTAACTCTGCCTCAAATTGTCCACAGTATCCCTGATCAGTTTTGAGCTTATGGGAACCCTTGTGTTTACATCAGTTCCTGTATTTGATTTTGTTCAGTATGTTCTGGTCTCTGGGGGTTACTTTCCAGCTCAGAATTCGTTCCAGTCTTGCTCCCTGTACCAGTGTGCTGGCAGTACTGGCTAACGTAACGGAGCCAATCCAGGATGACACAAAGGAATGCAGTATTTTTCATGCAAAATCTCCAGTTGGTTTAGTGCTAGAGTGAGTTCCAATAGTGGAGGTGGTGCAGTTGGCAATGATCAAAATCACTGGCGTATGTCATGAAGTATATTGTTTTGCAGCAGCATTTTGGAATACATAATAAAAAACTATAAATTACAGTAAGAAATATATATATAAAAAAACAAGAAAAATAGTGAGGTAGTGCACATGGGTCCATTGTCCATTCAGGAGTCTGATGGAGGTGGGAAAGAAACTGTGACCAAAATGTTGAGTGAGTGGCTTCTCCTTGATGTTAGCAATGAGAAGAGAATATGTTCTGGGTGACAGGGGTCCTTAATGACAGATCCGTACTTTTTGAGGTATTACCTTTGAAGATGCCCTCAGTGATTGTAGCCATGATGGAGCTGAGTTTGCAACTTTCTGCATCCTTTTTCTGACCCTGTGACTTGGCCCTTCTGTACCAAACAGTGATGCAAAGGTGCAGTGGGAACTGTCTGTTATTTGCTTAGGGATTTATTTCTGCTGAAGTGTGTGGAGTTCTATTCTGCCTGTCTACACCCCCGTTACAGATACCCCTCCCAGCACCACCTCCATGCTAGTGACTGGGTTCCACTGAAGCTGCACTCCCACTACTTCTGTTGGAGATCTAAGAAAGGAAAACCTGCTGTCTTTGGAGTGAAGACTTCACCTCTGTACTTTGTAGAGTCCGTCCAGTCGTAATCAGTCTCATCCATTATGCTGTTTTGAAATTATATTTACTGTATATGCTAATGCAAGTTTAAAATATTGCATGTGAGGCTCACTGTGAAGGGGTTCACCAGACCCTGATTTTATTAAGATTGAATGTTTGGAAGCAGCTGGCAGGCAAACCAATAGACGCTTAGTGGACTAGCTAAGGTACGGTGTGAGTACTGTAGGATGGAAGCAAAAACTGGTTTGTAAAGGATGATTTCAAGCTTATAAAATAAAATATATAACAAATTCCCATTCCTGTTCCAACTTGTTGGTCCATGGCCACCTCTTGTGCCGTGATGAGGCCTTTGTCTGGGTGGAGGAGCAACACCTCATATTCCATCTGAGTAGCCACAAACCTAATGGTATGAAATCAATTCCTCCTTCCCTTCTCTCTTTCTCCTATTCCCCACTCTGGCTTTTGACCTCTTCTCACCTGCTTATCTCCTCCCCCTGGTGCTCCTCCTTCCTGCTTTCCCTCATAATCCACTCTCCTCTTCTATCAGATTCCTTCCTCTCCTGCCCTTTACCTTTCCCACCCTCCTGGCTTCACCTATAATGTCATCTTCTAGCTGTCCTCCTTCTCCTCCCTCCCCCCCGCCATCTTTTTATTCTGCGTTTTCCCCTTTCTTTCCAGTCCTGAAGAAGGCTCTTGGTCCGAAACATTGACTGTTTGTTCATTCCCACGGATGCTGCCTGACCTGCTGGGTTCCTCCAGCATTTTGTGTATATTGCTTTGGATTTCCAGCAACTGCAGAATTACTTGTCTGTAAAATATATTGAGCTGCTTTTTGAGAAAATGACAAGAAAGAATATTTTCTGTCATGCTAAAGGATACTAATGCCACTTCCAATCCAGTTTTAACAGAGACGTACGACGATTGGTGCTGGGGGCAGGATATGGGACAAGTGACCGACACTCTTCTGTGAACAATCATATGAACTTTTGGCAATTACAATGTTTTGTCATAATTAATTTAACATACCTACTCTAATACTGGTCTTTATTCAGTGGAAATTTTTTACCTTAATTTTGTTTTGTGGATTTTTATCACTGGTAGCAAGACCAGCATTTATCACTCCTCCTTAAATCCCCCAGAGAATGAGGTGGCTTACTACCCCTTGGAGCCATTGTTATCCCTCTGCAGCAGATGATGGAGGGAAAGTTGCAGGATTTAGATGCACTGACATTGAATATTTCCAAATCAGAATGGTATGTGACCTACAAGTGGTGATGTTCCTCTGCACAAGCTGCCCATGTGCTCAGTGGTAGGCAGGTAGGCACTACCTGTAGTAAAGTATTGTTGTCAAGAAACCATAGTCCATTTTGTGGATGGTGCACACTGTAGCCCCCACCCCCGGCAAATGTACTGGTAGGGTAGGAAAGTTGAATGGCTGGGATGCCAATCAAGCAGTAGGATTTATGCTGGATTGAGTCAAACTTCCTGACTGTTGTTGGAGAGTTCTTCAGAGTTTACACAAATTTATATTTGTTGATTAGGCTTTTTAGGCTTAATTTTGAAGCATTGTAATACTTCATCTGCAAAAAGTTCCATTTTGATATAGACAAAATTAACCTTTGTCTTTAGAGACTGTGAAACTTGTTCAACCTAATCCTGTAGTTGATTCACAATCCTATAATTCACTTCTTGACCTTTATAGTGCCTGTATCTCTTTTTTTCAGTCTGTGGCTTGAGCTGAGCACAGATTCAAAATGTTCCAAGAGCTGCATTTTGTAAAATTGCAGTAGGACCTCTAGAGACCTGTATATTCCTGTTCCATCTTCGGATCCCAGCATTCTATTAGATTTTTAAATTGCCTGGCTGCATTGTCCAGACAGTAAAACAGATGGGCCTGCTATTACACAGAAATCATTTTCATATCTTTTGTTTTACAGACATACTTTTAACAAGTTCATATTACTTCATATCTTCAGTATCATAAGTTGTATCTCCCACACAGGGTGATTTGTTATGTATAAAGCTGCTAGGTTTGTGCTAGATGTGGAATGCAGATTAAAAGTGATTGATGAGAAAACTTCGTTCAGGGTGGTAGGACAGCAGAGTTGGCTACCTAAAGGATTTCTAATTGAATCGTTTGCTATTTCAAATTATTGTAGATGATGCCAAACTAGGAAGGGTAGAATAAGCAGGGTGAAATATGCAAGTGGACCAGAGCCATGGCAATGAAATCTAATATGGTCAAACATAATCAGAAGGGCAATTGGATCAATCTGAAGTGACTGTGTATTGTTTTGACAGAATCCAAGGGTCAGTAGCTGTGTTACTCAGGGTAGTTTACAATGAATTTCTGTAGTGTTCCAGTCAGACCACATGTTGGGTATTCTGCACAGTTTTCTTAAGGCTGATTTATACTTCTGCGTCAAATGGATACCGTAACCTACGCAAGTGGCCTACGCACGTTGTGAGCATTTATACTCGTGCGTTGGTGTGTCTGTGTCGCTCTGCAATTCGGGCACGTCTTGTCAATGATTGAGGCACAGGTAAGACATTTGGTTGTACTGATGACATGCAATACCCAAGTGATTTACAGGTTCCTATACTTGGGTGTGGAGCCGTCTGCATCCATCCTTTCTCAAATATTGACAAGGCAGGGAGACATTACCAAGTCTTTCCATATCAATCATCTAGGATGCTGAATGCATTTAAAAAAAGAAAATAATTATGGAGCTGGCTTAATGCTGATTGTAAACTTAGTCATCTCCATCATGATCACTGGACTCCATAGAATCCAGGACATCTCCATGGAGTGAAGGTGGCATTCATCATTAAGGACCTCCATCACCCAGGACATGCCCTATTCTCAATGCTACCATCAGGGAGGAGGTACAGGAGCCAGAAGGCATACACTCAATGATTCAGGAACAGCTTCTTTCCCTCTGCTATCCGATTTCTGAATGGGCATTGAATCCATGAACACTACCTCACTACTTCTTAAAATTTTCATTTTGCGCTACTTATGTAATTTAACTATTTTTAAATATATATTTTTTTTAATTCATGGCTTTTTTATCCTATTGTTTTGTATAGGGTTGTATTGCTGATGCAAAGACAACAAATTTCATGACATATACTGGTGATATTAAACCTGTTTCTGATTTAGTCATCTTTCAAATAGAATCAAAGTGGGCATTCTCATTGTTACTGGTCTATGTGCCAGATCATCAACCAACTTTGTGATACATCTGATAGCAAACAGGATGACAGAGTTAAATCAATCAAATTAAAATGTACAAGTAGAGTACTAGTGAAGTAAATGTCACATTTTGAACATGGGTGCAAATGTTCTTTACACCAAAGATTAATTTACAGAGTGGACTTCCAGTAGGAGTAGACATACAGCTCCATCAATACTGATAAGCTGGAATGGATCAAGTAGTTTTTCTTGTCCATAACCTAAAAAGATCCTGTTTCAAAGGGAACAGAATTAGGTGGTTAACATCTTTCACATTTGAACAGAGCGTAACCTACAAAAATGATTAAAATGACTGCCATTTGGAGACCAGAAGTTAGAGTGAAGATTTTCAATTTTAAATGAGACCAAAACTTAAGAATAATCATCAATTTGATCTTGGAGATAGGTTGTGTAGTAGACAGAGTTTCAGAATTTTGGGGTCCTCCTATTTTGGAGATTTGACCAATTGCATAGATGTATTCTGTTTTATTTATAACAGTAACTTCATCCAGATTTTAAATTGCTTGGCAAGTTTAGTGTCCTCAAAGACCAGCAGCATTGATGTGAGGAGCACGCTGCTGATGACAGCACTGGCCTGGACCCGGTTTTGGAGTGAGGTGAACTGACAGCATGCAAAATGTAACAATAAAAGTGAAAAAAAGATAATCTAGGGATCAGAAAGCACTGTTTCCGGGAAGAAGTTTAAAGGGGCTAATTCTTCACACCGAAAGTATTTGGTATCTGTACTGAACTGTCAGAGAAGTTGGTGGAGGCAGGAACAGTCACAACACTTAATGTGGATGTCTGGACAGATGCTGGAATATTCAAGACCAAGAATTAATGCAGTTGAGTGGGATTTGTTTATGTACACATGATGGTTGGCATGACTTGATGGGCCAAATGGCCTTTTTCTCGGCTTTGCAACCCTGTTACTCTAAAGTCAGTCAGGATCTTTACCACTATTTTGGTTTCAATGAATTAAATCTCAGCTTGTAACATACTGAAGCTACCGATCAGAGCTAGCAACAGGATGAATTTCTACTGTAAATTGCCTAATGCCATTATAAGTTCACCAAAAACTCAGCAATATCTGCTCTGATATTGAAGTAGATAAATCTTCCTCTGATTTCCTAATATTATTCCTCCACTCCATTACTTCATGAACAATGAGCCGGCATGACTGTTCATTTTGTACTCTAGCTAAAGTGACAATACTCATATACAGTATATGTAAAGCCCAAATATATGAGGCTGTAATCCAGAACTTCACTAAGATCTTGGAACTGTTGAAATGAAAATGTTGTTATCGTCAAAGTTCGAATAAGTGGTGAATTAACTCTTGCTACAATTGTAATTTGCAACTATTTCGATCATTCATCTCTCAAACATTATCTATTTTTCTAGTTTACCTGGTAAGCAGCAAGGCCTCTCTAGCTTGTCCAATGGGTCACTACTGATTACAAGATTGAAGACGGACAAAAAGTCAAAGGAAAAAGTAACTTCAAAAGGAACATGAGGGACCAGAGAATGACATTTGACAGTGAGCCACAAGCTCTTTTAAGGCATTCTTATTTAGATAGAGTACCATCAACTGCAGATATGATGAATGCACTTGTGAAAAATTACATGACCTCTGTAGAGCTGATGGCACAGGACCTTTATCAGATACAATTGCTCTTTCTGCCACTTTAGCTGTGGAAGGCTGGTTGTTCTTCAGTAGGTGATGGAATACTGGGTCTGTGACAGACCAGATAAATTTGTTATCTTCTGTTTGAATGTGTGTATCGAACGAGAAGGGAAGAAAGATTAGAGTTCAGGCAGAGAAAAGCAAACTCTATAAGAGATATACTGACACACAAAAAAGTCTGTATTTCAAGTCAATGGCATTTTTGTTCTGTGCCATAGATACTGAAGTGAGCAACTTCATGCGGCGAACATCAGCCGTGCTGCTCTGCGAGAGCTGCCCGGTTTTTAATGGAAGCAGTGGCAAGTTTGGTATATCGTTTCCTCCCTTCAGTGTGGCTCTGCGCCAGCGGTGGGTAACGAGGACGGTTGGGAGGACGGAGTGCTCTCATCTGTGCTAACCCCTGCTCAGGTGGAATTACTCTTGGGACTCGAGGCCCGAGGTTTCTCTCTGGAGCCGGTCCCATTCACCATGATACCCAACGTGTCATTTCGCGATGTGCCAAGCGGTCTGGGGAAAACCCAGTGAAAGCTTCTTTCTGCAGGAGTCCTTCCCCTGTATGTTGGGGAATTGAGTGGAAAGTGTTGCCTAGAGCAGTGCCATGCAGCAGATTTTTAGTCGGCTCACTAACTTCACTGACTCACCAGCCACCCGTCTGTGGCCGGGAGGAGTCAGTTCTGATGTGTCCATGGGATGTGAGAGGTTGCAGCTCTATTTGAATATATGAAGGGGCTGCTCCTCAAGTTTTGGTTTCACTTTAGTCCCACACATCAGTTCCGTGGTTGTCCGATAGAGAGAGGAGAAGGCCGGCTGGGGTATCTCCTGGTTGGTTTGCTCCTGAGCTTGGCCTGGCTGGCCATTCATGAGTTCGGGGTGGGGGGGGGCCGTCAAGGGTTCGACGGAGCCGACTGCCAGCCCCTCTTCCAGGGTTACGTCAGTGCCCGGGTGTCCTTTGGAGAAGGAGCAGTGGTATCCTTGGGCACAACTGGGAATTTCTGAGACAGTGACCTCCTCAGGAGCTGGAATATATTCCGATAGTAATAATCGTATTTTAACTAAAAATTGTAAATAGTTCATGAAGCCCTGATTATTGTAGTGTCGTGTTGTAATAATCATTGAATAAACTTCTGGTAAAAATGTGGGCAGCTTCAAATTCAGACCAATTAAGTATTGTATGTAACAGTGTATAAGTCTTCAGGCTCTACATCCAAAAATATGCATTCCTAGCCAACATCAGAGATGTCCTCCTTCTTAAAACAACCTGGTTTCCCTTCCTCCACCGTTGATGCTGTCCTCACCTGTATCCCCCCCATTTCCCAAAAATCCACTCTCACCCTATCTTCCCACCATCTTAACAATGATAGAGTTCCTATTTTCGTTGCCTATCACTCCATGAGCCTCCACATCTAACACATCATTCGCTGTAACTTCTGCATCTCCAAAGGGTTCCTACCATCAAACATATCTTTACCTCTCCCCTCTCTGCACTTGCTGCAGGGATGGCTCCCTCAATGATTCCCTTGTCCGTTTGACCCTCGTGACACTTATCCTTGGAAGCAGCCAAATTGCTTCACTTGCCCATTCACCTCCTCCATTCAGGGCCCCAAACAGTCCTTCCAGGTGAGGCAGCACTTCACCTGTAAATATACTGGGTTTACCTACTGTGAGCAGCCTCCTCTACTTTGGTGAGACCCATCATTAGTTGTTGAGCACCTCTGCTCAATCCACCAAAAGTGGAACTTCCCGGTGGCCAGATATTTTAATTCCAATTCCCGTTCTCGTTCCAACATGTCAGTCCATGACTTCCTCTTGTGCCAAAATGAGGCCACCCTCAAGGTGGAGGAGCAGCACCTTGTATTCTGCCTAGGGTAGCCTCCAACCTGATGGCATGAATATCGATTTCTCCTTCCGGTTTAAAAAAAAAATTTCCTTCCCCCTCCCCTCTTTTTATATTCCCCATTCTGGCCTCTTACCTCTTTGCACCTGCCTACCACCTCCCCCCAGGTCCTCTCCTTTCCTTTCTCATATGGTCCGCTCTTCTCTCCCATCAGATTCGTTCCTCTCCAGCCCTTTACCTTTTCTACCCTTCACCTATCATCTTCTAGCTATTTTCTTTCTCCTTCCCCTACCTTTTTATTCTGGCATCTTACCCCTTTCTTTCCAGTCCTGAAAAAGTGTCTTGGTCTGAAACGTTTATTCATTTCAATTGATGTTGCCTGACCTGCTGAGTTCCTCCAGCATTTTGTATGTGTTGCGTTGGATTTCCAACATCTGCAGTATTTCTTGTGTTTATGATACACGTTCTCTTCACTTCAACCATTTCTATTCACTCCGTGCCTCCTGTCTTTTTGCTCCTCCGTCCTGCAGGCACTTTGTATATCCAAATTGAGACCTTGTTTAGTAGAACATTTTTTGGATATCACTCCTTTCAGCCCTTTTAAAACTATGATATCTGTACAAATACTAACAATATTTGCAGTTCTGATGATTTAATAAATGAAATGTAAATAATTTATGCTTATATTTAGCATATAATGACATCATTTAATGTATACAAATCTCTTTATAAGACATCCAGTTTTTTATACAACCTGTTGTCTGGGTTTTCCGGTTGTAGAACTTACTATTTCCTCTCCCTCCTGTTTATTCTTCAGTTTAAAGTATTTTTCTTCCTGTATCAATTCCAAAGCTGCTATCCTATGGTACATTGACCAACCTAGGTATGTATTGTCATCACATACACACCTGGATTCTCACTGTGGGAGCTGTGAATCACCGTGATCATGAGAGCTAAGACCTTCTCCTGTCCTCATCAAACATCTACACTCTGCAGTAATAGTAATTGGTCAGAACAGGAATGATTGTATTTCCTCCCTCTGACTGAGGTAAAATATAATGCATCCACTGCCAGTCAGCCGTCTCGTGAGACACAGACCTGTAACTTTCCATCCCTGGATGATTCAATTCCACAATAAATACAATTAGCAGCTGGGCTATCAGTGTTACTTCAATGCATTTTTATGATTTTATGTATGCTGGTTCCTGATCATTTGACTAAAGATACTCACAGGAACTGATAAGAACTCAGACCAGCTAATTTATTATACAATTAAACCCAGTGTGGCGTTTCAGATACCCTTTGCGAAGCATTTACTGGTATTTAATGTTAATCTGTCTTTCCCTTAAATGCATGACAAGCACTAGTGTCACATCTTAGAAGAAGGGTCTGGCCCTTGTTATGCTGTTTTTTTCCCCTCTCTCTCAAAAGCAGTTTGAGTTTCAAATATGTGATGCTTTGTGTTTAATTGTGTTATTTGTCTTCATTTAATATTTGGTGTTTTTTTCAAATGGAGCTTTATTCTAATTAAAAGAATTATGTCATTGTGCAATTTAACAGAGACAGTAATGCATTTTACCGACTATCTGATTTTTAGCTGACATATTACCTATTGTCTCTTTCATGTGCTGTCATTGTAGAGAATGGATAATGTGAAGATTACCTAATGGAATATGACATTTGGTTTTGGGAAGGAATGTATTCACTTCATATTTGCTCACATAAAATAAGACTGCTTAGATCCTGTTGTTATCTCTGCTTCTCTTGTCAGGACCACAAACATACAATTTCCTCTGTGGCTGCCTAAGTCCAAAAAATTGTTCTGCTGATAAAATAGGCTAAATTATATTTTGGGGGGAAAGCACAAAGTTGGCGAAGCGCAAATTTCATTTGCAACCTTCATCATGTTACTTGGTTAATCATAAAACCAAACCAATTCCAGATCTGGAACCATGAGGCATTCTTGTTGAGATTCTCTCTGATCTTGCTCTCACCCTTTTTTGGTTTAAAATGAATCCTGAGACATTGAAGAACTCAGTGAATTGTTATATGTAATTAATTTCCAAAGATCATAGCCAGTAGTGGAGATTATGTTTATTATGTCTTATATGTGTAAATGTTTTCTGTCTTTTCTTGTTCAATAACTTATTGTACTTAAGCAAGTTTGAAAATGGTTTTCTTGCTCCTGATGATTGTGGAGCTGGCCAATGATCCCAAGTTGGGAATTGTAGATTCTTCACAGAAAGGACACGACATGGCTAACTGGTAGGTGGGTGGTGTTATGTAAATTGGTACACCTCTTCCATCATTTATACAGGGTTTTTTTGTGTGGTCGAGATGCATGGACTTAAAATTATCGATACCATCCCGATTGCTGCTCCTCTATCCTTAATGCTCATTGGCTCATTGAAGATTTTGCGTTACTTAAAGGAGACTTTGAGCACATCCTTGAATCTCTTTCTTGCATTCAGGAAATAACAGACCCTGAGGAAATCTTTGGTGCTTCACTCCAAAGCTGACAATTTATGGCCGTTGATAACATGCAGTTGATACATTTTATCATGATGACTTTGAGGCTTCCCCATTGAAAACAGGGAATCAGTATACATGGCTGTAATAAAAGATTATAATTGCTAATGTGGCCTTGCAATAAAGAAAATCAGGGAGTGTGAAATAGTTTCCTGATTCATTCTTATCTCAGTTCCATAAATTCCTCTTGTCAAATTTACACCACTCCTACACAGTTTACTTTGAAAGAGTAACAGTAAACAGTTAATCTATGTCAAAATTCAGATCAGTCAAGTGTGGACATTCAGGATATTGGAGTTGTTTGTTCACCCTTTTTTAAGATGACATCTTAAACTGCTGTTCTGCTTCTTCCCCAACCTCACACCCACCCATTCATAATCCTTGCATACAAATTTTCTTTGCTGGATACACTTCCAGCTCATTATCAATGTCACTGCACAGACAGGCATCTGCGGGTTCATTGTACTTCTTGACAGCTCTTCAACCTTTCATTTCTATGCAGTATAGATTTGGTTTAATTTGCAATATTGTGAAGAGATTAAAAATGTATGCCTTTGCACACAGGGGGTGTATTAAGAGACTGGCAATAAAAAATGAACTGGTTAACTTTTTTTGCAGCCATGTTAGTAGTAACATACCAAATGTACAGCTAAACTTTCTTGGCCTTTCCCAGAGAAGCAGTTCTAAGCTAAACTCAAAAGAACATAATCTGTCGCATGTTTTGATCAACCAGCCAACGTGCATCCTTTCATTATTGCTGATTTTAGTTGAACAAAGTTGTGTTGCTTTTGAGGTTACTATCACAACTACACTTAAGTAACTTTAATGTGCATTAGATATCCCAAGGTTTTAAAATCCTCTTCAAAGGTGGAAGGTTTTTACCTTTTCATCAACTCATGGAAACTTAGACTTGTTTGATTGTGCCAATCTCATTTTGCAGGGTCCCATTAGAGCAGGGGTTCCTAACCTATTTTATGCCTTGGACCAAAACCTGTGTACCCCAGGCTGGGAACCCCTGCATTAGAGTAATAGACATACACTCTGAACTGAATTCCAAACTTGATACAATGGTTGATGAAAAGTGCTATTCCACACCACTCAAACCTTCCTTGCATTTAATTTCTAAGTAAGGAGGCAAACTAAAGCTAATGCTGAATTTGTTTAAGTATTTCTTTGTACCCACACCTAGGAAAACCTAAGCACATCAACTTCAAAACAAGGGAAATTTAATTCTGTAGATCTTTTAAAAACTTACATCATAATTGGGGAAATAGCAATTAAGATTCATCCCTGACTTTAATATTCAACTACCGATTGTTAGTTTGCAAATACTTTATTTAAGTACGTAATTATTTTTAGATCTGAATTCTGGGCAGTTTTGACCTGGCCTTCCATTATCATTCATTTTTTTTCTTGATTTTCTGTCCCTCTTTCATCACTGTCCAAGCTCAAAGGGAAAGGAATAACTAGTTTGGAAATTTAACACAGGCACTTAAGATTATGACAGGGTATGAGATGGTGGACACACAGGATTCTTCCACTTTTGGCAAAAACAGAACTAGAGTCTGTAAATAAAAAGATAGTCACTGACAAATATGATTGGGAATCAAAGGAAATTTATTTCCCAAGTGTGGTGACAATCCAGAGTTTGTTGATGAATAGTGGAAATTTATTTAAAGCTGGATAAATGAAGGAGGGAGAAAGGTGCAGGTTATGCTGAAGAAAGGTAGAGTATAATCATCACATGGACCATTGGGGTTTAATAACCTGTTTCTGTTTTTTAATTTGTATCTCAAATGTGTAATAATTTGTCTAATGGATGGGCACCTGTCCTGGTTCTGTTGGAGATCTAATTTGGCAGCTTCTGTGACAATGCTACACAAAGTGTGTGAGGAATTCAGCAGGTCAAGCAACACCTGTGAAAATGAGTAAACAGTTGATGTTTTGGGCCAAGAGCCTTTATCAGAGTTGGTAGGATTTCCAGGATGTGCAGAATTTGTGTTTTTGATCTATCCTTAAGGCACTGAATATTATTGAAGACTTGGTTTTGATTTCTTCTCAGTCTTCATAGGTAAGGAGCAAAAAGGAGACAGAAAGTTAGTATACATTACTTGTCAGTTCCATGGTTTGTTGGAAGTCCTGGAAAAATACTTTGAATTAAGGAAATGTCATGCTTTCCAATGTGTTCC
This sequence comes from Mobula hypostoma, assembly GCF_963921235.1. NCBI lineage: Eukaryota > Metazoa > Chordata > Chondrichthyes > Myliobatiformes > Myliobatidae > Mobula > Mobula hypostoma. Next base: position 67,170,218 of record NC_086102.1, on the reverse strand, counting down.
AAGAATGTTCCTATACTATTTAGATATCATCAGAACAGGTTCACATCTTTAAAAACTTGAAGCAGAATTCTTTCACCTTTTAAATTTAGTTTTGAATCTAAAGAAATAGACAGTTAAAATTGGCTTGTTTTTTACAGCAACATTTAGTGCTCTGCTTGAAGGGCTGTATAAAATGAGACTGATGAGTCAGAATGAAAGTGCATTACTGGTCCTCGAAAAACCTCTTTGCCCTCAAGTTGTAATAACAGGTGTTAGAATTTGCTAACAGTGCAGTTTAATCACTGCTTGTAATTGTTAACTTCAATCATGCTGGCATAAAATTAGGAAAAAGTGAACACTTGGAACCATTTTTTTCACGTTTGGAGAAGAATCAGTTTTCCACCTCTGGATTGATGGAACTGGTGGCTTTTTTTCCCCATTCAAAGCAAACAAACATCATAAGCCTACTTGCAAATAAGCACCCACACTGAATGAAAATAACAATGAAAACCTATATATAACTGGCTGTAGGAAATCAAAATCTATCAGTTTAAAGCCAAAGATATATGGCAGCAAATTTCTACGGATCCAATAACAAGAGCCTTCACCTCAAGAATTAAACCAAGAAAAAGTCCACATTTTTGCCCTGAGGATTCCCAAGTTTTGTTGAGTTCCTTGGTTGTTAGTTGCTCTGATGCCTTTCTTCAGTTGGTTCACAACTCCCCAAGCTCCGTCCTCTTTGTTCCATTTTCTTATCGGTGAACTTTTCCAATCATAATCTCACTTCATTCCCCCTTGGATAAGGATTCTACTCTGTGTTCTTCAATGTCTCTCTGTTAGCACACTGACTGTATGCACCTCTTGCAGTCAACAAGCTGTAAAATCTGCCTTTTGACCCCTTCCATACACTAGAAGCAAAAAGGACCTTGAGCCTAAAAACCCTAGCAAAGATTTGTGTTTAGTTCAATCAAGTACAGGTTAGCCTGGGTCTTCCATGATAAGAGACTGCAGATGTTGGAATCTATGGCAACAAACAAAATGCTGGAGGATCTCAGTGGGTCGAGCAGCACTGGGGTGGGGGGAGCCTCTATCAGATCTTTCCTCGGCTTCTGTCACTCAGAAAAAAACAACCCAAATATGTCCACACTTTCCTTCTAGCACACTTGCTCTAATCCAGGCAGCATCCTGTTAGATCTCTTCTGTACCCTCTGCAAAGTCCTGACATCCTTTCTATAATGGGGTGACCAGAATTGAATGCAATACTCCAGATGCATTCAAACCAGAGTTTTATAAAGCTGTAACATAACCTCCCAATTCTTGAATTCAGTTCCTCAACTAATAAAGTCAAGCATGGCACCTTATCAATTTATGTAGTTGTTTTCAGGAAGCTGTTCCTTTACAATTGATCTCTCAATATACCACAATGCACATTTAGCCATGTTAAAATTCCATATGCTATTTCTCTGCCCTTATCCGCAAATGATCTAAATCCTTTCATGTCCTTTGTCACACACCACAGCCCCCCCATCTTCATTTTGTCTGCAAACCTACGATCTATGCCCATCTACATTTACATCAAGGTTATTTATTGTCTCACTCACAAACAGATGTCCAAGTACAGATCACTGCAGAGCACTACTAGTCATTGACCTCCAGCCAGAATAAGTCCCATTGATCTCTACCCACTGTCTTCTATTAGCAAACTAATTCTGAATCACTATGGTTCCTATGCACCTTAATCTTCTGGATGATCCTCCCATTTAAGAAATCCATGATGATAACATCTACAGCTCTACCTTCATCAGCCATCTTCCTCAAAAACCTCAGTCAAGTTAGAAACAACTTGCCCCACACAAAACTGTGCTGACTGCCCCTAATTAGGCCAGTGCTTTTCCAAATGCTCACAAATCCTCCCTACACATGCTCCACACTTGAAGGCCAACAACGTGAACAGGTTACAAAGGGCATCCAGTATCTAGTCCTCTGCGCCTGAAGGCCTGTGATGTGGACATGGGACGAAAAGACATCCAAAGTTTAGGCCTCTGCTCTGCGCTCAGAGGCCGGTGACCTGAACAGGTGATGAAGGACATCCGGAGTCTAGGACTCCAGTCTGTGGTCAAAGGTCAGTAATATGGGCGTGTGACGATGGACATCTGTGGATGTCGGGCTGGCAAGTGCTGTGGACAAGGACCAATAAGGACAAGGTCTAGTGACACACTGGTCCCAGATCTATGGATGCCGGGATAGGATGTCTCTGTGAGCAGGAGGCATGAGGGGCAGAGATTGCCTAAATTCACGAGTTGGAGCCTGGAGTTCAAGGTCCCATCATCATCTGGTCGTGTAGTCGATACTGAAGAACCAAGCCTGGAGATCAAACAGAAGTCAAAGGCCAGTGGCTGAAACCTGGGTCTACAAGTCTGAAATCCACTGGGGAGGTGGCCCATTGTCTGTGAGTCCACTGGAAGCCTATTCTTGGCTCGGGTGATTGTGAGGATGGATGGGAGGGAGGAATGGGGCTTGTTCTGTTGTTGGTTTGTTGCTTGTTCTGTTTTGTTATTCTCTGGGTTGTTCTGCCAAGTATTGTGGGCATGTTCCATTGGCACTGGAACGTGTGGCAACACTTACAGGCTGCCCCAGTACATCCTGAGGATGTCAGTTGTTAATGCAAGCAAAGCATTTCGCTGACACACATCAAAGTTGCTGGTGAACGCAGCAGGCCAAGCAGCATCTGTAGGAAGAGGTGCAGTCGACGTTTCAGACCGAGACCCTTCGTCTTCAGTTAGTCCTGACGAAGGGTCTCGGCCTGAAACGTCGACTGCACCTCTTCCTACAGATGCTGCTTGGCCTGCTGCGTTCACCAGCAACTTTGATGTGTGTTGCTTGAATTTCCAGCATCTGCAGAATTCCTGTTGTAAAGCATTTCACTGTATGTTTTGATATACATGTAAGAAATAAATAAAATTGAATCTGAATCTGCATAATTAGCCTCTCCATACTGAACTCCCTATCCTCCACTCATGATGGAAAGTACTCATTTATCCTACTATTAACATCCTGGGAATTATCATTGACAGGAAACTGAACTGATCTAGTCATATAAACACCATGGTTACCAGAACAGGTCAAAGGTTAGGAACTCTGCAGCGTGTAACTCACCTCCCGACTCCCCAGAGTCTGTCCATCATCTACAAGGCTCAGGTCAGGAGTGTAATGGAATACTCGTCACTTGCCTGGATGAGTGCGGCTCCATCAACACTCAAGAAGCTCGACACCATCCAGTACAAGGCAGCCCACTTGATTGGCACTCCTTCCACAAGCATCCAATCCCTCCACCATTGGTGAACAGTTGCAACAGTGTGTACTATCTACAAGGTGCACTGCAACAACACACTAAAATTCCTAAGGCAGCACCTTCCAGACCCATGACTATTACCATCTAGAAGGACAAGACCAGCAGATACCTGGGAACACCACCACTTGGAAATCCACCTCCAAGTCACTCACCATCCTGACTTGGAAACATATCGCTGTTCCTTCATTGTCGCTGGATCAAAATCATGGAGTTCCCTCCCAAGCAGCATAGTGGGTGTATCTACACCTCAGGGACTGCAGCGGTTCAAGAAGACAGCTCATCACCACCTTCTCAAGGGCAAGTAGGGACGGGCGACAAATGCTGGCTTAACTGGCGACACCTACATCCCATAAATGAATATATTTTTTAAAAAAGACCTCACTCACATCCTCTGTCTCTAGGCACATGTTTCCTTCTTTAACCCCACTTCCTAGTTAATCTCTTGTTCTTGAAGCATCTGTAGAATGCCTTGGGATTCTCTTTAATCCAACTTGCCTAGGATTTTTCATGGCCCCTCCTAGCTGTCCTGATTAACTTGAGTTCTTTTCTGCCTTAGGGCTTTGTTTGATGTTAGCTTCCTAACCCTTACATATGCTTTCCTTAGCAATGCGCACAGAATGCTGGAGGAACTCAGCAGGCCAGGTAGCATCTGTGGAAAGGAATAAACAGTCAATATTTTGGGCCAAGACTATTCTTCAGGATTGGAAAGGAAGGGGAAGAAGCTAGAGTAGGAGGGTGAGGGAAGTTAGGATACAAGCTTTTAAGGTGATTGGTGAAGACAGGTGGGTGGGGGATGGAGGATGAAGTAAGAAGCTGGGAGATGAGATGGGGAAGGTAATAAGCTTGAGAAGAAAACATCTGACAGAGGAGAGTGGACCATGGGACAAAGGGAAGGAGGAGGGGCACTAGGGGGAGACGATAGGCTAGTGAGGAGGAGAGAAGAGAAGAGGTAAGAGGGGAGCCAGAATGGGAAATGGAGGAAGGGAGAAAATGACCAGATGTTAGAGAAATCGATGTTCATGCAGTCAGGTTGAAGTCAATCCCAACGCAAAATGAGGTGCGTTCCTCCAGCCTCATTGTGGCAGTAAAAGAGGCCGTGGACTGGTGTGTCAGGATGGGAATGGGAATTGGAATTAAAATTGTTGGCCAACAGGAAATCCTGCAAAGGTGCTCAACAAAGCAGTTCCCCCAGTCTATGATGGTCTAACCAACGTTAAGGAAGCCGCATTGATAGCACTGGATAAAATAGATGACCCAAAGAGATTTGCAGCTAAAGTGGTGCCTCACTTGGAAGGACTTTTTGGGGCATTAATGGACATGGGGGAGGAGATGAATAGGTAGGAGTAGTACTACTGCTTGCAGGGGTGAGTCCCAAGAGGGAGATTATTGAGGAAGGGCAAATGGACAAGGGATTCATGGAGGAAGCGATCCCTGCAGAAGGTGAAGACTCATGCTGAGGTAAAGATGTGAGGTGGTAGGATCTCATTGTTTTTGGTGGAAGTTGCAGAGAATGTTGTACTACATGCATAAGGTCATGAGGTGGTAGGTGAGGACAATAGGAACTCTATCCCTCCTATATGGAGGAAGAAACTTGAAATATTTAAGGAAGGTTACTGTAGCTTGGGGAGATGGGAAACCTTGATCTTATTAAATCTCATGAGGAGATAAAGGCTCCCTGATGCCTTAAGCAAATTTTACACGTTTTGAGCATACAATGCATTGCGGGCCATGAAAGCTACCTCCCTCCCAGGTGAGCAGCCATTGCCTGTAACTGCAGCAGACGTGAGAAGGTCTGTGCAGAGATTCAACCCCTCCCCACCCCCCCCCCCCCGTAAGACGGCCGGGACAGACAACATCCCAGGGTGATTGTGTAACCGGCTCACTGACGTCTTCATGGACATCTTCAGCACTTCACTTAGCCAGGTTGCTATATCCACATGCTTCAAATTAGCCACCATTATGCCCATACCAAAGAACTCTACACGTTAGGAACTAAACAACTACTGCCTAGTGGCACTGACACCAATGATCATGATGTGCTTTGAATGGCTGATAATGGCATATATCAAAAGCTCCATCGCATCTGTCATGCACCTGGTCCTGACGCATTTAGAAAACAAGAACACTCTTGTCGGAATGCTGTTTCTGGATTTCAGTTCAGCATTCATTGCTATTGTCCCACAGTCCTTGGTGAACAAACTCCTGTTTCTATGTCTAAACACACCAGTGTGTGACTGATTATTGGACTTTCTAACAAACAGATCTCAGATAGTCAGGATGCACAATAACGCCTCTCTCTCCACCAATCTCAACATGGGTGTCCTCCAGGGCTGTGTGCAGAGCCCATTGCTGTACATGCTGCTCACACAGAATTGTACGGCCAAACAACCCAGCAATCACATCGTCAAATTCACAGATGACACAACAGTGGCGTAGGCAGTCTCGTCACCAACAACGATGAGAATGGTCTACAGAGAGGAGGTGGAAAAACTTGAGGCCTGGTGTCAGGCAAACAACCTGTTCCTCAATGTCAACAGGACAAAGGAGATGGTTATCGACTTCGGAACTCACATCACTCACAACTGCCTTTACATCAGTGCAAACTGTTTCAAACTCCTGGGAGTACACGTCACACACAACTTCACATGGTGCCAGAACACATCCTGCACAGTCAGGAAACTCACCAACACTTCTACTCAACACTAAAGAAAGCTGGACTTTGGACATCCTACTTGCGTCATTCTACTGATGCTCAGTAGGGAGCATCCTAACAAGTTGTATCACCACATGGTATGGAAACTGCACTGTAACAGACAGGAAGGCTCTACAATGGGTAGGTAAAGCTGCCGGACGTATCATTGGCACTTGCCTACTTGCTATCAAGGATATATATACAGAAAGGTGCCGGAAAAGGGCCTGTAACATCATGAAGGATCTCACACACCTAGCTCACTAACTGAGTGTCCCACTGAGGAGGAAGTCGCGTAGCATCTACACTAGGACCATCAGACTCAAAAATAATTAATTTTCCCAAGCAGTAAGGCTGATCAACACCTGCTCCCACTAACTCCACCACTACTTAATTATCTCCTGTCCGTCACCTTACATACGGCCTAGCCTCACTTTATGTACATACAATCAATATAGAAGCTATCTTATGTATTTATATTTATTGTGTTTTATTATTATTAGTATGTCCTTTGTCTTTTGTGGGTTTTCTTGTGCTGCATCAGATCTGAAGTAACAATTATTTCATTCTCCTTACACTTGTGTACATGAAATGACATTAAACAATCTTGAATCTTGAAATAGCAGAACAAGTATGAATGGATGAGTGGCCAACTTCAGCTCCTATCGTCAGCGTGTATTTTGATTGCAAACCAGTCTGCTGCTTGACTACCAACTGATGCTATGTCACAAGTACTTCAAGTTCAAGTTCCAGTTTAATTGTCATTCAACCCGACATATCAACCCCATCATTGCAAAATGCTTTGAGAGACTGGTTCTATCACATCTGAAATCCAGTCCGCCAACTACCCTGGACCCCCATCAATCTGCCTATCGCACCAACAGGTCAACAGAGGATGCCATCTCCACGGCACTTCACTCTGCCCTGACCCACCTGGACAGCCCCACATCTTACGTCAGAATGTTGTTCATTGACTTTAGTTCGGCATTCAATACGATCCCTTCCAAGCTGATCGCCAAACTTCGCCAGCTTGGTATCAACTCATCCCACTGCAATTGGACCTTGGACTTTCTGACTAACAGACCCCAATCAGTTAAGTTAGACAACCTCTCCTCCTCCATTCTCACCCTGAACACCCGTGTGCCTCAAAGCTGTGTGCTGAGCCCTCTTCTGTACTCACTTTTCACCTATGACTGTGTTCCTGTACATGGTTCTAACTCCATCATCAAGTTCGCAGATGACACCACGGTGGTTGGCCTGATCAGAGGGGATGACAAGAGGGCCTACAGGGACGAGGTCCAGCACCTGGCCATGTGGTGTGCAAACAGCAACCTGGCCCTTAACACCCGGAAGACCAAGGAGATCATTGTGGACTTCAGGCATGCTAGGAGCCACACTCACGTCCCCATCTACATCAACGGAGCTGTAGTGGAGCGTATATCAAGCTTCAAATTCCTTGGTGTCCACATTTCTGAGGATCTCACCTGGTCCCTGAACTCCTCCATCCTGATCAAAAAGGCGCAATAGCGCCTTTACTTCCTGCAGAGCATCAAGAAAGCTCACCTCTGTCCCAGGAGACTGACGGACTTTTACTGCTGTACCATTGAGAGCATACTCACCAACTGCATCTCAGTGTGGTGTGGCAATTGTCCTGTATCGGACCGCAAAGCACTCCAGCATGTGGTGAAAACTGCCCAGCAGATTATCGGCACCCAGTTGCCCACCATTGAGAACATCTACCATAAACGCTGCCTGGGCAGGGCGAAAAGCATTATCAAGGATGCATCTCACCCTAACCATGGACTTTTTACCCTTCTTCCATCCAGTAGGCGCTACAGGAGCCTCCGCTCCTGCACCAGCAGGCACAGGAAGAGCTTCTTCCCTGAGACTGTGACCCTGCTGAACCTCACATCACAGCGCTAAGCAGTATTGCACCCATATTGTTCTGTCTCAGTACTTTTATATTTGTGTGCTGTAGTACTTACTTTTTATTCGCAGTTATTTTTGTAAATAACACTATTCTTTGCATTTCTGGTCAGATCTAACTGCATTTCATTGGCTTTGTATCTGTACTCAGCACAGTGACAATAAACCTGAATCTAATCTAGTCTAATATATATATATAGCTAAATGAAGCCTCATTTGAACTACAGACTCTCGGGTACACATCACACCAATTGTAGAGCCTTCCTGTCTACCACAGTGCAGTTTCCGTACCATGCAGTGATGCAGTGATACAGCGATACAGCTTGTTAGGATGCTGTCTACTGCGCATCTGTAGAATGACGCAAGTATGGACGTCCAAGGTCCAGCTCTGTTTAGCCTCCACAGAAAGTAGAGGTGTTTGAATAAAGAAATTAAATTATACTTCTGAATCTCAGAGTTAAGTATGGAAGGATGTTTGTAAAAGGGCGGGGGGTGGGGGGGGGAGTATGTTTTTAATCACATTTAACAAGCGTGAAAAATACCCAAGACTCAAAGTTTGCAGGTTCTGTCATCGTACTGCCTGGGAGCAATAGGTGCTGATAGGGTATGGGAAGAGTGAGGCAACAGAAAGGGTCATTGAGAAGAGGTGAATAGGGCTCCTGAGAGTTGCAGCAGTTTTCACGAATATAACTTGGCTTGATCTGCCTCCAGGTTCAGATAAGTGCTAGAAAAATTACCTCTTTGGGCCGATGGTCTTCCAGGTGGCTCTATTGCTACTTGCAGGCAATGTTCTCCAAAATGCAGCTAGACCAGAGCTAAAAACAAACAGCTGGAGGAGCTCAATAGGTCAGGCAGGATCTGTGCAGGCAGACAGATTGTGACTGTTTTAGGTCAAGATCCGGAACATCGACTATCCCTCGGTCTCCACAAATGCTGCCTGACCTACTGAGTTTCTCCCAGCTGTTTGTTTTTTTTCCACTCCAGGTTACAGAATCGGCAGTCTCTTACGTCTCCTGTGTGCCCAGAGCTAGTCGCAGGCATAATTATTCTGTATGTGCAGGTAAGGAGCTCAATGCAAATTTCAATTTTGGGACCTGATCCCTATGCTGGAGGCTTCACCATTATGAAGAGCAGCACACAAGCTGGATGGTGCATCAGATAGTTGCATGCATGTTTTATGCCCCTAAATGGGAAAGGTGCTGATGGATTTCTTTGACAAAGTACACATCCTACCAGTTAACTGTGCACATAGTATAATCAACTGGTCTCAAATTTTAAACCAATTTTAATTGGCATGTAAATCGATGAAGAAAATGCTTTGTCAATTGTAGTGAAAAGGTAATTGCATTTTTCAATTTCCGCTGGCATCAAAACAATTAGGAAATTGAATACCTCGTTCAATTTCACAGAAGATGCAAGGAATTTGCTAGGATGAATTAAGGAATAGTGGACTTATTCCATAACGCGGTAGGTAAACTTAAACTCATAACTGATCTTTCTTGTGACTAGAGGGAAGCTGGATTCATTTTTGCATTATTATCACCAAGAGCAATAGCTTTTATTTTAACCTTTTAATTTGTCCTCATCTGTCATTTCTGCAGCCAGTTATCTTTTTCTGTTGCCCTTTTTTTTCCTAGTGTTCTTTCTCTATCTTAATTGAAATCAGGATTCTTAAGCCTCCTTTTCCTTCATCTTTTCCAATTTTTCCTTCTCCAAAAGCTTCCACTGTTAGAGGAGCAAAATGATAAGATGCGACAATGTCATTGAAAGCATTGATTTATTTGAGTATCTCTCTCCCGTTCCACGTCTGTGGAGTACTTGCCCATAAAATGCATGTGTACTTATCTTGCAGAGCTGCAGTGCCCATAAAACAGCTGAAAGGAATGTTGACAGCTGGCTAAGCCACACTCCCGATTGAAACTGTAAGGCAACTTTTAATCATTTGAGTTGTTAGATGGCATACAATGATTTTAAATTAAAAGCATATTTAAAATGTTTTGATTTAAATAAACTTGAACAATGTTTTTAAGTACAAGTTCTCAACCTCAAATAAAAACAAAAAGTACCGGAAGCATTCAACATGATCTACATAAAGAAAAACAGCATAACTATTTTGGGTTGATGATTCTAAATCAGATCTGGAGAAGTAAAGATAAACAATTTGAATTCAAGTTGTACAATACAGCATAGAAGCAAATCATTCAGTCCACTGTCTCAATGCTAGTCATCAGATATCCATTTCTACTAATACCATTATCCAGCTCTTCTTCTGTGGTTTAGTATGTCTTGTCAATCAAATGCTTATCCAGATGCTCTGAATGTAATGAGAATACTTGCCTCTACCAGGCTGTGTGTTCCTGATTCAAACCTCCCTCTGGGAAAAAAATTCTTAATCAGATCCTCTCTAAACCTCATACTCTTCACCTCAAACCCGTGCCTTCTAGTCTTACCTCAACTATGCCTCCTCTACTCCAATGTAAACAAACCTAGTCACTGCCCTTAACAGAAACATTCCATTCCAGGAAGCGTCTTGATGAATCTCCTCAGCACCTTCTTCAGCATAATTGCGACCTTCCTGCAGTATGGGAATTAGAAGTGCGTTCAGTATTCCACTGTGGCTTAACTTTGTAAAACTTTATGAAATGCTTTATAAAATTATACAAACACTTACATTCTGTACCCTGGCTAATAAAGATCACCATCTTGCATGCTGCCGATACCACCCTTTCCTCCTGCGTTACCACCTTCAGAGATTTTTGAAATTGTACTCCACGGTCCCTTTGTTCTTCAGTACTCCCATGGGTCCCACCATAAACATGTTAAAGCTGTGAAATGCAGGTCTGGGCTGATGCTGAAACCCAAAACCAAAAAGAGAAAATGCTGGAACTGTCAGGAGATAAAACAACATCAGAGCATAAAGAAAAATTCACATCCTGGCCAGTTGTAATACAAAGTGAAGATCTATGAAATCTGAAATTGTTGAATTTGATATTAAATTTTAAGTTTAGCATTGTGCCTGGGCAGAATATGAGGTGGTATTTCTTAAGTTTATATTTGAACTTTGAGGAAAAGAAATGGAGATTTAAAGTGGTAAGCAACTGGAAGCCCTTGCAGCCAAAATGGAAGTGCTCTGCAAGTAGACACTCAATCTTTGTAGAGAAGATCACATTGTGACCACTAAATGCAGTATTCTAGATTGGGGAAAAAAGGCAAGTGAACTTCTTTATGCTCTGGTAGGACTGTTTGTCTCTGTGGACGATGAGAAGAGACAAAATAATGGGACAACTTTGCAACTTTTGTGGTTGTATAGGTAAGTGCTGTGAGATGGAAGGGTGAATTGCAGGAGTTGTAAAAGGAATGGTCCATTAAGAAAACTGAAAGGAGAAGGGAGAGGCAGATATGCGAAGGATGATTTATTGAATGTAGACTGTGGTAGGGTGGATGACCTGGACCAGGGAACCTTATCCTTGTTCTGACTGCAAAAATAAGGGTGAGAGCAAAGGTGGTGAAAATAGTTGAGATACTTTTGAGGGTTCATTCAACTGTGGTGGGAGGGAGAAAAGATATCTGAGTTGAAATTCTGATCATCAGTGCAGATACAGTGGGGTTGGGGGACTGATTGTCCTTACTGGAATCAGGTTGGGAATAAGTAGAATCAAGATAGCTCTGGAAGTGTCAGAGAATGGAGAAGAGTTTTGACCCAAAAGCAGGGTGGCAGAGCCAATTTAGCTGTGAGCAATAACTTTAATAATTAATTGCAAAATAACAAGCCACAAGGGACTACAAAACAAGAGGGAAGAGATACTGAACATAACTAGACAACAAGGTACCTGAAGGCTTGTTCATAAGAATGAAACCAGGATTGTGGCTGAGAGCTGGGTTTAAATAGGCTGAAGGTGATGAGTTGGAAACGAGTGGAAGGTGACTCCTGTTAGCTGGGTAGAGTTTGGAAGGAACCTGCATGTGGAGGCCTGACACCCCTCTTCCCCCCCCCCCCTCACATCCGGCTCCCCAATGGCCCAGGACGATCCGGATGAATCTGGTGGAACTCCGCAATGCACAATGGATCCAAGATGCAATTGGACAGCACCCAAGATCTCTCCTCCGGGTCACCTCTTCCTAATTGACCAAGTGCTGCATGCCCCATTCACAATGATGTGAATCTATCAACCAGCAAACTGTGGACATTGGTGCACTTTCCACCATCCTTGGTTCTGGAGGTACAGACTCAGCTGGGTTGAATAGGCCATGAACAACAGGCTTGAGACAGAACACATGGAAGGTAGGTGTGATCCTGAGGAATGGTGGCAGCTGGAGACATTAAGTGACTGGATTGATGTGATGGATAATCTTAAAGGAACCAATGAACCAGGGTGAGAGGTTGCAGGAGTTGGTGCACAGAGACAGATCCTAGGTAGACAGCCAGATGTGATCCCTAGGCCAGAGTAGTCTGGTTGGGTGCCGACAATAGTTAGCCAGGCAGCAGTAGGCACGGCTGGCAGCAAGGTGGCCCACCATGCCCTGGTCCCAAGCATTCGAGCATTGGCAAACCAGGATCCTGGCAGACGGGACTTCCACTGTTAGTTCCTCCATGGGGAACAACAGGGGTTGGTAGCCATAAAGTTCTTCAAAGGGTGACATGCCCAAGGCAGAGGAGGTGGGCAGATTGTGGGACCACACAGTCCAGAGTTAGGAGTTCAATATATATGTTAGCAATGTCGGATTTTCTTGTGAATTGGTTGGTGTTCTCCCTCCTGCAATCGCCTATCCTGTTTTATTCTGCAGCAAGTGCTGTTTGTGATGTGAAATCAGTAGCAGACTTATTCCTGTGGCTTTATCTTTGGAGATCTGGTTGAGTATATATAATCCATCAAATTCATGCATATAATTGGTGAAAATACTATTTTTATCTCAATTATAAATTTAAATATGTTTATCATTGCATTGTAGTTGAGATTTACCAGAATGCATCCTGCTTGCACTTTTCTCTTTGGAGCAAAGCAGGATGAGAGGTGACATGATAGAAGTGTCTAAGGTGATAAGAGGCATAGATAGATTGGACATCCAGCACCTTTTTCCAGGGCAGCAATGGCTAATATGAGAGGGTATCATTTTAAGGTGGTAGGTTTTTTACACAGAGAGTGCTATGTGCATGGAGGGTTAGTGATACAGGCAGATACATTAAGGACATTTAAGAGACTCTCAGGCATATGAGTGAAAGAAAACTGTAGGGCTGTGTGGGAAGGGAGGGTTAGATTGATCTTGGATTACGTTAAAAACTGGGCACAAAACCGTGGGCTGAATGGCCTGTATTTTGTTCTACTATTCCATGCTCTTTTGCACATATATTTAGTTGCTTTTCTGGGAACTGAGCAAGATTTGTGCTGCACGTTGATCCACACTAAAAAAAAACTTCCTGTGAAATATGTGATATTTGATAGTTTTGTGTTTTTTATCTTCTGTGTTTATTGTGTAATAGATGCGGTGCAAGCTGAGCATTTTTCCCTCTAATTCTTTTGACAGCTGCACAGACCAACCATTGCTCGGAGAAGGAAAATTTTTACACGGCCTGAAAACTGCACAGCAGTTTAATAAAACATTATATTAAGGAAAATTCCAGCTGTGTGGCAACAATGGCTCTGTGCACAGGAACATATCAGTCGCTGCGCAGACGCGCACCTGAGTAGCTTAGGGTGAACAGTGAAGCTGAGTTACCTTGTATCAGGTATTTCTCTAGGGTGTTTGTACTCATGCTATAACATTGATGCTATAACATTTTGCAAAGAGATGAAGCATACTTTCTGTAATTTTAGCAGTTATCTTTAATGTGGTACAATCTTCCAATGTCCTGAACACCGATAGTGGCTGTATCGTAGTGGTTAATGAATGTTTAATCCGGTTAGGTTTTTATTTATTAAAAAAAAATAGGTACCCATGAGAAAGTGTAAGTGAATATTTTATTATTCCGAAGTTTTGGATGCAAAACCAAACATCTTCAGCAATCAGTGACTTTTCATTTTAATGAGTTTTCTGAAATAAATAAAATATAAGTTACAGGGTCGGGCTGTTTTAGTACTGCGACCATCTATTTCACATACTTCAAGATTTACATCATGGTAAACTTTGAAAAACTCACAATTAACATAAACATAAAATGGCACAGAAGTTATTTGGATAGATAAGTACTCCTCCTTTAAGAAAGCTGTCATAGCTGATGTCATTGTTCTTGTCCTGACGAAGGGTCTCGGCCTGAAACGTCGACTGTACCTCTTCCTAGAGGTGCTGCCTGGCCTGCTGCGTTCACCAGCAACTTTGATGTGTGTTGCTTGAATTTCCAGCATCTGCAGAATTCCTGTTGTTCATTGTTCTTGTCCATGTGTTTGACAATTTATGCCAAAGTGAGAGGCAACACTGCAGTAATCGATATGGGATTTGATTTTACTTTCAAAAGTATATGACAATAATAATATGTAGTATCCCGAACATAGCTGGGTCAAAGTTATGGTAGTCTTGGGTTTAGATCATCAGCTAGAATTTCAATTAATATGTTTCAATCAGCTGTTTCCAACTTGAGTTTAGAAAAGCTCCTTCATTCCCTTTTATGCAAATGGAATCCATGCATGTTTTAGCCATTTGGGAAAAAAGTGCCATAAAATAGCAGTATTTGTGTTGCAGGAAAACTAGTTGGTTTTCTATCTGTTTGGAATGATTGGAGCATTTACAATCCAAATTTGTTGTGTGATTTTTAAAAATTGTTTTAAAAAAGGTGCTCATTATCTTAGTCTATTCAAAAGGGGTAAACTTTTAATTGAACAGTCCTGTCAAGAAAATGATGGATTTGGTGAAGTGCTGATTTTGCGTCCTGCTTGAACTAATGTTCTGTTGTCAGAAGAGGAGGAACTGCCTCCTCCCCAATAAATGAAGAACATATATTTTCCATCTCTGCTGTGCACACAAACTGGTCTTGCTGATGAAAAAAAAAACAAAATTTATTGAAGATGATAAATAAGGAGTGAGAAGTCACTTATCTTATGTTGTAATCTGCTCCACAACAGAGAAACTAGTTAAGTATTTCTGTAGTTAGAAAATGCTTCCCTGTGGTAAATAAAAATCTTGAGTTGTCTTACTACTTCTGAGGGGCATCAATCTTTATCTCAGTTAAATAAAGCGCATTTGGACCTATCTGTAAATTATTAGTATTTATGTTTTATTGTTTGATACTATTCTCTGAAATAAGGTTAGGCTATTGGATGCCAGAACATGCACACATACTGTAAATAGTGGAGAATCTAATTGTTAATTTTTTGCTGAAATATTAAAAACTTGAGTTCCAACAAAATCAATTAAGGCAAGTCACTCCATCAAAATCCACCCTGCTGTTAGGTGTGCTGGCTAAAATTCCCAAAAAGAATGATAGATTTCTAAGACTGCTTTCAGAACCATTTAGAACAGAACAACTATGTGATATGATATCAGGCACATTTGTGATTCGTCATAACAGAGCATAACATCTTTAATGCAATCAAAATGACATGTTATGATTCATCTGTGGCTGTTGTTACAGCAGGTCAATGGGTCTAGTTATATCAGTGATGAGTGGGCTGAATGTGTTTGTTCTAATATGGTATTGGAGTGTAAATAGATTTCCAAAGATGTCACAGATCTTGGATCAAACCAACAAAATTCTCAGCACTGCAATGCTTATTAGGGTAAAGTATTCTTTAGGACAGCGGCAATTGTGTGTAACATGCTACTAAAGACCCTAACCACAATACCGGGAATGAAAATCCTCCGAACAGCTTATCTACCTTAACAAGCAACCAAATTGAAAATGACTGGTTGAGGCCCAGTGATGTTTAACTTAATTTCACAGACTTTATATTGAAACCAAAGTAATTAAAGTTACAACATTTAAATGCTGTATAATATCTTATAAATTAGGTTAAGGAGAATACATTGTGAATCTGAACAATTCATTTGTATTTGTTACATAAATGTGTGTACTTCAGTGCTTGATTTATTGGATGAGGGGTGAGAGCATCTGATTTTGCTCTGCCAAGTGCCTGGTTCTATGCTGCCACCTTATTTCAGCCTCACATTGTGGGGTAGCTATCTTCCACTTCTCAGGAGTAATAATTATAATCTGTTCAAAATTAGAATGTTTGCTCAGCTGAGTGTTGAGGATTTCCTTTCTGGGAAGTTTAGAGCTGAAAATTAATCTACAGATAAGAAATTCGGCCATTTTTGGACTGAAGCAAGGAGATAGGTGGTGATTCAGAGCATCATAGATCTTTGGAATTCTCTATCCCACTGATTTATGGTTGTTCATTCTCAGAGAGAAAGACCGAGCCACAAAGAAAGAACAGCCATGTTTTATCACAATGTTATGTTGGGGTACTTTGAGCTTAGTGTGGGACTGCAGTGCATTTTGTATATTGACAGAGCACTATTCGGGAATGGACGTGATTTTTCAGGATGGTGGTCTGGTGCCAGTAACAGGGCCTGCTTTCTCTTGGATGCAATCAAGTTCCATACATTGTCAGGACTACACAGGCAGGCACCTGCCAGTGTCCACCCAGCTAACAGGAGTCACCTGCCACTCGTTTCCAATGCATCACCTGCAGCCTATTTAAACACTTCTCTCTTCCGTTTTCCATTATTCATACATTGAACCTGCCAGCCTCAACCAGGAACTCTGAGTCTTTGCTTATCTTGTTGTGTTAAGTATTTATTCTCTCTTGTTTTATGGCACCTCATGGCCCATCATGTTACAGTTTCTCCGAAGTCAGGATATCAACAATCATGCAATGTGCATTTCTGTTCTAGCTAACATAAGTTGGAGATGAGGGTTGGAGAGTCACAGCACAGTGAAGGGCATCAGGAACTAATTTGTTTGTGCTCAAAGGCCATCTGCTGACGCCGAGAAGTTTGACCAGTCACTTTCAGAACTCCCTAAACACTTTCTGAAGTCCTCAGACTATGCCACACTTAGCTGCTGGGGATCTCTTTCGATAGATGCCTCAATTACGACATTGCTGACAGCATTCCAGTAGAAACATTGATATGGAAATGACCAGCCAAAGGCAGCTTGCAAAGACCTCAGGACAACAGGCAAGGAGATGAGCCTGATGTTGTCCTCCTCAGAAACATCACGTTCTACCTGGATTTGTATGGTGAGCTTAAATTTTCCAAGGCTGTTATCATTGAGATCTGCAGTAAATATAAAGATCTTTGGCCCTTGTGCCTGGACTGCTCTCTTCATGGAGTGCAGGGTCATATTGATTCCCAACTTCCTTGCTACAGGATTAACCCCAGCCCTGCATCGTTTCACAATTTGTTGCAACAAGTAGACCACACTGGCACGGTATTCATGGAGAAATTTTTTCATCAAATATTCAGGCTCTGCAATTTGCCAGATTTGATGGTTGCCTACAAGTGATGTTGTTATGTGCCCATATACAGGATACCAGGGCCAAGTAATGACGCCAGGCCCAATCACTAATGCTGGTGCACCTAGATTATTTGGGAGCTCAGCAGCACTGTGAATTCCATGGGATAATGGTGTTGGACAAGGTGGAAGATCAACGAATAGCCATAGGTAGATTCCTTGGGCTTCAAAAAGGCCATGAATACCACATTTAAGGAGATGGCTCTGAGTGGGCTTTGAAAGGCAACAGTCAGTTGTCTTCCATGTACCCAGTAGGACCTAACTGTGGCAGGAAACCGCTCCATGCTCCAGACCTTGAACTTTAAGATGACTGCTTTAAAAGAAACTTACTCTACCTAGCATTTTCTTAGTACAGTCGCTGGAGAACAAAATTGAGGATCTGAGGGCAAGATTGCTGTTTCGAAAGGAAATGAGGAATTGCAGCATTCACTGTTTCATGGAGACATGGTTCACTTCAGAAATGCCAGATATGTTGGTAAAACCCTAGGGCTTCTCAATACACTGGATGGACTGGACTGCTGATTTGGAGAAGGCAAATGGTGGGGGTCTATGTTTCATGATAAGCTTTCTGTGGTTCCCCCCAACCTGGAGCATCTAATGATTAAGTCCAGGCCATTTTACTTCCCAAGCGAGTTCTCCTCTATGATTCTGACCGCAGTTTACATACTGTCAAAAGGCAATGTTAAGTATGCACTCGGGGTACTGAATGCTGCTTTCAGCAAACAAGAAACAGTCTTCTGCGATGCATTTCATGTCATTGTCGTGGACCTCAATCAGATTTGTTTGAAAAAATCTCTGCCCAATTATCATTGACATATCATCTGCAGCATTAGGGGTCCCAACACACTTGACCACTGCTATACTATGATTAGGAATGCCTGCCGATCTATGCCTAGACTGCATTTCAGGAAATCTGATCAGTTGGCTGCCCTTCTCCTACCTGCACATTGGCAGAAGCTGAAGAGCAAGGCTCCAGAGGTAAGGACAACAAAGAAGTGGTCATGGGAGACGTAGGAGCACTAAAAGATTGCACTGCGCCATGTTCAAGGACTCGTCAGAGGATCTGGGCGAACACACCACGATTATCACAGACTTTATAAATACAGTTGTAGTTGAGTGCGCCCCCACAAAATCACTCAGCATCTTCCCCAACCAGAAGCCCTGGATCAACCATGAGATCCACAATCTGCTGAGGGTCAGGTCAGTTGTGTTCAGATCTGGCAACCAAGTAAGGTAGGAAAGGTCCGGGTACAACCTCTGGAAATCCATCTCACCTGCAAAGTGACAATTCCAGACTAAACTTAAATCGCTGAAGGTTACTTGACAACTGTGGCAAAGATTGAATGCTATCATCTCCTACAAAGTGAAAGCAAACAATCTAGGTGACAATAATGCTGCAGTCTCAAATGAGCTCAATACCTTTTATGCTCACTTTGACCATCAAAACATAGAGGAACCTTCAGGAACCCCCACCGCCTCCGATGATCCTGTGATTTCAGTCTCTGAGGCAAACATGAGAGCATTCTTCAGGAGGGTAAATCCACAGAGAGCATGCAGCCCAGATTGGAAACCTGGCTGAGTACTAAAGACCTGTCACAAACAAGAGAAAATCTGCAGATGCTGGAAATCCAAACAGCACACACAAAATACTGGAGGAACTCAGCAGGGCTAGGCGGCATCTAAGAAAAGAGTAGAGTTGTCATTTCGGCCCGAAACATCGACCGTACTAAAGACCTGTGCTGATCAGCTGGCTGGAGTGTTCACCAGTATCTTTAATCTTTTGCTTTGGCAGTCTGAGGTACTCAACATGGTTCAATTATACTTGTGCCTAAGAAAAACATGGTAACCTACCTCAATGACTATCATCCAATGGAAAATACATCCATTGTGGTGAAGTGTTTTGACAGATTGGTGATCAACTCCCGCCTGAGAAGCGATTTGGATCCACTCCAATTTGGCTACTGTCACAACAGGTCCACAGCAGATGATATTTCATTGGCTTGTCACTCAGCCCTGGAACATCTGGACAGAGAAGAAGCATACATCAGATTCTCTTCATTGACGACAGCCCCTCAAAACTAATCAATAAACTACAAGACTTTGGCCTCAATACCACTTTGTGCAACTGGATCCTTGATTTCTGCTCTTGCAAATGCCAGTCATTTTGCATTGGTAATGACATCTCCTCCACAATCTCAATCTGCACAGGTGCACCACAAGGCTGTGTATTTCGCCACCTGCTCTACTTGCTTTATATTTATGAATGTAAGGCTAAGCACAGCTCCAATGCCATACTTAATTTTGCTGACGACACCACTCTTGTGGGCCTAATCGAAGGTGGTGATAAATCAGCAAATAGGAGGGAGATTGAAAATCTGGCAAAACGGTACCTCAACCTCTCAATCAATATCAGCAAGAACAAGGAGCTGATTAGTAACCTCAGGAGGTAGAAACCATGATCTAGTCATGTTAACTTAGGAGCAGCAGTTCAATGCAATACATAATCTAGCAGAGAGAAAAAAAATAATAAGAAGAAATAAAATAAAACATATTAATAAATAAACAAGTAAATCAATTACATATATTGAATAGATTAAAAAATGTGCAAAAACAAAAATACTGTAAATTTTTTAAAAAAGTGAGGTAGTGTCCAAAGCTTCAATGTCCATTTAGGAATTGGATGGCAGAGGGGAAGAAGCTGTTCCTGAATCGCTGAGTGTGTGCCTTCAGACTTCTGTACCTCCTACCTGATGGTAACAGTGAGAAAAGGGGCATGCCCTGGGTGCTGGAGGTCCTTAATAATGGACGCTGCCTTTCTGAGACACTGCTCCCTAAAGATGTCCTGGGTACTTTGTAGTCTAATGCCCAAGATGGAGCTGACTAGACTTACAACCTTCTGCAGCTTTTTTTGGTCCTGTGCAGTAGCCCCTCCATACCAGACAGTGATGCAGCCTATCAGAATGCTCTCCATGGTACAACTATAGAAGTTATTGAGTGTATTTGTTGACATGCCAAATCTCTTCAAACTCCTCATGAAGTATAGTCGCTGTCTTGCCTTCTTTATGGCTATATCGATATGTTGGGAGCAGGTTAGATCCTCAGAGATCATGACACCCAGGAACTTGAAGCTGCTCACTCTCTCCACTTCTGATCCCTCAATGAGGATTGGTATGTGTTCCTTTGTCTTACCTTTCCTGAAGTCCACAATCAGCTCTTTCATCTTACTGACATTGAGTGCCAGATTGTTGCTGTGGCACCACTCCACTAGTTGGAATATCTCACTCCTGTACGCCCTCTGTTCACCACCCGAGATTCTACCAGCTATGGTTGTATCGTCAGCAAATTTATAGCTGGTATTTGAGCTATGCCTAGCTACACAGTCATGTGTATATAGAGAGTAGAGCAGTGGGCTAATCACACACCCCTGAGGTGTGACAGTGTTGATCATCAGCAAGGAGGATATGTTATCACCAATCCGCACAGACTGTGGTCTTTTGATTAGGAAGTCAAGAATCCAATTGCAGAGGGAGGTACAGAGGCCCAGGTTCTGCAACTTCTCAATCAGGATTGTGGGAATGATGGTATTAAATGCTGAGCTATAGTCAATGAACAACATCCTGACGTAGGTGTTTGTGTTGTGTAGATGATCGAAAGCAGTGGGGAGAGCCATTGAGATTGCATCTGCCGTTGACCTATTGTGCTGATAGGCAAATTGCAATGGGTCCAGGTCCTTGCTGAGGCAGGAGTTCAGTCTAGTCATAACCAACCTCTCAAAGCATTTCATCACTGTCGATATGAGTGCTACCAGGCAACAGTCTTTAAGGCAGCCCACATTATTATTCTTTGGCACTGGTATAATTGTTGCCTTTTTGAAGCAAGTGAGAATTTCTGCCCATAGCAGTGAGAGGTTGAAAATGTCCTTGAGTACTCCTACTAGTTGGTTGGCACAGGTTTTCAGAGCCTTACCAGGTACTCCATCGGAACCTTCTGCCTTGCGAGGATTCACTCTCTTTAAAGACAGTCTAACATCGGCCTCTGAGATGGAGATCACAGGGTCATCAGGTACAGCAGGGATCTTCACAGCTGTAGTTGTGTTCTCCCTTTCAAAGCATGCATAGAAGGCATTGAGTTCATCTGGTAGTCAAACATCACTGCCATTCATGCTGTTGGGTTTTGCTTTGTAGGAAGTAATGTCTTGCAGACCCTGCCATAATTGCCGTGCATCTGATGTTGCCTCCAACCTTGTTCGAAATTGTCTCTTGCCTTGACAGCCTGGTATTGGAATGAATGTTGCATTCATTTAGTGCTAACCATTGCAGTCATTGGCTGATGAAGCCCACCTGCTTCAAACAACCTTGCATATCTTAAAGCATTGAGGGGAAAGGGGTGCATCATACCCTGAACAGATGATGCCATCCAGAAAAATGTGAACCTAATTTGAGAAAAAAAATTGAAAAGAAGGAATCCATATCTTTTGGATGCTGCACTACAGTTTAGCGGAGGTTGAAAGTTGGGTGAGTCACGTTTATTTTCACTGATGTCTCATGAAATTTGTGGTTTTGCAGCAGCAATACCGTGCAAGACATAAAGATTACCGTAAGTTGCAAAAGAGGATTGGTGAGGTCGTGTTCATGTGTTCATGGACCTTTTAAAAATCTGATAGCAGAGGGGAAGAAGCTGCTTCTATAATGTGTGTGGGTCTTCAGGCTGTTGTACCACCTCCCTGATGGTAGGAAAGATGGTCCTGCAACACCATTTCCCACTTTCTGTACTTAGTGAGTCTTCAATTGAAGCAGTTGATCAAAGGAGCACTATGAGTATTTTTGGCAGACATTAGTGCCTTTTGGCTTTGTACCAGGTAATAGGACACCATTCACACATGGGTTGAAGAGGTGTGGGAGCAGTTTGCATTGGATGTCAATAGCAAAAGTTGGACTTCTGGAATTGAGATATAGTGCCACGTTGTTCAGTGTGTCACAGCAAAGCAGTAATCAGGATCACGGAAGTACCTGTCTGGAAGATTGACACTGCCTCCATGTAGTACAAACCTCCTTCCTTTCCTCAAAGTGACATGATCTACTTGGCCACAATGTCCACCACAAAATTAAAAAATCCAAGTAGAATCTATTAACTTAGCTATTGACACAGTGCATACAAATATAAAATAGGTCTGGAAAAATCCGATTTATGTGAAATTCTTGAAATCTGAAGTCAGTATTTTAGCACTTGCCCTGATGTTTTTAATAGATTTTTGCAAACTTAAAATATATACTGAAATTTGCAGTAACACCCAGAAGACATTAACCAGCATCTAGCTGATAGTCCTTGTGCTGGAGGGGCTTCTTCTGCTGCGTAGCAAAAGGAAATGCTGAGTGTCAGAATGCAACCAGCAGGTACTGTGTTACATTAATTTTGAACTCTGGCTGTGCTCCCTTCTTTCAACAATTACTGGACTCTAACACCTTAAGCAAAGTGCTCAACACCATTTGATAGAGGGGTGTGCATGTTTTATTGAATGCCATTTTGGTGACAACTGTATCCAATTATTACCTGTTCCAAATTGTTTAACCAACTATACGATGAATGAAGAACAAAAGCTTAATTAGAGCTGTTCATAAAATGGTATGTTACAATGTTGGTATACTCCGTGAAGTATACCTCAGTTTTCAAAGAACTTTTCTTATTTTCTTTGGAAATTGGAGACTTCAAGAGATAATACTCTGGAACTGCCTGCAAGACCTGAAGCAAGACATCTGATAGAAGACACTTGTGCTCGGCCAGATAGCTTGAACATCTCATAACTAAGCATTCAGATAAATCATGACCTCTCAGTGAGAAATCTTGAGCAATTACATTTTCAGTTTCCAAATTTCTCAACAGATTCAAACATTTTTACAGCAGATATTTTCAATCAGTTAGTTATCTTTAGAAACTATTAAGTTCTCCTGGGCAACGTGTCACTATTTCAGGATTCCTTCACATATATTACTTGTACTTTATGAAATTAACACAGGATTAAGAATTTCTTGGTTACGTCCCTATATTTAGTCTTGTCATTGTTAGGATTTTGCCAGAAATAAGTTTAAATGTTCCATGATTCTTTCATCAGTTAAATCAATGCCCTTAAGCTAGAAATTCTACTGATTAGATTTGTGTCATCACAAATACTGTAAATGTAGTATACTGCTGAACATCACTCGATGTGTGAACATTGTGTAAATTTTTTGTAGCTTTCCCTGAGGAGTGCTTTAAATTGGATATCAAGTTGTATCAGATGCTGCACATTTGACAGAGAAGCAATTGTTCCTTCTACAAAATGTGCATTAGTATTCAATGTGGTTGTTGAAGAAAAGCATCTGAAATACTGTGGAAAAACCACAGGATGGCAGAATACTTATCATGAAGTTCAGTTTAAAATCTCATCAAAGTTGCCTTGGCTTGCCACTCATCTGCCCGCAAGGTTATTAGTTATAGCAATGGAACTATAAACATAACCTGATTGTTCAATGTATTCTAATTATTCAGTGTTGTTTAGCTTTTCTAAAGTTCTGCAGGGAAAGGTGCTTCATTTCAGAAAAGTAATGGGGGAGTTTAGTTATGTAGAGAATGAGCAGAGGCTGTTTCATTGCTATAATATTATGCAATATTTATGTCATATAAACTATGTTAATATTAATTGCTTTATTTTTTTTTCAGTGCAAAGATGCATATTTAAAAGTGGCACCATATAATGTATACACATGATGTGTCCTGATTGAGCTTTGGAATGTTGCAAGTGACACCACTACTGGTCTGAGTGATGGTATAGTCTGACTGTCCACATTCCACACCGACAGTAAACACTTCAAGTCAAACAACTTGGCTTTCCCCACTGTTATTTCAAACTCGTCTCTGGGAGCAGCTTAAACCTCGCCACCATCTCACTTTCAGCCCTCACTTCCTGCTGCAGGAGAAGGGAGTCATTTGCACAGTGGGAAAGCAGTTTTTCACTATGGTTTGCTGAAAGAAGGATTTCACACTAACAGTATGCAAAGGTGGCCCATTTGTGGAACACCAGCAGGTTAGAACTGGAGTGCTAATTGTAGTGTGACAAATCATCACTAATGTTGAAGTGGGGAAGAGATTGTGCGAACCAAAGGTCAAGAAATTACCTGAACCGAGAGGAGCAGCGGCTAAATTGAGGAAGGAGTGCTGGCCAAACTGGACATGAAGCTGATATTGGTGTCCTGGGGAATATGATAGCAGAGTGTCAGCGTGGAAGAAAATAGTGAGGGGAAAGCATTGTTGAATAAAGTGACACGGGGATAAGGAAGTAAGTGCCAGGGACTGGAGGATTAGCTTGAGACAGAATGGATGTGTATAAAAATGTCAGCGTGTGCTGTGAGACTTGGGAGACAGCTGAGGATCAATACAAGAGAAAAGTGCTGGGAAAAGTTGAGGTTAGAGGGAAGGGAGTGTTATGTTTTGTAACTTCAAAACACAAAACTAATTCAAAAGAATGCACAGGAATTTGAAATGCACATCTAACTTCGAGTTTACTTCAAGCAAGACGCATATGAATCAAGTGATAGCTAATAATGTATGCAATTAGTGTACTTTTACATATAACCCGTAATTATATGTATATAAGTTTACTCAAGTATTACTGAAATATTAAGTACACAACAAAGAGTGCTGCCATGAAGTAGGAAGGGAGTGAAGAGCAGCCGTATGGAGGCGAAGTGCCTGCCTGGGTTGGAGAGTTGGGTGTACAGTTGGAAGAGGGCCACCATGTAGTATGAGAGAGGAGGAGAAAAGCTAGCTTGTAGGGGAGCTGGAGTTGAGTCGAATGGGATAGGAGAGTGACCCAGGCGAAGCAGTCTGCCTGAGGCAAGAGAAAACAGTGAACAGATCAAGAAGTAGCAGAAGTGGTAAAGGGTGTTAGTGTGACCACAATGGAAAACAATGAACTTACCAGCAAAAACTGGGTAACAAGGGAGGAGAGAAATAGCTCAGTGAAGGGGTAGCAGCAGCAGAAAAGGTTCCCTGTGGCAAAGTCACTAGCGTTGGTGTATAGAGCATCATAAGCAAGTAACCAGTGACAGCACCAATGTTTGTCTGCAATCAAATTTACCACAGGAATTATAAGGCCCATTTCCAAGCGAAAGAAGTGTGAGGTTAAGTTCTAAAGAGACTGTGCACCTTTTGCCTTCCAACATAACTCTGAAGAAAAATTCAAATTAAGAACTTAAGGACAAGTGCAAAACATGGAAGCAGCAGGAAGACTGCCTGTTATGAACCCCACCACCTGGGTGTAACAGACAAATGAGCCTCTCCTATGTGTGGGTAGCATGGCAGTCAGCATGACCGCTATTACAGCTTGGTGTGTGGGAGTTCAGGGTTCAATTCCAGCACCTGTGCGTCCTCCTGGTGGAATGCGTGGATTTTTTCCGGGCGCTCTACTTTCCTCCCACAGTCCAAAGATGTACTGGGTAGGTTAATTGGTCATTATAAATTGTCCCGTGGTTAGGTTAGGGTTAAATTGGGGTTGTCTGGTGTTGCTGGGCAGTGCGGCTCAAAGGGCCAGAATGACGTATTCTGTGCTGTGTCATTAAATAAATGCTTTGCTGAAATGTTGCGGTTAAATTCAGTTTTGCTGCATGTCATTGGATCTGTTCTTGAGTACCCTTGCGCTTATTGGATTTCTCTGAGCTTGTGTCAGCTTTGTCTGAAGCACCTACTACTTTTCCAGGAAGGAATAGCCAGCTGGTTACATAATAATAAAAGCTTCTACTAGTCATAAAAGCTCAACAGTTTGCAATTCCTCACTCTCGTCCTGAAGTTGATATATTTCATGTCCATGGTGATGAATGTTTCACTGATTTTCCAGAAGTAATTGTAAAATTTTAAAAAAGCGCTGGAAATATTCAGCGGGTTAGGCCATATCTGTGAGGAGAGAAGTAGAGTTAACAGTTCAGGTTGAGGTCTGATTGTCAGAAATGAAATCTTCGCTCCATTTCTCTTCCCACAGTGCAATCTAACTTGTTAAATATTTACAGTATTTTCAAAGTAAATTTATTATTGGAGTACATACATGTCATCACATACTGCCCGGAATTCATTTACTTGCAGGCATTCACAGGAGAACAAAATAAAAAATCAATGAAAAACTACACACACAGGCTGACAAACAACTAATGTGCAAAGCACAAACTGCATATATAAATAACCCCCCACCAAAAAAAATAATTAATAAATAAATAATACTGAAAACATCCAATGTAGAGTCCTTGAAAGTGAACTCATAGGTTGTGGAATCAGTTCAGAGTTGAGGTGAGTGAAGTTATCCATGCAGCATCAGCGCTTGTTGGTTGTATCCAACAACTGTGGGACCTAAGGCTCCTGTACCTGCTTCCCAATGCTGCAGCAAGGAGAGAACTTGGCCTTGATGGCTGATAGTCCTTCATTTTCTGTCTGTATTTTTGATTTCTGACATCTGCAGTTTTTTTCTCCTTTGATTTTCTCTGAGGTAACTGCGCCCATTCTTTTCTGGAATTTCTGATGAGTCAAAAGCCACCTCCAGTGTGACGTGCTTGCAGTGGTTCCAATTTATTTCTGCGGTTCATCTCAGCGGGATAGTGATGAGACTGGTATCAGTGGGGGAAAAAGTAGTGAAATGGAGAAGTGCTGAAATTATGGCTGGGGTAATCTATGTGATCAGTTCAGGTGTCAGTGTCAACATTAATGTATGGATGTTCCTTTTATAATTTAAGTCTTTAGAATATGTTGAACTCTGAAAACCATAAACCTTTGTATGTACGGAGGGAACAGGTCTCAAACTGGTGTATGGTTAAGATGAATCCCTGCAGAACTCTTGCCTTCCTCACTTCAGCATTTCTCCACTGGGAAGCTATGTTTACTCACATTTCAATCCGGGGAGGTTACAGTGCATTTCACCCGCTGAAAGAACGAAAACACTTGACTTATTGCCAGGTGGGAGACGAAGTATGAGATTTGTGCAAATCCTGCACATTTTACTCAAACTTCCCCATCGGCAAACTCCTAGTCCCAAATGACTGGGGTTAAAAAGAGCATATCCATCGAAGATTATTCAGAGATAACAGGCCTGTGCTGAGTGCTTTTTTTGCTGAGTCAAAACTATTTTGACAGCACAACCATTAGGAATCACATCTAGAGGAGGGAATATTACATTAACAGAGCATCATCATGATTACATTTCAAATGGCTCTCACATTGTATCATTGGTGGATTTTCTTCTTCACACATTAACTGTTTTCTGTTCTCTGACTTGCTGTATCCAAGTGAAGCACAACATTGATCTTCCCAGTAAATTTCACAACTTGGAAGTGGCCTCCCTGTCAATTGCCTGGCCACATCACAGCATCGTTCAGATATACCAGAAGAATTACTGTAAAAATAACTTGAGACTTGCCCTCATTCTCTGCTCCATGAAGTTGACAGCATCTTCAGGATTTTCACGTAGTGAACATCAATGCAGAAACTCCAAGGTTGCTGTTTGTAAATTAGTGCACCTTTGCAGGTAGTGTTGTTTGTAGCTTTCTCCACAGTAACAAAAAGAAATCACTTAATCTATTTACAAACACTGTAGCTAAGTAAAAAGCTTGAACATCTTTGCTCTGTTACATTAAGACCAGCTGAGTTTTTAATGACATACTAAACCATAATTACTGCTCATAAAACTATTCTGAAAAAAAGCTAGGTCTATGTTAGTGTGTTTCAACTTGCTAACATGAATATTTGAAAATAAAAGTGATTTAATCTAAACAAAAACAACAGGAATTCTGCAGATGCTGGAAATTCAAGCAACACACATCAAAGTTGCTGGTAAACGCAGCAGGCCAGGCAGCATCTAGAGGAAGAGGCGCAGTCGACGTTTCAGGCCGAGACCCTTCGTCAGGACTAACTGAAGGAAGAGTGAGTAAGGGATTTGAAAGCTGGAGGGGGAGGGGGAGATGCAAAATGATAGGAGAAGACAGGAGGGGGAGGGATAGAGCCGAGAGCTGGACAGGTGATAGGCAAAAGGGGATACGAGAGGATCATGGGACAGGAGGTCCGGGAAGAAAGACGGGGGGGGGTGACCCAGAGGATGGGCAAGAGGTATATTCAGAGGGACAGAGGGAGAAAAAGGAGAGTGAGAGAAAGAATGTGTGCATAAAAATGAGTAACAGCTGGGGTACGAGAGGGAGGTGGGGCCTAGCGGAAGTTAGAGAAGTCAATGTTCATGCCATCAGGTTGGAGGCTACCCAGACGGAATATAAGGTGTTGTTCCTCCAACCTGAGTGTGGCTTCATCTTTACAGTAGAGGAGGCCGTGGATAGACATGTCAGAATGGGAATGGGATGTGGAATTAAAATGTGTGGCCACTGGGAGATCCTGCTTTCTCTGGCGGACAGAGCATAGATGTTCAGCAAAGCGGTCTCTGGGAGAAGGGTCTCGGCCTGAAACGTCGACTGCGCCTCTTCCTATAGATGCTGCCTGGCCTGCTGCGTTCACCAGCAACTTTGATGTGTGTTGTTCCTTAATCTAAACAAATATCTTTGTTTTTAGGGTAATGATATTAACAAAACTGGAATGTTTAGGATCTTCCAACTATTTCTTATTTTTATTTTATTGAGGTACAGCACAGAGTAGGCCCTTTGAGCTGCGTTGCCCAGCAACCCACCAATTTAATGCTAGCCTAATCATGGGACAATTTACAATGACCAATTAACCTACTAACCCATTCGTGTTTGAACTGTGGGAGGAAACTGGAGCACCCGGAGGAAACCCATGCAGTCACGGGGAGAACGTACAAACTCCTTATAGGCTGCAGCAGGAAATGAACCTGGGTCACCTGTACTGTAAAGCGTAGTGCTAACCCCTACACTACCATGCCACCCAAATGTAATGACATAGATTCGATTTTTATTTTGCACTTTGCTTTATTTAAAACTGTGACTGAAAGTTGTTTCCTGGTATGTCAGGTGAAAGAATTCTTCAGTGTGATGGGTTATTCAGTCATCTTAATACTGTCACAGTCAATGTAGCATTGGGAAAACAGGAGCAGTGGACGTCCTAAAAGGTGGTGGTTTCACCATGGGATTTGTGACAGGATCCCCATGTGACATCAGCAACAAGTTGCAATTTATAGGTCAAGATATAATAGAAATAAGTAAAATGAAATTGGGAATCCTAGAAGTGTTACAGCAAATGGCCTAATTATTCTGCTTGGAGTCTTGGATCTCCTCAACTCTTTACTTGTTGGGGAGAAGGGAGCAGTTTTAAGAGAGATGCCTGCATTTCAGGGAGGAGCACTGGGCAGTCAATTGGAGAAGTCTGGTATATAACAGACATCCCACCTCTCCCGGAAGTTCCGGGAGTCTCCTGCATATGAGTAGTAGTTCCCTGATGCCCGCAAATTATATACAATATCACGGAAATCAATTTTTTTGAGCGCGAGCAAGAGAAAAGCAGAGAGAGCGAGAACGCGAGAGAGAAAGCAAGCAAGCGAGAGCGAGAGCCTGAGAGAGAAAACAAGCGGGAGCGTGCGAGTGAGAGAGAAAGCAAGCGAGAGCGAGAGAGAGAGAGCACGAGCAAGAGAGAGGGAGAGAGAGAGAGAGAGGGAGCACGAGCAAGAGAGAGAGAGAGAGCACGCCATGGCAGAGTGTTCCAAAAAAAAAAGAAAATATAAAACGTACATCACCCCAGACTACACTAAAGTGTACCCCTGCCTAATGGGGTCAAAAATAATGACAGTGTTGCTCGCTGCACTGTTTGCAACAGTGACTTTTCTATTGCCCATGGTGGGTTAAGACTGTAAAAGACATGTTGAGGTGAGTTTAACAGGTGTCATTTATTCATTAGCATAGCTAATGTTATTTAAACTAGCTGGCTAGCTGCTAAGGAGCTACTCTATTGCAGACATCCCACCTCTCCCGGAAGTTCCGGGAGTCTCCCGCAAATTGATGGTGCTACCTCCCTGAAATGAGTTTTTGCAGGGTGAGATGTCTGATATAGGTAATGACCAATGACATCTGGCCAGGAATTTCTGAGCCAGACTTTAACACTTTAACTCCCACAGAAGCCATTCTGTATGATGAAACACACTGAGTAAATCGCTGATGACACTCGACTCAGCAGTTCCATAGCCTGTTTATAACATTCCCCTAAACTTATGGATGACTACGTCACGTTTCATATCCAAATTTGTCCTCTTGAAAAAATATTCTTTGTAATCTAGTCACTCACTAAGTTAATTTCACTTCTGTCAATCTCACACCCAATGCAATCCAGACAAACACAAGCAACACTGTCAAAAAAATAGAGGCATATACGGTAATGTATTTAAAAAATTGTGACAGGCCATTTAAATTGACTGTGCTTGACAGTGGATATTTACCTTAGGAAACTACCAGAAATATATACAGCTGGATTTAGTAACAAATACTGTATGAATCACTATAGTGCCATCTGCCACAACCCCTTCACCACCACTTCAGGACAAATCCACTCTTCAAGTGTGCTGGCATTATTACTGCAGCAAAACCTTCAGTGCTCTTTCCTTTATTTCATAACTAGCACCAACACACTGAACTCCTGTTCTTGTATTCGGGAAGAGAGTAGACGAAACAGCAAGTGCACTGAGAATGGGCCCAGAATTAGTGGTATGTTCCTTGTGTGAGATGGGGGAACTTTGGGAGACCTCCAGTCTCCCTGATAAATAATTCTCCGCAAAGTCGACCAAGCTGCAGCTCCTTAGGACCCATGTTAAAGAACTGGAGCTGCAGCTCATAGACCTTTGGCTAAAGTGAGAAAATGAAGTGACAGATAGGAGCTACAGGGAGGTAGTCACAGCAAAGTTACATGAGGCAGCTACCTAGATGCCTATCAGGAGAAGAAAAGGGTATAAGCAGCCAGCACAGAGAATCCTGTGGCCATTCCTCTCAATAATAAGTATACCACTTTGGATACTTTGGGTGGGAGGAACAACCTGCCAGGGAGGAGTCGTAATGAGCATTGAGTCAGGCTCTGTGACTCAGCAGGGAGGAGGGGAGAAGAGGAGTGCAGTAGTGATAAGGGATTCCATAGCTAGGGGAGCAGACAAGTGACTCTGTGGACATGATAAAGGGACCTAGATAGTATTTCGCCTCCCAGATGCCAGTGACGGGGATATTTTAGATTGGGTCTACAGCGTTCTAAAGGGGAGAGTGAACAGCCAGAAGCTGTGATGCATATTGGTTCCAACAACATAAGTAGGAAATGGGGGGAGGTCCTGAAGAGACGATATAGGGAGTTTGGCAGAAAGCTAAAAAGCAGGACTTCCAGGGTAGTAATCTCCATATTGCTGCCTGTGCTACACACCAGTGAGAATAAGAATAGAATGATTTGACACAAGAATGTGTGGCTGAGGAACTGGTGAAAGGGGCAAGGTTTCAATTTTCTGGATCTTTGGGATCTGTTCTGGAGAAGGTATGACCTGTACAAAAAGATGGATTACACCTGAACCCAAGGGGGACCAATATCCTTGCAGGCAGCTTTGCTAGAGTTGTTGGGCAGGGTTTAAACAAATTTGGCAGGGGGAAGGGAATTGGAGGGATAGGGCTGAGGATGGGGCAGTTGGTGTACAGGCAGAGGCAGTGTGTAGAGACTGTGAGGAAGGACAGGCAAGATGTTGGAGCCCATTATTAACAATGAGGTTTTGTCCTGACGAAGGGTCTCGGCCTGAAACGTCGACTGCGCCTCTTCCTATAGATGCTGCTTGGCCTGCTGCGTTCACCAGCAACTTTGATGTGTGCTGCTTGAATTTCCAGCATCTGCAGAATTCCTGTTGTTTGAGGTTTTGGGGTACTTGGAGGCACATGATAAAGTCAGCCAAAGTCAGCATGGTTTCCATAAGGGGAAATCTTTTCCTGACAGATCTGTTGGAATTCTTTGAGGAAATAACAGGCAAGCTAGACAAAAGATAGTGGAAGTTGTTTCCTTGGATTTTGAGAAGCCCTTTGATAAGGTGCCACACATGAGCTTACTTAACAAAATAAGAGCTATGGTATTACAGAAAAGATACAGGATAGAAGATTGGCTGATTGGCAGGAGGCAATCTGTAGGAATGAAGGGAACCTTTTCTGTTGATTTGTGGTGTTCCACAGGATTGGTGTTGGGACCGTTTCCTTTCACGTTATGTGTGAGTGACTTAGATGACGGAATTGATGGTTTTGTGGCCAAGTTTGTGGATGATATGAAGATAGGGGGAGGGAGAAGAAGTGTTGAGGAAGTGGGGAATCTGTAGAGGCTTTAGACAGATTGGGAGAATGGGCAAGGAAGTGGCAGAGGAATATAGTGTAGGGAAATGTATGGTCATGCACTTTGGTAAAAGGAATAAAGATGTAGACTATTTTCTAAACAAGGAGAAAATTCAAAAATCAGAGGCGCAAAGGGATTTCAGAGTCCTTGTGAAGGATTTCCTAAAGGTTGCCTTCCAGGTGAAGTAAGTGGTAAGGAAAATAAATGCAATGTTAGCATGCATTTCAGGAGGATCAGAAAATAAAAGCAAAGATGTAATGCTAAGCCTTTATAAGGCATTGATCACACGACACTTGGAGCACTGTGAGCAATTTTGGGCCCCATACCTAAGAAAAGATATGCAAGCATTGGAAAGGGTGCAGTGGAGGTTTTCAAGAATGATTCTGGGAATGAAAGGGTTAATGTATGCGGCTGTGGGCCTGTAATTAGTGGAGTTATGAAGAATGAGGAGGGATCTCCTTGAAGCCTATGGAATATTGAAAGATCTGGATAGAGTGGATGTTGGGAGGATGTTGCCTATAAAGGGTGTAGGACTAGAGGGCACAGCCTCAGTCTGGAGGGGTGTCCATTTAAAATGGAGATGAGAAGGAATTTCTTTAGCCAGAGGGTGGTGAAACAGTGGAATTTATTGCCACAGACAGCTGTGGAGGCAAAGCCATTGAGCATATTTGAAGCAGAGGATGAAAGGTTCTTGACTAGTGAGAGTGTGAAAGGTTACGGGGTGAAGGCAGGAGTATGGGGTTGACAGGGATAATAAATCAACCATGATCGAATGGTGGAGTGGATTTGATGGGCTGAATAGCCTGATTCTCCTCTTATGTCTTATGGGAAAAATTATAACCTTACCAGAAATAACCTAATTTATATCACTTCACATTTGAAATAAACCAATCATATTTTGTGCCCTGTCAAATCTAGTCTCTACGACATACCCACAGACACAGCCTTATAGTTCTTTGAATAATCTATTGTTATATTTATAGATTCGTTTGAGTATTATTTTGAATAAGCTCAAATTTATTTTGCAAGGCTGGCTCAGAAAATGTGTTTTTGGAGAGTGACTGAAATTTGTATCCATAATCCCATCAATTTACTTAAAGCCTAGATATAATACATAAGAGAAAAGGTAATTCTTTAGAATCATTATATTGATTTTCAGATGAAATAAAACTTGCTTTGCTTTGTTGAAGCATTGACAGAATTGTCTCAGTGGGGCAGTTCACATTGCAATTCCCTATCCTGATTTCCAGTGACCTATTTTTTCTGTAAATTTGGGCTTCGCTGCAATTTCACAGATATCCTACTTTTTTATTCAGTAATGAGCAAAAGGAACAGAGAGTACTCTGTTGTCTGTGGATGCTTGGGATTTACCTACTCTTGAAAAGCAATACTTTGTTTTGGGCTATTTGGACCTGTAAGTAGCATTATTCATTGTAAGTTAGTTTATTTTAATGTTAAACTGTAAATTTGGAAATGTTGAAAAGAATAATTAAGGTTTAATTGAATCAAAACAGAGCAGCTATGAAATTAAATGTTGCCAGTATGATAGGAATTCTTTCCTGGCCAGAGCAGTGCTAATCCATCCACTGAACTCCTGTTGTAAATAGGGCCAGCAGGGTTAGATATCAAGCTGAGACAAGGAGTAAACCATAATCAAAGACATAAGATTCTCATGATTTGATTATGGAATGATGGTAATAAAGGTTTGGAAACTTAATCTCTTAAGAGATTTTGTTGCCCAACATGAACAGTTACGTTTATTTAGATTGCAACTGCTATTTTTCTGCAAAACTCTTCATTGTGGTTGTGCTTATTTAGACAAGACTCCAAGACTCGTGTTCATTTTGTTTTACAACTCATGCTTTCTATGATTATCATGTTTCATAAATTTGTTTCTTCATTTACTTTTGTAGCTCAACAATTGTGTTGAATTAATTGACTGTGGTTGCAAATGAATTGGTTTGTTTTTGCAAATTATCAGGGCCTGTAAAAATGGCCGAATAAAGACTTCAGAGAGGAGGAAGCGTAAGTAGAGATGGTCACCAGGGAAAGATTATAAATAAAATGATTATAAATGAGATTAAGCAAGTTGGTCTGGTTAGGTAACCAGTGGTGTTAATTTTGTTAGCCAAGATGCTAATCGTATCTTACTCCTTCTCAGACAGTCACTCAGGTTTGAGGATGATTTGCTTCCACTCAAGTTCTGAGGACGTCTGCTCTCTGCTGCCAGAGGGTGCTGGTCAGTGCAGATGGTCTGTTCCATCGGCTGCTTATGTATGCCACCAATGTATGGCCTCTGTTCACAGTGAGATCCTATAAGCTTGGAATTCCCCAAGTCAAGGGGGATCCTATATTTCCTTCATTAGGTTTTGAGGGATCCTTGAATTCTTCCTCTGGCCATCTCATAATTGTTTGCTTTGACAGAATTCAGAATAGAGCACCTGCTTTGGGTATTTGGTCCAGCCATCTGAAGATATGGCTTGTCCATTGGATGCAGCTGGAGCTGGGGATATGAGTCCAAGGGAGGGCGTTGACATTGATTCATATGGCATGGAAAATTTTGTGTATAGAGCATGGGTGACATGCTTTTGAATGCCAGCTGACTCAGAGGCCTCAGAGAGCAAGCCAGCATCACTGTTGGTTGGTTAGCCGAGAGCTTTGTTTTGGATTTGTGCACTTCATAGTCAAGTATCCTTTTTCTCAGAATGCCAACAACTATATTTATGTACAGAATACAGCAGTAAATTGCGTCATGGATATCTGACTTCATTGAGAACTGATTCATGAGCTATGGAAAGTGGTTTATGTTTTCCAGTTTTGCCATGTGCCTTTGTTTTTGTAGACAGAGAGTGTTGTGCAGCACGAAGGGGAAGGGAGGGGGACAAATAACCATGGATATTAAGTGACTCATTCTCTCATATGCTTCAGGGAGTGTCTGAGCAATGACTTGGAGCTGAGCTCTCAATATATACATATAGAAACAAGGCCTGCCTCCTGCAACTCTGAGGATGGGGCGAGCTTTATCCTGCAGAGGAGGTGATGTAGATTAAATGATTTCCCCTTTGTGATATTGATCAGCACCAGTTTAACAGCAAACCTCTTGGAGGTTGAGATGGAACACAATGGTACAAAGTTTTGAGAAAAATTGATGTCAGTGAAATATGATGCCGGTTTACATTGGGGTTGAGTCTGTTGTGGATCACTTAGTCAATACAATTTGCATACACCATCATGTCATAGAATTAGATGGAGACAAATTTCTGTGGGCAGCCAAATATGAGATTTTCAATAACCTTTCTTGACCAACGAAGTATTTTGGAAAATCAAGGTAATGTGCAGTAGTTACTTCTTCTTGATTGGCATTTGACCTTCTTGACTCCTTGTCAGTTAGCAGTGGTATCAAAGTTCCACTATATACTTGCTTATGTAACATAGTTAAAGGTGCTTTTATCAAGAACTAGTCTTCATATTAAGGCGGCACAGATGCTGGAATCAGGAGCAATGAATAAGCTGCTGGGGGATCTCAGTGGGCAGGGTTTTGTCTTAACAGTTCCTTTCCCACTGTAAATGCTACTCAACCTGCTCAGTTCGTCCAGCTGATTATTTGGTTGTTCATGTTGAGGAGTGAGGGTTGCCTGTGTGTGATTTCTTTAAATGTGTGATGGCTGTTGCCGGTCTTGGCAGAGTAAGGTCTTGATCCACTGGCAGGAGGGTCCAAAGTATATGGACACTGGGCTCTATTGCATTGACATTTAACAGTCAAATGTGAACACATGAATGGACATGTCAGGCAAAGATGTTCTTGCCCACTTCCTCTTCTCACTTATGACACCTCAGACCCACCCTCCCATTGATACTTCTCATGTGTATCCTCCCTGTTCTTAAAATTCTTTCCCTTCAGTGTCCCTCCTGCTGCTTAATCACCTCCCACCCTACCTCTCATAACCTCCCTCCATCCCTTACAGCTCCTTTGCTCTCACACCCTGTTGCTTGGTTCCCTCCTTCCTATCCTGCACCAGTTACCTCTTTTCTTCTAGCCCACTGCTCTGCATTACTCACACCTCTATTCCCCGCATTTTATCACCTAGCTCCTTATCCCCTCCTGCATTCTTCAGTCCTGGACAAACTCTACTCCTTATCCCCTCCTGCATTCTTCAGTCCTGAACAAACTCTACTCTTACGGTATGTTGCTTTGAGCCGTTTTCACAATGGGCACAGTTTGGAGGATGGACAACTAGTGACTGTGGACTTGGGTCTGTGAGTGGACTCTGAGAGTGTTATAGAGTCATGGAGTATTACAGCACTGAAACAGGACCCTCAGCCCATCAAATCTGTGCTGCTCTTTAATTCTGCCCAATTCTATTGCGTACACCTGGACTGTAGACCTCCATACTTGCCCCATCCGTGTACTTATACAAACTTCTCAAAAATGTTGAAATCCACCACCTTGCTGGCAGTTCATTGCACGCTCTCACCACCCTCTTGAGTGAAGACGTTCGCCCTCTTGTTCCCCTTAAACGTTAAACAGTGTTACTGTGAACAGCAAGTAGTGGGGAGTGAAGCCACAGAGGGATAACTGGTCCTTCTCCTTTCAGCTCGCTCTCTCTCCTTACTCACCACTTACCATACAAAGCATTTGATATTTTCCCTCTTAGCTTGCAGGCTCTCTGCCAGAGCCTGCTTTCCTCCCCTTTTCCAGCTGTGAGCTATTTGGCCTGTGACTGAGCCCAAAAGCCTGAACCTTTGGCATGATTGTGGGGAGAACCACCAGCTTTCTGCCACCTGGCTTCACCAGATCAGATATCCAGTTCTCTGCAAGCAAGATAGTGCATCCCAGTTGATGGAATTGACCCACCCATTTTATATTGAACAACTGAGGTATTGCTCAATTTCAATCTAAACTGCTTTGTTCCACTTAAGAATTTTGAATTTCAATTTTAGGCTAGAAGTAAGTTTCTGAAGGCACAATATATTTGGAGAATATTCAAAAAAGTCATCAAAGGTGAAAGATACTATCTTTAGACTAAGAAGAGGGATCATCTGTTGTTCTAGTACTGCAGTGTGTAACTTAATGCACTGACTGGCTGAATATTATTATTTAATTTTAGATTGTGATTACATGTATTGTAAGGGAAACCCAGGTCTCCTTTGCTAGATTATAGTCTCAAACAATTGACGTCCACGATAATGTCTCAGTAAATCAGTCATGGTTCCTACATATTTTACCATCTTTATTGGATTTTCAATCAAAAAGCAAGCAATAAATTTGAGTGAGCAATTCTATCAGGGGAAGTTGGTGTAGAAATTGGTTATGTCATGCTGTTGCAATCACAAAACAGACCCTCTGTCATGAGCTCTGGCATGGAAGCTGTGACCAGGTAGAGAAAGGAAAACATTCAAGAATATTCTCAAAATTTCTATGGGAAAATGCAGCATCCCCATTGACTCCTGTGAATCTTTGACACATGACTGCTCATAGTGGAGAAGGAGCATTGATGATGGTATTGAAAACCTTGTGTTCTTTCATCAGGAGCGCACAAAAGCCCCACAGAATCATTGTCAGCACTTCTGCCCCAATCTGTAGTTGTCTCATTAACCTGATTGGCTACCTCAAAACTAGAAAACCAAAGTGGAATCCCATGGGACAGAAGAAAAAGAATAATATCAAGAGGAGAGAGATCTGGGGAAGAATATCAAGAGCAGAGAAGAGATCAGAAAAATAATAAGAATAATATCAAGAGGAGATCAAAAGGAGAAGAATATCAAAAAGAGACAATATCAAAAAAAAGGAATAAGGGTGGGAAAGAGTGGAGAAATTAATGACTAACACAGGATGGACACCAAAGGTCTTTCCTAAATAAAAGATTTTTCAAGCAACAGAAAGATTAGAGATGTAAGAAGAAATAATTTTGATCAGGCAAGGGTATTAATTAAGTATTCTGCACCTTTCTTTGCTGGCTAAGTAGAAGTGCACGAGGAGGCTGTGGCAATATTAAATAAGATGAAAATAGAGTTGGTACTTAAAAAAGATTAACAGTCTTCAACATAAAAGAGAGTCACCCAGTTCAAGAAGGATATATTCTGAACTACAGAGGCTTTGAGCTGTCTTCCAATTCTCCTTGGATAAGGGAGAGAGGTGGAGAATCAAAGGATTGTTAATATTACGCCCCATCTTGAAAAAAAGATAGGGATAAAGCTTATAACTTAAGGCCACTCACTTATCATCAATGGCGGAAATACTTTTTTAATATTCAGAGGCAAAGTTATTTGGCATTTGAAAAATTGTGGACTTTTTAAGGAAAGTGTATAAAGATTTTTGAAAGGCAAATTATATTTAATTGATTTAAACAATGCTTTAAATCTGCAGAATTGGTGAATGAAAGCAGAGTTGTTATGTGGAAGGATCACTCATTGGACATTAGCAAAAATAAGCACAAGAGAATATTTTAATAAAGGAAGTGAGGAGGGGCATTATGAGAAAATAAAGCTCAGTATTAATGAGAGCAGGAGCAAGGAACAAGTTGTCAGTGTTAAAATATTTGAAGTTAACAGCTGAAAGAACTCAATGGGTCAGGCAGCATCTGTGGAAGGAATTGGACAGTAGACGTTTTAGGCAGGGACCCTTCACTGGGACGGGAAGATGAGGAGAAGGAAGCTGTATAAAACAGTGGAGGGAAGGGATGGAACAAGAGTTTGTTGACCAATCATCAACTGGTCTAGGTTTGGCAATTCACTACACAACTCTCAATTAATTGAAGTTCACACTTTATCATCTCTGCACAAACATTAACGGAACTATGTTGATCACAGGCCAACAACCTAAAACATGAATTCTTCTGTTCCCTCTGTGCCAAAACTTACTCAACCCACTTCTCCAATTTATGACACCGAAATAGGGGATCATAGGTTAAAGATGAAAGGTGAAAAGTTTAAGGAAAACATGACGGGAAACTTCTTCACTCAGAGGGTGGTGAGAGTGTGGAACAAGCTGCCAGTGCAAGTGGTGCATGTGAGCTTGATTTCAATCTTTAAGAGAAGTTTGGATAGGTACTTGGATGGTAAGGGTATGGGGGCTATGGCCCTGGTGCAGGTCAATGGGTGAAGGCAGTTTAAATGATTTTGACATGGACAAGATTGGCCGAAGGGCCTGATTCTGTGCTGTAATTTTCTTTGACTCTATTAGGACAGATAAAGAAAACTTTGAAAAAGCATGTGGTTTACAGTAGTATGCAGTATATCGACCTGGAAGTCATGCTAAGTTCATGGGTATGTTAGAAGTTTTGTACCTGTGCAACGTTAATGCTGTTAAAGTGTGATCGATTGAATGGCTGGATTCAGCATAGAATGAGCTATTGCTCAACTGGTTAATATTGGACATGTTTTATTCTTGTAAAATTGGCAAAGCATTGTAGAATTTGGGCTATTATTGCAAAATTGCTTCCACAGCACAGAAAAATTCCTTCAATATTAATATAAGTGTTTTACTTGAAGTTGGAAGAAAAGTAATTTTACAGTTACGGCACAATAAAATTCCAAATGAGGTCATTGGAAGGTCACCTCATTTCAGAATGGTAAGGAGCTACTTAAAATTCTCTAGCAAAAAAATCTAAGTAACAAAACGTGTTGTGTAAATGAGCTGCTGACAAGAACAGTTATTGACCGTACAATGTTGTACAGAGTTTTTCTGTTGTGAAAGTCTATTGACTCGCAAATACAGTTCATGTTTAGCTGTATAATGCCATAAATGAGATTTATTCATTGAAATTCAAGAATTCAAGGGATGCTTCTTTCTGTGGGGGGAAAAACAAGAGATTTAACCAAGAAAAATTTTTCTAATTAACATCTGGAATGTCAATTCATTCTCAGTAACTGCTCTCACCTAAGTAAATATGCCATTTTCATGTTGTTTATAAATCATCAGAGTATCTGGTGCAAACTAAATGTATCCAAGCATAATATTACGACTTGAGGTCTAGGTGGGTCACTGCAGAGTGCTTGTATTATCTACAAAGTACTCAGCAGCATCTTCCTCCAAAACCTGGAGAGACCAAGCAACAGGATTACAGGAACATCACCAGCTTCAAGTATTCTACCACTGCACATGCACACATCTTTTGCTATGAGCACACAAAGGAATTTAAGCTGTGCACAAAAGGTTGTGGCCCTCTACCTCGTTGTCATGTTAAGTAAATTTCACGATCGTACACATTTTCATTTCCTTTTCCAGTTTCTGACGTGGCTAGTGTTGACAATGTGGAATTTGCAATGATTTGTCTGCAGATTTTAGAAATGGCTTATTTATACTGTTTTTATTGAAAAAATTATTGATTCACTATGTCGAATTCCAAAGAAGCAAAGGGTGTGAAGCGCAAAAGAACTGCTAGTTCAGTTGAAGCTGAATGGCTTAATGAAACAGTAGAAACTGCTACACCGAAAGCTCATGAGGTCAGGGATGTGCAGCTACAAAAAATATCTATGTACAATGGAGAAACTGGTATTACCTGCATCTATTGTCACGATGCAAAAGCTGCTGAAGAATTTGCAAGTGGGAAAAAGTGGAGTGATATTTGGAAACTTGACTTTTTGAAGAGTCATTTGTCAAGCAAATCACATGTGGACAGTGTGCAAAAGCTCCAGCTAGAACATCCTCCATTACCTGCTACAGGCCTGCCACGTATGTTTAGTGAGTGTGCAGATGAACAAGATCAAAAGTAATCAGACCCAGAGGAGATCAAAGTTCTTATTGACAGTGTTTAGCTATCTGTTAAAATGAATACCTCAACATATAAAATTTAGTGTGCACATATTGTTGTCACTGGGCAAAAAAATTGCTCAGCACAAGGTTTTTGCACACACTGGCCATTACAGATTAGAGGAAACATTGACCAGAAGGACTGCAGGGGTTTAAGAAGGTGGGTTATTCCCACTTTATTACAGGCATTTGGGGGCGGGTGATAAATGCTATCTCTGCCAATAACATGGAAATGAATAATGAATTAAAATAAAGCAGAGACACAATTCAGCTTGTTAATCTTCACTGTTCCATTGAGAAGCTGCTTCCTTGAGTCCTTATTTGATATTTCTGATAGATATCAAAGTTGCTTGCTTGAGTTCTCATTTGATATTTTTGATAGATATCAAAGTTGCTTGCTTGAGTTCTCATTTCATATTTCTGATAGATATCTAAATAATCAGTTGCTCTATTTTTCATTACCATCACTGGCAATTTCTCTCTCTTTTTTCATGCATCTCCTTCCATCATCAAGCCCTTGCTACCCTCTTTCAGGTTTATTAGATGCTGTCTGACCTGTTGTGCACTTCCAGCACCTGCAGCTTTTAGGCAAATTGTTTACTTTCAGGAAATAACTAATTTGATTAGGTAAAGTGATTTGTTAGAAATAATCTAGTAAATGACACAGAGGTAATGCAACAGCCTAGATAGAATTTGTATTCATGAATGGGCCCCTTTATCTAACTTTGGATAAGGACTATAAGTGACTTGGGGTTTAATGCTATACTATTTCAGATTAGATCAGAGGTTCCCAACCTTTTTTTAATGTCATGGACCTTAATACCATTATGCAAGTGATCTGTGGGTCCCAGTTTGAGAACATCTGGTTTAGATCTTGGTGTGGGAAAGAGGGTACTTCAGGAAGACTTGCACACTTTAAAAGTACTTAATGTGAAGAGCTATTAGGTAATATGTGCTCAGTGGGCACTTTATTAGGCACAGGAGATACCAAATAAAGTGGCCACTGAATGCATTCTATATGTTTGTGGTCTTCTGCTGCTGTAGCCCATCATCTTCAAAGTTTGATGTGTTGTGCATTCAAAGATGCTCTTCTGTAAACCAGTGCTATAACCAGTGGTTATTTGATTTACTGTCCCCTTCCTGTCAGCTTGAACCAGTCTGATCATTCTCCTCTGACCTCTCTCATTAACAAGGTGTTTTTGCCACAGAACTGCTGCTCACTGGATTTTTTTTTTGTTTTGCACAGCATTCTCTGTAAACACTAGAGAATATTACATGTGAAAATTCCAGGAGATCAGCAGTTTCCAAGATACTCAAACAACTCCATCTGGCACCAGCAATCATTCCAGTCACTCAGATCACATTTCCCCCATTCTGATGTTTTGTGCGAAGAACAACTGATTCCTTAACCATATATGCATGATTTTATGCATTGAGCTGCTGCCACATGATTGGCTGATTAGGTTTTTGCATTAAAGAGCAAGTGTACAGGTCTACCTAATAAAGTAGCCACTGAGTATATTTTGTTAGGGGAAAATAGACGATAGGAATATGCATTAAGCAGAAAAACAGCACAACTATTTCTGTTCGTTTCTGTCAGAGTCAATGTATAAAAGTGGCACAGAGGTGGAAGCTGCTGGAAAATACAGTTCAGTGTTATGAAAGGAACTTAAAAGTTAATGTGTGCTTTTTTCAGTGATTGACATCAATCAAGAGGGGAGATTAATTTACATCCAGACAAACAAGGAGCAGCAAAATCTAAAGAAACTTATTTACCACAGTTGTTTTTTCCAGCCTGGCATGTGTTTATATTTTAACAAAAACGGGCATTCCAAATGAACATATCAAGTGTTGGAAGGTACTGTCTAGAACAAATGGCTGCAAATGGGTTCCTTTTCTTTAGTGTAAATGGCTAGAGAGTGTACTGACTTCAGGTTTTGTAGACTAAGTGCCAATGATTTATTTTGCAACAATCCCAAACCGTGAAACATCATTACTCCTAATCTCACACCAGTATGGGTATGTAATCGTATTCATTCGATATGGCAGAGTCAGTTCTGCTGCTCCTACCCTAAAAGCAGTGTTGTGGTAGCTACTAATCATACCATGAACTGCATTGGGTTAAGATGATTTATTACCAACTTCCCAACTGTGTTGATCAACTAAATTCATTAGCCTGACCTTTAGCCATCATGATTTGATCTACATATCACTGCAAAAAAGAAGAGTGCAGCTTAATTGTTGAGATGTCAATTCAGCAGACATCCCACCCTGCAAAAACTCATTTCAGGAAGGTAGCACCATCAATTTGCGGGAGACTCCCAGAACTTCCGGGAGAGGTGGGATGTCTGCAATAGAGTAGCTCCTGAGCAGCGAGCCAGCTAGTTTAAATAACGTTAGGTATGCTAATAAACGAATGACACCTGTTAAACTCACCTCAACATGTCTTGTACAGTCTTAACCCACCACGGGCAATAGAAAAGTCACTGTTGCAAATAGTGCAGCGAGCAACACTGTCATTACTTTGACCCCTATTAGGCAGGGGTACACTTTAGTGTAGTCTGGGGTGATGTATGTTTTATATTGTTTTTTGGAAC
Source organism: Mobula hypostoma (assembly GCF_963921235.1). NCBI lineage: Eukaryota > Metazoa > Chordata > Chondrichthyes > Myliobatiformes > Myliobatidae > Mobula > Mobula hypostoma. The sequence goes on along the minus strand of NC_086102.1, from coordinate 67,126,175 downwards.
ACTCTGCAATGGTGTGCTCTTGCTCGTGCTCTCTCTCGTGGTCGCTCGCGCGCTCTGAAGCGCTCTTGCTTGCTTTCTCTCTCGCTCCCTCTTTCTCTCCCTCTCTCGCTTGCCTTTGCTCTCGCTCACGCACTCTCACTTGCTTTCTCGCTCTTTCTCTCGCACGCGCTCTCTCTCGTTGCTCTCGCGCTCTCTCTTGCTTTTCTCTCGCTCTCTCTCAAAAAAATTGATTTCCGTGATATTGCATATAATTTGTGGGCATCAGGGAGCCACTATTAATATGCGGGAGACTCCCGGAATTTCCGGGAGAGGTGGGATGTCTGATTCAGAAATATTTACTGAAGAATGAAATTATTTATTAGCAATTACATGACCTCTTAAAAGTTAAAAAGATAGGGTGCTGAGTCATGGAAAGCATTAAGTAGACTGGAGATAATTCAGAAATAAGTACTTAACTGTGGGCAGTGTTGGCTGTTGTTGGCTATGTACAGGTTAAATGACAGAACACATTGATCTAAGTGATTCAAAGCCAGTGGTTAGCTGGAGGAGACTCTATGTAAAAGTGGACTGTTTGTGATGTACATTGTGTGGTTGCCCTCTGAGACCCTACCTGTTTAATATTACAGCAAGCACAAGTGTCATTTACTGTTCACTTTTAATGAGAGCTCACTTTAATGGCAATTGAATATACTTTTCAAGTCTGATTGAATTTGTTACAGGCCCTACACAGCTTGTACAACAAATTATAATTTATGGTTACTTACATTTGTGAACAGAGCTGACTACATGATTGTAGAAAAAAATGATTTGGCCTTGTATGGAAAACGCTGTGTGGTATTGAATTGCAGAGTGGTTTTTCTTTTAAAATAAATAGGGAATCCAATCTCTCTTCTGCCCCAAAGTAACAATGAAGATTATGGCACTCATCTGAAGATCAAAGGCTAGTATTCTGCAGAGAAGAAGAAAACAAAGGTCATATTTCTGATTCCGTCTGCTTCAATCTCCATCTGACCTGTACCTGTGAACTTCACTCTCTTGGAGTGTTGCTGTGTTTTTGCTCTAAGTTATTGGTTTTCCTATTGCGCTTTTCTTATTTACTGTACATAACAAACTGTGAGAATTAGATGTGCAGCCAAAAAAGAGGATCTCCTCAATTTACACAGCACTTTGGAACTTAATGCCTTACAACGTCAATCCAGTGATATATTAAGCAATCTGGCATTGGTACATTAAATTCTAATAACATGCAGTAGTGATAGACACCCGGTCACTGGAAATCTTATTGTGCAAAACTCCTTTGGGATAAGCCTACATTAAGGCTTAGTCTGGTGAATGTTTAGATGAGTTGAATTGAACGGGAGTATTTGTGACAGAGGACCAATCATACAGTGCAGACAGGCAAAAGACTGCTTTACAAGCTAATTACTATTCATTACCATGTTTAATTACAGAGGTGTTGGACATTTATAAAAGACAGCACAACTTGGATTCAGTCTTTAATTCTTTCTCATATTGATCTAGATTACTATGGAAGAAGCACACTAAATAGTTAGCCATTTGAAGAAAGGATTAAGATTTTATGTGCATGCTGACTTTGAAACTTGAACTGGAATAAGACATGAACAATCCCTCAAATATCACCATTAAAACCAAAGGAAATTGTGTCTGATGAGAAACGTATCATTTCAATTGAGCTGCAGTCACTATTGCTTTGTGTTTTGCCTGTCATTCTGTTTCATCTGCTTAGTCATCTATTTAGATGCAAAGAAAAATTCATAAAATGTTCTTGCGACTGCTAAGTTTTATAGACTGAGTAGTGCAACAGATAATTCCTTACAGTGGATCTCGTTACTTGCTAATTTGAACTCTGATTAAATGAATAAATACAAGTTGTTGTTGATTAACAACATCATTCATCCATATATCATCTTGAAACCACTTTGGGACCTTCTGATTTGTCTTTGTCTATTAGATACAGAGCTTCTTCCAATGTATCAAGATTCTGAATATATCACATTCTCTTTCCGGCTTCCTGCCAACTATAAAATGCAAATGAAACATACCCACTGTGATCTCTAACTCACCAAGTTTGGCTTCCAGATGACTCCAAATGTAAAAAAAAGGGGAAACTTAACTCTACGAGTCATCAACTGAGCAGAAAAGGAATTACTATCCAAGGATGTGCATTGCTCTTTTCCCCTTCCCACAACTACTTTAATACTTGGGTGATGGGGTTGCCTGTATCCCCTTCAAGAAAGGGAGTAGGGATAACCCTGAGAATTATAGCAGACAGTATGGGAAAGTACTTAATTTGGGGAGGGAAATAATGAAGCTATTAGGCAGAAACTTGGAGCTTAAACTGGGAACCCATGCACTCAGGCAAATGCACAACAGAAATGTGGAGGCTGTTTAGGGAGTGTGGGGTTCTGGATGGGTTTGTCCATTGAGGCAGAAAAAGGATGGTCGGGTGAAGGAAGCATGGATGACAAGAAATGTGGAATATCTAGTCAAGAGTAAGAAAGAAACATAGTTGAGGATTATGAAACAAGGATAAGACAGGGTTCTATATAGCTACAAGGTAGGCAGGAAGGAGCTTAAGAATGGATCTAGAAGGCAGAATGAGAAGGCCTTGGCAAGTAGGATGAAGAAAAAACCCAAAGTGTACATATGTGAAGAACAGAATGAGTAGAATGAGTGTAGGACAGATCAGAGATAAAAGAGGAAATATGTGCCTAGAGTCAGAGGAGGTAGGGGAGATCCTTAATGAATACTTTGCTTCAATATTCATCAGTGCGAGGGACTATGACAAATGTGAAGGTAGTGTAGAATGCTGGAATATGTCCACTTTAAGAAGGAGAATGTAATGGAACTTTTGAAAAACATCTGGATAGGGAAATCCATAGGGCTGGATGGGATATACCACAGGTTACTACAGGAAGCAAGGGAAGAGATTGATGTGCCTTTGGTGATGATCTTTGCATCCTCAGAGGATTACTACTAGACGATTAGAGGGTAGCAAGTGTTATTCTTTTGTTCAAGAAAGGTAATAGTCATAGTCATACTTTATTGATCCCGGGGGAAATTGGTTTTCGTTACAGTTGCACCATAAATAATTAAACAGTAATAAAACCATAAATAATTAAATAGTAATATGTAAATTATGCCAGGAAATAAGTCCAGGACCAACCTATTGACTCAGGGTGTCTGACCCTCCAAGGGAGGAGTTGTAAAGTTTAATGGCCACAGGCAGGGATGACTTCCTATGATGCTCTGTGTTGCATCTCGGTGGAATGAGTCTCTGGCTGAATGTACTCCTGTGCCCACCCAGTATATTATGTAGTGGCTGGGAGACGTTGACCAAGATCCTCTTTTCAGACACCACTGTCAGAGAGTCCAGTTCCATCCCCACAACATCGCTGGCCTTACGAATGAGTTTGTTGATTCTGTTGGTGTCTGCTACCCTCAGCATGCTGCCCCAGCACACAACAGCGAACATGATAGCACTGGCCACCACAGACTCATAGAACATCCTCAGCATCGTCCGACAGATGTTAAAGGACTTCATTCTCCTCAGGAAATAGAGACGGCTCTGACCCTTCTTGTAGACAGCCTCAGTGTTCTTTGACCAGTCCAGTTTATTGTCAATTCGTATCCCCAAGTATTTGTAATCCTCCAATATGTCCACACTGACACCTTGGATGGAAACAGGGGTCACCGGTGCCTTAGCTCTCCTCAGGTCTACCACCAGCTCCTTAGTCCTTTTCACATTAAGCTGCAGATAATTCTGCTCACACCATGTGACAAAGTTTCCTACCGTAGCCCTGTACTCAGCCTCATCTCCCTTGCTGATGCATCCGACAATGGCAGAGTCATCAGAAAACTTCTGAAGATGTCAAGACTCTGTGCAGTAGTTGAAGTCCGCGGTATAAATGGTGAAGAGAAAGAGAGACAAGACAGTCCCCTGTGGCGCCCCAGTGCTGCTGATCACTCTGTCGGACACACAGTGTTGCAGGCACATGTACTGTGATCTGCCAGTCAGGTAATCAAGAATCCATGACACCAGGAAAGTATCCACCTGCATCGCTGTCAGCTTCTCCCCCAGCAGAGCAGGGCGGATGGTGTTGAACGCACTAGAGAAGTCAAAAAACGTGACCCTCACAGTGCTCGCTGGCTTGTCCAGGTGGGTGTAGATACGGTTCAGCAGGTAGACGATGGCATCCTCAACTCCTAGTCAGGGCTGGTAGGCGAACTGTAGGGGATCTAAGTGTGGCCTAATCATAGGCCGGAGCAGCTCCAGAACAAGTCTCTCCAGGGTCTTCATGATGTGGGAGGTCAATGCCACCGATCTGTAGTCATTGAGGCCGCTGGGGCACGGCGTCTTCGGCACAGGGACGAGGCAGGACATCTTCCACAATACAGGAACCCTCCGGAGCCTCAGGCTCAGGTTGAAGACATGGCGAAGTACTCCATATAGCTGAGGGGCACAGGCTTTGAGCACCCTGGTGCTGACACCATCCGGTCCTGCAGCCTTGCTTGGGTTGAGATGTTTCAGCTGTCTTCTCACCTGTTCAGCTGTGAAGCTCACCATGGTGATTTCATGTGGGGAAGGGGTATAGTCATCAGAGCAGGGTCGGGGACTGTGAGGAGGGGTAGGAGGGGAGAGTGGAATATGTTTTGGTTGGGGGCCAACAACAGATGGCTTGTGGGGGATGGGCAGGGGCCACAATATCAGATCTGTTAAAGAACAGGTTAAGTTCATTGGCCCTATCCACACTGCCTTCAGCTCCTCTGTTGCTAGTTTGCTGGAACCCAGTGATGGTCCTCATCCCACTCCAGACCTCTCTCATGTTGTTCTGCTAGAGTGATAACCTTAGGAATTGTAGACCAATGAGTCTTACTTCATTGATGGGCAAATTGTTGGAGACGATTCTTAGAGGTGGGATTTATGAGTATTTGGAGGAGCATTAGGGATAGTCAGAATGGCTTTGTGAGGGGCAGGTCTTACCTCCTGAGCCTGATTGAATTCTTTGAGGATGTGACAAAGCACATTGATGAAGGAGGGGCAGTGGATGTGGTGTACAGTATATGGATTTTAGTGAGGTGCTTAATAAGGTTCCCCACAGTAGGGTCATTCAGAAAGTCAGGAAGCATGGGATCCAGGGAAACTTGGCTGTTGGGATACAGAATTGGCTTGTCCATAGAAGGTGGAGGGTGGTAGTGGATGGAACGTATTCTGCCTGGAAGTCAGTGACCAGTGGTCTTCCACAGGCATCTGTTCTGGGATCCCTGCACTTTGTGAATTTTATGAATGACTTGGATGAGGGAGTGGAAGAGTGGGTTAGTAAGTCCGTTGGTGACACAAGTTTTGGTGAAGTTGTGGATAGTGTGGAGGGTTGTCGCAGTTTGCACCAGGACATTGACAGGTTGCAGAACTGGGCTAAGAGATGGAGGATGGAGTTAAACCTGCTAAAGTGTGAAGTGATTCACTTTGGAAGGTTAACTATGAAGGCTGAATACAGGGTTAATGATGGGATTCTTATCAGTGTGGAGGAACAGAGGTATCTTGAGCTTCATATCCATACATCCCACAAAGGTGCAGCACAAGTTAATAGGGTGGTTAAGAAGGTGTATGGTGTGTTACGTTGATTAAATAGGGGAATGAGGTCAAGAGCCACGAGGTAATGTTACAAATCTATAAAACTCCAATTAGACCACGCATGGAATATTGCGTCCTGTTCTGGTCACCTCATTATAGAAAGGAATTAGAAGCTTTAGAGAGGGTGCAGAGGAGATTTACTAGAATACTGCCTGGATGAAAAGGCAGGTCTCGTGAGTGAGCTAAGGTTTTTTCTCTTTGTAGCAACAAATTGCCTGAGCGACCTATGTTGTGCAATCAGAACAGAGAATCATCTAGAAAGAAAACATAAGCCCTTTGAACCATTGAGTCTGTGCTGACCATCAAGTACCTATTTACACTAATCCTATAATAAGAACACTTTTTATTCTCCCACATTATCAACAGCCTCCACCTCCCACCCACCTATTGCTCACCTACACATGAGGTAATTTACAGTGACAAATTAAATTCTGACCCTACATGTCTTTGGGGTGTACGGGGAAACTAGAGCACTCTAGAAGAAACTCATGTAGTTACAGGAAGAGCATACACATACATTTTGAACGGACAGCATCAGGGGTTTGAATTGAACCCAACTCTCTGGCGTTATGAGGCAGAGGCTGTACTAACTGAGCCACTGTGCTCCTCAAAGTGTGACACTCCCCAGCCAGAACCCCACTGAAAAGACTCGCTTCGTGCAGGCAGCTATCAATTCTATGTTAATAAATTACAACCATTAAAAAAGCAGACACTGTTGCCTCACCTGCTGTGTCAAGAAGTTGTCTAAGACTTAAAGCGTGCCCAATGGAGATGTTTCCTGTGTGAGTTAATTGATTGATTGCCTCCAACTGAGAAGATGCATATTACTGCTGATTGACAGAGCCTTGAAAAATTGAGAATGCAAAAAGTTTGAAAGAGAAAATAGAAATGAAACAGGCTGGAGTGGTGAAAACTAGTTAAAATCTTTGCAAGGAACAAAGACTACAAAGTAAATAATTAAAGTTTGGCATTGTTGTCCACAGGGCATAGCCAGGAAACTTGTCCTTTCTGAAAATTACAGCTGGTTTTACATACTGGATACAGAAATAACACCACATCTTGTTTTGGCTATTCATAATTATTTCTTGATCTTCTTTTTCTCTCTTTGAACTTCTTCCCTCGTCAGTACTGTTGGATCTCTTTATTCTCCTTCAAGATCTGGGTCTGTCACTTTTGTAGATTTATGCTATGTTCTATTTGGATTTAAAACTGAAATTCATGATTACTATCCTGAACTTCACAGTATCAGAATCATACACGATGCCTAAAAATAACCACAATTATTCCACATTTGTCTCAAATATTCAAAATTTCTGCCCCATGCTGTAAAAAATATCTTCTTTCATGCAATAGCTTCTGAGTAGTTTAGGAATATCGGCATAACTTTGGAAAACCTTTGTTCTTTCCTGTTCATTTAATTATCTGCTTTCTATTTTTATTCAATGCAAGACTCAGACTAAAAGAGAAATGAGGTGGGTTGTCTTTTCCAAGTACTTGGAGACATTGAATTTTCTGGTGCATTGGCAATGTTTCTGTATTAGAAAGAACATATGTTTTTTATCCTGTAACTTAAAAAATATGGCCTTTCCACTTCCAACAACCCTACCTGATTCTGTGCAGTTACATACTTTCATTGTTCTTCATGACGTTAAACACAAAAACATATAGGTATTTTCCAAATATATACAGAATCAATAAAAATGTGTAGGATTTTAGTAGTAATGATATGAGAGTACAGTATCTATGGATTGTATCTTATCGAATCCTAATTAAATCTCCTTCCTGCATATTGGGAATGTCTTTAGTGGCTGATGACGGTTTTTGACTGTTTTTGGAGAGGACTGCAATATATGCAGAATTCCCCTTCTGAGACCACAAATGGTCGCAGGTTACATGGCACATACCAATAATTTCTCCTGCACCAAATGGATATATTGTTGTACTTTTTGGAAATGTCAGGTTTATTTGTTCTTGGTAATATGCAGCAACAATTTTGTGCATGTCATTCAAAATATATAGTTTATTTTGGAAAGCCAACTACCAAATTATCTCACAGAAATGTAATAGCATGCTGAGAGGACCTTGATTATACTTAATATATGTGTAGATGGGTAACATTATAACAACTGATTTTAAACTTCTCAATTGGCAGTTTGCAAGACTATTACAAATTAGCATCTTTTATTGTTATTAGACTCGAGTTTAATTTGCAAGCTGTTTTATTTTTCCCCCTGTTTGTAGTAGTTGTACCTTAAAATGAGTACCTGGCAGCCATAAATGTTCTGGACTGATAGATCAAAGGTATAATATAACAATATTGAACTCTGCTTTGATATAATCTGACTTGTGTATTATTGAAACACCAGCAACCCTTCTAATTGAGCATAAACTCTAATGAAACAATAATGAAAAATAATGACGAGCCTTCATTCCTGATTAATGCTCACTGACTCCACTTTAAACAGGAGATGAGGCACAACACTGCAACAGCAGGGCCACATTGCATTAATTACAAATTAATAGCTTTTTTTGTTATGTGCAATGCTTTGCATCGTTTGAAATGAACGTGCTATGAATTATTTCAGCAGTGTGTGGAGCTCAGTCTGGTTTCAACTTGTCTTCACCTGAATTAGGCTTCAACATAAAAACATACCAGAATGTTCTGAGAAGAGAGATATTAAACAAATCGGCAAGTGATGTTACGAATTATTATTTCCATAAATTTCACTCTTTCACGCCATGTACTTTGAAGTTTTTTTTAAGGTGGGGAGAGGGGAGGTGTTTGGTGGTGCGTGAAGGGAACATGCCAGTTTCTGTGTGTCTAGCTCCACCTGCTGAAGTCCAGATGGTGTGTTAGAGACTTTAAGGAACCTACAAACTTGCTGCTGCTGGGCGCAAAACTCAGACGGCGTAACCACCTTCAAGTTCCTCTGAAGTACTTCATTTTATACGAATCGCTGAAACGCAAGCAGTGATTTCTTGAGGACGGGAAGGGATGATGTGATGTGTAATTCACGATTAATGACAGGAAGAAAGGGAATATGAATTTTCCCTTATTTCATCTTCCTGTAAAGGTGCTTTTATTGAAAAATACCCACAGGAGGAGCCGTTTCTATCCTTCCAGCCAACGTGATCATTAGGGGGAGAAAACCCAACAATCTATTTATTCTGTTAACCTGTAACCTGACATAAAGTATCTTCTTTCTGCACATGCTCACTCTGATCTTCAAGGTGACGTGCTCCGGCAGTGAACTGTTGCCAGGGAACGATGTGGTGTAGGAGGCGTGGAGTGGCATCTTGCAGAGGAGACCCGGCGTGAGACACGGCGGCCGGTTGTTGGTAAATATGATGCTGTGTTGGTTATGTAGCGGCGGACGGCGCGGAGGCTGCCTCTGGGTGCTGGGACTGGTGCTCGGCACCGCTGTCCACGCACAGCACTCGTTCGCTGCCTGTGTGTGAGTGCTGGAATTAGATGGTAGATCCGTGGGCAAGAAGTTTGGAGTGGATGAGACTTCTTCATGCGTAATCCTCGTGTAAATGGTACTTTTGTCCGAACATTGCAGGAGAGGTTTTTAATGTCTCCCTTTCTCCTCAAGTCGTAGGATGAGGCTGTTCGACCTGTATGCCGATTCACAGAACAATTCCATCCTCCTCGCTGATTTTCTCTTCCATCGACCCAAATTCCCGTGAGTTCCACTAGCCCTTGGCACGAGGGCAATTTTAGTGGCTGACCTCTTAGGGATGTGAGAAATCCTGATGCAGGGTTTTGACCCAATACATATATCAACAATTCTACCCCCCCCCACCAAACCCTACAAATATTAGCCAAGTTGCTTAGTTCTTCGAGCAGATTGTTTATATTCCTCGAGCAGATTGTTTATTCCTCCATAAAATTTTGGCACCAAATGGAGATGAGGGTTGAGACTAGGGTTACGAGCAAGCAGCTGTACTACTGTGTTGCTCAACATGCTACATACCAGATTGATTCCTGGGATGGCAGGTCTTTCATATGAAGAAAGACTGGATGAACTGGGCTTGTACTCGTTGGAATTTAGAAGATTGAGGGGGGATCTGATTGAAACGTATAAGATCCTAAAGGGATTGGACAGGCTAGATGCGGGAAGATTGTTCCCGATGTTGGGGAGGTCTAGAACGAGGGGTCACAGTTTGAGGATAGAGGGGAAGCCTTTTAGGACCGAGGTTAGGAAAAACTTCTTCACACAGAGAGTGGTGAATCTGTGGAATTCTCTGCCACAGCAAACTGTTGAGGCCAGTTCATTAGCTATGTTTAAAAGGAAGTTAGATATGGCCCTTGTGGCTACAGGGGTCAGGGGGTATGGAGGGAAGGCTGCGTTCTGAGTTGGATGATCAGCCATGATCATAATAAATGGCGGTGCAGGCTCGAAGGGCCGAATGGCCTACTCCTGCACCTATTTTCTATGTTTCTATGTTTCTATACAGTCCAGCTCCTGGGAAGTGGCATTGAAAACCTATTCCCAGTTCTGTTACAAACATGAGAAAATCTGATGAAGAGTCTTGGCCTGAAATGTTGACTGCTTACTCCTTTCCATAGATGCTGCCAGGCCTGCTGAGTTCCTCCAGCGTTTTGTTGTGTTGCCTGATTCTGTAATGCATATTTGCAAGTAATGGCCTTCTCTCTTGAGGTTTCATCTTTTGAGATACCAATGCAAAAGTTGACCTGTTCCCATTCAGGTTATATGTTTTTGACAATTCTGAGGCACAATAAATATTATTTTGCAGTTAGGCATTTGCATTGCAGGGTGATTTGCCAAAACTTAATCGTAATTTGCTCACAGTGCTGTCTCCGATTATGTATCCTGTTATCACTGTGTTCACAGTTCATTGTGTTGGCAGGTCAGACTTCGAATCATTTTCAGGGTTTTTCTTTGCCAGGTGTCTCCATTTGTGGAGGGAACTGGCTGCTCAAGCACCAGGTGTCCTCTATTAGCTGACCCTTGGCTCCTTCTGGTGTGTCCGCTTTCACGTTGTCAGTGGGCTGCTTGATGGGTTAAACTGGGCGTCAGGTATTTAAGCATGCTGAAAAGGAAGTCATAACCAAACACAAAATGGGACCAAATTTGACAGAATGATGTAACCTACTCAAAGCCCCCCTTCCACATGCGTACTTGAAGTGGGTGTGGGGAAACCTTTTGGGCTCAGCTTATTTAAGTACCAAGGTACAAGCAAATGTTACTGCTCGCTCTTAGTCTTTGGTGCCAAGTGGATTCCCCTTTTAGTTCAGTTGTGCAAGGGCATAACACTTATCAAAGTGAGCCAACAAGGGGATTGCATCTGGGTTTTGGAAATAATTTCACTCTCAGCAAAATTTTCATGGAGCTGGAGAAGAGTGCTTGTTCCTGCAATCAAGGAACAAACACTCTACTCATGTCTGACTTGCCAATCTCTCTCCCTACACCTCCCATAGGTCCTTCACCCCTTCTCTGTTGACTTTTACAAATGACCATCTTTAATAGGAGGAATGCATTACATTTCCTCTTGTCCACATACAAGATATAATTTTATGAAATTCATTCCACAATTAAGGTATGATTGAGCCTTTCTCTAAAGTGCCTTGAGTCATCTCTTTGTCAGACACAAGTACAAAATAGGATGGGGACTCCAGTTTGAATATTAAGCGGCCTTAAGCCTGATTGAGCAGGAGTCTTGTCTGTTTATAAATCTGTTTGAAAGCACTGTATTGAATGCACATTTGATGCATGACAAATCATAATCACCTTTCCTGATTTTCAACCTCCCTGATGCTTGTTTTTCTGATGATGACTGACTGCCAGTGTTTGAAATTGCCAGAAACAGAACAGTGTTTGAGCAGGAACATGATCTTTAGGCACTGTCTCCAGGGCCAAATGAAACTCTTATCCACCATAACCCTGGCAATGATCATATAACCCTGTGCACCTGATTTTAAGTCTGGGAGAGCTTTGGTCAGCCTGTTTTATTTCACTAGTAGGTGTCTGTGAGACAGAAAGCTTGAATACTTTCCAGTGAGAGGTTCCTTAGTTTATGTTGATGGTGAGGTAATGGGGAAGCACTACTCCGTTGTTTTGTGCAGTGCCATTTCCCTAAATGGAGGGTAATCATGGATCAGCAATCAAGCTCATCATGCCGAGTTTCAGCCCAGGAAACCTCTCAGAATCAAGGATAATTAATTAAAGAAAACAATTTTGGGAATGGCTAACTTTTGCAGAGATTGACATGTAGTGTGTGGGTAATTAGAGAGGTGGTCTTCTCCTTCCACTGTTTATCCTGGACTTGTATAGCCTCCAGGTTGTCAATACTCTCTTGATGTTGCTTCCCACTTTGAGCAATCATGGACCTGAAATTCCCAGGAGTCCATAGGAATGTTGCTGCTTCTCAAAGAGACTTTAAGCAAATCTGTTCATTGTCTGATAGTCCCTTTATATAACAAGGCTCAGAGTGCCGCCTTTGGATGTTTGGATTTGGGAGGGCAGATGTTGCTTGATCACTGTGGACTGAGTGTTTCAAGGAAACACAGGTTGCTGAGGATGTGATGAAACAAGTGGCCGGTGGGGAGGGGTCAGTGATCACCAATGTAGTTGGGTAAGTTCAGTGGTTAAGCATGCAGTATGGGTGTATGAGCAGCATCATCACGTGTGCCTATAATACCCACGCAGCAGAGCATGGTTTCTAGTTCTCTTGGACCCCTCAACTGCTGGATCAGGATTTTGCTCTGCAAAGCCCCCAAAGTGACTAGTATACAACAGCTGCTCCACCTTACTCCTGGCTTTCATGATTGCCCTCAGACTTGTTGGCAAGAGGATAATTTCTTAAAGGGAATTGGAAGTTGATCTTAAATATTATGAAAAAATACCTGAACACCATTTAGCTCTTCTATATTAAGCTTTAAAAGTAATAATTTTCTAAGTAATTTTTAAAAAGTATGATATTGATCATAATAATAGGGGCAGGAGTGGACTTTTTAAGCCTGCTACCTGTTCAATAAGATCAAGGTTAGTCTTTCCTTGGCATCAGTTCAGATCTACTTTGCTGCCATTCTCTAGAACCATTGATTTCCCCTTCTTTGCAGAGAATGCCCATTAAAGCATTGAGTATTGAATGATTCAGTGTCTGTCTTCCTGGGACAGGGATTTCCAAAGATTCAAGATCTTCTGAGATGTGAAATTCCTCAGTCTTCAGTGGACAAGCCTACTTGTAATCATGTCTCTATTCTTCCGCAGGGAGAAACAGTACCAACTTTTGAAGCCCTGTCATAATTTTGTTTTAAAGTCAAATTTTCCCTTTATTCTTCTACATAAGTATAGGCTCAACCTGTTCAATATTGTAGGATTAACTAGGAGACCATTCTCTAAACCAGGGGTTCCCAACCTGGGGTCCATAGACCTCTCAGTTAATGGTAGGGTTTAATGGCACAAGAAGTTTGGGAACCTGTGCTCTAAGCTGGTTTTAAACCAAATATTTCCCTGCTTAATAAAAGGGTGTACTACTCAAGGTGTGGTCTTTCCAATGCCCTATACATTCCCTTCTCTAATATTGTACTCGATGTCCTTGGCATTAAAGTGGAGATCTAAATGTTTGTTAATTGAGCCCTGATACGTAGTTCACATGTATGGACAGGATGGGCTTTGGATAGAGTACTATAGTTAAAGAACTTGATGGTATTGATGATGCTTTTGTGTAGTAACACACCTTCCCCATATATCATTTCAATTTAGGTGACAGCGTATTGGTAGGGAATAAAATGATCTATGTTAATAGCCACAGGTTTTAAAAACAATTATTAACAGCCTGAAGAATAATCTTCTCTGTTGCTATCTTCAGATATTTGTGGCTTTGCAGCTTGTGACATTGAAATTGAAATTTCCATCCTGGATTACCTCTTCCTAGTTTTAATTAAAATATTGTGGAAACAACAGAGACTGAGGCAGCACCGTCATTTCAGATAAAAGGAAAGTTTAAATGAGTAAAGCTTGCCTTTAAGGAAGATGCAAATTCTGTTGTATATGTAATGATTATTCAGAACTAATGAAACATAATCTTCAATCTTTCCAAGAAATGCAGTTGTATCACTTCTGACAGGCATTTGTAAACATTTTACTACCAAAACAGTGCATTAATGAATTTATAACAATTCTAAAGTTCAGCAGCAACTATCGGATTTGGACTTGTCTGAAGTAGAACCATAACCTTGAAATCATTTTTCATGTTCTGAATGTAATATTTCACATAACATTCTGGTTAAGGATCAAGAAATATGAAATGGTTTCAGAGTTACTTAGTAGAGCATGCATTTTCTTGTATAAGGTTTACATACTTGCAATATTATGAGAATGTTTAACAGGCACTTTGACAAGCACAGAGACAGGCAGGGAATGAATGGAGTGATATGGATTGTGCAAGATAGGATTAGTTGGATTGGCATTGTGAACAGCAGAGACAAAATGTCTGAAGAGTCTGTTCCTGTGCTGTTCTGTTCCATGTCATATCGTGATACTGAGATTTGTAATTTAAGCAAAATTGTTTGATTTAACATCGCTGGTCTCATTTGTCTTAGCCATTCATCTTAATATGATTTAAGTTTTGTGTGAAGTATATAACTCCATTATATCTTGTCTTGTATCACGAACTTGCAGTGTTAGAATTCTGCCTCTCAAGTTTCTACCATCAGAGCTATAAATGTGTGTATTGATCTTAGTCAAGTTGAAGTCAGAAAGGGGGAATGGCTAAGTGAGTTATTTCTTGTATCAGCGTAAATATTGAGATTCATTTTCCTATGGGCATACTCAATAAATCCATAATAGAATCAAACTTGGACATTCTACGAGTGCAAAATGCAACAAACTGTGGAAGCACAACTTAAACTAACTGAAAACAGCAAGATTCTTAATGGTACTGATGTTCAGAGGGCTCTTGGAGTCGAAGTCTATAGCGAGCTCCCTGAAAGTGGCTACACAGGTTGATAGGATGGTGAAGAAGGCACAGGTTGATAGGATGGTGATGGGATGCTTGCCTTTATTGAGGAGTTAAGTTCAAGAGCTGGGAGATTATGATGCGATTCTGATCAAATCTTGATCTCTGGGCAGTATTAATGAAGGGTCTCGGCGCAAAATGTCAATTGTTTATTCCTCTCCATGGATGCTGCCTGACCTGCTGAGTTTCTAGAGCATTTTTGTTTTTGGATGTTGCTCTGGATTTCTAGCTTCTGCAAAATCTCTTGTGTTTATAAAACTCTTGTCATCTGGAGTTTTGGTTGCCCCATTATAGAAAGGACGTCAAGAGATTGGAGGAGGGACAGAAGAGTTTTACCAGGATACAGACTGGATTAGAGGGCATGTGCTATAGCGAGAGGTTGGACAGGCTTGGGTTGATTTCTCTAGAGTGGTGGAGGCTGACGGGAGATCTGACAGAAGTTTGTAAGATCGAAAGGCATAGACAGACAGCAGTATCATCTTCCCAGGATTGAAAAGTCTGATAATGGAGGGCCTGCATTGGAGCTGGGAAGGGAGTGGTAAGGCCAAAGGAGACATGTAGAACAAGTTTTGTTTCCAAAGTGGTTGGTGCCTGGAATGTACTGCTAGGGCTGGTGGTGGAGGCAAGTACAGAATTCAGTTCAAGTAAAGTTTAATCATCATTCAACCATATGTGAATACTCATGAATACAGCTATACGAGATGGTGTTACTACAGGGTAGAGGTACTATACACAGTACCAACAGTAACACAACACATAAAATGACATCACGGAATAAAGGAGTCCCAATGCCCCTCCCCCAATGACATCATGGCTTGAGGCCCAGACCTCTCGAGTACAAGTCAACAAATCCATATAGAACATCAGAAAAATATAACGATGCACAATATGCATATATCTAGTCCAGAACCCCTGCTCACTGAGATCATCTGTCAGCCGGCCCCAATGCCTGTCCTGATACCCGACGCCTGCGAGAAATGGAAGGATGCGGACAGTGTGTAAGCAGAAAGAACTAGCTTAGTTGAACATTTTATTTAATGGTGTAACTAGTTCAGCATAATATTGTGGGCTGAAGGACCTGTTCCTGTGCTGTACAGTACAGTGCCACGTCATGGAGGCAGAAGGGTGAATCAGCAGTTCTGATGAATCTACTGCAGGGAACTCATGTGCAAGCAAACTCCCAAAATATATCAGCAAGCGGACCAAACAGGATAACTGATTCAGGTACTTCAGAAGATGTTCAGATCTCCTTAAAATTGCAGCGTGCTATCGGAAAAACATGTCAGCAACTATTCTGCTTCTCAGATTCATCAATAATTTGGATATGATAATGTGCGTATTTTGTGGGGTACCAGTCTTCACCTGAAAGTCCAAATTACTGTGAGAAGAAATGAGTAGCATTTAGTGGCAGATAAATCTTGAGTGTTAACCTTTGAGGTTGCCACATCTGGTCAATACCTTACTTTAGAAAGACAGGTCTGATGGTGCCATTAAGTGGTGACTGTTTGCATGCAGCTCTGAGGGAATGATCAAGTATTCCTGTTCAGGGCTAGTACAGCTGAATTCCAGAGTCATAGCCACAGGTTTCAGTAAGCGGTATCATTTTAAGATGTTTTTAAAAATCTATTGATACTCAAAATTGACAGCAGACTCGGGTTGTGAGTGCAGTTCCTCTTTAAGAAAACAGAAGCGGGGATGCCCTGCAGGTATGATTGAAACATAGTCGGCCTTAGACCTCCACTTCTGATTAATCTGTGGATGAATGTACAGGCTCTGGAAAATAAAATTGAAGATCTTGGAGCAAGATTGTTGTGCCAGAGGGACATAAAGGACTGCTGTGTACTCCACATTATGGAAACATGGCTAACACTGGCAATTTTGGACATAGCGCTGCAGTTCAATGGCTTCACCATTCTCCACAAGGACAGGGCAACTCAGTCTTTTAAAAGCAGAGGAGGTGAAGGATGTTTTATGACGAACTTATTCTGGTGGTTAAACATGACGGTTCTGATTCAGTCCTGCTTACCCAACCTGGAACACCTAGCGGTAAAATGTTGTCCGTTTTATCTGCCAAGGGAGTTTTCCACCATCATCCTGGTAGCAGTGTACATTCCACCTCAAGCCAATATCAGACAGGCTTACAGTGGAGCTGAGCAACATATTCAGTAGCATGAAACAGCGGACCCAAGTGCTTTTCCTATCATTGCAGGAAATTTCAACCAGGCCAGCTTGAAGAAGTCTCTGAACAGCTACCCACAATATATCACCTGTGGAACCAGAGCAGCTAATACACTTGACCATTGTTATACCACCATCAAGAACACGTACTGTGCCATCCAAGTTGGAAAGTCTGATCACCCAGCTGCACTTCTACTAGTGTATAGGCAGAAACTAAAGACTACAGCACTGATGATAAGGACCAAGAAGGTATGGTCAGGTGAGGAGGAAGAGAGCTTACAGGACTGCTTTGAGTTGGTGGACTAGATAATATTCAGGGATTCATCTTCAAATCTGAATAAATACATGACAGTTGTCACTGACTTCATTAAAATGTGTGGATGAGTGTGTTCCTTTGAGAACATACCAGGCAAACACAAACCAAAGCCTTAAATGAACCTGGAGATTCATAGTCTACTGAGGGCTAGATCTGTGGCATTCAAGATGGATGATCCAGAACTAGACAAGAAGTCCAGGTATGACTTATGGAAGGCTATTTTAAGGGGGGAGGAAGAAAACAATTTTGATTGAGATTAGACATGGAATTGAATGCACTTTAGCTCTGGCAGGGCATGCAGGCCATTACTTCCAATAATCCGACACCTAAAATCATGAATGCATGTGATGCCTTACTCTCAGATGAGCCTTTTGTACACGCTTTCAAAGGGAAGAGAAAAACTACACTTATGTGAATCCTGCAGTAACTGGTGACCCTGCCATCTCTGTCTTGCAGGCAGATGTCAGAACACCTTTCAAGAGGGTGAACTCTCACAAGGCAGTGGGCCCTGATGGTGTATCTGGTATGGTTCTGAAAACCTGTGCCAACCAACTGCTGGGAGTGTTCAAGGACATCTTCAGTCTCTCACTGATGCAGTTGGAGATTCCCACCTGCTTCAAAAGAGCAACAATTATACCAGTGCCCAAACGCTGAGCTGAAGTCAATAAAACATCAGGGTGAGCTGCCTCGATGACTGTCACCCAGTGGCACTGGCATCTACTGTGAGTGCTTTGAAAGGTTGGTCATGGCTAGAATCGACTCCTAAGCGAGGACCTGGACCCACTTCAACTTGCCTATCGCTGCAATAGGTCTACAGTGGATGCAATCCCACTGGCTCTCCACTTGGCCTTGGATCACCTGGACAATTGTGATACATACGCCAGGTTGCTGTTTACTGATTACAGCTCAGCGTTCAGTATAATCACACCCTCATTACTAATCAACAAGCTCCAAAACCTGGGTCTCTGTACCTCCCTCTGCAACTGGATCCTTGAACCTCATCAGGAGACCATAGTGGGTGTGGATCAGAAATAAAATCTCCTCACCGACAATCAACACTGGTGCTTATTGGGGAGGTGTGCTTAGCCCACAGCTCTACTCTCTCTACATTCACTATTGTGGGGCTATGCATAGCTTAAATGCCACTTATAAATTGCCAACAACACAGCTATTGTTGGCAGAATTTCAGATGGTGATGAGGAGGCGTACAGAAGTGAGATAGGTCCGCTGGCGGAGTGGTGTCGCAACAACAACCTTGCACTCAACATCAGAAAGACCAAGTTCCTGGGTGTCATTATCTCTGGACCTATTCTGTACCCAACGTATTGATGCATTACAAAGAAGGCATGACAGCAGCTTTATTCCATTCGGAATTTGAGGATAATTTTTTTGTCACCAAAGAGACACGCAGTTCTACAGATGTACTGTTGAGAGCATTTGAACTAGTTGCATCACCATCTGGTATGGAGGGGCCATTGCACAGCATCAGAAAAAGCTGCAGAAAGTTATAAACACAGCCAGCTCCACCGTGGCTACTAGCCTCCCCAGCATTTAAAAGGTGATTGCCTCAAAAAGGCGGCAATCATCATTAAAGACATCCATCGCCCAGGACGTGCTCTCTTCTCATTGCTACCATCGGGGAAGAGGTACTGGAGCCTGAAGACCCACACTCAACATTTCAGGAACAGCTTCTTCCCTCTGCCATCAGGTTTCTGACTGAACAATGAATCCATGAACATTACCTCAGTATTTTTCCTCTATTTTTGCACTACTTAATTTAAGTTTTAATGTATATTTATTGTAATTAAAATTGTTATGTATTGCAATGTACTGCTGCTGCAAAACAACAAATTTCACAACATATGCCAGTGATATTAAACCTGATTCTGACTGGTCATTATGGTAACTCTGGAAAGGCATAAATGTCTTTGGTTGCAGACATGTTCTTAGGTTGATTATGAGATCTAATTTGAGGCAAGGAAGTGAAATCTTGGCAGGAAGATAGGCAACCCAAAAGAATGTTCAGTTTTGTTTCTTATGTTTGGCATTTTTGCTTTACAACAGTGACTATACTTCCAAAGTACTCAGATGGCTGCAAAGCACTTTGAAACACCCTGAGATCTTGGAAAACAGAACACAAATACAATCTCTTGTTTTAAATTTTACTTTTCAGCTGGATTCATATTCAATATAGAAGCTTCAATATTGACTATCACAATGGTTGAGAGTTCGTTTAGCTGTTGTTAATACTGATGAGGGAAATCTTGGGCTCAGAAATTGATAGCTTTCAGGATTGGAGATAGCTTGGATTTTTCCCAAACACAGTTGTATGTATGGTAGATATGCTTTAATTAACATGAAGGGAAAATATTCACCAGTTAAGAACAGTGCTTTTGTGATATCAGTTACTGTACTCCATTACAAAGTTGCACTTTCAAACTTATTCGCAAGATTTCCACTTCAATAATGACTACTTGTACAAGGTGCTGATGAGCTGAATGATGCTCTTGAAATCTGTGCACCAGTGAGCAATAAATTGAAGACGAAAATTGCTGATCCAAGTGGAGAATTAATAGAACTTTGAGGTAGTGTATATTGCTGCCTATAAATAGCAAAATCGTCAGTATAACCTATAGAAAATTAACTTAATTATTTCCCCACCCTTCTAGTTAGAATTCTGGATGTGTGTTTTGATTCTGTGACACTCCTTTGAATTTTGGTTTACTCCCCACTTTGACTGCATAATATACACTGTAGACGTTGAAGATTCAAGATGAGTTTAGCTGATTTATAAGAGACCAGGAATCTCAATTAGTACAATTTAATTGTAAAACACTGAGCTTTCAAGGGAGCCTGTTAATTTCTTAAAGTAAATAGCTTGCTCAAGTTGCAAAGTTGGGAACAAAGCAAATTAGTAAGCCAGTCAAGAGATCTATTTGCAGATGTGAGAGGCAGTAAACCTGAAGCTATGCTAAAGATAATAAACTACCAAGTTCACTTCTTCTCACTTGCAAATTCTGCAGCAACTTTTGCATTGCAACAATACACACAGGTAACACCAGTTTCTGTATTGTACATAAATATTTTTTGTAGCTGCACATTCCTGACCTCATGAGCTTTTGGTGTAGCAGTTTCTACTGTTTCTTAAAGCCATTCTGATTTAAATGAATCAGCAGTTCTTTTGCACTTCACACCCTTTGCTTCTTTGAAATTTGACATAGTGAATCAATAATTTCTTCAATTAAAAGAGTATAAATAAGCCAGTTCTAAAATCTGCAGTCAAATCATTGCTAACTCCATGTTGTTGACACCATCTGCGTCAGAAACCGGAAAAGGAAATGTGATTGTGTACAATCGTGAAACATACTTAACATGCCAACGAGGTAGAGGGTGACAAGCTTTTGTGCACAGTTCACATTCCTTTATGTGCTGGTAGCAAAAAATGTGTGTGGCATGCACACACCTGAGAGGGAACATTGATTATGTATATCTTTTGTGTTTGTGAAGTCTCATCAGACTGTTTCATTTGAGTAATTCCATGATCAAAACACTCCAAAGGAAAGATTTTTGAAAAATAGAAAGCAATTGAGAGCGCTAAGTAACAAAAAATCTTAAATCCTATAACTAACATGCATATCTGATATGTTCCAAAGTGTCTTCAGGATCAGAGAATTGGACATCTTTAGGTGTAAAGAAATTTGAGGCTAATTTTTTTTTTAGTGGATGATTAAGGTATAGCTATGTAAATCAATCTGGAACACAACCATGCAAATGCAGAAGAAAGGAAATAAATCAAAAGTAAGGTGGAATATAGATCATGCTGATAAACAGAATCAAAATTGGCCAAACCATTTTCAAAATAAGATGTCCCAGCTAAAATAAATTACATTTTGGTGCTGATTAACATTCATGACCACAAAGCAAATGGACTTGAAAACAAATCTCCATCTATCTGTTCAACTCTTACTCCATATCACTGACTTTGACAGAACCAATGCAAGGAGTTCAATTCCACATACGTATTGTTGTAGATGATACAGCATATACAGTTTAAGCAAAGCTGCTGCATTAAAAATCCCTGGTTTTCAAACACAGGACAAGATGTTTGATATTATGTCAGTGTGTTGTCCTTAAGGCACTTATTTGACTTTGTTGGGTCTATGCTTTAGATGATTTATTTGTAACTATTTTCTAGTTAAAGTTAAAGGTTGATAATTATGTTACAGTTTAACGAAGGTAAATTCATTGTCTATGGTATATCACGGCATGTGCTGACGTCCCCTCCGGTTTTGCCGCCTCTTATGTGTAACCTTCGGTTTGGTGAAGGTGGGTGCCATGCGTGCAGCATGATTGTGAAGAGCTCCGTTTCTACCCACAAAGAAACATTATAGAAGCAACGCCGTAAGTTCATAAGAATGTATTTGAAGTAAAAATATTAACGCAGTTTCTGTTAAGGAAGCGGCAGTTGGGGTGGCACACGTGCCGGCTTTTCAATTTCAAACGCAAGGTCGACTCGAGCCCGGCGGCGGTTTGACAGGATTATCCTCGCCCGCTACACTCGCTAAAAGAAGAGAGCGCGCGTGGTCTCCAGAATGAAACAGACACTGTATATGTTTGTATTTTTTATCAACAGTTTTCACTATACTGTATGACTTTACTGTGCACTCTTCCACATTAAATGGTTAACCTAAACTATGACTCTGTCTTCATTGGCTCCGGTTTAACCTGGTGTTTAGTCAGAGTTTCAACACACTTCACGAGAACACTACAGTCAGCATGCTGCATAGGTTAATTCTAATCTTGTAGTATGGAAAGTGGAATGATAGTTACAATTAATGTAAAAAATGTATTAAATGAAAGAATGAATCCTTCTGATGAAAAGAGTGACACATCAGCTGCTTTTACCCTGTTCATTACTGTTATTTAGTGCAACTCTAATAGTTTGTCACTCAATCTGACTTCATTTGAGGAGAAAAATATTTTCTTGTATTTTCCTTGGTTGGCCATTCCTGAAATGATCAGTATAAACTATTGCTTGACAAGTGCAATACACACAGCTGGGAAAACTGAGCAAGTTGGGCAACATCTATGGAGTGAAATGTCTTGATCCTTGATCTGAACTGATAGAGAGGAAGTAGCCAGTATTAAAAGGTAGAGGGAAAGGGTAGAGCCAAGTGCTAGTTGATGATAGGTGAGTGCAGGTGGGAAGGGGAAGAGAGTTGGAATAGCATTAGAAGGTGGTAGGTGTTGGCATGTGTCTAATTATTTGAATAATTAATATGAGAAGACTTGTGGATTTGGACATGAGTGGCAACTTTCTGATGCACAGACTACCACCTGCTAATGCAGTGAGAAATTCTGATCTGTACGGTGGGGGTTTTCTGATCATGACAGTAGGAGCTTTACTAAAAATTCCATTCTGGTCTTGAAGACTAATATTTACTACTGAAGTGTGACATTGAAAAAGCTATTATTCCTCCCCTCTCTTGGATTGAGACGTCCGAATTTGAAGGAAAAACCTGGATTACTGGAGCAAACATCTTGTTCTGTAGAACGTAAGAATTCTGAAAAGTGCCATTTAGAATATCTGTAACCCGCTAACTATTGTATGTAAACCATAGTTAAATTGGTATAAAAGGCTGAGGGTGTGGTATGTGTATTATCTACATGTCATTTAAAAAATAATATTGTAGTAGCCAAACGGGACATTGATTTCCTGTGCTTAACACATGCAATATCTTGACAACACTCGTTGCTGACACAGGATGGTGGTAAATGCTGTAGGTCTGAACTGCCCCATGAAACACACAAAAACTATTTGCTTATAATTTCTCTTTTATTTTTGCTTTGTCCTTTGGCACTGAAAGGGACATATTGTTAAAATTGGGTATGTTGGAAAAGTTCAGAGTAAAATTGAGAGATGTACATTAGCATTGTGCAAAACTTATGTATTTTCCTGAATTATCTGGGATGAGTTAGCAGGAGGCCTTTTTGCACCTGTTTTGGACAACAGATTCTTAACTTAATAGCTATAATGTTAAAGACATGAGGGAGCATTGAAGCAGATTCCAGTACCCCTATAGCTACTGCAACTTAACTGGTTATGTTCATATTTGATACCAAAATGAATAAGACCAAAACAAAATTGCAAAACAAATGTGAGGATGCTATTACAAGCAGAGTCCTGTCGTGAAGAGATACATTATTAATGGTTTGTCACAGCCAATCATCCTTATTAGGAGGCACCTTCTGAATAAAGCAAGGTGAAATGGAATATGGCTCGTCTTCCATGCAAATGAACAAAACCTGTCACTAACAGAAAGGTTTCCTGCAAAGCAGTCATTTTTTTTTGTTCCAAGTACTGGATTAGATTCGGTGAAATTGAGGTTGACGTTTTGAGTGTACTTGTGACTTGTTATCTGAGTAATCGAATACGTTAAATTTGAGTAGTCTCATACTTCTGTCTTATTACACAAAAAAATACAACTTGTAGAAATAATCAAACATAAAGCTCAAGGACAGTTTCTATTCCACTATTATCAGATGCTTGACCTTACAATCAAAATCAAGATCTTCATATCTTACCATGTACCTGCACTGTACTTTTAACTCTTTATTCTCCATTGTTGTTGTTTGCCTTGTTCTAGTTCAATTAATTGTGTGATGATTTGATCTGTATAAACAGTATGTAAGACATGCTTTTCACTATCTTGATGCACGTGGCAATGGTAAACCAATACTACATTCAATAAGTGAAATATTGTTTTACCTTTTTTTCTGTGCTGATACCATAATTCATCCAAAGCCGTAGTTAGTTTTTTTAAGAACAACTCATGTTTTTCTCAAGGAGAAATGGCCATATGAGTGTGCAGTAAAAGATTAAACTTTGTTCCTATAAAGCAAAGAGTACTGTCAACACTGAGACGAGGAGCCTTTCAAAATCTGCTACTCAAATACTGAAATGTGGTCTTGTTGTAATATTTTTGTAACTTGTTTTTACTCTAACTATAATATGTGAGGTTGATACAGTGGACAATAATTTTCTTTAGCCTGTTGGTTTTTCACCCATTGTAAACCACAGCAGAATGAACTTTCAAATCATCTTGTTGGAAAGAAGATGCTTTTTTCCTCCTGTCTTGCATCGCTGTTACAGAATGTGCTTGGAATAACTGTTATGTGGCATAATGTGATCTTGCACATGATGAAAAATGGATTTGTTAAGCTTTGTAGAAGTCATCAAGAAAACTAGGAACGCTCTTTGCTTATGGTAGAATATTATCTATTCATGATATTTGTGTTGTAAATTATGTTAAGGAATAATAAACATCATATATTTTTACTTTAGGTCTATTTTCTGTTTAAACAGCTGTTTAAAATTCCAATAATTCCATTTGATTCTGAAATTTACTTCTGGCTTTCCCATTAATTTGAATTCTGCATGGATCTTTAAGAAATCTAAATATACCCTTGCATAGTTTCTGGTTTACCTTAGTTCCCAGGCCCAGTTTGATGCATCTTTCATTTGGAAAGCTGGCGAGAGGAACACATTAATGTTCAAACCACAGGTATTCCACTGGGCCACACATTAAGGTTGTTAGAGCAAGTTGAGTTCTTCTGGCTCTTTGCCACAGAGTTTGCCTTTGAGATGGCTGGCTGAGAGTTCCAACCGTTTCACTGTGTGTGGTTGCTGGCTGTCCTAAGGAAAAGGCAAACACTTAAAAGCTAATCCTTCCCCCACCCACCCTTTTTAACAACACCCAATTTATGTTCATCCCTACGTAAGGACAACCTCACATAATGTTAGGTTCAAAAGTCCTTCATGTGTATGTACGTTTGTTCTTAAGCATGGCAGAGCTGGTTTTCTCTCTCTTTTCACTTTAATTACTCTTTGTTATCAACCTTTGATTTTGATTTCATTCATTTGTTCATTCACTCTGGAGGTGTGATTACCATATTGAATGATTTTTGTGTATTTTGTGACTTTGGGACAAAATTGACTTGTGGATATCTGTAAAAACAGCCAGTTCATTATCTGAGGGTGGCCTGCACTTGATGTGATTCTGGGTGCATATACTGTACTGTAGTTTGTGAGGAGCAGCAACTTGCAGCCAAACTGCATGGGTCATAGTGAGTTAAAATGTTGGGATTAAAATTTCCATTATAATCCATTTATTCAGGTGGAACTTGTTATAAATCTGCTTTTACTAAAGTGCAAACATGGTGACTACAGTTGCAAATATTTTGGGAATTGAGTCACAGTCTGCAGACAATATGAATTTAACAAGTTGTTCCTTTCATAACCCTGCCTTAATCTTAATACTATTTTAATATTTTTTCCTTGGGCTTGCCAAAGGATATTGGATATCCTGTGGGAGTTGTGCATTTGTAATTCAACTAGTAAATTCAGAATACTTGTGCATTAGTGGAAAAACAGATTATCTGAGTGAAATAATTGTGTATGTATAAGTAACACCAGGACTGGTGTCTTGAGATAAATGTTCACTATTATTCCGGTACGCCTGCTTCTAAATTACATCAATTGGGAGTGTTAAAGAGAGTGTTGGAGTCAGTAACATTACCATGCAGAACCTTAGTTCTTTTCTAAAGTGTTCTATTTTCTTAATCTCTTCTTACTTACAAACACTTACTCTGGACACTGCTAACAACTTGCATTTTGTATTTCACCTCTCCTACATAGACTGCATTATGTTTTGTATTGACGGCTGTTTGTGTCTATTCCCAGGGCTCCCCTGCCAATTGCTTCTCACTAGTAGTAACAACAGCTTACTTTCATTTAAAGGTATGATATTTTAATGGTCATTACTTGAGAGTAGACATGACTCCCATATTTACATATCCATTTTGTGCCATTTGTCCAGATCAAAATGACATTCTGTAATGTTGACAGCTCTGGGTAATGGACTTCTTGATTTCTCTCAGTGGCTAGTTAGCTTCTGCAGGGATTAGGAAACTCTTGTATGCAGTCTTATTTTGTATCCTGTTGTATCGAATGGTGGAAAAGTTATTAAAAAAGAATTAACAGTTTGTGTGTAGTGGCCAGAGCTTTTCAGATTACTGCCTGCCTTTCTGTACAAGGAATAAGGATGCTCTGTAAATTGCTGTCAGATCAAGATCTTAGTCATTGCCCTGAGGTGCCTTAATTTAGGAATCAGAAAATAGTATTGGATATTAGAGGAAAGGCAGACCTGAACTGGGTACGATTTTGTTTGGGATTTGACTTCTGAGACAGGTCATTGCTTTTGAGTGAATTAAATTTGAGCACTCATTTTAAGTGGACAATACATTTTGTTTATTTGATTTGACTAATCTCCAAATGACTGCTGTGGTTCATTTAAGAAGTTTCAGTTTGGTTTGAAATAGGTTTTCATGCTGCGTGATTTCAAGAAAACTTTTGTACATGATGTTACTTTGGTTGAATTTATTTTGGGTCTTATCGGAGGCAATGAAGCAAACGTGGAAAGAAGCAAATTACAGGTTTGATTAGCTGTACCCTTTATTTGTTGAGTTGAAACTTTGTGCTAAAATTTTCCAAATACAACTCTGCTTACTCACTTTTACTTTTCAGATCTGGATGTCACTGCAGTACTATGTTCCATGATTGGTGGTGGAAAATTCTGTAGGGAAAAGCAGGAGAAAAATGTACTGATGGGTCTCCGTGTTGGTTAGAGTTAATGTGCCATGACATAATCCCTTTAACACATATGCCAGAGCATATGAAGTGCCATTTGAGCTAGTAACTTAGTGGATGATGAAATTAAATAATGTAGCAATTTCCTTTCAGCTTCTCATCTGGATATGGCAACTGCACAGTGGGAATTTTCAAATTTTACGTTTAGCATAAGGTAGTGCTTTCTGAAAAATAAATCATTTTGTCTTGGAAGTAGAAATGCTGTAGGCTTAAGAGTCTGAATCAATGTGAAAATGAGGGACAGACTGGAATTGCCCTCATGTGGGAATCTAATAAACTCGACTGTACTCGACAAGGTAAATCTGAAATCCCAGCAGCTGAGTTGCTGATCCTGAAAGGCGTGTCTGACCTCTGCACCACATATTGAAATTGCCAATGGCTTTCATCAGTTGCATTTTGATAATTACAATTACTACAGGGACCAGCGTGGCACAGTGAAGAAATCTAGGCAAAAGCCTTAATTAAACTATTGCTAGGCTGTTAAGCCATTGTGCATTTTGTGCAGCTGAATCGTCAATCCATACTACTGTCAAATTATTTAGATGTAGTCATTCTGTCACTTCAGCAAAGCAGTTGTATTTCTTATAAAGGCTATTTGAAACATTAAATGGCCTTTCATCTTGTAGCTGAATAATGCCAAGGAAAATAATGCTGCATTTAACTACATAAATAATTTGTTCATTTCAAAATATAATGACATATTTAGTATGAAAGACAACATGAATGGAATATAACATCAAGTTCCAGTTTTTAACTCCTATTTTGGATCTATTACTGCTTATGATACGGAAAGTACCATGCTCCATTCTCTAGGTTTGCAAAACTGTCCGCAGTGATGTTCTCTGAGTGGTCAACCTGCATTATATCCAGCAGGATTCTGAATAACGTCCCAATAAGGATGCAAATGCCTGGTGTTTGTACAAGACTCCGTACAATGGTGACATGATGAAATAGTATAAATAACATGGCAGGAGATAGATGAAGTTGCCTGCTGGCTGAGACAGCTATTTCTACACTTGTCATCTTTCAGCCATGTGATGAGTGATTTTACAATCTGTATTCCTCGCTTCCCAAATGTTGACAGTTCAGTTTCAAAAGTGGTCTGAGCATCTGTGCTTAGGGAGCTGTAAGGATTGAATAACACCCATATTTATTTATTTATTGACATACAGTGTGGAGTAGGCCCTTCCAGCCCTTCGAGCCACGCCACCCAGCAATCCCCCAATTTAATCCTAGCTTAATACAGGACATGTTACAATGACCAATTAACCTACCAAATGGTACATCTTTGGACTGTGGGAGGAAACCAGAGCATCCGGAGAAAACCCACACGGTCACGGGGAGAATGTACAAACTCCTTACAGGCAGCAGCGGGAATTGAACCCAGGTCACCAGTACTGCAAAGCAAAGTGCTAACCACTATGCTACTATGCCACCACATTTGAACCATTAATCATGCAACCTTTGATTAGAGCGCAGCCGAGCATGATAGAATACTTTAATATGTGATATGCATGATTGTCATCCTTTAGTGGAAGCAAGGGTAAGATGTATTGTTTGCACAATCTGGACTTCATGGTTAAAAAATGAATGATCAAGGGTGAGTCCTTCAACTGTCACAGAGCATTCTTCCTCCAGCTGCAATGATATTTTATTCTTTTTCTCACTTAAAAATGGGATATTGGGATAACTGAATGGACAGCTTTGGAACTTGCTCTTCATAAAATGTCCAAATTAAAGTGTTTTTCCAACACTTAACTGTTGAGATATTTGCATTATGGTTCAGCATGCTATGGTGTCATTCACAGAATTGTAGTCTGCTTGTGAATGGCATCCCTGCTCAATATGGTCAGCTGCTTCCTGGTGCCACACTCACTCTTCCTGAGGGGCTTAAAGCTGCTATGTGGTAGAGAGCAAATCTCTCGTGACACCAGGGTAAGATGATGCTAAAGTAGCAAAACCTCGAGGCGTCAGCTGGCTCCTGACCTGATTGGCAATGTATGGTGGGATTGCCACTGTCCCCTTAAAGAATATACGTAATATCGAGTGTTCTGATCAAGGTTTCATTTCCCACAGCTTTACTTGAGGTGTCGTGAGCTTCTGTAGTTGCTTCTTGTTTTCTTGGAATTTGCCAAATACTGATATAAAGCTCATCATCCAGGTTTCCTTTCTGTCTTTCGGAGATCCAGTTAGACTTCAGTCTTGCTTCTCACAATATCCTGGGATAGATTCCATCAGTTCTTGTGTTCACCATGTGTGCAAAATATCTTTAGCATTTCCACCTTCCTGATACAAATATGGTGCAGAATATCAGCGTATCTCTCCCCTAACATTCCATCCTCCACATTTTACACCTTGGTGAATATAGATGAGTAGCATTCTTTAGGATCCCACTCATACCCCCTGAACCCACACATAGATTTCCCCCTATATCCCTCAGGGGATATGCTCTTTCCCCAGCTACTGTTTTGTTTCTTATATACTATTAAATGATTTCAAGATTCTCTTTAATCCTACTTGCCAAGGCCATTTCATGCTCCCTTTCTGTTCTCTGAACTACTCTGGGAAACAACTGGGTCTGCTCTGATTGACTGCAATACCATTCTACCCATTTCACTGCAGGCCACAAGCTGATTAATGCAACACAGTTTTCCTTCTGCTCCATTTTAAAACTAGATGCTGCATTGTTCGAGCAAATAGCAGTTAGGATAAACAGTATAATGCGTAATTCTAGTGCACTGAGATATCAAACCAGTAATCATTACATTGTCTTTATTTTTCCTTGTTGTGATAAAATAATTAGCATGGTGAAATGCACAAAGTAGATCTCACCCTTTTCCAAACAGTAATCTCTTTAGAGAAGGAGAGTTTGCTCTTCATTGTCCGAACATTGTGAGGTTTAGATTTAACTTTGAATAAGTTAATCAAAATAATTTTAAGGATTTGCAGTAAGTAAATACTGACAGAAGAAATTGAACACTGATATTGTTTTGCACAGATGCAGTTTGGGAGGCCTATTTATCCTATCTCAGAGTGCCAGTAGAAATCTAACGGAAACTGACTTGAAAACATGATCAGAATGTCACTAGATATGTCAAGAGATAGAATTTTAACCCTATCAACCCAGATTATAAACCATATTTACTTCAAACATAGACTCTCAAATATGACCATTAAATTTTATTTTGAATACTTATCCCCATTATGTATTGATGTTGAAAATGATTTTATGTAAGCAGTATGCTTTAATAGTGATTTGACATCTGAAAAGAAACAAAGGCTGTTGTCCTTCTTAAATTTATAAGAGTAGGTCTGCGAAATGTTATAAATTGCCTGTTATATTGTACAGAGTCACTGGAACAATTTCATCTTCATCTACCTATTGAGAAGCAGAGAAGACTGGATGCAATGCTGACTTTACAACATACTTAAACTCTCCACTTTACTTTCAATTGAAGTTGATTAGTGCCAGTGGAGTGGAGCAATATTGTTGTGGAGTCTGAGTCCCGAAGGAAAAGACACTTGTGATGACTCTTATCAGAAAAGGAGGAAAACAGAAGGGTGAAAATAAAGCAGTACGCTATGCTTTTGATTCAAGTCACAAACATGTTTTAAATAGAAGTACAACAAAATTTGCAGTTGCCAAGTTCAAGTTGTCCTGCAGAATAAGTAGAATTTCTTGTGAGATTCCCAGTAGTTGCAGTTGGAAAATTTAACAATCTCTTTTGGGCTAGTGCAGTTCTCTGAGGTGTTTGCAGTGCAATTAAAAGAAGTCATCCTTGGGTATTTGAAGGTAACAATGTGTGTGTCCTTCTCTAACTGCTTCAATCTAACTTTTTGTCTATTGCCATAGGCTTCTTTCTTATAAGAAAATTCCCATTGGTAAATCATTGCCTCAATCCAATGTTAAATTTCAATTGTGGTGTAAAACCACAAGTTGAGAACTACGCCTCTTCCTATAGATGCTGCTTGGCCTGCTGCGTTCACCAGCAACTTTGATGTGTGTTGCTTGAATTTCCAGCATCTGCAGAATTCCTGTTGTTTGAGAACTACCTGTTTTTTTTTGTTCTATCCTTATGATTTAGCTTTCTATAGAAATCAGAGAATAATACACAAATTGAGTTTTTTTTTAAAAAATCCAAAAGAAACCTTCAGTGAAGTTCTTGAGCAAGAACCAAAGATTTTTGAGGCTAAACATCTTGCTAATTTCAATCAAAAATAAAATTAGCTGAGGTCGTATGGTAACTGCCTAGGGGATGCATAGTGTTGTTTGTCCCATGATGTGTATTGTGACCTTGGAGATGGAGTTTGAAGAAATAGTTAATATTGATAATGCAGTGTAAATGTGGGAATATGTGCTGAGGTACACTGGGTTGGCAGCGCTACCAATAGGCAAGTTTTGAAAAAGAAGATTGTGAGGCAATTTTTTGGACAAGTTTGCAAATGCTTTTTTGTCACCTCTTGAAAACTTTCAAATGTACATTGTAACATGAAGGACAATGTAGACCACATGTTCAGCTAATTTTAAAAGCATTGCTATTTAACAAGGTTGGTTTTGTTGCTCTAATGCAAATGTTTATCATTGCTAATTTTAATCTAACAGAACTGTTGAGTATGAACATTTGGAGAAAGGTTCAGGCTTGCTCTTCTGTTTATAACTTTTTGCCAATTTTACATGGAACATTTACAGTGGGATTCTGAAAGAGATCTGATCTGAATCCATTCACCGAAAGCACAAATGAGGCTTCACAATGCTCGGATATTTGAAATTATTTTTGCTGGGTCATGAGAGTTATGAATGCTTCTTCCAGCAACTGTTATTTTCTACATTGAGTGCTCCCAATTATCTGCCATTATGACATTGCATGATTCAGCTTGTTGATTAGGTGACCCCTAAGCGCTGTAATATCATACCAAGAGATGAGTCCCGTTCGGAAATTTGAGCAAAATATTGCAGATGTTGAAAATCTAAAACAAAATTTGAAAATGCTAGAAGCACTTGGTGGGGAGAAAAAATAATGTGCAATTTTGGTCAAGGATTGGAAGAACAAGAAGTAATTTTATATTTCAGCAAGTAGAAGGTGGAGGAAAGAAAATGAGGCTATGTATGTCAGTGATAGGCAGAAGACTGATCCATCCACTTATGCCATTCTTTGTTGTGTGATTGCAGCATCTTTGGTTTTGTTTCCATTGGGAAAATCTCTGGTCGCTGAAGTTCATTATGTCCATTTAAGTAAGTCTGGGACTTGGTGGTTCTGGTTACCAAAGTTAAAATCTGCCCCTTGCTATTCAACTCTGGTGATCTCAAACCAGGATAGAAAAAAGTAATCTTCGATTCAAAGGGTCTGGTTAATGAGAGGAACTGGACTAAATTAATTCTAATTCAGATGATTTTTATCATATGAAAACTGTAAACCATAGTGTTGGGAATGAGGCACTGTGACACCTTGGGAGAACTGAAGTCTGGCAGAACTGTTCATTCATGAGCAGTGCGCCTCCAAATCCATTTCATAAACTGTCATTAATGTTGTCAGGGAAAGCTCTGTGGGCTGAAAATTTTTCTTTAATAACAAAGATTTAAATGCAATCTCAATAATTTGAAATTTCATTAGCAGAATATGCTGAAAACTATCATCTTCATTCACATTTAATTGCTATGACAACAGAAAATGAAATAACAAGTGATCGGCCGATTTTTTTTCTGCTCTTTTAAGGTGAATCTAATCTTTCATGAGTTTCATTTTATTTGATTTGCTTTAAATGGGTTTAACTAATCTTGTTTAGGTGTCATTTAATTCAGCTCCAGATTGGTTATTTTAAATCATTTGTAATTGGATTGCTCTATGACATTCAGAAAGGAAATGTAAACTATAATGTGTCTATAATCTATGTTTGATGTCATCATTGATAGTTGTAGAGGAAACTTTCAAGGTCTCATTACTTCGAAAATGTGACGGAATGTACAACATAGTGAAAAGTGCAAGCTCTTTTAAATTGTTAAAAATTATTTTTAATCTCTTGTCCTTAAAAGGTAGCAACCATCTGTGCCTAAATTCACAAATGTGTATATAAGAATGAAAGACTGTATGTAATTGGTTTGAAATATGTTTTTAGAAGGATAAGTTAAAGTGGAGACCACATCACAGTTGGGCTTGTGTTCAGGATCTTTTCAGGTCTTAAAAAAATGTGGTGAGGAAAAGAAGGTTGGAGAAAAGTTTATCACAAAATAGATTATGATGGGATAGTGGTCAAACAGGAATTTGACAAAAGAAATTCCATCTATTCATTTACTGATGCTTTTGATTGAACACCAACAAAAATCACATGGTTCCAGAGACCATGAGTTTTCTCTGGATGCTCCATTCTCATCCCATGACCCTGTGACGTGGATGGGTCAATAAAGTCACCATAATAAATTGTCTCTGGAGTAGGGATTTCCCAACTTTTCTTTTATACCATGGACCCCTGCCATTAACTGAGTGGTCCACAAACCCCAGTTTGTGAACCCCTGCTCTGGAGTATAGGTGAATAGTAGAATCTGGAGAGTTAGATAGGAATGTGGGAAGAACGTAGTGGGTACATGATGATTTATGCAGAATGAATAGGGTGAAGGGTCTTTTTCAGTGTAGTAGAGATTCTATTCTACTAAAAACAACTTTACATAGTTAATCAGTTTTGAAATGTACAGACTGATAGAAAAAGGAAGGCTTGTTGCAAGTACCGAAGTAACACGAAGTGGCAACAAGGAGTGTTCAGAATTCATTTACCTAGCATATTACATTGAAGATATTTGAACACTGGAGATAGTGCAGAAAG
This sequence comes from Mobula hypostoma, assembly GCF_963921235.1. Taxonomy (NCBI): domain Eukaryota; kingdom Metazoa; phylum Chordata; class Chondrichthyes; order Myliobatiformes; family Myliobatidae; genus Mobula; species Mobula hypostoma. Next base: position 67,092,512 of record NC_086102.1, on the reverse strand, counting down.
CTCGCATGAATCTTAGCTGAAGAGCCCCACATTATTTATTTCAGAGAAGGAAGGCTCTGGGGAGATATCATTGAAGTATTCAGGATTATTGTAGGAATAGTTAATTGATTTGGATAATGTGTTTGAAATTGGCTACAACTTTAAAATTAACAGCCTGGGCCCAAAACAATTTGGGTCATGGAAACCAAGTCGGGTACTGTTTGCTTCCTTGTTAGAGGAAATGTATCTATAAAGATAAAAACAAAGCCAAAGCTCTCCACTTTTTGGCCCACCAATTAACCTACTGTGGTTATGCTAATGTACATCAAGAACATTTAACCACACTTGTCCTGTTTTTGTAAACCATCTCTTCTAGTTTATCCATCTAACAATTTGATGTTGAACGTTGACTACATCCTTCTGTGCCCATTGTTCTGACAGTGAATTTAGCAGCTTGCAGCTGTCTCTGTTAATCTTGAGCATAACAGTTTGCATCTTCTGAACTTCTCTACCTCCACCCTATATTTGCTGAAACTAGATCATCTTGAATATTTCTATCCCTTCAGATTTGTTCTTTATTTTAAACACTTCCCACATTGCTCTGTCATGGTTTGAATGAAACTTCTCCCTGTCACCTTCCCAATTTTTGAGCCTTTGTGAAGTAGTATGGCCTCAGACATCACTGTATTGGTAATACATTCTTGTCTCTTCGAAAGCGTCAGTAGCAGTACTGAATTCAATGCTGAATGGTCTAATGAAAGTCATAATTAGACTTCATAATGACTCATCATTATTGAATGGCCTTTAAATTCTGTGATTTTTGTCAGAAACAAAGAATCCAATGAATCTTTTTCTAGCTTACCTGTTCATGTTCGGCCAACTTGTATCTCTTAAATCCTGAAGCATTTTGGCCATGCCATATCTACTTTTGTACAGAACATTATTCCTCTTATTATTTTATTATGCCCTATACATATTTGACCAAATTTTATCTTTATTGTTTAACACAGGCACCATTCTTTTGAACATTTCTCAGTTTCTGTCTGTTTCTAATTACTGTTGTTCTTTATTGCCATGGAGGTTTGTTGAATCATGTATCATAGACTTTTATTGGCTCTGGATACTTTTGTTCAGCCATCTAGTACCTCCTGCTGACTGCTATGATATCTCTTCAGTGATTTCATTGTGATAGATGCTTGTGCTTCATTCCATCTCATGCTACTTCTGGCAGTGATGTGATGAAACTCGCAAGATTAATATATGGAAAAAATAATGCTTCACTTTTTAATTTCTTTTAACTTGTTGCACTAGAATTCCTTTTCAGAATACTAATTTTAATTGATGCCTCCTTGGGTAACTCAAGCAACTTTGGTCACCGCCATGAAACCAATCCAAGTTTTAGAATTGTGGGTTAAATTTTTAAGTTGCTGAGGATGGACAGTTAATGAGATACCTTTCTCACCCTACCAGAGGAACAAGAAACCTGAGGAATGACTCCTAGCTTTGCATTCATAGACAATTATTACTCTCATTGCTATTGTAGAGTATTCTGTTAATAATTTCTTGCTCTTCAGTGACAGTCCACACAAATGGCTTTAGGAATAAAGAGAGACTGGAACAAAAGTGCACCAAAAAATTGCTATTTTGTGATCTGGCAGCAGTTTCATTATTTAACACTGATATGAATAAACCAGCTAAAAAACTGGTACAGAGACTAGCTGTATTGAATCTTAGGGTTGTATGTGGTGACATACGTGTACTCTGATAATAAATTTTACTTTGAACTTTGCATTTTTTGTGTAGGAATCACATATTGACCAGTGTGCAACTGGACAAATTTACGATTCCTATGTCTGAGTATAGGCATCTAAACTTTTCTTCCCCAGTGACAAATATTAGTAAAGGCCTCTGCTGCTGCTCTGGGGTTCCAAGTGGGTTTAAAAGGGAAAGTAAGGAGCTGAGCTGTGTCTCAATGCGCAATTTGTGTCACTTTTCTTTTAAAGAGTTGGGTTTCAGTTCCGCTAGACTCCTGAGCAAATGCTTCCAGTGAAGTAATGAGGGAATGCCAAACTGTTGGAAGTGACACCATTTGGATGAAATGTTATGTGGCAGCCCATCTGCCCATGGGTCTTACTATGCTGTTTCTAATAAAAACAGAAATTGTCCCCTGAGAGATGTTGCTCCTCTGGTCAAATGTAACTGGAATATGTTGCCATTATTACACTGTTTCCTTTGGGATCATGATGGTTGCAATTTAGTGGCAACAAATCTTAAATTGCAACAGAAATGATGCGTATTTCTTGCTTGTAAAATATTTTGGCACCCACGTGCACCTTGTAACTTTTATTTTCTTGCTGGCTTATTGACTGCTGCCCAAGTGTCAGATGAAAGTATGGAAATTATTTCAACTTGGTCGTTAAGACTAGTGAATTGCTGCCAATGTGTCACGTTGCCAGTTACTGTCAGGAACATAGTTCTCTTGCTCTGTCAGTGAGGGGATTCTTGTGTTGGGCTTGTGCTGGTGTGCTGCATGTGACTTTGTACTGTGTGTAGAAATGTGTGGAAAATGCAATTGATCATCCTCACAGAAACTTAAGAGCGTCAGGAAATAGCAAGAGTTGGCCGCTTGCCTTGTTAAGCCTGCCCTGCTGTTCAATATGGATCAAAGCTGATCCGCCCTAGGCCTCTCATTCTCTTCTGTAACAGGTTCCATTGTCCTCAATTCCTTGATCTTTGGGGGGGGGAGAAAATCCATTTTCTTTAAAACAGCCTACGATCGAGCATCCAGAATTCTCGGAGTAGGGGATTACAGTATTCACTATCGTCTGTGAAAGAAGAGTGGTGAATCTCTTCACAAAATATTCTGAATTCCTGGATATGTACCTATTAAATTTTAGAGAACAATTTTCACAGAAAATTTGTGATCAGTGTTGACAGTAAAGGTGAGGACCTTGAGCTCGGCACTTTAATTTGATGGATTGATTTACACCTTTTCCACTCTTAATGAAATGATGTTTTATCGAACACCACAGGGAAAAAAAGGCATTACAGACTGTTGACTGGTTTGGTTTTAAATTTACAGAACTGTTTTTTTGTGGTTTTGTATTACTACAATGTGTGGTGTTGATGGATGTTTGTAGCAACAGACCTTGCACTTTGTAATAGCAACGGGTTGCATTTAAGTGGCACTACAAGAGCTGCACTTGTCGATTTGTTTGTTCAATCTGTAGTGTCAATTTTTGGTTTGCACAGAAAGCCGTAACAACATTAATAAATGTGTGATTAATTGCATTAATTAAAGAGCACTCTGAAGATCACAGTAGATGCAAATTAGGTTCAAAGTAATTATGAAAACTCTGAATCACTTTCTTGCAACCACCTACTAATAATGGTCTGTGATATCACTGTGCACATTTTAACATTTTATTGTTTTTTTTTCATTCATTGGAATTGTGCCACAACTTATTAAAACAAATCCAACATAAATGTGGGGAAGGGGTGGAGGAACTAGTTTAGATGATCTGAGAGGGTATCATCAAAGGGGCCATTTCTCATGAATGGGAAGGAGAAGGCATTACTCATTTCCGATTTTTCTTCATGCATATGTCCTCAGTAATTCAGGCGGATTTTGAGTCATTCTTTTTAACAGTATGTACAGTACAAATGTTTTAAACTGTGGAGCGGAAGATTCTTGCAAAATTCTTACCCTTGGATTCCCAAATGTTTAGTAAAATTCCACATTTGGATTGCTTTGCTTTGAAAGTGATAAGAGTTCAAAAGGGGATGGGAAATGAGAATGAATTCCTTGCTCATAATGACTATGCATTTTTGAAAGAAGGAACACCTGGAGCTAAGATTGTCAAATTCTTTGTGGGTGGATAGTGGTTCTGTTAAAATTAGAAACCACAGGACAACTGGAAGGACTAATAGCTTTCATTCAGTGGAGGCACAAGAGACTGCAGGCACTGCACACTGGAGCAACACAAACACTGCGGAACTCAGCAGCTCAGGTAGCAGCTATGGAGGGAAATGGACAATTCACGTTTCAGGATGAGACTATTCACCTGGACCCTTTCATCAAGACCTTTGATCTAATTCCACCCACCTCCTCCCATTTTCAGGCACCATTCTGCACTCTCTTATCCAAGCTACCCTTCACTAACACCTCCCCCCCCCAATCCACCCATGATCTGCCAGCTCTTCTCCCACACCTTCCTTTGACCTTTTGTATGTTGGCTATCTTTCCCCTTATCTTTCAGTCTTGAGCTAATGAGCAACACGCACAAAATGCTGGAAGAACTCAGATTGTCAGGCACCATCTGACCATGGGAGAAAGAGAACGAGGAGGGGCACCAGAGTGAGGTGATAGGCAGGTGAAAAGACGGAGGCGAGAGAGTAATCAGGATGGGAAATGAAAAAAAGGGTGAGGAGGGATGAGAAATTACCAGAAATCTTGTTCATGTCATCAAGTTGGAGGCTATTCAGATGCAATATGAGGTGTTCCTCCTCGAACCTGGAGTGTGGCCTCATTATGGCAGTAGAAGCTATGGGAATGGGAAATTGAATTGAAATACATGACCACCAGGGAACCTGTCTTTTTGTGGCTGATGGAGCAGAAGTGCTTGACAAAGCACACCTCATATTCCATCTGAGTATCCTCCACCCTGATGGCTTGAACACAATTTCTCCAACTTCCAGTAATTTCTTGCCCCTTCCCCTTCTCTCTTCCATTCCCCATCATCTTTTACCAATTCTCACCTGCCCATTTACACCCCCTTCACCCCGGAGCCGCTCCTCCTTACTTTCATGCCATGGTCCACTGTTCTCTCTGATCAGATTATTACTACAACCCATCTCCTTTCCCATCTATCACCTACGAGTTTGTACTCCTCAGCCCTACCTCTATCTTCTTATTCTGCCTTCTTCCCCATTTCTTTCCAGTGCTGTTGCAGTGTCTCAGCCTAAAACGTCGACTGTTTGTTTCTCTCCATTGATGCTGCTCGACCTGCTGAGTTCCTCCAGCATTTTGTGTGTATTGCTCAAGATTGTCAGCATCTGCAGAATCTCATGTGTTTTCAATGAGCAGATTCAGATGGTGAAGAAGTTAATGGCACAAGAAGAAGGCACTCCATTTCATGGGATACTGGATGAAGGAATGCTGCCTTGGGGGTTGGCACTCGATGACCAGGAAATGAGTAGGGAAGATGTGAGGCCTTGAGTAAATTAGCCGCGGGTAAGGAAGTTGTATTAGTACTTCTGAAACACATGACATGGAGAAGGTGGATGTTCTGTTGGTATTACAGAAAATGCAGGAAAAATGTAGAGTGATTAAGCTAAGAAAGGGAAAGAAAAAATGCATGAGTGTAAGGGTGTCTTCTTTTATCTTACTGCTAAAGGCTTCTCTACTGTTAACTGCTGAGACAGTGGTTCTCTATAGCAGCATGTTTGGGTTATAATTAGTGATAACGGGACTTGTATTCATTTGCTAACCAATTGGGATAGATGTTATTCTTTCTGTCTGTGTGACAGCTGTTAGTTTGCGCGGGCTTGCGGGGAGAAGGCACGAGGAGGATGAAGAGAGAAGGCGTGGCTTGAGATAGTTGCTGGATCCACTGGGCTGGGCTTGGGGCAGGAGCCCAGGGGTCGACGACACGCAAAGGAGGATCAGCAAAAGGGAATCCCTGAGCTCCAACGTTTGTGCACTGGACATGTTTGTGAGATTATTGGTGCTTTTTATTTGTTTTTCTTTTGTTTCTCTACTAACCCCATCCTTAAATATAAAATCGTAATCATTTAACCACACATTGTGGGCTGAATGTTATTTCGGGGTATGGATGTTACACAGGGGACACAACATGCAGCATCCACCCAAACAAGAGTGCTAAAGTTTGGCCGGGTAGTGGGCGCCACCCCCGAGGTCATGCCAGTAGATGCAACGAGTCTTACAATGTGGGGTTACTCGTCCGGGAAATGGATTTTTGTAGGGTGCTGCATGTTTGCCCTGTTTAAATCAGTGCTGGTGTGCCTCTGTGGGATTGGGGTTAGTAACGGGCTGAGTGGGGTGGATATTCGCATCTTGGATGAATTGTTAATTCGATTTTTGAGTATGGTTAAAGCTGATGGCGAGTTTGAAATCGTAGAGCGTAAACTTGATAAAATGGCGGGCTCAGACCTTGCTTCAGCGTGGGCTAGCGCTGACATCACGGAGATGGGATTGCCAGTGTCTGTTGGTGCCCCGGGTGAAGCGGGGTCAGGGGCTGTCCATACTGTCAGGCGGGAGGGGGTGGAGGAGTACGAGACGTGGGTGGAACAGATCTCTCAGTTGTTAGATGAGTGGCAGTGCTCAGTTGATGGAGAGCGGCAGGGATTGGTTGAAAGTTTGAGTCGGCGGGCTGGTGACTGTGTTAGAACTGTCAGGGTTAATTACCCCATAGTGACAGCGGCCAGTTACCTGAAAGCGGGGGAAAATGCATTTGGTTCGACTGGAAGTAAAATGCAGCACCTGGGGGGCTTTCCATACCTGTGTCAGAAGATTGGGGGAAAGTTTTTAGGGTGTCTTCTTTGGCTGGGGGGGGGCAGATAAATTGCTTGCGGTGCCAGGGGGATCAGTTAAGGGGATCAGCCCCTCCCTCAGTTGTTCAGCTGATCAGAGAGGTGTCGGGAAACTTAATGGAGGCTCAGTGGGGAAACGACTTGGGGTCTCTGGGGGAACATGTTCCCAGCAATGTACCAAGGAACTCCAGAAAGAAAAAATTTCTGAGGGCTTAATGGGACCACGCTTCAGTGTGTCGTTAGGGATGGAGGGAAGCTATGCTAAGGCCATCCTCGACACCGGGGCGCAGGTCAAGTTGTTATACAGTTCGTTTTACAACTGGTATTTGAAGCATTTACCCTTGACACCATTCCGGGCACTGGAAATTTGGAATATCAGTGCTGGGGATTATCCAGAAGACAATTATTGGTCAGTGAAAGTGAGTTCTCAGAGGCCAAGGTGTGGGTGTCTGAGGTTAGTGAATCGTTAGTGCTGAAGTGTCCGGACACTGTTCAATTCTGGAGATGACCAACACCCCGTTGGTGAGGACGCGCACAGGGGCCTGCCAGGAGGAGGTGGGTGAGAGCTGTTTGGGGGCATCGTCTGTGCACCCAGTGTTTCAGGCTGCTTGCGAGGACATGTGTAGCAGCATTGGGCCGGTACTGAATTTAAACGAGAGCCAATGGTGGTATGGCCCAGGGGAAGTATCTGAGGGCGAGACCCTCTTAACGGATGCTCCGATGTACCACTGGGGGGGGGGGGCGGGGGCAGAGTTGACTGCTGAAGACACCTCGGTGAGAGAGAGGTCGCGGTGACTGGCCCCTGTGGACATGGAGGACGCAGGCAGCGTGTGTGATGCTTATAGGACCTTGAACAGGCGCACTGTACCTGACCAGTATGCGGTCCCAAGGGTTGAAGATGCGCTGGTCTGTCTGAGTGGTGCAAAGTGGTTTAATGTGCTGGATCTGAGGAGTGGATGTTGCCCTATCCGGATTTGTGGGACCGACAAGGAGAAGACAGCAGTTATAAGTCCCCTGAGATCCTTCCAGTCCGAAAAGATGCCCCAGGGCATATCTGGAGCCCTTGTAACTTTCCAGCGGGGCATGAGGAAGACGGTGGGGGATGTGGAATTGTTTGAAGTTTTGGTGTATTTGGATGATCTCCAAGTATTTGGATCTGCCTCAGAAGAATATGAAGCAAGGCTGTTGCGGGAGCGGCTGAGAACTAGAGTTACAGCTTTCTCTGGACAGGTGCCAGGTCTGGCGAAGGTCGCAGTTTGTGAGTGACTGTCTCTACGGGATCAAGTTTGAAGTGAAGACGGAGAGACAGAATTCCCAGTAGAGACTGGAGAAAGTGATCCAGAACCAGTTGCAAGTTGGGGAAGACAAAGAAAGTTGTCTGAATAAGGCCAACAGAAAACAGAGAGCCCAGAGAGGGGAGTTTGACTACACTCCCGAGGGGGTGAAGCAATTGCAGACAGATCTCAGAAGAGGGAAGCAGAAGCTTGAAGGGAACCTGAAGATGATGATCGACAGTTTGAATGAAGTGGAAAACCTGAAAGTTGACCTGGAAGAAGTCATTAGGAAGAAAAAGCTGGAGATAAGTTCAGTGGACACTAAACTGGAGGCTGAACACTCTTTAACTGCTGCTTTTCAGGTCGGGGTGGAAGAAGCTGGTGGAGTAACTGCGTCTCAGATTGAGATGGCCAAGAAGCGTGAGTCAGAACTGCTGAGACTGTGGTGAGAGTTGGAGGAGTCCAAGAAGAAGCTGTCGTCTCAATTACAGGATGCTGAAGAGGCTGCAGAAGCAGTCCAGGCCAGGTGCTCCAGCGTGGAGAGAACTAACCAGCAGCTACAAATCGAGGAAAAGTGGAAGAATACGGATTCGATGGATGATGAGATGGAGGTGTAGTACATGCTGCCTTTCGCAAACTTCCCCTTGTTAGATGAAGAGATTCCTGGCCCTTCTCCCACTGAGTCAGCTGAGGGGGGGGGCTAGCTGTGGGCAGCCCGAGTTACTGCAGGACCCTGAAGGAGAGACAGGGGTGCCTGGGCACAGGACAGGAGGCTCTGAGTTGCAGTGGGGGCATGAGTGAGAGATTGAGAGAGGATTTGGTAAGCAGACCCAAGGTATCCCCAGGAGTGTCCAAGCCTGAAGGGTTTAGGTGAGGGGGTACAGAGGTCTCAGAGAATTAGGAAACTCCCAGATAGGTTAGCCTATGTAGCGCCTATGTAAGGTCTACTGTTTGGGGAGCAATGTCACTGTTTGTACCTAGATTAGGTTTTTGTGTCTGCAGGAAGGGTTGGTGAGTTATTTAGAAGTCATGAGGACATGACTAAATTTGGTGGGGGGAGAGTAAGGGTTTCTTCTTTTATGTTACTGCTAAGGTGAATAAAATGGCTTCTCTGTACTGTTAACTGTGGAGACAGTGGTTCTCTATAGCAGCATGTTTGGGTTATAATTAGTGATGACGTGACTTGTATTCATTTGCTAACCAATTGGGGATAGATGTTATTCTTTCTGTCTGTGTGAAAGCTGTTAGTTTGCACGAGCTTGGGGGAGAAGGCGTGAGGAGGATGAAGAGAGAAGAATTGGCTTGAGGAGACGGTTGCCGGACCCGCTGGGCCTGGGCTCGGGGTGGGAGCCCAGGGGCCGACTAGTGGAGGAGGATCAGCGAAAGGGAATCTGTGAGCTCCAACTTTTGTGCACTGGACATATTTATGAGATTATTGGCACCTTTCATTTGTTTTTCTTTTGTTTCTCTACTAACCCCATACTTAAAATATAAAATCTTAATTGTTTAACCACACATTGTGGACTGAATGTTGTTTTGGAATACGGATGTCACACAGGGGACTCAACGCGTAGCATCCACCCAAACAAGAGTGCTGAAGTTTGGCTGGGTAGTGGGCGCCACCCCAGAAATCACGCCACTAGCTTCAACGAATCTTAAAATAGAAGTAGCGAGGATGCCTCAGATAAGCATTGTCTATACAAAATATGACCTGCAGGTTCAACTTTCAACTTGGAAGTTATGTCATTGTGGTTATTAGTGGAATATGGCTGTAAAATTATTCAGTTCTCAGATGAAATGTACTAGGGTTATAATTCTACAGAAAAGGCAAATTATGATGGAGGTGAATTGGCTTGATGATTATGGATTAAATCTCTATATTTAGAAATTTTGTAAGAAGTCAGATATTATGAGGAGCAGACTCAAACTGCTGAGCACATATTTGCCTGGAGACAGCTTTGAAGAAGTGGAATGCATCAATGCAGAAATTAAGAGAAATGTGGAGCAAAAGCTGATCGTTTTAATGGAGAGTAATGGCACTTGTTGAGATTGGGATAGCAAACGAGCTTGTGTTTCAAAGTTCATGAACTACTTCTGCATATTAATGATATTTTTCTGCAATAATATGTTATAGAAGCAAGAACCAGGCAGGGCATATTAGATTTAGTATGGAGTAATAAGCCAGATTTAGTTAACAGTCTTAACTGCATGTGAACATTTCTCTAATAGTGAGCATAATATGATGGGAGTTAGTAGAGTGTTTGAAAAACAGAAATGCAAAACAGTATTAAGATTCTACATCCACAAAAAGCATACTTCAATGAGAAAAGGTGGAATCTCTCCATGGAGCTATCATTAAATGTGATGATAGGAAATGTGACAAAAGATCAGAATGATGTTGAAGTATTCTTTTGGAAATACTTCTGCATTCAAAAGGTGATAAAGATTTGTAACCATCTCCTGACAGCAACTGATATTAGGTCAGTTGTTAATTTTCTTTCTGTATTTCAGAGAATATTATTATAAGATGTGGGGCAAAGTCAGGTCATGGAATTAGGCCATAGATCAGCCATGAGCCCTATGGTGGTTCAGCCTCAAGGGGATAAATGACCTCCTTTTTGTTTCTTCCAATGATTTCAATCAACCTCCTCAAAAGCATAAAGTTTGCTGCCCTTTCTGAAGTACATTATTATTAATGCTGCAGTCCTCACTATCAGACTGAGTGGCAATTTAAATAATTTAAAGCACTGCTGTGAAATTTGAACTCGTGAGTTTTGAGATAAGTTACCTATCAATTCAGCAAAGCTGACAGATTGGGACAATAAATTATCCTGTGCCCAGGTAATGATATCTTTATTGAAGTGATAATAGTAATTTTCACCTTTTGATGCTTGGGCGCTATCCCAAGGAGCAGATCGCCCTCCAGTAGCGGTTCTCCTCTTCCACTGATTCCTTTGGATGTGCAGGTTGATGGAATTCAGTTTGTAGGCGATGCTCTGACAATCCAAGGGGGAAGTTAAAATCTCCCACTCTCTTCCCCTTGCCAGCTGGTTGGAAGCCATTTGCTTTCACAAATTAACAGCCTTCTGAGTATAAAAGCCAAACTACAACCCTCTTAAGAGCCCAGTTCTGTTTATTTTGTACATGCCTTTAACCATTTTGGTACCGATATATTTTGGGGGGGGGGGAAGCAAACCTAAATGTTGACTGTCATAACTGAGTGGAGAATCCAGTCGCCTTGTGTGATCGGATCCTTTAGGTTGTCCTGGACCAGGAAAGAAAGCCGTGGCTCGTCGCCTTCATTACGGGTTGAGCGCCGGATTAGTTGGAGTGACAGCCTGGAAGGAACGCGTGGAGAGTTCTGACGTCAGGCATCCAGCCGCCGCGCAGTAAATGCGGCGACGGTCACGTTCGGCATGCCCACCAAGTTTAACTTCAATCATGCCGGAGAGTGGCTGCTAGAATTCAAATAGACTTTCTGGCGCCCACCAGTTGGCTGTAATAGAATGCTCTCAGCAAAATGACAGATGCCGGGCCAGGATGCCGCTTCGCACTGTCCTAATTTGTTTCGGCAGCCAACTTCGGAGCGTGATGGAGTGACGGCATGAGCAGCTGGCATGGAAGGTAAGATTACAAGGCAGTTGCATCATTATAAACATAATTAGAAAATGACCATGACATGACATATGTTGGGATGGTCTGGGTTGACGGGAAAGATTTGTTGCTAGGATTGACAAGCAAACATTTGTATTTAAATGTACTGAATATTGTTTGTTCCGATTGTATTTTAAAAGAACGTTAAATATTTGATGGAAAGCTCTTTGAGAAAGTACGGGCTGTCTTCCTTTTTTCAAACGAAAATAGAACGAGCTCAGGGGGTGGAGGGAGATGTATATGTGAGAGTTTTGACGTTATCATTTTTATTCATACTGTAGCTATGTTTTTGAGTTTACCTAACAGTAGCTACGGGTTGTTCTGCGGCTACCTGCTCTTCTCAATAGAGGCACTCTCGTCTCCTCCAGGCACCGACTTTGCCCACGGATCCAGTTGTTCTTCCAGCCGTCCGATTCTGCACACATTCCGCTCGGGGCTTGCATCCTGCCGCTCTCAGCCGGTTGTTCTCGTTTTGTATTGCTCCCTGTTTGACATTTAGGCTCCGAACGAACAAAACGCCGCACAATGCAGAATTAATTCACCGGAGTGCGTGCTGTATTTAGACAGAAATGTTGTTAATTTCCCTTCAGAATTGCAGGAGCTTATTCTGAAAACACAAGGCGAAACCACGGTGCTTCCAAAATGCTGCCGCTAACCGATGGGCTGTAGCGTCCAGTTTTCGTGTGGGGAGGGGGAGGGGGGAAGCTACTTTCAGGATAAAAGCCCAATTGTTGATCCATTTACTGAAGGGGGTGACTGATTTATCTTTGTACAAACGTGTTCCAAGTCGACCACTGACCTGAACCCCCAAGCAACTGGATGGAGGTTGTGGTGGTGGGGGGGAGGGGGGGGAGGACAAAGCAGACTGGAAAATGGGACAAACTAACTCCACAAATAGAAGCTGATGTACTTAAGTTGCCAGTTGGATTTGGAACCCAGCGTGCCATCGGTAATCTTTGTTGATATTGTATCTCCACAGCAAGAAAAGCTGTTACAACTGCACACATTGAAACAAATGCAGCAGCACATACAGATAGAGGTGGCTCAATGTTGGATTTCCACTCGTTTTAATCTACACTCAATTATTGCACTGTGTAATCTCTCATTTTCTATCATCGATATCAGATAATGCTGAGGGATTTTAGAAGTGAGCATTAACATTAGTGTAATCCTTTTTAATCTTTACAATTTATAGTCTAGAACTGCATTCTGGATGGAAATAGTTAATTGGGTTGTTTTAACTGCCTCAAACTATGTTTATATGACGCTACTTGCTGCCCTGGTTGTATTTCCCTGTGGCAGTGACTTTAATATCTTGACGCAAGTTTGCGATGGTTTTCAGAAACAGCCTTTGAAATCTTCTCTGGGTTGGGGTTGCCTTTTTGTATCGGCTACTTGGGTAGTCTCGCAGAAGCGAAATGGGAGAAATTGTATGCAATCAAGGAAAATGTTATTTAAAGAGATTGAGGGATGAAGAAAATCTGTGAACCAGTGATTTGTTATGTTAAAAGATCATGTAAATGGCCTTTTTAAAAATAATTATCTTGACATTGGGATTTCAGTTTGTAATTAGATCGATGCTAAGGGCTATTTTACCATGAAGACAATCTCCCATTTGAAGAGTCCTCCTGAGGGTAGTCCTTCAGCTGCTTTGCCGTGGGCTTTACCTAGTTACTAACATTGTTGGAGTCAGTAGAGATGAGGATCTGTCCATTAAGGTTACTGATAGCCCTCATTTTTTTAATATGCTTTTTCATAGCCACCATTTACTGCTGTCGACAAAAGTCTTATTACGATATTAATGAGATCTCCATAGACTTGATTCATTCAAGTAGCTGGTAACAATTCTATGATGTTCATAAATAGAAAGGCTTTTGAAGATCTCCAGGTGATTAAAGTAATGCGTATTATTATGCACTTTGAGGATTATGTTTGACATAAATTTTCTAGATAATGGCCCAGTCCTTGAAAAGTAATTGGTGATTAACTCTTTCTACATATTGTCATGCAGTCCTGGTTGATGACAACTGCACGAGACCATTCTCCATCTGAAAACCCCTGCACAAAGGGATGAAAGCAGATCCCTGCCAAAACAATACTTCAGATGTTTGTTGGAGATGGCTGCTGCAGAGAAGTTGTGCCAAATTATAGCAACTAATACTGTTGGCTATTGGATTTTGTAATGGTTATCAATGAGCAACCTGCTAGTAGACAGTGTACAAACCATGCGAGCAAGATATGTACGTATGGGTTTGTCGCTGAGTTTGTTCAGTGGCCTTTAATTCTGTTGTTTTTCATTTATATTGGGCAACTTGGAGAATTGCTGTTTGCTTGGTCTGGTTGACCCTATCCAACAAGGTTTTATTCTTTTCTCTTTCCTTTGTACATTTTTTTCCCTTCACTCTAATAAGGAAAGTATAAAGCATAGTAAAATTCTTACTGTGGTTGGAACGTATAATCTTGTCAACCCTCCTTATCACTTTTAAACATGATTTTGTTTTCCTAGTGACTCAATATGTTATGAGATGATTGTCAGGATGTGGCCACTGTTGAGGCCAGCCTTTATTATTCACCCCTAACTTCCATTCATTACTCATCTCAAAGTGATTGGAGACCTTGATCTTGAACCATTGTAATCTCTGTGGTGTAGGATTCATAGTGTTGGTGGATGAAGTGTAATGATAGTGGATGTGCCAAAAGTGGCATTTAGACAAATGTTTAAACCAAGAGTATAATTGATGTTCCCATACACCTACAGGACGTTGGAGGGTGTATCTGGGCAACAGCTATCAAAGATGCCTTGATTATTTTCTCTAAGCAACCTAGATACACTGTTAGATGTTTTGACTCAGGTAAAATCAGTAGAAAAGATCATTGTTCAGAATGTTATCAAGTTTCATGACTGTTCTAGCTATAACCATTCTAAGTATATTCAATAAGTTCATTGGAGATGGTCAATACATACAAAATGCTGGAGGAACTCAGCAAGACAGGCAGCATCTGTGGAGGAGAATGAACAGTCAACATTTCAGGCTGATATCCTAATCACTACTAGAAAGGAAGGGCAGAATCCAGAGTAAGGAAATGTGGGAGGGAGGACTAGAGGCTGGCAGGTGATAGATGAGACCAGGTGAAACGGAAAGCCTCATAGATTTTTACTTCATATTCCCATTTCCTTCCCCCTCCCTAGGTGTAAGCAATGAAAGAAATTGCAATTAATGCCAATGAAAGGACTTGAAATGCATGGTTTGCCTTTTAAAAAACATAATAATGCAAATGCTGGAAAAGGAGATCAGGATGACCTGTGGTGAGAGAAACGTTGAAAGCGGGGGAAAGGTTGACTGCTTGATGCACGAAATATATTTCTCCACAGGTGTTGCCTGGTCTGCTGAGAATTTCAAAAATCTGTTTTGATTGACGATTATCACTGTCTTAAAATTGTATGCCCTAATTGTTACGTCTCAAGAACCCGAGTGTGAGTGTTTTCAGATGTTATTGCGCCTATGGAATGCATGATTACCTGACAAAACAGTGCTGAACATCACACTGAAATCACCACAGCACTGCTGCTAAAAACTCCTTTCATTGTTTTCCTTCTGATAGAGAGTAGGTTGAAATGTGGTACGTGGTTGGGAATACGTCAGAGCAATAGAAATTATCATGGTAGATGGCTGTTCAGCTTAGAGACAGCTTGGAATTTGTATGGCCCATTACTAGCCAGCTCATTGACAACCCCTTTATAAATTTCTTTTAGTTGTCAGTGGATAGTTTTGGAGGTGATCAAAGTTAAATTTATTATTGGAGCACATACATGTCACTACATAAAACCCTGAGTTTCTTTTTCCTATGGGCATACTTAGCAAATCTAAAGAACAGCAATTGTAAAATGGGATCAGTGAACAACAACCTGTACAAATGCAAATATAAATAAATAGCATAAATGATGAGACATGAAATTATATTATAAAGTGTCCTTAAAGTGAGACTTCCGGCCATGGGAAGTCTTCCAGAAGTAGAACAAGTGTATTTATCCCCTTTTGTTCAAGAGCCTGATGGTCGAGGGGTACTGTGTCCAGTTCTGGTCGCCTCACTGTAGGAAGGATGTGGAGGCATTGGAAAGGGTACAGAGGAGATTTACCAGGATGCTGCCTGGTTTAGAGTGTATGCATTATGATCAGAGATTAAGGGAGCTAGGGCTTTACTCTTTGGAGAGAAGGAGGATGAGAGGAGACATGATAGAGGTATACAAGATAATAAGAGGAATAGATAGAGTGGATAGCCAGTGCCTCTTCCCCAGGGCACCACTGCGCAATACAAGAGGACATGGCTTTAAGGTAAGGGGTGGGAAGTTCAAGGGGGATATTAGAGGAAGGTTTTTTACTCAGAGAGTGGTTGGTGCATGGAATGCACTGCCTGAGTCAGTGGTGGAGGCAGATACACTAGTGAAGTTTAAGAGTCTACTAGACAGGTATATGGAGGAATTTAAGGTGGGGACTTGTATGGGAGGCAGGGTTTGAGGGTTGGCAGAACATTGTGGGCTGAAGGGCCTGTACTGTGCTGTACTATTCTGTGTTCTATGTAATTCATTCCAGGTGACTTAGAGTCGCCTAAGATCAATTGCAAGCTGAAGTGTTGTGATTCCATATTTACAACAGCAACATCCTTCTAAGCAAGATATGTAGCTGGTGCACCCTGTTGCAAAAGCTGGAGTGGCATATGTACATGTTACTCCTTCGGCATGAAAATGCAGTGAAAGCAATTGATCATCTAATTAAGCACCTTGCATAAATATGCATTGTCGGGTGATTGCTTAATTGTCCATGTGTTGCTGTATTAGAAAAGCATATAGGCTGAAATATTTCATGAGAAAACTCAGAAGTAACATTGGGCAGCACTGGCATGTGCTAACCCCTTCAAAGCCTCTCACATCATGTGGCAGAGCCTGTGCTTCCCCATCTGACTCTTATGTATTTGTTTTAAAAAGATGCGGCTTAATTTGTGTGTATGATGGTTGTTTGTGCTTTGTGCCTGTTGATCTGTAGCTGCATGCTAAAGGCCAATGATTCTCCTTGCTCTATGAAGTAAGCAGATGGGATATTATAATTATACAAGCACACTTATCCATATGTGAACTATTAAATACTTGTGCACTGCCAGAATGTTGATACCTAATGCAAATTTTCAAGCATTGGATTCATGTGGTATGTGACATTTGGTCTCTGCAGCTGCAGACTTACTTTAGGAGAGCTTCAGTCTATTAATTCTAGAGCACTCAGTTAATATTTTCCAAAGAAAATATTATTTGTTTGATGTCTTGTTATATGTAAATTTGGTCTTGTACTTGATACAGTGTGAATAAAACTAGGTTGATTTAAGGCTGTACAAGTTTGTTCCTGAAATATTTTTTCATGGCATCATGAGAATATGAAGATTTGCATTAATTCTCTATTTGTATTGGCTACACTTGTTAACAATTCCTTGGATGGACGCTTTTGGCGCAGACCAATTATATCTGTCATTTAGCTTCATCTATTTCAGTCTGGTGCTTCCCCTTTTACAGGGGCATATTGACCTTGTATTGATGTGTATCTGTTTGCCTGTGGGTTATCTAAACAAGATATTTAACTGGCATTCGATTGTGCTGTTTTTGGAGGGAAATAAAAAAGACAAAATTGCTCAGTATAATTTTTTCAGTTTGATCCTTTAGAATTTTGTATCAACCAGGATCAGCAGCATGATTTCCAGTTACCAATATAAGTCAACAATTGGTGTGTACAATTTGTGTTGGTAAGGTTTGAGAAACCTTTGAATCATGTTAGTTGGTCCACAATAGTTTGTAAAAGGAGTGGATCAAACAGTAAAACCACCTAAAGCAAGATATGTCCACCAAACAAGTGCACGAGCCATTAAGAAACGTCTGAACACAACACCAATTTCAACTCCTGTGGTGCAATGTAGCACATTACTGGTGAACATGCTGAATAGGGAATACAATAATGAACAACTTCTGATTCAGTTGCTTTTTTGAGAGACTCCTTTGAGTCAGTTCCGGAACTGGACAAGACTTCATTTGTGGCTTTACAAACCATTAGATTAGAATAGCGCCTTATGGTAAAAGAATGGCAGATATAGGAGTATTGCAGTTGAAGCAACAGGAGTGGTGAAACTCAAAAATAGCTTAAAAAATCTTGATTTGTTCAAGAGTAGTTAGACCCAGGGGTGCAACTATAGGTTCTTCGGCTTGGTTCTTAATCTGCAATGCAATAACTTGTCAGCTAAACATAAAATAGAACAGCTCAGCGATTACCTCATGAAGAACAACAACAACCAACAGGAATTCTGCCGATGCTGGAAATTCAAGCAACACACATCAAAGTTGCTGGTGAACGCAGCAGCCCAGGCAGCATCTCTAGGAAGAGACACAGTCGACATTTCAGGCCGAGACCCTTCGTCAGGACTAACTGAAGGAAGAGTTAGTAAGAGATTTGAAAGTGGGAGGGGGAGGGGGAGATCCAAAATGATAGGAGAAGACAGGAGGGGAAGGGATGGAGCCAAGAGCTGGACAGGTGATTGGCAAAGGGGATATGAGAGGATCATGGGACAGGAGGTCTGGGGAGAAGGACAAGGGGGGGGTGGGGAAACCTAGAGGATGGGCAAGGGGTATAGTCAGAGGGACAGAGGGAGAAAAAGGAGAGTGAGAGAAAGAATGTGTGTATAAAAATAAATAACAGATGGGGTACGAGGGGGAGGTGGGGCATTAGCGGAAGTTAGAGAAGTCGATGTTCATGCCATCAGGTTGGAGGCTACCCAGACGGAATATAAGGTGTTGTTCCTCCAACCTGAGTATGGCTTCATCTTTACAGTAGAGGAGGCCATGGATAGACATGTCAGAATGGGAATGGGATATGGAATTAAAATGTGTGGCCACTGGGAGATCCTGCTTTCTCTGGCGGACAGAGTGTAGGTGTTCAGCAAAGTGGTCTCCCAGTCTGCGTCGGGTCTCGCCAATATATAGAAGGCCACATTGGGAGCACCGGACGCAGTATATCACCCCAGCCAACTCACAGGTGAAGTGTCGCCTCACCTGGAAGGACTACCTCATGATCTTATTCTCAGCAGTTTGTCAGGAATAGTTGAAAATTAATCTTCTAAACATTTATAACCAAGGAGGAAACAATCAGAAATGGCACCATCATGATTCTGTGTTAAATGGTTTTCTTGAAATCTATATTTTCCAGACTTGATTTCACTAAGTAAATTATATTTAAATGAAGTTCATTGCTTTGTACCTACACTTAGTATTTCATTGAGAAACAGATTATTGTGCCATTGAAAGGATAATTTGCTCTTAAAACTGTACTGTAAATGACTACTGTGCAACCTTTTCTTCCAGTTCAGAATCCAGAATCCAATGGTGTGAAAACATCTGTACTGGAGTATGTGCTCGAATGCATGAGACTGACCAAATGATCTTTGTTTTGTGTATTGCACTTGTGTGTTCTGTTAGAGGTGCTAAACTTACAATGTGAACATAAAAGGAACGTGTGTATCAGTGTTTTGCTTCTTTTCTGTGGGTATGTAAAATTTATCTTATTGTTACCAATTTAAAGATTTCCTAAATTTTTTTGGATTGCCAATGCTGACTGCAACCATATATTTGTTTGGGCCACCAGAGGACACTATCTTTTCAAAGTAGACTGCATCAAAAGGCTTTACTTACTTTTCAAAAAATAGACGTCAAGCTTGGAACAACATGATGATCACTTCAAGATTGCTAATCTCTTGATAAACTGAGACCCCCCCCAAATGGAAATTATTTGGATTTTAGGTATTTTGTCATACATGGCGTATCATCAATTCAATGTTGTAATTGCTGTTGCCAATCTCATTGCATTCTTTTTATTTATGTGAGGAGAAGTTCTGAACTAGTAAGCTGGAGCAAGGAGAAAATTGTTTGTTTGAGTCCCCAACTACAATGAGAGAGGAAATTGTGTTCTGAAGTATCTGACTATTTATGTTTTTTTACACTTGCAGTCTTCAGTAGCAATATTCAGACTTTTGGCCATCTCTTTTTATCAGAGATAGGAAATTAGTTCATCCTGCTTTAAAAAAATTAGTAATGTTATAGCTGGTCGTACATGAGTTTTAAATGCGAGATGAGTTATGCTGCAGTAATTGGTTCAAAATTTCATCTAATAGTTCTTTTGTTGTATGTCCTTTTACAAAAAAAAATGACTGCAGAAGATTAAAATGGATTTACTGAATGTATGGTTTCTTTCAAGTGAACCAGAGAATCTTTCAATTAAAAATAATTATTCAGAAATGCTTCCTCTTCAATGCATATTATCCAATGATCAGATATTGATGTTCAACATGCTAATTCCCTGCATTGGTTTTTGTTTTAAGATACAGTTGAATGGCTGGGCAAAGAATAAACTTCTCACTGACCAGATCATGTGGAATAAATTGAGAAAATGTGTATTTTAGGGCTGTGATTATAGTAGGAGTTATATTAAGAGTCAGATGGTGAATTATTTTTGTGGGCATAATGTAATTTGAATCCACCCATCCCAAAAGATTACTTAATATCTGTTCCAGTACATCTTGATAAGTAGACGAAATGTAGTGATTGCTGTGATATCTTTTTTAGTGGCATAGTTGGCCCATAATTGGTCTACAACATTTGTTACCTTTGCATGCGGAAGGTGCTTGTAAGTCAGAATCCTGAAAGCGGGCACAAACCCATGTCATTTTAAGAAACCCATAGACTATATTATCTTCTGAAGCCCATTACCTTTACTGGGGCATAGGCTACTGACAGCAGCTCGCTAGAGTCCTCTATCCTGGGCCAATCTCTCAGGTTGTTCCCAAGGATGAGGACTTTGTAGTTTCTGTTGGCATATCTATAGCACAGGGTTTTTACGGGATGGGGTTGCTAGCCCCATATGCACTACTCCTTTTCCATCCTCCAAAGGGCGAATGAACCCTCTCGTAGGGTCAACGGCCATCTAGCAAACACGTGGCGTGAAGGGCGGAAAGGCCATCCCTTGCATGGAAGCTTGGTCTGGCCATTCACTGCAACAGAACTTCCCCCAGCCATCTTGGACCCCACCATGCCGCTGGATCTGGGAGGGGATGTCGATAGGGTGGGTCTGGACCTGTGTAACCCCCTACTCACCTAAAATTCACTCACGTACATGCTGTTCCTTTCTGAGGAGTGAGGTATCACCCCACTAACTGACTGAAAGGAACCATCATCATCCTATGGGATGGATAGCCAGAGAGAGAGACTCCTATCTCAGCAGAGTTACAAGGGCTGCTGGAGGTTTATAAACCTTTGGAGTTTGAACACAAAGGATTTCAAATCCATGAGAAGGTCAAATTTCATTGGATTTCACAAAGAAATTCCTCGAAGAAATTCTACAAAGAAACAGACACAAGTGGATTTGTAGATAACCTTGTAGAAGTGCTAATGTTGTCAAAAAGTGTAGATATCTCAGTGGAAGATGAGTTGATTGAAGAGGGATATTTTTATTTGAAAGAATAGACCATTTATTAAAAACAGATATACAAAGAAAGAAATGATGCAAAAAATTAGGCATTCGTGGTTGATATATTCAGTAGTGTAAACATATTTTTGTAAAGGAAACAAACATACATAGCACCATGCACTTGAGTGGCCCTCTGGGGCCATTTCCATGTGCCCTTTTCTTGTTTGAGGGACTTTCCCACCCAATGCTGCCCCTCCATGGAAAGAGCCTACACGGTGGTCCTTGCCCACGTAGCCATAGTATTGGATGCACAGAGTTTCAATCCATCCCTCAGTATGTACTCATGCAGCCTGGACTGTTCCAGTCTGTAGCAGCTGGGCTGCAAGACCAACAAGATTCAGGGTGTCCTTCACTGGGCTGATGACCTTTTAGCAGCCTGCTGATCCGAGAGTCTTCTGTTAGCTCTGGTATGAACTGGAATGCAAACCTTGTATCCATCTCCACACCCGCTTTGCAAATTTGCAAAGAGGTGGGTGACAATCTATTCCCCCAAATGGCCAACTGAAGGCAGAAATGTCATCTATATAGAAAGAGTACCTTTCACCACTATCCAAGTGAGGTCTTTGTACTTGTCGGTGAGATCAGGCGATGAGACATTCTGCCAGATGTACAGTCTGTTCAGGGAAACGCCCTACCAGAATCATGTTCATGCCCTGCAGGATCTACAGTACATTCTGAGCTGACTACTGCTAGATGGACGTTGGGTGGCAAAGAGGCCTGATAGAACTTTTAACATGTAATGACACTTGGTGAGCACCATCTGATACAGCCACTCATAAAATAGGTCATAAGGATGAGAGCAATGTTGGGTACAATTCCCCCCCCCTCTTCTCTGGGACTCACTTCATCCTGAACCTCCAGATAAATTGGAAGACGTCCTGTGTTAATTACTGAAGCAGAGGAGCAAGTCACGCCTGCACCAAATAAAGCAGGCCTGAGAGCTTATCACATCTGATAACCAGAAGATGGCGGTGCGACGGCTCCAAAATGATGTTGTATTTGTAAGTAGGATGCCGTGCACAATCCTGATTTGATGGAGGCAGAAGTGAGAAGCACAGAGGAACATCTGGAGAAACTTCTGAAATGCCCGTTTCGCTGCCACTGCTACTGTGCGATCGAGAATCTCCGGAGGGGAAGGCCCCAAGTCCTCGGCTTTGCCTATTGCCTGTTGCTGGGGCTGGGGTCGAAGTGCTCAGCAGAGATGGTGCTCGGTGTCGGAGGGCTGGTCGACGGCTCGAAGTTTTTGGACGGACTCAAGAGTCGGCTGTGGTCGGGTGCTTCCAGGGTGCTGCATCAGCAAGTTTGCGGTGCTGGAAGCACATGGCAGGGAGATTTTTTCTTCCTTCTCCGTCTGCGTGAGATGATGGGACTTTCGAGAGACTTTGAGACTTTTTTTTTTACCATGCCCATGGTCTGTTCTTATTAAATTACGGTATTGCTTTGCACTGTTGTAACTATATGTTATAATTATGTGGTCTTTGTCAGTTTTTCAGTCTTGTTTGTCTTGTGTTTCTGTGATATCATTCTGGAGGAACATTGTATCATTTCTTAACGCATGCATTACTAAATGACAATAAAAGAGGACTGTGTGTCCTCATAATCTAAAATCTAATTAAATTCTTCCCAGTTATCAACTGAAAACACTGTTTTCATAGAGCCAATTTTTGTTTTGACTTTCCCTTCCGCTCCAGCACCATTCTCATTACGTGCTTCAGCAACTCTGAACCAGATCCCCAGCATCTTCTGGTAGTCAGATCTGATAGTGATCTAACAGTTGCGAAAGAACATGGCCTAGTTCATCTTGATGTTGACTTTGGCCTCCATTGCCAATTCAAACTGGTCAATATGCTGATTAGCATACTGATTTCATAGAAAAAACACATAGAAAACCTACAGCACAATACAGGCCCTTTGACCCACAAAGTTGTGCCAAACATGGCCCTACCTTAGAAATTACTAGGGTTACCCATAGCTCTCTATTTTTCTAAGCTCCACGTACCTATCCGAAAGTCTCTTAAAAGACCCTATTGTATCCGCCTCCACCACTGTTGCCGGCAACCCATTCCACGCACTCACCACTCTCTGCATTAAAAAAATTTACCCCTGACATCTCCTCTGTACCTACTCCCAAGCACCTTAAACCTGTGCCCTCTTGTGGCAGCCATTTCAGCCCTGGGAAAAAGCCACTGACTATCCACACGATCAATGCCTCTCATCATCTTATACACCTCTAACAGGTCACCTCTCATCCTCCATCGCTGCAAGGAGAAAAGGCGGAGTTCACTCAACTATTCTCATAAGGCATGCTCCCCAATCCAGGCAACGTCCTTGTAAATCTCCTCTGCACCCTTTCTATGGTTTCTACATCTTTCCTGTAGTGAGGCGACCAGAACTGAGCACAGTACTCCAAGTGGGGTCTGACCAGGGCCCTATGTAGCTGCAACATTACCTCTTGGCTCCTAAATTCAATTCTATGATTGATGAAGCCAATACACCGTATGCCTTAACCACAGAGTCAACCTGCGCAGCTGCTTTAAGTGTCCTTTGGACTCGGACCCCAAGATCCCTCTGATCCTCTACACTGCCAAGAGTCTTACCATTCATTCTGGTCTTTTTTTAGAGCTGTGATCTATTTGGTGAGAATGGTATGTCTTTCCACCCCAGTGTCAAACTTGTGATATCACCTGTTTATATTCAACTCAGTTAAGTTCTACGGTTCCAAGTGTTTTGAGTAAACATTAACATTCAGTTGTAAGCAAATATTTTTAATTTTTGATTTATCTCTTTGGAAACTCAAATTTGTTTAATTGAAATAACTTCCTGCACAAGTCCCTGTTACATGATTTTTTTTTTACCCAAAATATATTTTTGTGGTTCCAAAGGGTTGAGAAATTCTAATGTAATCAAGGTCAATATTTACTTAAGCTGCTAATAGGCACAAATACACAAATCCCCTGTGAGATTTTACATAGATGTTTTTTGATTCCTGCAAATATCAAAACCTAAAAATAAATATATCCAATAGAGGGCAGTACGGTGCACACAGTGGCGAAAAATGAAGCAAATGCACGTTAAATATTTGTTGTACATGTCAAAATATTTGTCAACATTATTGAAAAATGATACTTATCAGTAGCTGTAGGGAAACCTCTAATTTATTTGTGTATTAAAGGATAAGTCAAAGAATTTTTGATACATGCTGTATGTACTTCATTATCTAATCTGCTAAAGCTTCTGGGAAAAAAAGAGACAGAATAATTCACAAGAATATATTGGATTGGTTTGCATTCATATTTACTTAATTGATGTAAAGCAAATACATTATTTCCCATTCCTGCATGTTGCATGTAAATTCAGTATTGGAAATACGTTTTTAATACTCTAAGTATTTAACTTGATGTATGAGATTTGGTTGGACATAATATATTCTCCACTGTAGTTTGTCTACTACTTCGCTAGTCAAGGAGAAAATATTACTATTTAAGCAGTAAAAAATAATGTGGAGCATAATATACTGTATATTCTTACACATTGTATTTGGGTTCACTAATGAAGGTGTGGTGCTAATCTTGAAATGTTTTGCCATGTATATTGTTTTAGTGTTGCTTCCCAGAGCAATGATTGTACTTCCTTTCTGGCTTATGCTTTCCTAATAGTCCATCTGGTCCTCCAAATCTTCAAAAATTATGTTTGCCTTCTATTCTGCCCTCTCTTCTGTTTTTCACTCCCTTCATTTCACTGATATTGGTCAAGTCCTAACCTCTGAAATTCGTTCAGAGACCATGCCAACTAGTAGAATTCATTGCTGCAGTGAGTGGTCAAGGTAAATAATATAGATGCATAGTATAGACTACTTCTGGCAGGTCATTCTAGTTGTTCACCACCCTTTGCGCAAAGAAATTACCTCTTCAGTCTTTGTAAAATCTTTTCCCTCTTGTATCTGTGCCTTCTAGTTTTGGACTCCCCAATCCTAGCGAAATAAACTAATGCCAGCCTTATCTATACCCCTTGTGATTTTATGAACTTCTGAGGTTACCTCTTGGTCTTCACTACAATAATGGAAATCCAGTGCGGCTAACGTCTTCCTTTAACCAAGAGCCTCTTGACCAGGCAGCATCTTTATCAATCTCTTCTGCACAACCTTCAGTTTGTCGATGTCTTTCCTATGACGGGGTGACCAGAATTATGCATACTAATGCAGGTGTCATCTCACTCTTGAAACTTAACCTTCATTTGTTAGATATACTGTACATTGAAACATCGAAGCATATAGTAAAATCCATCATTTGTGATAATGACCAACAGTCCAAGGAGGTGCTGGTGATAGCTCGTGATAGCACGCTTCTGGCACCAACAAAACATACCCACAACTTACTAACCACTACATCTTTGGCATGTGGGAGGAAAGCAGAGCAACCAGAGGAAACTCGTGATCATGAGGTGAACAAACCAATTTCCTTCTGCTCAGTGGGAGAAGAGAGAATGTTCAGAGTGAGCAGGATCTTTGATTGTACTGGCTACTTTACTGAGGCAGAGAGAAGTGTAGATGGAGCCCATGGAGAGGACGCTGGTTTCAGAGATACGCTGAGCTGTGTCCACAACCTCCTGTAGTTTCTTGCAGTCATGGGCAGAGCTGTTACCATATCAAGCTGTGATGCATCCAGATGGGATGATTTGTATGGTGCATTGACAAAAATTATTGAGGGTCAAAGGGGACATGCCAAATAGTTATACCTTCCTGAGGGAATATAAGCATTTGTGAACTTTCTTCTCTGTGCTATCAGTGTCGCTGGACCAAGCTATTGGTGATGTTCACCCTTAAGAACTTGAAGCTCTCACTGCTCCTAACTTTTGTACAGCAGATGTCAACAGGAACCCAGTGACCAGCTCCTCTGTTTTGCTGATATTGAGGGAAAGCTTTTCATCATGACACAATGTCACTAGGCTCTCCATCTCCTCAAACTCATTGTTTGAGCTATGGTGGTATTATATGCTAACTTGTAGATGGAGTTCAAACAGAATGTGGCCATGTAGTTGTGAGTATATAGGAAGTAGAGTAGGAGGTGCTGAGAATACAGCCTTGAGGCACCAGTGTTGAGAATAATCATGGGAGTGGTGCTCTATAGCTGAGAATATATCAGCCAGAACTGAAACAATTAAACTGTGAGTTGGATGAGTACAGATGTCAAAGTTTTAGAAGTGAAATAAATGAATAAAATAGAGAAGCCAAGGAAGAATTTGAAAACGAGAAAGAAAATTTCCAAATCGAGGAACTGCTTTTCTGGAATCTAACACAAGGCAAAGCATGAATCAGAAGCAGCTGTTGGCTCATCATCCTCTGAGTGAAGAAGTTTCTTCTTATCCTTGTGAATGGCTATAACCTTTGGTTCTAGACACTCAAACCAAGGTAACATAATTCTTACATCTGTCCTATCAAGACTCCTAAGGAGCACACACAAAATGCTGGAGGAACTCAATAGACCAGACAGCATCTATGTGGGGGAAAAAGAAAGTATGGTCGATGTTTCAGCCTGAAACATCAACAGTACTTTTTCTGTACATGCTGTCTGGCCTGCTGAGTTCCTCCAGGATTTTGTATATGTTGTTTGAATTTCCAGCTTCTGCAGATTTTCTCGATTTGTGAGGTCTCCTAAGGATTTCATATGCAGTAATTGGAAACGAGATGCATAGAAAAGGGGGACCAGGACTAGATGTAGATTTGGGCAGCAAAGTTAGAGAGTTCCCCAAGCTTGCGGAATGTGGAAGTAAAAGAAGGCCAGGTGTGTATTTAATTGGTCAATTCTGGATGCCACAGCATGGATGAGGCTTTCAGAAGAAAATGAGCTGATTTGGGAGAAAATTGGGAGTTAGAGGAGCAAGGGAACACAAACACAACATTGGCCTTTCTGTCTATCCACGGCCTCCTCTACTGTAACGATGAAGCCACACTCAGGTTGGAGGAACAACACCTTATATTCCGTCTGGGTAGCCTCCAACCTGATGGCATGAACATCGACTTCTCTAACTTCTGCTAATGCCCCACCTCCCCCTCGTACCCCATCCGTTATTTATTTTTATACACACATTCTTTCTCTCACTCTCCTTTTTCTCCCTCTGTCCCTCTGACTATACCCCTTGCCCATCCTCTGGTTCCCCCCCCTTCCCCTTTTCCCTCTCCCTGGGCCTTCGGTCCCATGATCCTCTCATATCTCTTTTGCCAATCACCTGTACAGCTCTTGGCTCCATCCCACCCCCTCTTGTCTTCTCCTATCATTTTGGATCTCCCCCTCCCCCTCCTACTTTCAAATCTCTTACTAGCTCTTCCTTCAGTTATTCCTGACGAAGGGTCTCGGCCCGAAACGTCGACTGTACCTCTTCCTAGAGATGCTGTCTGGCCTGCTGCGTTCACCAGCAACTTTGATGTGTGTTGATTGGCCTTTCTGTAATGCAGTTGGAGAAATTCTGCTTGATATTTGGACTAACAATTTGACAGCTTTGGGATAATGGAAGATTCTAGAGAGCTGGTGAGGTGGAACTGGATATTAAAAGTTAATGTGCAGAAACTTATGTTGTGTTTTAGGATAATGAGCAGGAAGGTTTGGGGGTAAGAAATAGAATGAAGCCAAAGATAAATTCTCAGGACAACAGTGATAAAAGTGGAAGCAGAAGAATAGATATCCTTGAGTGATTTTTGTGTCCAAGGTTATATGCTTAATTTGCCAGATTGCACTGTTCCACTCATCTGGAAGTGTTGCAGGAGGACGTAAGACAATAGATTGGTTTGAAAGTACATTTAGATGGTGGGGGGTGGAAATTTCTTTCACTCATTAGAGGATATAATTTATGAATGAATGATAGGACTGCTGCTGACAAGTACATTGATATATTCTGAAATCTGACACTTTATAAATGTAGGTTGTTTTAATTGTGAAATTTCTTGTCTTCAGAGTGAATTAATCTGAATTCTGATTAATTGGCACATTGAGCTCTGATAAAAGAAATGGTTGATATTTTTATATAGAGTAGCACAGTGTCTCGGGTATTGAAATTTAGCATTTTGCTGGGGAATTAGGTTCAAGTGGGATACAATATTTAGGAATATATATTGATTTATCAAATTTAGTTTGCTTTGAACTTATTCAAGGCTGTTAAACTAATCATTGAGATTTTATTACAATGCATTACAATTGTTTTGCGCTGATATTGACGAGTTATAATACCGTCAATGATGTTAGTATGCCTGAAATAAAAACAAGATCTTGTAAATAGTGAGTCAGGTAGCAGAGATGAAATGGTTTATCATAACATCATTCCAGTTGTATTTACTGTCTGACATAATAAATACAATCATTTTTTTGATTTTGTATTTTCAAAATATACAGTATTTTGAAATTTGTGTAGCTCTAGATAGTCAAGTTTTATTTTTGGCCTCAGTCAATGTGTACTCCAAGTGACAAGAGCCTGAAAACTAATGCTGCGAAAGCGATTGTGTCTCTGTTCATCACTGCATCTGTATCTGTCATCAGATATCCAGTAATATCCGGCTGATTTTCAGTACACTTGGCAATCGGCTGAATATTCAGGCGATATGTCACTTGTGATTCTCGTGTTGATGAATGAGTCTCTTTATGTCCCTTTTCTCTCCCTGTTACTGAGCCAGTTCCCCCTTGCAAATGTCAACAAAAAGAAAAGATAATCGTCCTTCAACCAGATAGAGCTAACTAGAGGTTCTTGGTGGCATCTTGAATTCTGTCAAAATATATTCACTTAATTTGAAATGCCAACATTTTCACTGTTGACAACAAATCCCTGTAAGGGTTAGGATTCTGGAGGATTGCTGCTAACTGAAATATGCTTTCCTCCAGCTTAAAACTCCATCTTTCATTCTTAATCAGTCAAGGGAAGATGGAATACTCGGGATTTATTTTTAGTGAAAAGATTTTAGCAAGCTGCTGTTCTGGTCTAGTTCTGATTCTGAGGAGATTTTTCCCATCAGTTGTCCATGTGTTTTTTTTTTAAATCAAATATTTAAAGAGAAACTTAATCCTTTTTAAATAGTAGCAAGGAGTACAGTAATTGTTTACTCACAAAATCCTCTCTAGCATTTTGAAGGGGAACTTAGAAGAGTCAAAGTTGTCTGCATAGAGCTGATATGGTGAAAATTCAGATTTTCAAGCACAAAAGTCCAAAAAAAAATCCATGAAAGGTTATGTGTTCTGTATTCTAAAAATTGGATTCCTGCGAAGTAGAGAAATCCAATTCAAGTTAGCTTCGCTGATTTGAATCCAAAAGATTGCAACTAAACATTGATAGGTTATTCTGCATTTTATTTCCAAAAGCCACAGATAACAATCACTTTTTGACTAAAATTATTCCAGTATAATTCAGAATGAATATCTCAAGTCAGAGCTGTTAATAGTAGCACACATTAATAGAATAAATACCTTTTATTATTGAAGTTAATTTTTCCTGCATTTATTCCTAATCCATGATTCTCTCAAATCACCTTTATTTTGGCTACATGGTACTAAGACAGATCTTTGGTTATGCAAAAATGTCTTAATTTTTTATGAATTTTAATTTCTATAATTAAACTGTAAATGTTTTGTCAATAATCAAAGCAATGCTTCAGTTTACTTTTGTATATTTCATTTATGAGTTGATATCTGGCATCTTCGGAAGAAGACAAATGGCATTTGGTTTTAGCAGTAGGATGTGCTTCGAAGCAGTTGGATTCCAACTTAAAGTCAAGTGTTCTGCACGTAGTGTTGTTTACAGTTAAGACAGTAGAATGTTTTAGAGATGGAAAGTAGCAGTGCCTCAATGTCTCTAACTGACGTGCTTCGAATAGTGCAATGTCATGATGACCAAGATCTTGAGGCAACTGGGATTTTTGATGGGTGTGTTTTTTCCCCCCACTTTTTGCAAGAATTTGTTACAATAAACACTTTGGATTTCATAGGCTGAAATGAATGGAACGTTGGCTTCTTGTTTTGCATCAGGGAATGCATAACTGGTTTACACGATCCCTAATTTACATTCATTTTCAGTGCAGCGCAGAAGAGTACAAAAACCTAATTTTTAATCCAGAAATTTCCTTTCAAATGCACTTCAAATTATGGATTTGCTTACAGATTGGCAGATGATTGTGGAAGCCGTCTTTGAATATGAGTGTTTGTGGGACAGAACTGTGGAGATTTTTATTGTTACTGGCCTTGGTAGTTTCTTTGGATCTGTAGATGGGAGAAAAGATCATTAGGACCTCTACTTGTCCATTATTAAATGCAGATGTAAGGCTCTGGTCATCAGTCTCAATCAGCCTCTGAAAGGAAAGCTGGTGGAGAAGATCTGTTCTTACGTATTATTTCCGACTTCACTGCAAGCCTGTAACCTCTACACCTCGGAAGAACAAGGGCAAGCATGAGGGCAGTCCCATGTGGTCATTCTGCTTGTATGTTATACACCAGTATGACTTGGAAATAAATTACCATTCCATTATTGTAACCAATTCTAAATTAAGGAACCTCCTACTTAAAAGCAATGGAGGTATTTGCATTACTGTGTCGAGTTTGCACATTCTCTTTGCGATCACCTGGTAGGTTTCCCTCTGGTGCTCTGTCTTTCCTCTCTTGCCCCAAAGTTGTGCTGGTTGTTTAGTCATAGTCATACTTTATTGATCCCGGGGGAAATTGGTTTTCGTTACAGTTGCACCATAAATAATTAAATAGTAATAAAACCATAAATAATTAAATAGTAATATGTAAATTATGCCAGGAAATGAGTCCAGGACTAGCCTATTGGCTCAGGGTGTCTGACCCTCCAAGGGAGGAGTTGTATTTGATGACCACAGGCAGGAATGACTTCCTATGATGCTCTGTGTTGCATCTCGGTGGAAAGAGTCTCTGGCTGAATGTACTCTTGTGCCCACCCAGTACATTATGTAGTGGATGGAAGATATTGTCCAAGATGGCATACAACTTGGACAGCATCCTCTTTTCAGACACCACTGTCAGAGAGTCCAGTTCCATCCCCACAACATCACTGGCCTTACGAATGAGTTTGTTGATTCTGTTGGTGTCTGCTACCCTCAGCCTGCTGCCCCAGCACACAACAGCAAACATGATCGCACTGGCCACCACAGACTCGTAGAACATCCTCAGCATCGTCCAGCAGATGTTAAAGGACCTCAGTCTCCTCAGGAAATAGAGACGGCTCTGACCCTTCTTGTAGACAGCCTCAGTGTCCTTTGACCAGTCCAGTTTATTGTCAATTCGTATCCCCAGGTACTGGTAATCCTCCACCATGTCCACACTGACCCCCTGGATGGAAACAGGGGTCACCGGTACCTTAGCTCTCCTCAGGTCTACCACCAGCTCCTTAGTCTTTTTCACATTAAGCTGCAGATAATTCTGCTCACACCATGTGACAAAGTTTCCTACCGTAGCCCTGTACTTAGCCTCATCTCCCCTGCTGATGCATCCAACTATGGCAGAGTCATCAGAAAACTTCTGAAGATGACAAGACTCTGTGCAGTAGTTGAAGTCCGAGGTGTAAATAGTTGGCTATTTGGCCACTGTAAATTGTTCTCAGTGTGGATGGGTGTGAGTGGGCTGTAGGAGTAGCAGTATGGCGTGTGGGCATGTAGGAGGGAGTAGATGTAAAGGGGGAAAAAAGTGAGGTAAAATATTAGAGTTGCTCTGAGAGCCAGATCATGTATAATGAGTTAAATAGTCTTTGTTGGAAGGGAATGTGAAATGAGGATTTCATAAGAAAGACCGTTTACCTTTGCTTGGGGATAGTAAATGAGTATCGCAATATTATGCACACCTTAAGATTAAGTTAGAAAAACTGCCATATTGTGAGTATTTTAAAAAATATTTATGTTTTTTTAAAGTCAGCTAATTCATCTATTACTTGGTGTTTGTAGCTCAAGATCTGCATCTTTTGCAAAATTGCTCCAACGTTACAATGCTTTTGCCTAATTGGTTCACACCATGATTTAATTCGGAATGGTGTTGAAAGAGGTGATGACGTTTAATGTTGCAAGCTGCACTGTAACTTAAATGATATAACAAAATTAGGCAGATGGCATATTTCTCAAAGGAGCAATCATTAGGACACTATTTTAGAAAGTAATCTGAGCTATTAAAAACCTGGTTTCATTTAATAGAGGATCTGTTGAGTGTCTTGTAAGAGGATGAACATTGATAGCTAAATTAAATTTGGGAAGAGATAGATAACCAAATAAATCCTCAGCCCCTTGCTTGCTTGAATACCTGAGCAAAGTGCATCTTTGGGTGTGAAAAATGCTAAAGTAGAACAGACTGATATTACAAAAGGCGATGTGTTGACAGCAGTAAGAACATTTAAGATACTAAGCTGAGCTAAGTTGACTTCAAAAATATAGCTTAAGTGCATTTCAGTAAGTTGGCATCCCTTAGGATTGACAAAAAATTAGCAAGTTTGTTAAAATTAAATTTTGATAACATTGAATGATAGTTGCTGAATAGTTAGTCTATTCTGTATGTTGGATTGCAAATAGTTCAGATTATTGTAAAGCTTGCAGTGCATGGCTGTGTGATGGATCACTGCTCTTCACAGTCGTTTAGTCTTCTGCACACAGTGATGCTGTTTTGTTAAACAGTACCTAAGCCTTTATTCATGTGGTCAGTTTTTGTAATATATGAACTTACTACTTGCTTCATGTTTGACTAACAGGATTTTGGACTACTCAATTCTAATAATTTCTTTCTGTAGACTTTCCTGTGTGGTGATCTGTGAAAAAAATATTTCATATAATATGTTCTCAGGGCAATGCTTTCAAAAAGCTTATCCTTTTACTTGAACGCAGTGATATGCCTCTTGGGAAGAACTTTTTAATGATGGAATGTTAAAAGGCAAACTGAAGTCTTTAAAATAAAAAGATGTTTACTTTTAGTTGACTGTATTTTTTTCCATAGATGCTGCCTAGCCTGCTGAGTTCCTCTAGAATTTTGTGTGCGTTGCTTGGATTTCCAGCATCTGTAGATTATTTTTCTTGTTTGTGAAAAGATGTTTTATTCAGTTTGGAGCAATCAGGTCTTTCAATTAACTGGTCATTTTGCTTGGAATACTATTTGATTATAGTGGAAGTGTCTAGATAGGAATTGGATTTTCCCTTACATGAACAGATAGATGAGGATCAGCAATTCCTTTCACTTTTTGGGAAACATCAGTTGAGGAGAAAGGGTAAGATAAAGGATACACAGGGCACTTCTACTCATCTGCAACATAATCTCTCACTCAACTTTGTCAAGGCTACATCTGCTTTGTTTCGGCCATCTATTAAAACGAGGTGCTAATAATGAAAGTTACTTTCTCTAAAGACTCATAAATCTTATAATTAACCCTTTCTCTTCAGACAGTACTTGGCAAGGTCACTGGAAACAGCATACTTTAGAAAACAATTGATAATTGAGGTACTGTACCTACAATCTTGGAATTTGAAATGTCAAAATCAAGAAGGCTTGGGCATAAGGTCCACAATTGCATGCAACACTCTTGTTGTATCTTCAGTACAGTCATTGCCCTATTTACTTAATGTTGGAACTTCACCATTTTGCAATAAAGGCTGTCAGTTGTTGCCAAGCTCTTACTGCTAGGACTCTAGTAAGAAGTAGTGCTGAACCTGCCCCCGGACACTCTTGAACTACTGGTATTCAGCTGGTGTCTTCCATAGTGTAAAGTACTTATTAAGTTTTTCTACCACTTCCTTGTCCCTCATTGCTGCCTCTCCAGCATCATTTTCCAGTCATCTGATATCCACTCTTGGCTCTCTTTTACTCTTTATATATTTGAAAAAAAAACTTCTAATATCGTGTTTTATATTATGCTAGCTTTCCTTCAGAATTCACCTTTTCTCACTTTATGGCTTTTTTTATTTGCCTTCTATTGGTTTTTTTCTATATTGTATGCCTTCTCCTCTGCCTTTATATTATCTGCCTTCCCTTGTCAGCCATGGTTGCCTCGTCCTCCCTTGAAAATACTTCATGTTTGGGGTGTATCTATCTTGCACCTTCAATCTGTCCCCAGAAGCTCCAACCATTGTTGTCCTGCTAGTGTTTCCTTCCAGTCAACTTGACCAGCTCTTCTCTCATGGCTCTGTAATTCCTTTTACTCCATTATTATACATTACATCTAACCTTATCTTCTCTGTCTCAGACTACAGGGTGAATTGTGTCATACTATGATCACTGCTTCCTAAGGGGTCCTTTACCTTAAGCTTCCTAATCCAATTTAGTTCATAAACAATACCCAGTCCAAAATTGCCTTTCCCAAACAATACCCAGTCCAAAATTGCCTTTCCCCCAGTGTACTCAACCACAAACTGTTCTAAAAAGCCTAGAAAGCCATTTCTAGGCATTATAGAAATTTCCTCTCTTGGGATCTGGTGCCAATGTGATTTCCCAATCTACCTGCATATTGAAGTCTCCCATGTCTAACGTAATATTACCCTTTTGACATGCCTTTTTATCTCCCATTGTAATTTGTATCACACACCCTGGCTTCTATTTGAGGCCTGTATACAGCTCGCATCAGGGTCTTTTTACCCTGGCAGTTTCTTAACTCTACTCACAAGGATTCTACATCTTGCGATCCCATGTCATCACTTTCGAAGGATTTTATTTTTTTTACCAACAGAGCCACCCCAGCCTACCTGCTTGTCTTTTTGATACAAGGTGTACCTTTGGACGTTAAGCTTCCAACTATGATCTTCTTTCAGCCACAACTCAGAGATGCCCACAACATTGTACCTGCCAATCTATAATTGTGCTACAATATCATCTACCTTATTCTGTTTACTGGTGTGTATTCAAGTATAACACCTTGAGCCTTTTGTTCAAAAGTACAATTTAATGTCAGAGAAATGTATGCAATATACATCCTGAAACGCTTTTTCTTCACAACCATCCACGAAAACAGAGGAGTGCCCCAAGAATGAATGGCAGTTAAATGTTAGAACCCCAAAGTCCCCTCCCTCCCGTGCATAAGCGGAAGTGAGCAACAACCCCCCCCCGGCAAAAATAAAGCATACCTGCTACCAGCGCTCAAGTGTGAACAAAGCAATAGCAATGACACAGACTTGCAGTTACCCTAAAGGCTACATTGTCCACCCGATAATTCAACATGCTGCAGGCTTTCTCTCTCCTTATAAGGGAGAACGAAGTGACTCCATTTTCCAACGAGTGGGGAGAGATAACAAACAACTCACTGGTTTACGATGTTAAAAGTCTGTTACGTCACTTTTTTTGAGCTCTGTGCCTGAAGATAGCAAAGATCCCGGGTCCCTAGGCACACAGCAGATGTTCTGACTCCCCAACGACACATGGGTCTCCTGTGGCGACACCGACCCTTGATCCGCCCATCTCCAGTTCCTCGCGATCCCAGGTGTCTGAATCTGAGCCAAAGTCTTAGGCCAAGCCTTTAGCATGCTGAATAGTGGCCGATTGTGGAACCCCGAGAGCGGGTCCTGCAAAGAACCGTAGTCAGTGTGGAAATAGAACTGGTTTCGAAGATGCAAGCAAAGGAGTTGCTGTTGGGCGCCATAACTACTTGGCTCCACCTCCTCTCTTTTTGATTTTTGCCCCCATGTTACACTGCAACTTATCCCACTAACTATCACTCCAGTGTCATTTTCTAGTGGTGTGATATCCACTCTCACCTCGTTTACTACTTATATATCTGAGAAAACTTTCTGTATCCTCTTTTATATTTTTGGCTAGCTTACCTTCATATTTAACTTGTTCTCTTTCTTATGGCTTTTTAGTTGCGTTCTGTTGGTTTTTAAAAGCTGCACGATTCTTTAACTTCCCACTAAATTTTGCTAAATTATATGCCCTTTCTTTTGCTTCTGCGCTGTCTTTGACTTGCCTTATGAGCCATGGTCATCCCACCCTCCTTTGAGAATACTTTGTCATCTTTGAGATCTATGAGATTCTCCAATACAGTTACAACATTGAAAATTTTCCACTTTATCAAGTTGTTGCGAAAGTGTGTTCTGCTTTGTTTGACTAAGATGTTCCAGTTCATTTGGGACATTGTGTCTCAAAGTATTTTGTAGTACCAAGGTGCCAGCCAATGACCATCTCCCATGAGGATTTAACCACTGAGTGTTTGACATTCAATGACATTACCATTGCCATGTTCAGTGCCACCACCAACTTAGGGATTGGCATTGTCCAGAAATTCAAATGGACCAGTCGCAGCAATAAAATGGCTCCAAGAGTAGATCAGAGTCTGGATACCCCCACCCCCATGGCATTTTGGCATTTCCTGATGCCCCACGAGTCAGGTCTCTTAAGATTTGCAAAATTCCCAAGAGATGTGGTTCTCTATTTCAATAAAAGTTAACTTTTGCTGAGATTAATTTTTAACAGTTTCTGAGATTGATGGCGTCTCTGCAGAATTTCTTGGTCTCTCCCCTCATGCCCTTCTCAAATCTCACTACTGCTTTTATTGTTTATCCACTTAGTGTGCGTATATGCAGTAAATCACCCTGGTCCTGGATGCTGTCTAATTTTGCTGAAGCCTCTCTCAGAAGGATTTATAAAGTATCTGCTTCTGTTTTTGCAGTGGGAAAATACAGCTGCCTTGTTAACTTTGGATATTCTTCTCTTTTAGCTGAACTTGTAGAGCGAGGTACAAAGAATTAACTGCAGATTTACTAAACATTACTTTTATTCTCTGCTGACCCTTTTTGTGTTCCACATTATTTCTCAGCATGGCAGCAATTGATTTATTTTAATCCCACCACATTTCTATGTGACTGGCTTTATTTTGTTTCTTTTTCTACATCTCCTTCTCCCCACCCTAATCAGTGGAGGTTACAGACTTGCTGTTTGTGCCTGGGACTGTGTTGCTCACTGCTGTTCAGTTGAAGCATTCATCTCCCATTTTTAATTTGTTTGAATGTGTTCGATTATAGGGAGTTCCCAGAACCAGTAGACCATAGGTCTCCAGGTAATGATCGATGCAAAAGGAACAAATTGCTGAAGCAGTCTTGCCTAATGATTTACAGATTCACATTTAATATGGCTGTGAAGTACTTTGGTACATTTTCCAATGTTAAAATTGCTTTTATAGAAGTAAGTTGTTATTGTTATAATTCAGTTCTGCCACATTATCAGCTCTATGACATTTTGTGGCCATTCCCCATATCATCCCATCAGCAGTAACTGATTAAACAAATATATAAAAAATATTTGGAGCAGAAGAACTGTTGTACTAGCTTATGACAATTGGTCCTTTTTAAAATGGCACTTTCGGGACCTGAGTCGGTATGAAGCCCAGATTGATCAGTTGATAACGTTCACTAATTGTCGATAATGAAACCGTTAATTACTGTGCCCTCCACCAGCTCAGCAGCCACTCCAAATGTAACATTTCCACATCTTTAACTTTTAGGTCTGGTCTCTGTGAATTCCTTGTCCCGCTCACCAAGACCACTAACATCAGCATTAGTACCAGTGTGATTAGCTTCTTCATTTAGCACTTGGGGATTTTTTTTCCCCTTACTGCATTCATTCTTTTGCTCTTCTCACCGTTCTTAACCTCCCCCCCCCCCCACCTTGTCATCTGAGTTTGTTTAACCCTGTTCTCTGAGGCATCCAATCCTTCCCTACTGTCCCCTCCATCCACCCTTACTATAAATCGATCCACCTTTTGGGTCGCTTCCAGTGGAATACAGTATTTATTGTTAAATGGTTGTGCAAGCTCAGCATGCATTTTCATGCTGTATAAGTGTAGAGTAAATCTATTTCAACATTTTATTGTTAATGTATAATTAACAATCCTTAATATCATATTTACCTAATGATTTGGATAATTGAGCCAAGGCATGTTTCCTTTACTTAATCCACCTCCTATCTGCAGGTCTAGTACTCCTACTGTAAGCAATTAATTCATTAATACCTGAAGGATGATCAAAAGCATTTTCCTTGATTGTGCTGACTGTGTTAAAAGTGCTTTATGGAAGTTGTTATTGCTCAGTTCTGCCATATTGTCACTTTATGCTGGGGAGTTGTCTGTATTGTTCTGCATCCAGACATCAGGGCCTGGTTCAGGGGCACAACAGTGTATGGTGTGGCTGGAGATTATAGGTCTGTCAGGGTGGCTTACCCAGAGAATGGGGAAATGGGTTGGGCTGTTGATAACAAATACCAAAGTCTGTTGGGTGTGTGGCTGAAGATCAGTGCCTAGGGAGTAAGAAGTTGGCAGGGTTAGATGGGGTACTAATTGGGGCTAGGGAAGGAATTCTGATGGTGGGTGGCTGTCCTACATGGAGATCAAGCAAAGAATGGAGTGAGGATTCAGTATTTAGCATTTGCAGATTAGGGTTTTATATGCTGTTGTAGTTTCCTGTTGGAATATTTGTTCAGTGTAACATGCATAGTCTTTGTCTGATCGTGTAATGTCAGAGTAATTTAAAAACCTAAAACCTGAACAGATGGGAAGTTGACAACATTGGCATTTATTGCCCTCACTCATTGTCCTTCAACTGAGGAGCTTGCTGTACCATTCCAGAATGTAGTTAACGATCTTGGTTCTGGAGTCCAGAGTAAAGAGAGCAATCCCTTCACCATTACTGCTTCCAGGCTTTGATTACAGAATTTATTTAATTAACTGAATTTAATTTGTAGTGTGATTCAACTTCTTTTGATCAGCCAATAACTGCGAGTGCTGTAACCACGGTGCTACTGTACCCATATGCAATCTGACAGTAATGTGCTATCAAGGCGGCTATACACAATTCCCACTAGAGCTTTAAATCATTTTCTATTGCTTAATTCTACCCATAAAGTCACCACTGGCTGCTTACCTACTCATTATATTCCTTCTCATTAATGATGTGGTTTCATTCCTTAATCACAAAGGCAGCTCCTCCTCCACTACCTTTCCCTCTGCAACTAACTGGATCCTAGACTTCCTCATTGGGCGACCACAGTCAGAGCTGATTGGAAATAATATCTCCTTCTTGCTGACGATCAACACCTCAAGGATGTGTGCTTAGCGAACTGCTCTACTCTGTGCATCCATGACTGTGTGGCTATGCACAACTCAGGTGCCATTTATAAACTTGCTGACGACACAACTATTGGCAGAATTGCAGTTGGTGACGAGGAAGTGTACAAGAGTGAAGTAGATCAGCTCACAACAACAATCTTGCAGTTGATCCCAATAAGACAATGGAATTGATTGTTGACTTTAGGAAGGGAAAGTTGAGGGAACACACACCAGTTCTCATTGGGGAGTCAGCAGTGGAAAGGGTGAGCAGTTTCAAGTTCTTGGGTGTCAGCATCTCTGAAGATCTATCTTGGGCCCAATGTATTACTGCAATTACAAAGAAGGCACGACAGTAACTATATTTCATTTGGAGTTTGAGGAGACTTGGTCACCAAAGACTCTTGGAAATTTCTACAGATGTACCGTGGAGAGCATTCTAACCGGTTGCTTATCATCTGGCATTGGAGAGGCCACTGGACAGGATTAGAATAAGCTGCAGAAAGTTGTAAACTTACCGAGCTCCATCATGGGCACTAGCCTCCCAGCATAAGGACAGCTTCAAAAGGCCATTCCTTAGAAAGGGCAGCATCCCTAGTTAAGGACCACATTACTCAGGACATGCCCTCTTCTCAATGTTACCATCAAAGAGGAGATACAGGGGGTGCCTGAGGATACGCACTCAAGTGTTTCAGGAACAATTTCTTCCCCTGCAGCAAGAAATTTCTGAGTGGACAATAATATACACTACCTCACTGTTTTGTCTTGTTATTGCTCTTTTTGAACTACTTATTTAATTTAATTTTTATATTTATTTCTTATAATTTTTTTTCTTATATTTTGCAATGTACTGCTGCTGCAGAACAACAAATTTCAAGACATATGGCAGTGCTATTAAACTTAATTCTGATTCTGTTGTGCAGATGTTAAAACCTGGTAGAATTATTCCCACTTCTGGTCATCTTGCCATTGTGCGTGGCTACATTGAGTTCAACTTGAAATATGATAAGGGGGAAGTAAAGTCCGACATTGCAATATTTCAGTGGAGTAAAGGAAATTACAGTGGTATGAGAGAGGAGTTGGCCAAAGTAAATTGGAAGGAGATGCTGGCGGGGTTGACAGCAGAGCAGCAATGGCGTGAGTTCCTGGGAAAACTGAGAAAGGTGCAGGTTAATGTATTCCAAAAATGAAGACCTACTCAAATGGCAAAATAGTACAATCATAGCTGACAAGGGAAGTCATTTCTAATGTAAAAGCAAAAGAGAGGGCACACAACAAAGCAAAAATTAGTAGGAAGATAGAGGATTGGGAAGCTTTTAAAAACCTGCGGGTAGCAACTAAAAGAATCATTAGGATGAAATGTGAAAGCAAGCTAGCAAAGCTATCAGAGTGGATAGTAAAAGCTTTTTCAAGTATGTAAAAATGAGAGTGGATGTAAAGATGGGAGTGGATATAGGACCGCTAGAAAAAAAGGGCCAGAGAAAGAATAGTGGGGACAAGGAGATGTCAGATGAACTAAATGAGTATTTTGCATCTGACTTTACTGTGGAAGACACTAGCAGTGTGCCAGATGTTGTAGTGTATGGAGGAAGAGAAGTGGGTACAGTACAAGGGAGAAGGTGCTCAAAAAGCTGAAAGACCTAAAAGTACATAAGTCACCCAGACCAGATGAACTGCACCCTAGGGTTCTGAAGGAGGTAGTGTTAGAGATTGTGGAGGCATTAGTAATGAACTTCCAAAAGTCATTGGACTTGAGCATGGTGCCAGAGGATTGGAAAATTGCTTTAAGAAAGGAGGAAGGCAGTAGGAAGGAAATTTGTAGACCAATTAGCCTGGCCTCAGTGGTTGGGAAGATGTTGGAGTCAGTTGTTAAGGATAAGGTTATGGAGTACTTGGTGACACAGGACAAGGTAGGACAAGGTAGGACAAAGTCAGCATGGGAAAATCCTGCCTAATGAATCTGTTGGAATTGTTTGAGGAGATTACAAGTAGAATACATAAAAGGGATGCACTGGATGTTGCATATTTAGACTTTTGAAGGCCTTTGACAAGGTGATACACATGAGGCTGCTTACCAGGTTACAAGCCTGTGGTATTACAGGGAAGTTACTGGCAGGATTTGTAGGAGGCAGCGAGTGGGAATAAAAAGGGTCTTTTTCTAGTTGGCTGCCAGTGACTGGTGGTGTTCTGCAGGGGTCGGTGTTGGGACTGCTTCTTTTCACGTTGTATATCAATGGTTTAGATGGCTTTATTGCCAAGTTTGCAGATGATATGAAAATTGGTGGAGGGGCAGGTAGTGTTGAGGAAATAGGTAGGCTGCAGAAGGATTTGGACAGATTAGGAGAATGGGCAGGAAAGTGGCAATTGAAATACAATGTTTGGCAAATTCATGGTCATGCCCTTTGGTAGTAGAAATAAATGTGCAGAATATTTTCTAAACAGAAAATCCAAAAATCTGAGATGCAAAGGGATTTGGGAGGCCTTGTGCAAAAGACCTTAAGGTTAATTTGTAGGTTGAGTTGGTGGTGAGGAAGGCAAATGCAATATTGGCTTTCATTTCAAGAGTTCTAGAATATAAGAGCAGGGATGTGATGCTGAGGCTTTATAGGGCATTGGTGAGGCCTCACCTTGAGTATTGTGAATGGTTTTGGTCTCATTGTCTCAGAAGAGGTATGCTGGCATTGGAAAGGGATCAGAGGAGGTTCACAAGGGTGTTTCCCAGGAGGAAAGGGTAATCAGATGAGGAGCGTTTCATAGCTCTGGGTCTGTACTTGCTGGGATTTAAAAGGATGGGGGTGGGGATCGCGTTGAAACCTTTCAAATGTTGAAAGGCCTAGACAGAACAGATGAGGAAATGGAGGGGTGTCCATTTAAAACAGATGCAGAGAGATTTCTTCAGTCAGAGGGTGGTGAATTTGTGGAATTTGTTACCACAGGCAGCTGCAGAGGCAAGGTCATTAGGTGTATTTAAGGCAGAGCTTGATAGGTTCTTGATTAGATACGGCATCAAAGGTTACAGGGAGAAGGCTGGGGAGTGGGGTTGGGGAGGGGAACAAAGGATCAGTTATTGAATGGCAGAGCAGACTTGATGGGCCAAATACCCTAATTTTGCTCCTATGTCGTGTGGTCATGTGTCATGCCCACCAAGTTGTTTTCCAGATTTATTTTCTTGGCAACCTATTTGATTGCATAATGATATGACATTTGGAGTCCACGTTTGCATCCATTGGGATGTAATATAGGATATTCCCTGTAAAGTGTGACTGAGTTGGGGCAGAATGACCGTGCAGTTTTGTATCATCCAACTTGTGAGCAGCCTAAATGCATGGAGTCTTCAGGTGGCACTTATGTTGCAGTTTATACATGCATTGTTTGTATTTTTTAAAAGCCTCTTATTGAAGCCAGTATTATGTCTAACTCAACTAAAGGCTAATAGTTTGTTTCTCCACTTTCATTCATGAGAGAAGCTGACTTGGAAGATGCCCAAGATCAATTGCTTTCTGTTATTATTTAGGACCTGGGCGAGGAGTGGACAGCAACCTTGAAGATTGGACTGCAACTTTGGTGGACACTGAGCATTGTGTGAATGCACGAGGAAAATTTAAGAAAGGACTTGAAAATCATCTTCTGGCTGTGTAACAACTGTTTATCACAGCAATCAAACTGAAACAAATTTTGGAGGTTATTTCTCCAACATTGTATCGGAGAAGCTATAGCCCGAAACAGACCCTTATGGACCGATGATCTGCACTGCCCAGCAACCCCTCTATTTAGTCACAGGACAATTTATAATGACCAATTAGCCAAATATGTCTTTGGACTAGGAGGAATCCACAATCCTGGAAGAAACTCACATTGTCATGGGGAGTTTGTATAAACTCCTTACAGACGGTGCTGGAATTGAACTCCGAGCTGCAATGCCCCAAGTTGTAATAGTGTTGTACTAACTGCTATGCTACAGTGGTTCCCCTAATGTATAATTGTAAGGGCAAATGTAGAACCAGCACTTAGGTTTCAAAGAATAAATTGGATTCAATTT
The DNA here is from genome assembly GCF_963921235.1 of Mobula hypostoma. Taxonomy (NCBI): domain Eukaryota; kingdom Metazoa; phylum Chordata; class Chondrichthyes; order Myliobatiformes; family Myliobatidae; genus Mobula; species Mobula hypostoma. Next base: position 67,049,424 of record NC_086102.1, on the reverse strand, counting down.
TGGTTCATTGACTCAAATCGTGAAAATTTGATTCAGCATTATATTTTGTGAATCTGAACAGACAGGTGTGCCACAATCTGATTGAAAATAATTGGATATAAACCATTCATTGAGGTTTACCTTTGACATTTATGAGGAGATGGGGCAGGTGCAGTTGGGAAACCATGAAGATTGCGACAAGTGCAAAGAATAAACATTGGTTGTATACTCTTCATACAAGGCTCATTTGTCACACTGAGCTATGTGTACAAGCTAATAATGGTCAGGGTCACAGAGAAAATCAGATGAAAACATCAGGATGGATCACAGCATTTTAACTATTTGAAGGAAGGCTCAATTACTCAGTTTATTAGGGATTTACTTGATTATCAGTGGACTATACTGCAATAGCCATTATTTTCATTGGTGGCTAAGATGAAGGTTGCAATAACTTTTTGAACGATGTGTGTGCTTTAGTAATGGTACCATTTGTCCTGCAGAACCAGGTAAAGAGGGTCTACAGGAGACTGCTGGTTAGTAATATATGCTCCAGTTAGGAGATGCTGCATTGAAGAATCTTTCAGGAACTCCATGGTTTCATGAATTATTAATTTCTGTCACCCTCTGTAGTCAGAGTTTACAGTGCACATCTGTTCTCCTGCACGTGGAGATAAGATCACAATGATCCTGAAGAGTTCAGTCTCTGAGTTTCTTCAGGCAACTATAGCGATGTGCAAAATAATGGGTGTAGTTTCCAACCTACTATTGTAATTGTGATGTAATGGAGGCTCTCTATTTGAGTGGAGAGCAACAGACTCTACAAGCATAAGTATTTGTCCAGATTCCCAGTGTTTAGGTAAGTAGTAAATTGTGTAGAAACCCAGAGCTGTTATTTAGTGAAAAAGACCGTCACTTCTTGAACATGGAGTGTGACTGTTCTCAAGAAATTTCTCACGCTAAAATGTCATAAACTTTGATTGACAGAGTAATTCTTTTTAGTAAGTTTACCTTTTGTTATAGTAATCTCAATATAGCTTATTATTTGAAAAGTTTTTTTTCAATTTAAGATATTTAATTGGGTAGCTTCAGCTTGGGTTGCCAAACATTAACATCATTTGATTACCATCAAAATAAATGTTCCTATTGTGTAATGCAGCAAAATAAAAACAAGCTTATAAGTAAAAATTTAAGTATGCCATTGGTGTGAATATCATCTTGCAGAGTAGAGCCTTATTAAAAGATCTGTGCCTGAAACACTTGAAAATTTACCAAAGTATAATAAGATGATCTGTTTTGAAATCATAAGGAATAATAGTCTGAATTTCAGCTCTGCATAATTCATAGTTTCACATGACTGAACCTATTAAGAACACAAAGCCAGCTATGAATTCAGTGATATTAATACTTGGGTTACCCTCACATTGGCAAAAAGAAGGTGCTCAGGGCCATTTTATAGGTCATTATCAGGGTCCAAAGATTATTGAGATCATGAAAAATACATTTAGAAATAACAGACTCCAGCCACTAATGTAATAGAAGTCTTTCATATTGTTTGGAAATAGATCTTCTATTTTAGAGAAAGTTATTGACACTTTCAGGTGGCTTAGGCATTTAATTGTAAACTGAAATAGTATCTTGTGGTCCATTCTTCTGACTCTTGTTGGTCCACATGAACTGTTGGTTAAGCAGATGTGAAGAGAAAAATTGTGATATCTTGCTGCTGACAGTTGAAAATAAGCAGTTGTTTATATGAGGAAGAAAATTGAAAACCGTAACTTCTGAAAGGTCTGAAAACTGTGAACTTCAGTGGTATTGATCTCAGAAAAGGTAATGTAAATTGACATTCTCCATGATGCGTTAAGTTTGTTTATTCCTGTTACTTTACCTTTGAAAGACTTAAAATTCACACTTGCACATGAATTCCCAGAGAGCATCTTCACACAAATCTGCTAGAAGTCACCTCCTTACTAATGTGAATTATAAATTACTGGTTGTGCAGCACAATTTCCAGATGGTTCTCCTGCTTTTTTTGACTATTAAATAAATCAAGACTAGAATTTAGCACCTGGTGACTTTGCATTATGTGACTTGTCAGGAAATGTGGCAGTCACAAGTCAGCTTTGATCAATACATTGAGTAGCCTTTTCAGCCATGCCAAGAGTACAGGAAAAACTTTGGAGAAAGGCTAACGAAGGTCTAGTCAGTACTTTCTGGCTTTTCAGAAGATTCTTGAGAAAACTGTTCATGTTGAAGTTTGTGAAGAATATGAAGCAGCATGATATTGATCATGAATTGTCTAACTAATTTAAAAACTCATCTAAAATGAGATGTATGGCGACAAAGCTTGGAGACTGGAGTTTCATAGCTGACTGTTCAAACTTAACTGCTGCGAATGTGAGGATCAGATGTCAGCGTGAGAGGCATCCGTTGGTGATGCAGCATGCGGTTTCCAAAGAGTTCAGTGCTTTTGGCTTTTTTAGCGGGGCTGAAATCAGAGCAAGAGGTTTGTTGGTGATGCAGCGCGAGGTTTAAAACATGCTCTGGTACTTTCAGCTCCTTTCGATGGGGTGCAATCAGTGCAGGGCCAATAAAAAGAAAGAAGGTATAAGTGGAGCGGCCATTGTTCGAATGGGACAGTGTTGGAGTGATCAGGCTTTGGCTCAATGGGCTTGGGCAAGTACATGCAGATGTTCAAAGTAAATTGCTAGTAAGTTTTGTTTTCTGTTAGTGCATAGCTAGTGCACTGAGAATGGATTCAGAGGTAGTGATATGTTCTTTATATGAGTTATAGGTATTCTTGCAGACCTCCAGTCACCCTGATAACTTCATCTACATGAAGCTCACAGATTTGCACCTCCTTACAGACTATGTTAAGGAACTGGAGCTACAGATGGATGGCCTTCAGCTCATATGAGAAAATGAAGAGGTGATAGGAGAAACAGGGAGGTAGTCGCCCCTAAGTAGCAGGAAGAAAGTACCTGGGTGACTGTCAGGAGAGGGAAAAGGAATAGGCAGCCAGTGAAGAATACTGCTGAAACTGTTCCCCTCAATAATATGTATACCGCTTTGGATGGGGGAATGACCAAACAGGAGACGCTGCAGTGACACTGAGTCTGGCTGTATCTCAGTTGGCAAGTGGGGGCTGAAAAGGAGTGTGTTATTGATACGGGATTCCATAGTTAGAGGAGCAGAAAACAGATTCTATGGATGTGAAAGAGACACCTGGATGGTATGTTGCCTCCCAGGTGCCAGGGTCAGGGATCCCTTGGATTGAGTGCATGGTGGGAAGGTGAACAGCTGCAAGTCCTGGTACATATGGGTAGGAAAAGGGAGGCCATGAAGAGAGAATATAAGGAGTTAGGCAGAAAGCTGAGAAGCAGTCCCTCCAGGATAGTAAGCTCTGGATAGCTGCCTGTGTCACGTGCCAGTGAGGGGAAGATTTTGCAGATGACTGTGTGGCCGAAGGGGACTAATATCCTGGCAGAGAGGGATTAAACTTATTTGGCAGGGTGATGGAACTGGAGTGATGGGGTTGAAGATGAGGCAATTGGTGTGTGTAGTGAGTCTGTGAAGAAGAGCAGGCAGATGACAAGGCAAAATTGCAGTTTGTAGGATGAGTTAAAGTGTAACAGGGGCCAAAATTGAAAAGGGTGATTGAATACAGGACCATTTTATTTGAATGCACGCAGTATATGCAATAAGGTAGATGATCTTGTAGCACAGATAGAGATTGGCAGGTATGATTTTTGTGGGCATTGCTGAGTCCCGGTTGAAAGTAGACTATGGTTGGGAGCTTAACATCCAAGGATACACATTGTATCAAAAGTTCAAGCAAGTAGGCAGAGGGAGTGAGGTGGCTCTGTAGCTTTTAAAAAAAAAATGAAATGAAATGCTTAGAAAGTGTTGACATTGTGTTGAAAGTTGTAGAATCCTTGTAGGTAGAGTTAAGAAACTGGAAGGGTAAAAAGACCCTGATGGGAGTTGTATACAGACCTCTGAACAGTAGCCAGGATATGTGATACAAATTACAATCAAAGATAGAAAAGGCATGCAAAAAGGGCAATGTTGCAATAGTCAAGGGGGATTTCAATATGCAGGTAGATTGAGGAAAATCAGGTTGGTGGTGGATCCCAAGAGAGGGAATTAGTTAGAATGCCCATGAGATGGGTTACTGGAGTGGCATTGTAGTTAAGCCCACTACATAACATCTAATTCAGAATTGGCATTCTCCCAATGATCCAGATTTGATTAGGGAACTTAAGGTAGAGGAACCCTTAAGAAACAGTGATCATAATATAGAATGCACACTGCAGTTTGAGAAGAAGCTAAAATTAGATGTATCAGTATTACAGTGAAGTAAAGGGAATTACAGAAGCATGAGAGAAGAGCTGGCCAAAATTGATTGGAAAGGGACACCAGTAGAACAACAATGACTGGTGTTTCTGGCAGAAATTCAGAAAGCGCAGGAAAGATCCATCCCAAATATGAAGACATATTCTAAAGGGAGAATGAGGCAACCCTTCCTGACAAGGGAAGACAAAAAAAGCATAAAATCAAAACAGGGAGTGTATAATATTGTAAAAAATAACGGAAAGGAAGAGGTTAGGGAAGTTTTTAAAAACAAAACAAGGCAGTTTTTTAAAAAAAACATGAAGGGGGGAAAGATGATGAAATATGAAGGTAAGCTAGCCAATAATATAAAAGAGGATAAAGTCTTTCTTTCAGATATAAAATGAGTAAAATTGAGAGGACAGTTGATATCGGAGCACTAGAAAATAACATTGTAGAGTTAATGAGGAAACAGAAGTAGCGGGCAAACTTTAAGTATTTTATATCAGTCTTCACTGCGGAAGACACCAGCGGAATACAAGAAATGCAAGAGTGTCTGGGGGCAGAAATGAGTGTTGTTGCTATTACTGCAGAGAAGGTGGTTGGGAAGCTGAAAATTCAGAAGGTGGGCAAGTCACCTGGATCAGATAGACTACACCCCAGGGTTCTGAAAGAGGTAGCTGAAAACATTATGCAGGCCTTAGTAATGGTCTTTTGGAATCACTAGACTCTGGAATGGTTCTGGGGGATTGGAAAATTGCAAATGTAACTCTACTCTTGAAGAAGTGAGGGATGCAGAAGAAAGGAAATTATAGACCAGTTAGCCTGACTTCACTGATTGGGAAGATGTTGGAGTCCATTATTAAGGGATGAGGTTTTGGGATACTTGGAGGCACGTGATAAATTTAGCCAAAGTCAACCTAGTTTTCTCAAGCGGAAATCTTGCTGAACGAATCTATTAATCTTTGAGGAAATAACAAGCAGGATAGACAAAGGAGAGTCAGTGGATGTTGTTTATTCAGAAGGCCTTGATAAGGTGCTACGCATGAGGCTACTTAACAAGATAATAGCCTATGGTAGACGGAAGATTGACTGACTGACAGGAGGCAAAGAGTGGGAATAAAGGGGGTTTTTCTGGTTGGCTTCCAGTAACTAGTCGTGTGCCACAGGTGTTGGTGTTGGGACAGCTTCTTTTTGCATTATATGTCAGTGATTTGGATGACAGAATTGATGGCTTTGTGGACAATATGAAGATAGATGGAGGATAGTGTTGAGGAAGGATGGTGTCTACAGAAGGACTTAAACAGATTTGAGGAATGGGCAAAGAAGTGACAGATGGAATATAGTGTAGGGAAATGCATGGTCATGCACTTTGGCAGAAGGAATAAAGGCATAGACTATTTTCTAAATGGGTAGAAAGTTCAGAAATCAGAGGTGCAAAGGAACTTGGAAGTCCTTGTGCTAGATTCCCTAAAGCTTAACTTGCAGGTTTAGTTAGTAGTAAGGAAGCCAAATAAAATGTTACCATTCATTTCAAGAGGACTAGAATACAAAAGCAAATATGTAATGCTGAGGCTTTATAAGGCATTGCCTCAAATTGGCAGCTACCAGAGTTGGGGGAAGGAGAGACCGTGGAAGCTGTGATTGTATTTTAGAGTTTCTGAAAATGGGAGGACATGAGTGTGCTTGATAGGCAACATGGATGTAGGGTGATGCAATCGTTGCTTAGTTAATGAAATGTGTGATATTGACTCATTTTGTGGATAGCTTACAATGTGTGTGGCGATGGACTTTTTGTGTATATTTACAGTTCTTCTGCAATTAAAATAAAAGTTGAGTGAGTATAACCCAGCTCTATATTTTCCTTTTCTTCAAAACATTCTTCTTTTTAATCTGCATAATGTATTTTAAAAATGTGAAGAATCCATGACTACAGGTGAAACAATCACGGGTTCCAGATTTCCTGATCCGGGGTTGGTTCCTTCTCACTTTCTGGGACCAATTAGAGGTTGCTGGGGACTTTTCAAATTGCACTCATTTTCTGAGCCCCACAAACAGAGACAAACCAATAAAGTTTGTTTTCTTGTCAGATCATTAATTTACTGATCATAATATATCCATGAAAGTTTTAAGTGACCCAGTTTCCTTATGATTTTCATTATAAATAGTGGACTGCAGCAGCAAAACTGTACCAGTTGCTCATATTTAGTTTAAGGAATACTTTTAATGTGACAAATGAGAGAATTGCATTACATTGCACAGTTTCGCAATTGCATGCACAGCTGCAAGTTCATGTGATAGCAATTGATATGCAAAAGTATTTGTAAAATAAGTTTCAGCTTTAATCTAGGAAGGAATATATGAACTGTTCCCACAACCTATAAGCTTACTTTCAAGGACTCTTCATCTCGTGTTCTCACTATTTATTATTTTGTATTTGCGCAGCATATATTTTGCACATCGGTCGTCCATCTTTTGTGTGTTTTTTCATTGATTCTATTGTTCCTTTTCATTTACTGTGAATGCCTGCAAAAAATTAATCTCAGGGTAGTGCATGCACTTTGATAATAAACTTAATTGAACTTTGAATTGAGGTGGACTTTTGCCATGATAGTTGCTCTGAGATTAGATGTTTGACACTTGAGTGTGCAAGGTGTCTGGATGTCAACAAGATTATTCCAACAGAATGCAGCATTGTATTTCCTTGCAACATTCTCTTTGACTCGCATTCCTGCTCTCTCCCCCTCACACCCCCATCTCATGACCCAACCCCAGGTCCTCAGCTTGCAATCTAATGTTACATTTACTGTGGCTGGTGCAGTTAATGCTGGCCTGCACAGGACTCGCAAGAGAATTGCATTTTGGCACGAGGTGGTGACAAATTACAGGAAAGTGCTCCTTCATGAAATGAAGAAATTGCAAGCACTTTTTCATTATGCTACAGGTAGAAGAGTTGCTCCCTGTATATCCATGCATTTGTGACTCCCTCCTGCTCCATTTTCAAATGGCCTTTCTCTTCATGTTCCCCTCTGTTCACTCTTCTCAAATCACATTACATTGCCTGGAGAGAGCTTTTGAAAGTCTGAAAGCAGTCACTTATTAAGAAAGGTTGAAGTCACCAATATCCGTTACTTACTGCCATCCATCTCTTTTGCGGAGAAAAGTTAAGTAACTTGCAGATTCGTGTTGTTGACCCCGTTTTCCTCCTTGCTTTGTGTGGCTTCAGCTATACCTCTTTAAGAGTGAGAGTTCACTGGAGCACGGCCAGCAATAAATAAGCAGAGCAAGCCAATTGTCTTTTTTGTCAGCATGACATGTCAGCTCTGTGCTTTTCAGTATTGAACTAGAAGCCTGCACCATTCAGTGCATGTGAGCAACAGAAGGCATTTTTGACCTCTGAAGGTTCTTATTGTCTCCAGGATAGAGCTGTTGAGCCCCCTTGTTGTCCTTAAAATGTTTGTACCCTATCAGCATTCACTTTACATAGACTTTTGATGTTGATGCATCCTGAGTCCTTGATTACTTTCCCCCCCTGCACAAACCAAGTTGAAAATTGTGGTTATTTTATTATTGTCATAAACGAGCCTGATTTGAATCAGAAAATGTATTTACCTTAACTTTTAAAAAAAAATGTTGGACTCTCTGATTTTGTTTCAAGCAAGAAAATGTTAAATATTTGTGATTTATTTTAATTATAGTGTGACAGTATTGCACCAAATAGGGTTTAAGTCTACACATTTCCAACTTCTCTCTGTGTAATGTACACGTTGTTTTAGTGAACAGCAGCCCCAAACACTTCAGGATTGCACATAAGAACAGTAGTTGTAGGGTTGAAAGACAGGAGTTTCTCTGTGGGAATGTACATAAACTGTTGCCGAAAGAACAGTGACAGCTGCCCTGCTCTGTTTGAAGCTAGTATTTAGGCCATTACTTGAGCAAATCCTTATATGTACTGTCAATAGGAAGTTGTAATGTGAATGGCTATACTTTTAGGCAGGAAGTTTGTTGCTTCTGCGCAAGGTCTGGAATTTGAAATATCTTGGGGCCTCAACAGTGCCGACATCAGTGACTGAAAAGTCTGATCGTTTGCTCCCCTCTTGAGTTTCCTTTCAAGGGCAGTTGATTTGTTTTGATGCATGTATGCAAGCGAAGGGAAAGGTAGTCGATTCCTCAAATTGGATTATAAATGTAAAAGGGACAAGAGTGTAACGGAAATAAATAGTTCCAATTTTAGAGCACTTTGACATTTGTTTCTTATAAACTGCAGTCTCCAACAATGTTTTGGTGTGAGGATTCTGAAGACAACTGTAAGTTTAAGCCAGTGAATAATGTTCTATCCCTACTTGGAAATTCTCTTATTTCTGTTATATTTTTCATGAGGACATGTTAATTAAAAGCAATTTGTTCTTGTGCACAACTAGTCTCCCTATTATTAATTCATTTCAGGGCATTGTTAGATGTATAAATTATAAATAAACTGGGATTTATGCATTTTGAGCATAATGGATGTAAAATATTATTTAGCAAGTGTTAATAATTTGGAGAATGATTGTAGCTTAATCTTTATAGATAATGAGCAAAACCGTCATCTTTAAAAGACAGTAATTCCCAAAGTTTCTACACTATATAACTGAACACCAGAAAATAAACATGTTAAATACTGTTTTTACTGAACAAGATTGAGCAAAGATTTAAGAGATAAAATGTGAATTACAGTGTTACATGTCAGTTTGCATCCTTTTCAGATGGAAAGACTGCATTGTCTATATGTAAGCCAAGAGTGTGAAATAATTTGCTCCAATTATTTCACATCTGCTTACCAAGTGACCCAAGAATTTACTGGCAAATACAATTTACAACACTGGAGGGCCTTTGACCTTCGTATCTGTGCCAGTATTATTGTGGTTTTAAAGGGGATCTTTCCACACTACAGCTGTTTCTTAAAGCTTTCCCTGGTTCCTTTATTGATCATGTCCACCTTTGTTGTTTTCCAGAATTTGATTCATGTTGAATCCATATCTCTAGCCTTAATGTTGCTTATCAGAATTAATGCTGCAATGTGTGTTGTTTTCTTTCCCGTGCCCAAGCATTTACTTTAAGAGCTTTATTGACAATATCAAGTTTCATATCAAAGGTACACTCATAACTCAGTGCGTGCATTATGGTTGTTTACAAAATGTTCCTTTTCTGTGATTCATTATCAGTTTGGAATGGTAGGTATATGCACCTTGAAACCAGAGTATTTTGAAATCCTGTTTGGAGGATGTTCAGATGTCACAGAAGATGGGATTTTTATCATAACAGTTGCTGCTCTGCAGAGCTTTACAGATACCATAGAATGTAATAGTTCATATCTGTGTTCTGTAATATATATATCACAGTAAATCTGAATGATATACAAGGATAATGTCCTGACTTTTGTACTTGTAAATTAAAAGCTTTGAATGCTAAATGTACAGTAAATTGTGTACTCAAAACCAGCAGTCACTGTGGCATTGAAATTGCCTTTTTCCAACATCAGATGCCATTGGCATTGTTTTAACATAAACCCTGTTAATTCATTAACCTGGCTGAACAGCCAGTCACATGGAAATATTCCAAATTACCCAGGAATTAAAGACGGCAACTGTTTACTACTGTTTAGTAATTTTCGATTGTGAAGTAAAGATTGGGGCATAGTTTGAAAAATATTTTTCTATCTGAATGAAAATATCAGAGTTGTACATGGATACCTTGGCAATAAAACTGAACCTCTGAACCTTTGAACATATTCGGGTAAGGGAGTCAAAGTGCAAACAACAGGAATTCTGCAGATGCTGGAAATTCAAGCAACACACATCAAAGTTGCTGGTGAATGCAACAGGCCAGGCAGTATCTCTAGGAAGAGGTACAGTCGAAGTTTCAGGCCGAGACCCTTCGTCAGGACTAACTGAAGGAAGAGTTAATAAGAGATTTGAAAGCGGAAGGGGGAGGGGGAGATCCAAAATGATAGAAGACAGGAAGGGGAGGGATGGAGGCAAGAGCTGGACAGGCGATTGGCAAAGGGGATATGAGGGGATCATAGGACAGGAGTCCCGGGGAGAAAGACAAGGTGGGGGGGGGAACCCAGAGGATAAGCAAGGGGTATAGTCAGAGGGACAGAGAGAGAAAAAGGAGAGTGAGAGAAAGAATGTGTGTATAAAAATAAATAACGGATGGGTGTTTAATTCCACATCCCATTCCCATTCTGACATGTCTATCCACGGCTTCCTCTACTGTAAAGATGAAGCCACACTCAGGTTGGAGGAACAACACCTTATATTCTGTCTGGGTAGCCTCCAACCTGATGGCATGAACATTGACTTCTCTAACTTCCGCTAATGCCCCACCTCCCCGTCGTACCCCATCCGTTATTTATTTTTATACACACATTCTTTCTCTCACTCTCCTTTTTCTCCCTCTGGCCCTCTGACTATACCCCTTGCCCATTCTCTTGGTTCCCGCCCCCCCGTCTTTCTCCCCGGACCTCCTGTCCCATGATCCTCTCGTATCCCCTTTGCCAATCACCTGTCCAGCTCTTGGCTCCATCCCTCCCCCTCCTGTCTTCTCCTATCATTTTGGATCTCCCCCTCCCCCGCCCACTTTCAAATCCCTTACTCACTCTTCCTTCAGTTAGTCCTGACGAAGGGTCTCGGCCTGAAACGTCGACTGTACCTCTTCCTAGAGATGCTGCCTGGCCTGCTGCGTTCACCAGCAACTTTGATGAAGGGAATCAAAGTGCAACATCTAATTTCTCACGATAGCTGAAATAGTAAATGGCTTTATTAATCTTGGAGGATATAAAGGTATTTTTTTCTGAGCATTTTACAATAAGGATGATTTGTAAGTGGCTAAATGCCATTGCGTATTTCCTTTTATCGGGGTATAGAAGGCTGCAAAGTGATGAATGGGCACCAATTCACCGATCTCAACTTAAGCAATTCTGTGTTGAACTGTGAAAGTTAAGTTATTTTCAGATTAATTGTGCATGATGCCCTTACTTGAGCTAGAATTTCATAGTGTTAACAACTAGTTGAGTAGGTAGGCAAGGTTGCCATTCAAAAATGGGCAGGATGCTCAAAAACTTGATGTTCTTCTCAGTATGTTGTTAGATATGCAGTCACAAAGAATTGTTGATGAAAAGTACCATTTTTTAAAAAAATCTGAGGACCATGCATCAAGTATTTCATTGTAAGTGCTCACCTCAAGTTTCATTGTTATTCGAACAAGCATGTTTTAAAATTCCGTAGGGATTAGAAAATGTATACATTTAGTAACTGAGAACATAGTGTATTGGCAGTGATAGCCAACCATAGTTGCTGCTTTCTTTCATTTTCAAGCCTGATTTGAGTATGCATTGCTTTGATGTTTATGGTTAAGGTACAGTCAGGTTTTACCCTACCAACACAAGACAATCTTCTCTTGAAATTTGTATCTAGCATTTCCTCTTCTGTCACCACATTCCATTTGTTTCGATCTACTGCCACATCACTGCTAGTTGCTCTTTCATTGAATAGATCTGCATCCTTGGAATATTATCCTTCTCTGCTTAGCTAACCACCTTCCTGAATGCTTCGTACAACTTCCTTCAGGCCCTTGTTTTGTGACTATTGTGTACTCTTGATAAATATTCAGGGACTGCTCACCTTGCTTGTCTAATTTTTTGCTAAAAATAAATTATACTGCTTGTGGTCCATCACGATGCCAGATTCAGATATGGTGTACAAATATCATACTTTGGTCACCCTGGGGCACATTTTAATTGGTACAAGTCCTTGCATGTGCATGATCCAGGTGGAGTGTAGCTGCAAGGGGGCTGATTGAAAGTAGGTGAGCTGCCAACAATTGTCACGCCCCGACACTACATCAGAATGCCAGGGAAAGCCAGTTTAGATTTAATATTGGTGTTGAAATGCAACGACTAAGGTGGATTTAAAGAAGCAAATGTTTTATGCCCTGTACCTGTCTCAGGTTACTGGTGGAGACCAAATATCCTTGTATGTCTTTTGGTCTCTTGGAGGTTATTGCTGTTACTTTGCATCAACAAAATGAGCCTCAACTTGATTCAGCTATAGCTATTTTGAGCAGGAAAGCAAAAAAAAGTAAATAAGGAGGTGCTGGAAATGTTTTAGTAGTTCAGGTGACATGTTTCAAGGCAAACAGGGTTCAGATTTTAGGATGGTAACTGTGTCAGAATTGAGAAAATTTGTGGTCAATTAGTAGGTCAACAAATTCATTCAGATTCACATTGGTTTATTGTCACCAGGGGTAATGAAATTCCTTGCTCATGCGAAGCTCGGAGTAAACAATATACTTGGTAATCATAAATGCAACAATAAAAACAGCTGTGTACACCAAACATGAAAATAGTACAAAGATCTGAGGTAAAACAAAAAGAAATGCTGAATAATAACAGAATAATAGAGGTAGGATTAAGAGACCAACAATGGGGCAGCATCACTCGGAAGGGGGAATGTGAAAAGCATCATTAATTCAAGAAGTCTTATTGCAGTGGGGAAAAAAGCTGTTCTTGACCCTGGTCATCTGGACGTTCAGGCTCCTGTATGTTCTCCCAGAAGGTAGATGAGAAAAAATGGAATTGATTTCAGTCTTTATCCACTAAGAATTCAATCAGAAATTTGGATACTGAACATACCGCTCTAAAAGTTTGCCACCATTATCTAAAGTAGCTAAATAATTGTATATAGTTGAATCTCTCTGTTATGTTTTTTGAGGGGTGAGGATCCTGCTTAAGAAGCTGGGGTCTGTAGCCTGTGATTGCCTCAGAATGGAGCCTTCCTAGTACTGTGTTTCCTGCTTAATTATTCCAACATTGGGACAATTCTGAAACTTAAAACTGATGTTTCTTCAGTCATTAATATCTGCAAAGTATCCATTATGGACGGATTAAAAATGGATTATCCATTTTGGATTCCTTGGCTTCAGGTATCTCTCACACAGTTAACATACTATTCAAGAGAGGCCAGTGGGGCTAGTGGTTCTTGTGAAAAGTCCTTGCTGTCTTATGGTCATGGTGAATGGTAGTGGGGGTGTGGAAGCATATTCAGTAGGTGTATTGTGCATAGATAAAAGCAGAAAGGATATAAGAAGTTCAAATAAAATAGTTTGAAAAGTAGTTTTATCCATGTATTAACTTTTGCAAAGGATAAAAATCAATGAAGAAAATTTTCAAGCTAAAGAAATAGTTACTTTCATATCTCTTATTTGTAATTGTATTGAAGGAATTTTGTACTTTGCACTGTCGTGGGTTGGCATTTTGAATTCATGCCAAGGCCAAAGACTGAATAATAGTACCACTGATCTGTTTGGAATTCTGTCTTGTTAAAAAACAGATAAAACAATGCCGGAGATTTCTCTCTCATGAAGTATTGCAGTTTTTTAGTTTTGAGACTCTGTTATCCAGAAAATGTTTCAGGCTGAAGCAGATGGGTATCGATCGTGGATTCTTTGAGATTTTCAGATTTTCAGGTTTTCAGTGCTTCCGTTAAAATGCCCAACATCTAGGAGAATATATGTGCATTGAACTTTTTTTTGGTATTCTTAAGCCCAAGGCTTCCTTTTCTATTTTTTTTTGTAGTCTGTTTGTTAATTAACTAATTAACTAAAAGAACTCCACAAAACCAAGTCAACTAACTCCATCAGTCATTCGAATGTTTTTGAAGCTTAAATATTATGAGGGGAAATAGTAACATTTAATTAAAAATATTATTGTCTATAGCTGATGAAATAGAATTTCCCTGTCTGCTTAATTTGACTTTTTGTTGTCTCCCTTTTTCTTGGTTTCCATTTGTTTATTCTACAAACCAAATAAAAAAATGTAATTTGGTTTACTACAGCATCTGATGCTGTACCTGATCCAAGCTACTTTTGGCTTCTGTCATCCACAGCAAGTATGAAGGACCTCAAATTACTCAATCAATTCTTCCTTGTCTTGAATTTATTTAATGAGTGCTCTTTATATCTCCAGCACACACTGTCTTTGGTGACTTGTAAGAATGTATTGAATTTTGTTGGGGAAGAATGTCTTATGTTGTGTTTTCCCTTGGTTCCATAAGAATAAGGCAAAAAGGATAAATAATGGGTGGGGGGGTGGTCCCTTTTTGTATTCTTGGACCAAAAAAAAGCCAGAAATTTTGTTTCCACTTGAAATTCTCTCTCCATTCTTAATCAATGCATATGGTGTATCCTTTAACACCAAAATATAACATTGACACCCCCCCAGAGGAAATTGAACTCTATTTGCATAATATTTTCTGAAAGCACCTCTATAACAAATTGCATTTGAAGTTAGAGCTAAATCTTGAATATATATCTGTATACGCTGCTACTCTTGCTGTTTCAGTGGTGATGCTCTTTTTTTGTCCCCTTTTGCAGAACACTATCTTGTTTGTATTTGGTGTACTTATCATTAAAAGGTGAACAAAAGAAGAAATAAACCCATGAATCACTATACTTGATTCTTCAAATTAACTGGTGCTTTAGTTTCTTGTGTGTGAATCAGTATCAATTATTCAGAGCAAAGGCTATTTCTTTTTCCCCTCTGCAGATTTCAGATTTAATTTCTAGTCTTCCACCCCATTGGATAACCTTACAACATTCTACAAATTTGGATTAATAATCCACAGATGCAAAATGTAAAATATTTATCTTTCAAAAACAGGGATTTTGGTGAGTGGAGTGGCTAAGTGGTGGGGGGTCGAAAGTGAATTGCATTGAGTATTATTAGTTTACACCAAGGAGCTTAATGAAAGAGTGGCCTTTTACAGATGCTTTCAATAAACAGTTCTTAATTTTCATGATGAGTATGTGCACCGAAGCAGTTTTGAGTTTGATTGGTTTTGTTGGCTTTATTGGAGGATTCATGGGAATGCAACAGCACATAATAAAAAGCCTGCATGGGGTCTTCATTTGAATCGATATTTTAATAGTAATTTCAGAAAACAGCTGAATGTGGCATGAATTTGAAATTTGTGTCATATCATCTAATCCTGTTTTTGAAACTTCCCAAAAATTGCACAAGAAGTTTTTTCAGATGATGTTTTTGGGAAAATACTGTTTTTTTAAAAAATGAAGTGTTTACTCTGGGGAATGATGTTGGCAGCAAAGGAAGGAGGTGGTAACAGTGCTGTAATGAGGTGAGTACTTTGTCCAGTAATTATGAATGGAGATGTAACATTACCAGACCCCATGAAGTACCTGGTATTTTCTTTTGCCCTGAGATCAAAAGGGATGTCCATTTTGATGCTTTTGTATTCAAAAGGAGAAACAATTGTGTAACATAATCCCTTGTTCCCTCTTAAATTGTGAGTCATTAATGTGCATTGAACTTAATGTAATTTCAGTCATATTTCAGGCATATTTTGACTGGATGTACTTTTAAGTCCTCCATAATACAGAAGTGGATATTAAATGAGTTATTATTATGGTCCATTTATTCTTGCAGCTTATGGTAGTGATCCTCTATCTCTCTTGTAGACCACTTAATCTTGTCAAAGAGATGACATAATTTGGGATGCAGTTACTCCTGCATGCCACCAGAATCATTTGCAATGGCTAATTTTTTTATATCTCAAACTAAACTTAAACTTTAATACTGCTTGCACAGGAGTTAGTTGCAAGCGACTGTCATGGCTCAATGCACAAGTGAATTAACAACAGAAGATGTGAGGATGCAGTTCTGTGCTATCTGTTGTGCAGTAGGACAATGACCCCCTTATCTGCAGTTGCCCTGCTCTTGCACTCCTGCCTTAGGTCACCTAGTGCTTCCATATTCATGGTGCACTGCTTATATACTGTAAGAAGGACAGTGAATGGTCTTTTCATTAACCTATTTTGGTTTTTAGATAACATTATTTGTTCTCCTTTATTCTCCATACATAGGATAACTAACCTATTTCAGCCTTCTCATATTATTTTATGACCTAGTGTTATGTTCTACATGATTGCCCAAACACATTCCACAGATGCCAATGGAATGAATTTTGAAATGGGTACAATGCATTGATACTGATAGTGCATTTACTGCTAACAGTAAAGATAAATTTCTGCCTGTTAGGTTCTAGAAACATACGGTATAGCAGGAAGCCATTCTGTACATCATGTCTGCATGTTACTTTTGAAAAAGCCTTCGTGTTCAGTCTCACTTCCCTGTGTTTTGGTCGTAATGTTGTAGTGGGTTTATAAAATGTCTTGAAAGAAATCTCTTAAAAAGAAAATGAAGAAGTCCACAACCATATGGAGTAAGACCTAGAAAATGTCCAGTTCTAGGCTGATGTAGTGGTATGAAGGTTACTTTCCATCTCAGTGCCAGGCAATAGCAATATCCAATAAGAGAAAATCCAACTATCATCCCTTATATAATCACCATTGAATACATCATTGTCAAGGTCCTGAGGGTTACCATGGACCAGAAATTGAATTGGAGTAGGTGTCTATAGGAGCAGGTCAGGAGCTAGGAATCCTACAGGGAGCAAGTTGCCCCTTAGCTCCTCAAAGCCTACATTCTACAAGGATCAGGTCAGGAGTGTGGTGAATACTCTCCACGTGCCTGAATGAGTGTAATTTCAACAATGCTCAGTGGGTCAGATTTAACAGAAGCTTGATAGGCACCCCATCCACAATCACTTACAAACTCTTGTACTGACACATAGTAGCAGCACCTTGTACCATCTAAAGGAGCGCTGTGGAGAGGGGAACCTATGACGGGACTATGTTAGTGAAGGGCAGATGCAGAGGGGAAAGAGTTGTGATCAAGGTGGATCAAGAGAAGACAGAAGAGGATAAGTTACCATAAACTGAAGAATTCAATGTTTGTACTATCAGGTTGCAGGTGGAATTTGAAGTGTTGTTGGATATGTATTGCAACTCCTTCACAATTGTTTGCTCAAAATCTTGGAGCATTGTGGGCATACACACATCTCAAGAACTGCAGAAGTTCAAGAAAGTAGCTCGCTATCACCTTCACAAGGGTAGCTAGGAATGAGAAATGAAATTCTGGCCCTGCCTGTGAAGCCTACATACCTTGAATGAATATAAGAAAAAAATCTTGTTAAGCATCTTATATTGAAGCACCCTAGTTATGTTCTTCACCACAAGTAAAATTGATTTCTCTGTATCACACTCTCAAAAGCTTCTATAAATTTTAAAGTCCTCCATTAAGTCACTTCTTTGCTTTCCTCTTGCAAGAGAAGAGACTGTCTTTTTATCCTTGCATGATATTTATATTCTGGCATTACAGCCAGCATCATTGTAAATCTAACCTTCATAAAACCAGAGCTGCGATCCACATGTTAAAGGTGCTCTACCTAGGCATTGATGTGGATTTACATAACTTTGCTACTTTTCAATTCTATCACTCAAGAAATTTGAGCGTCGGGTTTGTTTTGATTTTGGCTTTGGCTCATCTGTAATGCACTTTTTAATTGATTGATGTATTTATATTTCAAGATCACTTTGTTTCTTTACCCCCAACTAGAATCATACCTACTGAATAATAAGTGATCTCCCAATTATTCCTTTCAAAATGCACTGCAGCACAGTATTAAAGTTAATTTGTTAAACTATTGGCTGTTCTGCCTTAACTAATGAATTCCAGCAATTTGTTACACTCCATTCCTTGTCCACACTGAGTGCTGCCAATGAACACTTACGCCCCCCACACCAGCATAATCATTGCAAACTTTCACTGCCCAGCATCTTTTTTTTTCCTTCTACTCTCTGCCTTCTGCTTTGAAGCCCGCTTGAAATCTATTCATTTTTCCCCCAATTCTGCATTATTTAGCTTTATCTAATTTTTCAGATTTGGGACTCCTCATCAGAGGCATTTTAAAAATCTGTATAAATTACTTCAGTATTGTTGACTAGCTGTTAGCTCCAAACAAAAACTCAGTGATAGTTCAAGGGAGACTTTCACTGTTGAAGTGGAACAAACAATCCAGTATCATGCTTGTGCTTCCAGATATTCTTCTGTTATTCCCTTTGAGAGGGATTCCATTATCTCCTTTCCTGCCATTACTTAGCTACTTGATCTACAATTCCCTGGGTGTGTTCTATTCCCTCTCTTCAATGTAGATATTTCTGTCCTAACTGACAACCATTGAGTGTCATATCTTTTTCCATTGAAGTGTTAATTATTTTCAGTAATCTTGCTGGTATCCCTTACCCAAATTATTTTAATGTGCAGTGAAGCAATTCATTTAGATCAGAAATGTTATTCTATAATTTTGTTATATTCTCTATTCTGAGGGGAGCTGCTGTATTATTTATCATACAAAATGCTGTCCACTTGTTCTGTCTCACTGATAAATGCTGAAGCAAGCGTGACTTGATATTTCTACCATCTCCCCGTTATTACCTCTGAGCATTATGATGTCCATTTTGTAATGGCTTTTTCCATCCAAACCTTTTTACTTGATGTGTTTACAGAATATTTTGCTCTTTTGTTTGTCCCTTAATAATTTTATTTTATATTTCCACTTTGCCTTCCTAAACAACATTTAAAATATTCATTATCATTCTTATTTGTCCATCTTCTCAAGTTCTTCTAGTCTGTTTTTTCAGTCTGGAATAGCTTTCAGTCGATCACCAACTATGAAAAGAGGCACCCCTCCTGACCCAATGACCACTGCTCTCAAATTGATTAAATGAATTCTACTGCAGATTTTACTTGCAGGTCTCGTTTCAGACACCCACTCTCGTGCCAGTTTAGCCAGACCATCACCAATGCCCCTTACCCTTTATTGTCAAGGAAGAGGAGGTGAGAAAGCTGTTCAAGAAGCAAAATATCAAGGATGATGGTGGCCCTGACTCTGTCTCCCCTACTATCCTTAAACATTGTGCTAACCAGCTGTCAATAGTCTTCACAGACGCTGTCATTCAGTCTGTTAAACTGTACACTGCTGCAGCATATTTCAAGAAATCTGTTCTTATTTCAGTCCCCAAAAAATCAAAGATCACTGGTCTCAATGATTACAGGCCAGCTGCAATCATGTTAATCAGAATGAAGATTTTTGAAAATTTTTCATTTCTTAAATCCATAACTCATAATTTTCTCGATCCACTGCAGTTTGCCTACAGATTTGTAATCAATGTAGTTAACATCGGTTTGGACTTCATACTACAGCACCTCAATTCCCCTGGTACATAAGGATTTTCTTTGTTGGTATCATTTCTGCTGTCATTACCATTATCCCAGAACTTCTGCATGAGAAACTCTCCAAACTGAATGTGCGAGATCCCACCTGCAGGTGGATCACAAATTTATTCTTGGAACGGAGGCAGCATGTGAGACTAGGCAAACACATCTCCACGTCCTGCTCAGTCAGCACTGGTGCACCACTGGGGTGTGTTTTCTCACCTTTCCTCTTTTTTCCCTCTAAATACCAATGATTGTGTCTCCAGTGAGTCATCGGTTAAACTGATAAAGTTTGTAGCTGACACCAGTCATTGGACTCATCACCAGAGATGGCAAATCGAAGTACTACCAGGTCAGAAACAAGCTTGTGTACTGGCGCAATCACAACAACTTAGAGGTGAATGCCCTCAGATCTGTGGACATGCATATCAATTTCAGGAGAAGGGTGTCTCCTCTCCACCCACACCTCATCAACAAACAGCACTGTTTCAACATTCAGGTTCCTGGGCATCATTGGTTTGCAGGACCTCATATGAGAGAACTATATCTCCTTCATTATCACAAAGGCTTAGCAATGGATGTAGCAACTGGTAAAATTCCACCTTCCCCAGAACATACTAGTGCAATTCTGCACTGCCATCATGGGGAGCATCCTCACATCAGTCATTTCTGTCTGGTTTGGTGCAACACACTATGAATACTGCAGTGTATTGGCGGATCAGCAGGTAAAGTCCTTGGCTGCACTCTATCATCACTGCAGACTTGCATGTATCCACTACAATGAAGCATGTAGGAAATATAATTGCAGACACTATCCTCCTTGCAAACTGCCTTTACTAAAAGCTTCCTTCTGGAAGGTGCTATTGGGCTATTAAAACAAAAGCTTCATGCTATTTTAAAGTTTCTTCCCCCCAGGCAGTTAATCTGATCCTTCATTCTTGTTACCGCCTTCACACGCCTTTATCTTTTACTTCAGTCACTACACAGCAAACACTTTAAATCACATTTTACAATGCTGTTTACTTTGTAAATTCGTGCTGGTATTTATGCACATACTTTATAATTGTTGAATTGTTTTTTTGTTGCATGATGTGCCAACACAGCACAGCAAATTCCTAATTCAGTGGATTCTGGTTAATTGGGACACATTGGGACCAGTCCATGTTGGTCCAATTATGCAGCTGTCCCAATTAGCCGAAGTTTCATGGAAATATTTAAAAAGGTATTTTTAAAAAAGCCAAGCTACTGTTTAAATAAGCAATAAATTGTTTTTAAATGAAGTACAGAACAATCTCGAACACTACCAATACTACTACAGTATTATGCTCTTTGTTGAGAACCTTTGCTCCATCTGTTACAAAAAGTGGAATTTCCAAGTGGCCACCCATTTCAAATCTACTTCCCATTCCAAAATGTCAGTCCATGGCCTCCTCTACTGCCACGATGAGGCCACACTCAGGTTGGAGAAGCAATACCTTGTATTCCATCCGGGCACCCTCCAACCTGATGGCATGAACATTAACTTCTTGAACTTCTGGTAATTGCCCCTACCCCCTTCACCATTTCCCATTCTTGTTTCCCCTCTCACACCTTCACTTCTTATCTGACCATCACCTCCCTCTGGTGCTCCTCCTCCTTCCCTTACATCCATGGTCTTCTGTCCTCTCCTGTCAGATTCCCCCTTCTTCAGCCCTACATTTCTTCCACCAAACAACTTTCCAGCAATTTACTTCACCACTCCACCTCTCTGGGTTTCACCTATCACCCGCCACCGTGAATTTGTCCCTCCCCTCCCTCCACCTTCTTTTTCTGACTTCTACCTCTTTCCTTTCCAGTTCTGATGAAGGGTCTTGTCCCAAGAGGTTGACTGTTTATTCCCATATGAGGATACTCCCTGACCTGCTGAGCTCCTCCTGCACATTGTGTGTGCTGCTCTAGATTTCCAGCATCTGCAGTACCTCTGGTGTCATAGTATTATCAAACTGTGTATTGGTTCCTAATAGATTTCAATGGAGGAATTTATTCAATGTATGCTGCTGCCATGTTCTTTTGATTTGACTTTACATGAAAAAATCTGCGCAGACACCTAGTGCAGATAATGAACTGCTTTCACACAATGCTTTTGATGATTGCAACCTCCAAATCTTCATTTTCATTGTTACCTTCGAGATGATTGTCTAACCTTCAAATTCTTTGTAGTTCCTAACTTGTAGAAGTAATGAAATAATTTAATTTCATTTCTGACTGTTTCTGGCATCTCCAAGCCTGAATGCTTGAAACTGCAGTGAGCAAAACAATTCTGAATTGTCTTGTTGCTTATTTCTCGTCAACGATCACTGCCTGTAACCTTTTGCCTTTATATGCTGAAGCTCTTAAGTCACCCATTCATGATTCTAAGGAAGATTAAAAATGTGATATTGATGTTGTACAAAAGATGAAGAATAATGAGATGTGTCCCTGCTTCAGTAAAATATATTGCATTCTGGAGTGTCACCTTGGCTATAAGATGTACCTAGGTGCACTGTTGAATCAGTGTTGAAGGGAATAACGAGAAAAACATTGGAGAAGCAAAAACTTCATTTCTTAAATATTAATTCAAATTGAACTGTTTATTTAAAAACTTCATAATATGGTGCAGTATGGATGCAATACCTTCTGTAGTTTGCCATATGCCAAAAGTGATTTATTTAATGGCTTACAACTGGCACACTGCACTGTAATGGTGTGGTTCTCTGGCGGCTGAAATGGAGCAGTTGAGTCTGTCCATCAAGGCATTTGAACTAGCAAACAGTGGAGGAGTGTGTATTTGAAGGACTCTGCACTATTATTAAATTGTTTGACATCCAGAAGTGACCACTTTGCAGATTTTGCAGCAGTAGGTTCAGATTTTTTTTGAAAGTGTGCTTGAAGGCTTAATCTGTTTTCTTTCTTATTTGTTCCTGTACATGTTCACAAGCCATGGGTACAGACAAAGATGTACAGTTTTGGTTTTACTTTTTTTTAATGGATGTTTCCCTTGTAATTATGTTTGGGGAAACATGATAATAGTTTTCCTAATTGGTCTCAAGCTTATTTTGATCAGTAAAGTTCATGTAATTTCCAAGTAAGCCTATAGTTTTATATTAAAGATATATATGAGGTAATGTGCTTTGAGAAATGCTATCAAACAAATAATGTTGCTAATTGCATAAAGTGTGATATTGTGACAGATATCCAAAAGTGTAGGATATTAAGATATGTTGAAAGAAGAAATGGGAGACAAAGAGACAGACAAGGGAAGTTCTATATGAATCGTGGCATCTGAGGGCATGACCAGCAAAGCTGGCTTGATCAAAAGACTGAAGGCACATTACTTGATAAACAGTAGATATTCCACAGATGCTGGTAACACAAACAAAATGCTGGAGAAGCCAGCAGGTTAGGCACACTCACAGAAAGGAATAACAGTGGACGATTTTGGCTGAGACCCTTAATCTTTACTTGAGGACTCTAGCTATTTCTATGAGTGATATGGCTGGAAAAAATGACAGGGATGGGAAGTGAAAGCAAAAAAAAAACTTTTATTTGATCACTAGCTGCAAGTGGACATTAATGACAACATAAAATTATCTGGGTCTCATAAAGCTGTAAAGCTGAGTATTTTGCACACTAATATTGAGCAGGCACACTTGTAAATGAAGTTGGACTGCAATACTGTGGGTTTTTTCAAGCTAATTTATACCTGGAATGAAATATTGATAACCAGAGTAGAACAATATCAATTTGTTTAATCTGTATGAATTCATTTAACCATCAGTGCACGAAACCACAAATTCACCCATCTTTCAATATGACACTAACCTGCAATTGAGTGCGATTGAAATGAATTTGCATATCCACTGAAAATATTGCTTAAAATAATTCCCCATGGATGCAGTATGCTTAGGAGTATCAGAATTTTACTACTGACCCTTCCCCCCCCCCCAAAGGAAGGAATGCAGAAGGAAGGAAAATGGGAAGAATTACAAATAAGATTTTGAACTACCCACCTGTACCTACATTGCCTTGCATTAATTGAAAGAGTGGAAATACAAAGTTAAATTTTATTTATTTCAAAATCAACTTTGTTCATAATAGAAAGTACAGTATGCAAGGAACCAATAGTGCAAACCCTTTAGTGGTGTTAACATTTTTTTAAATACACAGCACCACTGTCACATATATGCCCCTGGGTTATTACTGCATTTCAATGTGTAAGAAGTTTACACTGCTGACCTAGCACCTCTGTGACCGGTAGCAGAATTACTTTTTTTTAAATCAGTGAGTGTACGTAGAAAATAGGTACAGCAAAAGCAAATCAGTGCAGCTTTTACAGCTTGAGGAATAGTAACATTTTAATGTAACCAGGCGATTGAATTTAAAATCAGACCTTTGGAATTCAGCAGGTAATTATACGCGTGCCTTGCATCAAAGGTGTTTGCCTGTGAAAGGCAAACACAGCATGTATGCAGTGAAAGTTGCATGCAGAGAGGTGAATGAGTTCAAATTTTCTTCAGGTATTTTTATGAGGTAGTTTATTTGCGAAAGAGCACATTGGTGGATGGATAACTGGTGCTGTAACCAAACACTGTGCTCACATACTTGGCTCTACATCTCTTCATCATGTGTAGATCTTGCAGATTGTCGCTCCTATCACCTTTCCTGTTTCACGGAGAGCGTTTCAAGTTTTCTCCATTTTGTCTACAACTACTTTGAGCTGTTTCCAATTTTAAGGCATATCACATGCACGCACAGTTTGGGTACAGTCCAAGATTTGATTTCGAGTTTGTGCTGATGATGGAGCTATGCCATGTAATCTGAGTGATCTTGGCTATGGGAGTGTCAGGTATTGATCACACTCCAGTCCTCCTTGACTGGAAAACTTGGATGTTTTAGAATAATAATCTGCTTTGATTGTGAAACCTTTAAGAGTTGATGTCTACCAGCTCCAGGTTCACACATAAATTTCAACAAAACTGAACTTGCTGAGTGCTGTCAGCAAAGAAATTAAAGAGTCTCATAATGCTTCACTCACTTTAAGTCATTGAATTAACAGTTTATGTCTGTATGGGATTATTGAAAGAAATGGTGAACTTGGCAAAAAGTACCAGGAATGTTTGGTAGCTCTGGATCTGTACTTACTGGAATTTAGAAGGATGAGGTGGGAATCTCATTGTCTAGCCTTTGAACATTGGAAAGGTTTCAGAGTAGATGTGGAAAGGATGTTTCCCATGGTGAGGGAGTCTAGGACAAGAGGACACAGCCTCAGGATAGAGGGGTGTCCATTTAAAACAGATGTGGAGAAATTTCTTTGGCCAGAAGGTGGTGAATTTGTGGAATTTATTACTTCAGGTAGCTGTGGAGGCCAGATCGTTGGTTAGTATTTAAGGTAGAGCTTGATAGGTTCTTGATTGGATACGGAATCAAAGATTACGGGGAGAAGGCTGGGAAGTGGGGCTGAGGGGGGGAATAAGGATCAGCCATGATTAAATGGAGGAGCAGACTTGATAGGCCAAATGGCCTGATTCTGCTGCTATGTCTTATGGTCAATGGCCTAAAAGATTTACAATTTGCAGTTTGGGCATGATATTTCTAGATAGCCAAGATTCATTTGTATGGCTAGTACAAGTCTTTCTATGCATGTTTAGACATCAGATAGTTGTTTATCCTTCAGACAGTGTTTGTGTTTGGGCAAACTGCTGTGTATTCAATAACATTCTGTGGTCATTTTGTTGAACTCCAGGTCCTCTATTGATTTCCAAACTGTACATTCATTATTTCCAACACCATCCATTAGAAATCAATGAATGGGCAAGTCTTCCCACTCTTCAAAAATAGAGACTAAAAAGATTTACCAACTTGTTTCTTATACTGAAGAGGTGTAATAAACTGAAGAGCCTTTGGGAATTAAAGAATGCCTTGATAAGAAGTATACTTCTATCAGTGGTAAAGATCTTTCCCAGTGTATTATAATAGATTAAATATCCCAGGATCTATTTAATTACATGGTTATATCTCCATGGTTTACACCACCTACCCACATGAGTTGGTGCTAAACATGCCACTTACTCTTTATTGTCAGACTGTTTGAAGGAGTGCATTTCATTTTCCATTTCACTCTTAGTATGGTCTGAAAATTAGTGTTGAAATAATACCAATTTGTGTTTTTTGGCAATGAATGAACTGCTGACTTGTTAACTGTAACACATAAATGTAAGGAGAGGGTGACCACAGCCCTGATTTTAAGCGTTTTCCTTGAATTAACAACAAAATCAATGCCTGCATTACAAGGTATTCTTGTTTGCTTATGTAGGATGATACAATAAACGTTTACTAATCACACCAAATCCTGCTATTTTTTAATGTAAAGAGAACCACAATGAAGTTGTCTCCAGCTCGCATATTGTAACATGTATTTGATTTTTAGAATTGTGAATGTAGCAAGAAGTCCCAATAGTAAATTAGGTCATTGTAGTTTTGCATTGGAGCACGTTTCATCCTGTGTTTCCCTGTCTAAATTGTTAAACATTCCATTGTCAGCAATGCAATTAGTGAAGGTACTGATTGAACATGTTTTATTTTGTTCTCCTTCATATTATATCCTTAATATATGCCACCTCCCACCCCCAATCACCCCAAATCTGCTCACCAAATTTAGGCATCTCCCTTTCCATTGATGGACACAATGCAAATGGAATTGCAAGATCCTAGGTCATTTTTGACTAATTGCTAATCAAAAGGAGTCAAATGGTTTGTCCCTCATCACAACCACTTTGGATTTTGGCTGATATGTCATTGTTTAGTTTCTTCATGTCGTCCTGACTAGTTGTTCTGGAGGTTTCATGGTGGTCCATTTGGTTCCACTTCATCTGTGTTTTCTCTTGAATGTCATATGGTGACAAGCTCCACATTTGATTTCCACAGCTGGACCAGTCTTTGATATGAATTGTTCTGTGGGTTTATGACTAACCATCTCTTGATCCTAAGGTTTCTCCAGTAACGGAAGCATGTTTATTGTATCTACTTGATGAAGACCTCTAAAGTGTATTTCTTCCACTTGCCTACTCCCTGTGCCTCTAGCTCTGTCAGTTTTTGTCTTGTTACTAAATACAATACAACTCCTTTAATCTGGCATTCTTGGAATGGTGGTGCTACACTAGCACACTTTCCAGACCATTGGATGTTACTCATATTACTCCACCATCACACATTTAAATTGTTTTCTTTAAATGTTACACAGTGGAATAAAAAGCATCAAGTGAACTGCAAGTGTGGATGAAAACAAAGCCTTGGTATGTTTGAAATTTCAGGAGTGCAGCCAATAGAAACAGAGGCGTTTGAAGAGTGTGGAAATCTGAACTTTTGCAAAGTGCAAGGGAGTGGGTAAGGAAATGAATCATAGATAATTGCTGGTGCCTTTTCAAAAAAAGTACTCTCATTGGCTTGCGCAGCAACAGCTTTCCATTTACTGGATTCCATTCTTTAACTGGAGCCAGATTCTGAACCAATAAGATTTCTAAATAGTCAGACAGATGATTAAAGTTTTACTGCTGTGACATCTTGTTGCTGATTATAGTAAAGAGCAGCATCAATAGATATAGTATTTGCTAAAGTGATTCTATTTCAACATGAAATCTGTCTCCTTTGATTGTTCAACAGATTTGCAATACTTTTGATACCTTGCATTGTTCTTGCAGTTGGTGGCAATTTTTGGAAAAAGTTTAAACATGCCACTTCAGCAGTGTGGACATTATGCCCATATTTAACACGTTAGAGCAGTTATGGATGTTTCTAAACCATGAAATCATTATTTTAGATTTTCTGGTGTGTAGCATTCAGTGTTTTTGACTCTAGAGCAGTAGTCCCCAACCTCCGGGCCGCGAAGCATGCAGGGGTGCACCGATAGCCGGAATGCACCCAGCACATCTTTAAGAAAAAAGCTGAAATAAACAAGCTAATTAATTAGGTGCTGCCCAGAAGCCAGTTTTCATTAGAGGAACTGAGGTGGAGAGGGTCAATAACTTTAAATTCTTCAGTATTAAGGATCGACATTTCTCTCTCTGAAAAGTGTCAGAGGATCTGTCCTGGGACCAGCATGTAACGTCATTACAAAGAAAGCACGGCAGCACCTGTACTTTATTGGAAGTTTGTGTAGATTCAACACGTCACCTTGATCCTGACAGCCCTGTCTTTTCAGCCTGTCTGGACTGGCGTTTAAATTGACCAAACAATGGAACAGTTAAAGGCTACAGCGCCCTGGAAAGAGTAATAACCATCGCTTAGAGCAAGTGAAATCAGCAATCGCCTCTGATCTGGGCGGACATTTACGTGCCAGGTGACACCCAATTAATTAGCTTGTTTATTTCGGCTTTTTTCTTAAAGTTGCGCTGGGTGTGTTCCGGCTACCGCTTCACCCCTGTATGCTTCGTGGGCCGGTATCGGTCCACGGCCCGGAGGTTGGGGACCACTGTTCTAGAGCATCAGCTCTTTGGACTCCACTGTGAGCAATCACTTATAGGTTAAATTTAAGTAAAATGTAACTAGACTGAATTAGGAAATGAAGGCAAGAAAGGTTTCTGACAAAGCTGTCAAGCAGAAAACTACCTACTCCTAGACCGTATATTTGCTAAGGCTTCAAAGCTTAGATACTGCCCTGCTTTGTTTGAATGATACAAAATTATATTGGTTACGCAGTGAAGCAGAACACAGTGGAACCATATGCTCTGTTGCAGGCAAAGCAGAATAGATTATTGAGGCAATTGCATAGTGAACTGCACTTGCAGGCATAATTCAAATGCTCTGTATTTTGATGCATCTGACCCCAGCTATGGGAGGGAGGAACCAATTATATTTTTGGAGTTTTGTAAGGAATTATGGATATATGTACCGAATATGGATTTGAATACTGAGACCCTAACATCAGAGTATCTGCGTACTGGCAAACAAGGCCTACTTGGGATGTGCAATTTTTTGCTGAATTAATTTTTATTTCTGACCAAAAAGCCTTCATAAACCATGGCTTTCTGGAGATGGTAGCCATTTTTAAATGATAGTTGTCTAACAGTTTCATTTCTAATATTGTAATGTGCCTCCAGTAGGGTATGTATGGACCCTTGATCTTTGAAGATTAACCAGTGTGAACTTCACAAAACAGGTAAAAGAATTGGGAGAACTGGGGAACTAATGAAAAAAAAACTGATTCTGAATATAAACATAAAACAATATTCTTTTCCCTTGTAAATGAAATAAAATTAAAATTCTTTAATGTTTAAAACAATTAAAAGATGTGCAACTAAATTTAAATAATTTAAAGAAGTATATTTCCTCAAAGCATATTGGTTCCTAGCATTTGTTTCTGTCTAAACAAATGAATAAATGGCATACTGTCTGAGAGCAGATGAGGGAGAGGCCGAGGACCTCACGTGGTCTGTGCACACCAGCTATATGGTGAAAAAGGCACGACAGCGCCTCTTTCACCTCAGACGGTTCAGGAAGTTTGGTATGGGCCCCCATATCCTAAGAACTTTCTACAGGGGCACAGTTGAGAGCATCCTGACTGGTTGCATCACTGCCTGGTAATCGCAGGACTGCAGAGAGTGGTGTGGACAGCCCAGCACATCTGGTTGTGAACTTCCCATGATTCAGGACATTTACAAGGACAGGTGTGTAAAAAGGGCCCGTAGGATCATTGGGAACCCAAGCTATCCCAACCACGATCTATTCCAGCTGCTACCATCCGGGAAGCGGTACCGCAGCACAAAAGCCAGGACCACCAGGCTCCGGGACAGCTTCTTCCACCAGACCATCAGACTGATGAACTCGCGCTGATTTGAGTGTACTCTATATTACATTGTTCTATTTATTATAAATTATTATAAATTACTATGATTGCACATTTAGATAGAGACGTAATATAAAGATTTTTATTCCTCATGTATGTGAAGGATGTAAGAAATAAAGTCAATTCAATACTGTAATGTGAAAATGGTATATAATTTATCCTTTGGATTAAATGCATGCAGGTAGCTTATTGCTTTTTTTTCTCTCGTTCACTTTTGTAGTCTGCTTTTCATTGCCTCATGTTCCTAGCCTTTCACTGATTTAAGACACAGGCTTGGACAGTAATCTACAAATAATGTGCTCTCCTATGCACAAAACTTGGCCCTTATTTAACTGCAGAGGCAAGATCAACCAACTTACCAAGGCCAGTGCTGTTTCTCCATCAGTTATTGGCCTCAACTATGGGACTGGAGATTTCATTTATGTGATTTTTCTTTTGTAGAAGTAAAGCATGTCAAAGATCACGCTATCTTGAATACTCTGAAAAATTAAATGAGAAAAGTATATTGAGTGGGTTAGTGACTGAAGTATTTCTAACGTGTTTTCCCTGTATCTGAGCAGCTTGATATAGTTGTGCTTCTGGATGTGGAAAACAGGCCTCATCAGGAAAATGAAAAAATGATAATATGTCATGTGCTGAGCCCTAGCAGAGTGATGTCAGTTGTATTTCTTTCAGGTGTACCTATCTGTAGGCATACAGTTGAATAACTGCTTTTGAGATGCTCTGAAACATCACTTCTGGCATCTTGCAATTGCCAGAAGTGATGTTATTTTCGTGCCATTATTGATTATATTTCTGTCTTATTTACAGACTGTTTCCTACTTCCTGTCTTTGAGTAAGCTTCTGATTAAAACCAGTCACTACACTTCAGTCTAAAGCATAATTATTTAATTTGTAGCACTGCCTTTGATTGTGTCACAAAGTCATCAGAAATATTTCCTTGAAGAATTAATGCTTTGGGCAGAATAGGTAATTGGAGTGGTTGAAATGAGTCAGTGGCAAAAGAATTTGAATGGTTGATGTATAATGAAGAGCAGATAATCAAAGAAGGTGAAATGTAAGTTACAGAATATTAGCCTGATTTAAGCAGCCTAATGAGGATTTCATTCAGTATTTGGGTCAGCAGAAAAATGTGGATGTGGAAGACAAAGTAAAATTGTAAATATGTTAAGTTCTAAATCATTTGGTGAGTATCCTTCAGGTAAAGACAGTGCTTCAGGACAAATATTGCAGGATGCAGCCAGTGTTCGTGAGAAGAACCGCTGGCCATCAGCTTTTCAGGTAGAGCTAAGCTCTGGCCTTGAGCTCTGAGCCTGGGATTTATCCAGGTTACTGTACTATGTCCACATGGATTGATTATACTTGGGACTTGCATCTCCTTTTCAACTTCAGGCTAGATCTGGGTTGAGTTTGGGGATTGCTCCTGTTGTTTAATTATTGAATTTATAATGAACATCAGAAATAGAACCAGAAATAGGACTGTTGACAATGAATGCTTGCTTAGTCACTCAGTAAATCAAGGTTAAGCTTTTAATTCAGCACTACTTATTTGTGTGTTCCACATTTTCACGATTCAAGATTGTTTAAAGCTATTTCCTGTAAAAAAAATGTAAAGGAGAACAAAATAATTGTTACTCTGCATCTGATGCAGCACACAAAAAATATACAAGATAAAGAACACAATAATAATAAAACACAATAGATATAAAAATAATAGATAGTTTCTATACATGGGTTGATTGTATGTCCATAAAGTGACATCAGGCTATAGATAAGGTGACCTACAGGAAATAATAAAGTGGTGGTTGGAGGTGTTAATCAGTCTTATTGCTTGGGAAAAGTAACTGTTTTAGAGTCTGGGGGTCCTGTTGTGAATGTTACATTACCTCCTTCCTGATGAGAGTGGGACAAACAGTCCATGAGGAGGGTGTTTTGGGATCTTTCATCATGTGACTGGCCCCCTTTTTTTGGCACCTTTCTGTATATATGTCCTTAATGACAGTAGGCTGGTGCCAGTGCTAAGTCAAACCCTTTTAATTAGCTGTTGTAGTGCCTTCCTGACTGCTGCAGTGCAGTTTCTCTGTCAAACAGCGATGCAGCTCGTCAGGATGCTCTCTGTTGTGCATCAGCAGAATGATGAGAGTATGGATGTGCAACGTGTAGCTCACTTCAGCCTCCTGAGAAAGTAGAGGTGTTAGTTCAGCTTTCTTGACTGTGTAGGATGTGTTTCTTCTATTTAAACCAAAAGACTATCAACCTCTGTTTTGAAAACTGAACTTGCACAGTTTATGAGTCACGATCCAAAGATTTACTGCCTGCTCGATGAAGAAGTTTCTTTTTGTCTTTGCTCTGAAAGGCTGACCTTTTTATTCTGAGACTGCAGACTTTGAATCTCAACACCTCAGCCAGGGAGAATATCAACTCTGCATTTGATTTCTGCCATACCTCTGTGGGTCACAGTCTTACAAAGGTTAGGGAATGCATTGGCAGTGATTGGTTGTACCTCTTAGGACAAATCCGCCATTCTAGGAATCAGTGGTAATCCTTATCTATGCTCCCTTTCGTCTTTCTGTAAAAAGCATAACCATATATTTGATGCAGTCTCACCAGGCCTCTACATAATTGGAGCAACAATATCTCTATCTTGTCCTATAAAGGCCACTGTGCCACTTGCCTTCCTGATTGCTTTGGTCAAAGCCTGTCCAAGGAAAGGTGCTGTTGAGAGATGGGGCCTCTGCACTGTGCCATCTGAGGCCAAGTCATTCCATGCCTTCATCACCTGAATTTTTGATGCGGGGACCACTGTGATCAGCTCTGTATCCAAATCAGATGATTGTCATCAGGCAAGCCATGGACAAGCAACATGCTGGTTCTTGTAGGATCCAGCTCAACAAGTTTTGTGAGAAACCATTGGGGATTCTAAACAATGACATAGCAGATACTGGAATTTTACAGTACTACTTCTGCCCCCCCCCCCAACATCCATGCCAGGCATCATTGGCTTTGGGAAATGAGCAGAAGTGCTGTGTCTTAGCTTCTAAATTCGTACTAAGAATGGGACTTCCCAACAAAAAAAATCTCTGACATAAATTGAAAGTTTCCATCAGGAATTATTGTTAGGACAAATCTGGTCCTTGTTGCAATTGCATTCCATCATTGCCTTGTTTCAGTGAAATGAACGCTTAGTAACATTGCTGTAAATAAATCTGTACCCACGTTTGCTGCATAGCATTTTCTTGAGTTGTGGTGGGATGTGTGCAGTTTTCTGTTTAATATTCTGTCATCACTGATAAAAGGTAGTTTGTGGAAGAATACATAAATGTGAGAACAATCAAACAATTGTACAACAGATGAATAGGGGTGTGGGAGAAAGCTGAAAATACTGACTGGTTGATGTGGCATCACCTTAATTTGATTGCTGTGGATCCATTCTTGCAGATGCAGTGAAAAGTACTTGATGGAGAAGCACATTGCCAACACCATAAAGCTACAGAAATTCTCCTACATAAAATGATTAGGTGATTCCCCCCCCCCCCCCCCCATAAGGATAAGATGCATCTCATTTCTAACTATCAATTCAAGAATTAGTTCTGAAGAATGAAGGACTGATGGCTCATAACAGAAGACATCAAATACTGATCTTTTTGTGGATGAAGTCGTAGCTATCATAATCAAATATGACCTGTGTTAAATATTGTTCTTCTCTGCGCTTGCTTTAATGTTATTCTGTCAAATGGCTTGAGGCACAGTCAACCTACTTCATATCTCAGGTAGTTAATCATTTAAATCAGACAGTTAGTGGGTTGCATCTGGCAACTACCATTTGATCTGCTTCTCTTCCTTGCTTTTCAGCAGGGAGAGTAAATAGATAAATGGTAATCATTGCTTCAAATTGTCATATAATTATGTCCATGTCTATTTATTATGCTGCTTTTTGCATGACTATTTTTCTCAGAAGCTTTCAAAGTTATTTGGTATGTTGCAGACATATGTAGAAAACATTAAACATCTTGTACAAGTCACTGCCCTGTTTTCAGGTTGTTATGTGAAATGGCATTATAGTTCTGATGGCTCAACACAATTAAGTTCCACTTCCATTCTCACATTCACATTCTTTTTTAAAGAACTGTGCTTCCAAGGAAGTTAGCAAACAAATTCAATTTGTGATGTTGAGTTATTTTAAAAAGCATCAACTCTGATACTGTGAATTCAAGTTTTGAGGTTTTACATTTACTTAACGAACAAAATAATGTATTTTAAGGAAACACTTTGAATTCATTGTTGATTACAACTTTAGCAGAATGTGGCAAGTGTTGGAGTCTAATAGGTATTAAGAAATAAGTATTTGGGAATTTAAGTCCCTTTGCACTTTCTGATGTGATTGATGTTCATTTTGTTCTGCTATTGAACACCAAAAGCCACCTTGCCATTTCCAAACTTAGCCCACTGTCTTCAGTTGAAATCCCAATTTATTGCCATTCATCACTGTTGCAGTTATTGAAACATCATTAAAATGACTACCTTGTATTTAACTGAGATTCAGTTCTAAAAGAGAATGTAAGTTTTGTCAAAGATAATAAATGATGAGGAAGCAATAGTGGCCTCTTAGTGAATTTCATGAGAAACATTATTTTAAACTCAGTTTACACCTACAGGATTGACATTTAAATTTGCATTAGATAGGGTAAGGGTTCTGCTTAACTGTGTTGAAATATTTCTTAATGGAAACTGTATTTCAGATTTTATTTTACCCTGTCAGGGAGAATTATATCAATACAAAGTCTTAACATGTATTTTTTTTTTATTGATGGTGCGTGGGCTCATTTTTTATGATCACTTTCAGCACGAGAGAAAGATTAATATTGGAGGAATAATGTCCCAACTATACCTTTATCTACTGGCTTGGTTTTGCTGGTGTACTTGTTTAAATTAAGAAAGCCTAATGTATGGGAGAAGTTAGGTTCTGTGCTTTTCTACAGCAATTAGAACTTTTTATTTAGTTTGAAACTCCGGTGCTTCTGACAAGTCCAATTTATCAAATATCCAGTTCAAATAGAAAATGGCTTTGTCTCTATTAATGTAATAATTAAAATAAAGCAATGCTAGTCTAATTAGGGGAGAGTTCTGAAGCATGAAAGTGCCATATATGTGTTGCTAGTCTCATAATAATGTCAGTGAGATAACTCACTGAACATTTAGTGGTGTAAGCTTAATTTTGTCGTTCTCTGGGGCAGAATCAAGAATCTTGTTAGCATTATTTCTCTCAAGCAAGTCCTTAAAATAAGTTTTTTTTAAAATGGGAACTCTGATGAAGGGTGTGTAAACACCTTTTTATTCCATATATGAGCATACCTTACTTGTTTCTGTAATGAAGTAAAAGCTAGTTGTTGTCGTTATGCCTCATTATTTCTGTTTGATATTTGATTGATTTTGGGCATCTGCTTAAACTGTTTTATAACAAAAAGAAAATAAGTGTATAATTTATTTAAAATCTGGTTTTACTGTTGTCACTTTGAAAATGCAGTTTACCTTTGTCATATCTATTCCCGTGACTGGTTAGTTTAAGATAATTTTAGATTTGGAAATGCTGCACCAGCTTTTAAAATGTACTGTATCGTTGTATAGTACTGTTGTAAGATATATATCCTAGTGAGTGTGCATTTGTTCTCATTGTGTCAAGTGCAGCAGTTTCTAACAGGCTGTGTTTACAACTGGCAATGAAGAGGTTCTGCATTGTTCAAAGCATCCTGTTTTTCATGCATATTGTATTAAAGTGAAACTCACAGAAAGAAACAGACCAGCATTACAAAGCATTTTCTCATAAATGTGAAAAGTAATATTCCACCAGAGCAAAGTTCCACATCATGCAATTCTATCA
Source organism: Mobula hypostoma (assembly GCF_963921235.1). Lineage (NCBI taxonomy): Eukaryota > Metazoa > Chordata > Chondrichthyes > Myliobatiformes > Myliobatidae > Mobula > Mobula hypostoma. Next base: position 67,014,207 of record NC_086102.1, on the reverse strand, counting down.
GAAGCTAAGTATATATCATTCTAGTAAATAAACTTGAGTTACTTCCTTGCTCTAGTTTATGAGAATAGATGGAGTATAATTGAGGGATAGAAAGAACTGAAGTAGCAATTATCTTTGGCATAAAGATTCCAGTTTATCCTTTTTTATAGTCAGTGGACGTGCAAGTGATAGCATCACTTGCTCAAAAGAATAAATAATTGGTTGCTCATATTACACTTGTGCATAGATTCAAAAGCAAAAAGCAGACGAGACCTACAGAGATGAATACTTGGTACACAAAAGAACATGAACATTGGAGGAGAAGGAAGTTTGTCCATTTAATATGATATGATCTTTGCTGGCTTCACCTGCTTGTCTGTCTGTGCCAGTTCTCCAAACTCCTCTATACCTCGATCTAGTGAGTATTTATTCGCTTCTACTTTAAATACTTCCAATGACCAGCTTCATACGGGTATAGAGGATTCCAGAGATCCAAGACCTACTGTGAGAAGAAATCTCTACCTATCTCAGTTTTAAATATTGGGTCCTTACCTTGTAGTTATGTTACCTAGTTGAAGACTGCTCCACAAGTGGAAAGATCCCAGCATCTACTCTGCAAAGCCCCTTTAAGATCTTATAAATATGATTAAAGTCACCTCTCATTAAAGATTCAAGATTGTTTAATTACATCTCCAGTACACAAAATAATTGTTACTCTAGATCCAATGCAGCACAAAAAAACAGTAAGAGAAGGAACACAATAATAATAAAAAAACACAATAAATATAAACAACGTAAGGTATCTTATAGATTCTTGTCTGCTGCAGCACATTTTCTATACCATATAGTGATGCAGCTTGTAAGGATGCTCTCTACTGTGCATCTGTAGAGTGATGTGAGTATAATCCAGCTCTCTTCGGCCTTCTCAAAAAATTGATGTGTTGGTGAGCTTTCCTGGATTGTGTATGATGTGTTCTGGGATCATGAGAGGTTGTGTATGATGTGCTTTCCCAGTCTTAAACTGCTCGCAGATTCCACTGACGACGTTGGAGAGGGGTGGGTGGAAAAATGGGGCGGACACAAAATTAATCCAAAGTTCCAGTTCTCATTTAAAAGAGATGCAAATGACATTGGTAACCTTCCCAAGCTTGACTGTTAGTGGCTTATCCTGGGTCTCCATTGGGAAGAATTCAAGGTCATGTACATCAAAATAGTGCTTTACTGTGTTGTACAATAGGTGATATTTCTAAATGGGGTTACATTGAGCACACCTTATTAACCATGCTAACGTTTAAAATGTCCTTATTTCTTGTCGACTTACTTTTAAATTATCTGAACTAGCAGAGGCAAAATTATAGGTATGGAATGGTGGTGGATAAATAGATCAATAATGATGTAATGAATTATCTCAAGTTTAGTATACTCTGATGCTGCAAAACCTCCGAACAGCATGATAAATCAGCATTAAACATTCACCAACTAAATGTGTTTCTAATAGCATAATGATGACACTCACCATTTGCTGGTTCCTTCCAAATCGTATCTTATTCTGAGTGGGAAAATATGTCACCGGTCTTTTTGGTGGATCCAAGTCTGAGAATTGCCTCTGTAGTTGAGCTGGTAGTACCTTTGCCAGAAGGACTGCAACACTTCCGGAAGTGAATAACCATTCCACGTGGCAATCAGAAATGGGCAAATGCTTACTTTGTCAGAGACACCCATATCACATAAATTAAAAGAAACTTGTTTATTTTTTTTTCCATTTAAAACATTAAAGAATTCTATCAATACACACAAAAAATGCTGGTGAACACAGCAGGCCGGGCAGCATCTATAGGAAGAGGTACAGTCAACGTCTCGGCCTGAAACATCGACTGTACCTCTTCCTACAGAAGCTGCCTGGCCTGCTGCGTTCACCAGCATTTTTTGTGTGTGTTGCTTGAAATCCCAGCATCTGCAGATTTCCTTGTGTTTGCGTAAAGAATTCTCTTACTTTCTTTGCGCAGTACAAGTTGAATATTTTCAACATTTTGTCAATACTTAACCTTCCTTGCAGAAATGCTGCACAGAAATAAATGAAGAAAATGAGGTCACTTCAGATTTTCAGATGTGCGGTAGCTGCAGTGGGAAAGCACGTCTCTCTGCAGGGAGTAATTTGGATCATTACTACTGTTTTGCATGGTTCTGTACAGTTTTTATGCCATTAGTACTACTGTCAAAAGACTATACTAGTGCAATTTTGTTGCTAGATTTGGCAGTGGCCCTTATTCCATTTTTTTTTTGTTGTTATGTGGAGCATTTGTGGTTTAAACTCGGTCAGGGCAAGAATTGTCACAGTACTGACTTTGCTTCCTTTAACCATCAAAATAAGATAAAGGTTAAAGCAAAAGAAGATCACTTTCATTATAGCTGTAACATGGTTGAATATTGTCTTTGTAATATCCCCTAGTTTTATGTGCCAGTGTGTTGTTTGTGCAGCAATCCTGCATGGTGTGTGGGTAACAATATCCTATAAAGTATTTGCACCTGTCTTTAGAAATTCCAGTAAAAGAGAAGATGATTGAATAATGTGCACTTCTGCTGAATTCAGAGGGCTTTGGGGAGCTAACTTTAAGGAGTAATTTTTTAAAAGATTTTTCATTATAACCTTCTAAAACCAATTAAGTAATTTTCCTGCATCTATTTTGTACTCCGTTCCAGTGTGGTGCTGATCAATTTTCAAGGAAAATTTCCATAATTCTGATAAACGTAAAAGGCCTGCAGAATCTCAAACAAGAGAAAATCTAGAGATGCTGGAAATCCAAGCAACACACACACACAATGCTGGAGGAACTCAGCAGACCAGGCAGCAGTCTTGTACTCTTTTCCATAGATGCTGCCTGGCCAGCTGAGTTCCTCCAGTCTTTCTGAAGGGTCTCGGCCCAAAACACATGTTGTACTCTCTTCAATAGATGCTGCCTGGCCTGCTAAGTTCCTCCAGCATTGTGTGTGCATGGCCTACAGAATCATGCTGTTTTTCATAATACAGTATCTCTAATGTAGATGACTCAAGCAAAATGCATTTATTATTCAATCCATGAGAGGATGACGCAGGCATTTTCTTTGACCACTGGTGTCTTTGTTGAGATTGTTATCCTACACTGATACTTGGGAGCATGTTTGAGATTATTCACCACAGGTAAATAATTCTGCTACCTTGTGTGAATTTAGAAATAATGAGCACAAAGTTTGTCTTCACGCATGCATATTCAAGTGAAAACTTAAAGCAAGGGTATGAGAGAAATGTTAACTATTTTCATTGCTGTCTCTAGATCAGCATTTTGGAAGCTGAGTGCAGCATGAATATGTTAAGAGTTTAGAACGAGCAATTTTATTCTCAATTGTCAGCCTCTTAGCTGCAACCAAAAGGCAGCAAATCATGATGCTGCTTTTTGACTGATGTACATCTTTTGTGTGTGTGTGTGTGTGTGTGTGTGTGGCATCTAACAGTGAGCAGCAGTCAGAAGCTTCAGAGATTATTTGCAGCACAGGGTGCAGCACATTTAAGTGAAAACTAGGACTTCGTATTGCTCCCAGAAAGGTTGTAATTCTGGTTTTATGTATTTCACAGGTAGTCATTCTCTAGCTGCAAGTTGAAATTAGCTTTTCAGAGAACCACAAAGAGGTGATCATAGCACAGGAGCTCTTGATTCCATGGAAGCTTTTGAAAGGCTATTTTAGTTCCCCTGCCCCTCCCTTTTCCTCCAATGCCCCTCTCCAACTCATAATCTTGAAAACATGGACTCCATGCTTGTGCTTTAGAAGTACTTTCATAAGCCTTTGAAGGGTTGTGGTCCAGACTGATAAGGTAGCAGTGGATAAAGAAGGAACCCCTAGTTTGTTCTCTGCTTAATGCTGACATGAATTTTGAAGGAAAAGAATCTGATTGTGGTGTAAAGGAGGCGGGCAACAGGATTTTTGTTGTGCAAATCTCAGATTGTGGTAAATGTAACAGACCAGTTTTAGGCTACGTCCACACTAGACCGGATAAATCTGTAACAGAAGCTTTTTCTCTTTGTTTTGACCCTCCGTCCACATTGAAAAGACATTTTCCTCCCCTGAAAATGGAGCTTTTCAGAAACGCTCTCCAGAGTGAATAAATCTGAAAACGCCTAATATCCGGCGTAGTGTGTACATGGTAACGGGCTATTTTAAAAACCGCTGTCGTGACGTGCCGGAACAATTGGTGGCGGTAGCGCGGCATTTCATTGTTTTCTTGATCACAGCCTCCACCACAACAATATCTGACAACAGATATGTAACAGCCTAATGTAACATTGTATGGAAGTACAAGATAACACTGATGCAGACATGTTTTATACATTTAACAAGGTGCTTTATTAATGTATTGTTTGTGCAAACATTCAATAGATGCAATTCACATAAAAGTTGCTGGTGAACGCAGCAGGCCAGGTAGCATCTCTAGGACGAGGTACAGTCGACGTTTCGGGCCGAGACCCTTCGTCAGGACTAACTGAAGGAAGAGCTAGTAAGAGATTTGAAAGTCGGAGGGGGAGGGGGAGATCCGAAATGATAGGAGAAGACAGGAGGGGGAGGGATGGAGGCAAGAGCTGGACAGGTGATTGGCAAAGGGGATATGAGGAGATCATGGGACAGGAGGCCCGGGGAGAAAGACAAGGTGGGGGGGGGGAACCCAGAGGATGGGCAAGGGGTATATTGAGAGGGACAGAGGCAGATAAAGGAGAGAGAGAAAAAGAATGTGTGTATATAAATAAATAATGGATGGGGTATGACGGGGGGGTGGGGCATTAGCGGAAGTTTGAGAAGTCAATGTTCATGCCATCAGATTGGAGGCTACCCAGACAGAATTTAAGGTGTTGTTCCTCCAACCTGAGTGTGGCTTCATCTTTACAGTAGAGGAGGCCGTGGATAGACATGTCAGAATGAGAATGGGATGTGGAATTAAAATGTGTGGCCACTGGGAGATCCTGCTTTCTCTGGCGGACAGAGCATAGGTGTTCAGCGAAACAATCTCCCAGTCTGCATCAGGTTTCGCCAGTATATAGAAGGTGCAATTGTCACTTTTGCCCAGTAACTCATTTTATTGCACATGTTAAATACAGCAAACTGATACACAGGGAAATGGCAAAAGTAAAGGCAAACAAATGAGGTAACAGCAAATTTCACTTTTGCCCAGTAACAAGCCTTGTTGCATTTAGTTCTAGTTGTCATCCCTTTCATCGGTGAAGAGACTATGGCTGTAGGAAATGTTTCTGGACAAACGCGCACCAAGTATACCGTTTCCTCTTCGCTTGTTTTCTGTGTGCTGCACATGCCCAGCAGGAGGAGATTCATCCAAATATCCGTTTTAATGTGGACAAAAGTATTTTCAAAAACGCCTAGTGTGGACGTCTGTCATTTTTACCTGAAACCGGCGTTTTCAAAATTATCCGGTCTAGTGTGGATGTAGCCTCAGTTTCTTAATACAGTATTTTAAATTAAGTGACAATGATGTGCTCTGCATATGTTTCAGTTTCAAGTACGTGCTGATAACAGGCCTAATTTTTTATGGTAATAAGTTGTGGGTGGTGCTGGTGATGTTTCTTTTTGTTCCTTGCAGATATGAAAAGGTGATGGTGGATGAGTTTAGTGAGGCACGTAGATTGCTATGGTTATGCATTGAATATAGGATAGATCAGTCACAAAATTCTACAGCATAGATAAAAGGCCCTTTGGCCTACGTCCATGTCAACCTTTATACCCACTTGCAGAAATCCTGTACAATTGGGATTGTATCCTTTAGTGCCTTGCCAAATTAAGTATCTGTCTTAAAGCCTTTTCAAAATAGTACAGGAGATTCTGGTTATATGGGACACATCGGGACTAGTACGTTATGGCTCAATTAAGTGCCCACCCCATGTTTCATGGAAATAGTTAAAAAGGACTAAAAAAGACAAACTGCTATTTAACTGAGCACCAAATTGTGCATTTAAAGGAAATACAGAACAAATTGGAAGGAATTCATCCAGTGTTTGGTGGCATCTTTTGACTGTAAATGAACAAAATCAGTGCAGGCACCTAGTGCCGATAATGGACTGCCTTCATTGCCTTCTTGAATGGAATAATGTAATCAAACAATAAATTTCCTGCTTTCCTGTGTAGTCACTAGATCAGGTTCATCCTCATCACTCTTCTTGTCTTCATATTCCCCGCCTTAGTATTTTGATACAATGCTTTCACGATCGCATCCTCCAAATCTTCACTTTCATTGTAGCATTCAAGATGATTATCAGCACATTCAAATTCTGTGTAATTGAAGTAGTGAAATCATCTCACTTTCACTCCCAGCTGCTCCTGGAAGTTCCAAACCTGAATGTTTGAAACTGCAGTGAGCAAAAGGTTCTGAATTTTCTTGCTGCCTATGTGTACACAACTATCACCGACAAACCGTACAGCCTGCGGAAGGTTATTCCCTGCAATCTCACTTCCTTGGCTGTTCAAGAAGATATCAGTGGATTTTCTTCAATTGCTTTGAGAAAGTGATTCACCAACTTTCCATGATGTAACTTCTTTTTAAATCTTTTATGATTCCCATATGCATTGGCTGCACCAAGGATGTTGATGGCAGGCAGGAATTCCAGCAGGATGTTTCTCAAACCTTCTACATTAGGGTGTGCTGCACAATTGTCAACAAGCAGAAAAACTTTCTTTGATTTCTGCTGTAGCTCCAATTCTCAATTTATCAGCTATTCCTTTAAAAGTTTGGAAGTAATCCAAGCATTCTTATTAGCATAGTACTTGGTTGGTAAACTATCCGTTCTTAGCCTCTTAAAGTATCAAGGTTTAATGCTTTTCCCAATAACTAACAATTTCTTTTTACTAGTTCCTGACATGTTTGAGCAACAACAGAGTTATGCAGTCCACTACTTTCTTTGAACCTGATAGTGTTGCTTATTTGTAGCAAAGGGAACCATCTGACGTGGCATGATTTAAGAAAAAGCCTGTTTCATCGGCATTGTCCGTATCGTCCGCAGAAAATTTTTGAAGCAAGTCGGGATATTTTGTAGATTTCCATGTTTCTTCACTGAGAGCATCAGCGTTACCTTTCTTGCTGTATGCTTTCTTGAATTTAATGTAGTGCATACATTTCCATCAAGACAAACAACCATCTGTTGTTTTAAAATTTTCATGACCCAGCTTCTTTGCTAGCTCCTCTGACTAGTTCTTTTTAACACTGGCATGCACACCTCATCCAGTTACAATGGAAAACCATTGATTGAGGGCCTCTTCAACATCTGGATCCTTACCTTTGCAGTGGGACGTTCCCTGTTGTCCCTTGTGTAATGCCCGTTCTTCTTGCAATTTATCTTGCTGATGTATGAAGTGTGCAGTTGTAGATTTCGGCACTCCAGTTATCTCTGCCAGCTGCTGATGAGTGGTATTAGGCAGATGGCTTTTAATTTGGTCCTTTAAGGAAATCTTTTCGGTTGGTATAAAGTCTTTTCATGGCATCTGGGCAAGGGTCTCATTTTTTTTTAAAGTCAAAAAGAAAATAATATCAAAAATATTTCTTGGCCTGGAACGTCGACTGTGCTCCCTTCCATAGATTCTGCCTGGCCTGCTGAGTTCCTCCAGCATTTTGTGTGTGTGTGTGTTGCTAACATCAAAAGTCACTGCTTTTTGAATTGGCTTCCATTGGCTCAAATGGATATGTAATAGCAGCACACACAGCTGGCACCACTGCTCGCTCTAGGCGCAGTGTAGTGTCTATCGGATACACATGCACATGTTTGAGCAACTCCAGCATCAATTAAGTGGCACAGTGTCCCAAAAAAGACGAGGGGAATCCTGGCTATCTTCTCTATTTGTTTTTATTCTTTAAGAGTTGTCCCAAGTAAGAAGCAGTTCCAATTAACCAATGGCCCAATTAACTGGAATCCACTGTATTTATATCTGATTCCATAACCTCTTCTGGCATTCCTGATATCAAACATTCGGTATGTTTTTAAAAAAAGTTCAATCTTCAAATTTCTTTTGAAGGAGAAATATTTTAACTGTAATTCCTGTCAGTAGCTCTCATCTTGAATACTTCCATCAGAATGTTGCATTTTAAATACATTTCTGTGAAAGGATTTATTGATCTTTGTCCAGGCAGTGAGGCGGAAGCTGAAATATGTTGCAGAGGGCTAGTGGTGCTTCCCCAGTATTGGGTCCTTTTGGCTTTGTGGTTGCAGGGGAGCAATCTTGATGAGATGCTGCAGTGTTTCTTGCAAAATGGTATTCCTGTTTGAATGGCTAGACAGCGGGGGCACAGACCAGGACACTGATCACACAAGCATTTTCTTTGTCACTGGTGTTGAGTTCTTCAGCTTTCAAAACCATTGGGCAGTTTCTTGCTGAACTGGAGTGATCATCTAGCTGTGCTCCCTATATGTAAACCCGCAATCATTTGGGCTTGATTGTTAATTCACAACTGCTAGCTCTTTATGCATTTAAATTGGGTAGGGACTCCCAGGCATTTTCCCCACAGCAGTTCGGTCCTTGTAAATATGAGGCAAAACTAAGGGTGGAACTTTCAGTACTGTCAAAGTTGTTGAATTAATGCTTGTTAAATATATCTTGTATACGGTGTGTAATATATTTACATTGACGTGAAGTTTTTTAAAAAATGAAGACTTTATTTAAAAAAAATAAGACTTGCATAGTTTTCTGCATTAACCTGAAGCAGACTAGCTTTTCAACAATAAAAAAAATCTTCCCTTCTCCTTTACCACCTCAGGTCCACACTCCAAGATCTCAATGTAATCAGTAAAGTTTTGGATTGTGTGCCTGGTCTGATGCATGGAATTTCTTTTCTATTTCACTCTGCCTCCATCAATCTTTTGCATCTGCCACCTGAACCCCAGGGTAGTACCTCAGTTGGCTCAGTGCGATGTTTTTTAACAACATAAGAGTAATTTATTATAATATAAACGTGATTTTGACTTTGAATTTGTCATGAAAAATCAAGGTAAAAGTGAGCAAAATGTTATAGATTATCTCTCAATGTGATCTGAAGTTGGAATTGAATATGTCCAGTAAGGTGCCTATAAAGAACTGAAATGATGTGCGTGGTGAGAGAATGACAAGTGTTGTTAAAATCCCAGATGCTCGAATTGAGCTTTGGAGTTCTACTGTTTTCGAAAATGAGTTCCTATTTTTTAATTGATTGCTTAAACAGAAGAAATATCAATAGGCTGTGCAGCTGACATTTCAGATATTCACAGGATTGTAAGCTTGAGATGACTAATTTGGTCATGTTGATATATTCAGAATGGCTGTCTGTATCTTCGGACAGTGTACTAATTCTCTTTGTAAATGCCTGTGGTGGGGAGAGCAGATTAAAGCTAAGACCCTTTGTGGATTTGAGGATATATTGAAGAACTCAGCGGCTCATTGTGAGTTCACTGGGGAAGGCCTGAAGGCTGCAAGTCCATCGCAGCCTGTCCTGGACAGGAGGCCTGTCTGTACGTGTGAGTGGGTGGGTGGGAGGGAGGCAAGGAAGGAGCTACATCTGCTTTTGTTACGGTTGTTTTGCTGACTATCGTGGGCATGATATGTTGGCACCTGAATGGGTAGCGACACTTGTGGGCTTCCTCTAAAGCATCCTGAGGTTGTGTTGGGCATTAATGCAAATGACACATTACACTGTAAGTTTTGATGTACGTGTTAAGTAAATGAATCTGCATATTTAAGTGTGTAGCCACAATAACAAGATTCTTCATTTTCTTCCTCAATATTGCTAGTAATTTTCTGGGCAATTATTTCACCCCTGAATTCACCTGGACAATCATAAAGAAGGCCTGGAAGTGTGCTCTGTGATATTACGAAGCAAATATATGCTTTGTCTTTGGGTCTGCGAGTACAGGAGGCAAAAAGTTTTGAACCATTGATATGATGCATGTTTAATCATGTGAAATGTCTAACGAAACAGCACTTTGCAGTTTTTTTTGTGATTAGGAGAACAGCATGTACCAGCTTAAATATTGCTCAACTTTGTTAGCAATGGTAAAAGTGTCAAATTTATTAAGTGCTTCAGGAGACATGACAATTTTAACAGTGGAAGTCAGTTTTTGCATTTATTAGCAGTGGTATTTGGCTGTTAGAGAGGATTTGCATCACCGTTCACAGTGTGGAGCCACTTAGATATTTCATTGTTTTTGAATCACTGCTTTGAAGCTCTTGATTTGTGATCTCATGCATAATTTATGTTCTTTCAAATTTATTACTTGGTATTTCATTTTCAAACTGTGGACTGAAAATATCTGCAATTTTGGTGGGAGGGAGTACTTTCTCAATTTACTGTTTCAATTTCAGCAACTGTTTTCTGTGACTGAGCACAGTTAGTTTATTTCATTTGCGTTGCTGCAGCCGTTATGGTAACAAATTACCAATGCAACCAACAATATAGAACAAAGATGTACATTCATGATGTGAAAATAATTTAAAACTAGATGTACTGAAATAATTTACAGATCATTAGAATATTAAACAAAGTGAAACTATTATATTCCAGCTTTGATTTTATGCAAACATTAACATCTGAATCAGGAGTTCATGGGCTTGAAATCTGCACTAGGATTTGAGGGAGTAACATAATTTGCCACGTCAATGCTGCGCCAAGGGTCAGAGAAGAATTAAATTGATCCTCTGGAGTCTAAGTATATCCTTTGCTTTATAAACTCATTGTGCAGTGTAATAGCGTATGTGCTTTCTTGTTCTAACATTCTGCTTAAAATAAAATTCTTAGGTCCTCAAGGCTTTTGTGATGTTCATTCGCAATATATAAGATTACTTTAAGCTGCTGCAATAGGCAAAAGTGCTGCTCATTGAAGAACTAAGTTAGATCTCAGTTGAGTTGTACTTTGCTAGTCAGTGCTGTACTCAAGATTGGTTAATCTCATTCCTGTAATTGTTACTCTGGATCCAATACAGCACAAAACAAAACAATAAATATAAAGACAGCCAGTATACATTCACTGTACATTAGTGACGCTAGGTACAGTGATGTATGGGGCTGGTGGGGTGGGTTAGTGGGTGGAGGTGTTGATCAGTCTTGCTGCTTAGGGAAAGGAATTGTTTTTGAGTCCAGTGGTCCTGGCGTGGATACTATGTAGCTTGCTCCCTGATGGGAGTGTGACCAATAGTCCATGAGCAGGGCTAGAAGGATCCTTCATGATATTGCTGTCCTTTTTCTAGCACCTTTCTGTATAAATGTCCTTGATGGTGGGTAGGCTGGTGCCGGTGATGCATTGGGCAGTTTTGACTACCCCCCCATTGTCGAGTCTTCCTGCCCGTTGCAGTGCAGTGCCTGTACCATGAAGTGATGCAGCATGTTAAGACAGCACTTTTGCGGAAGGTCAAAGAGTATTGATGTGCATCATCCAGCTCTCTTCAGCCTCATCAAAAAGTAGAGGTGTTTGTGAGCTTTCTTAATTGTTGATATTGAGAAGGAGGTTATTAGCCTGGCACCAGACCTCGAGCTCTTCCACCTTCTCTCTGGAAGCCGTCCCATCATTGTTGGTGATGAACCACTGTCACGTCATTGGTGAACTTAAAGTTAATATTTAGGTGTCATGTGAGGGAGAGTACAGCAGTGAGATCAGCATACAACCCTGGGAGGCAGCCATGTTAAGGATGATGGGGAGGCAGGAGCGGTTGTGCATCCTGCTTATCTGAGGTCTGTCCATTAGGAAGTCAACCATCCAGTTGCACAGGAGCATAGTAAGACCAAAGAGTTTGAGTTTGTTCACAAAGGTCTGTAGGACAATAATGTTGAATGCCAAATTGAAATCCAGAAAGAGAATTCTGACATGTGTCCTTATTTTCTAGGTGTATCAGGGCCAGGTGCATGTTGTAGAGCAGTTCTGTTGGTAAGCATATTGGTGAGTGTCCACTGTGGTGGGAATGGAGTTTTTGATGTCTGCCATTAACACTCATTCAAAGCACTTCATGATGATTGGTGTTAATGCCACTGGGTGGTAGTCTTTTAGTTCTGAAAGTGTAGAATTCTTTGGTACAAGGATGATGGTAGCTGTTTCGAAGCATGTAGGAATGTCAGCCTGGATGAGTGAAGTGTTGAAGGTGTTGGTGAAGACATCATTGAGCTGGTGTGCATACTCCCTGAATATTGAGATGTTGTTTGGCCCGGTAGCCTGAAGTGGATTGTATTTCTACAGAGTCCTTGTCACACCTACAGGCAGTGGCTACTCACCGGTAAAGGGGGTAGCCTCCGTGTCTGACATTGCGTTGCTGTCTCGAAGCATGTATAGAAGTTTTTTTAGAGCACTGGGGAGAAAGGTGGCACTGGTACAGTTAACACTGTTTTCCTTTGTGTGGTCAGTAATACTCTTAATGCCCAGCCACATACTACGGGGATTGTTATTTATCTATTTCATATGGATGTTGCAAGGGGAAATGTATTTGACCGGAGTTGTCCCAAGACAGGCAATATTTCCACACCAGCAATTCCATTGGACTTCCTTGCTATCTGATTGTTGGGCAAAAGCCGGATCTGATCTATTCATTTGTTTCACATCATGCTTTGCTCAAATCATTGGCTGACCTTGTTCTTTTTTTATTATTGTATGGTAAAATTCAATGTAATTTGTCAAATGTAAGCATGTCAAAGTTTTATGAGTGGTTAAATTAATTTAATACTGGAAAACGTTTTTAAATGGTGCTCACTTGGCTTAACTACGTTACTAGCCGAGTAATTACCAAAGTTCTTGAACATTAAAGAGGCAACTTTTCAAGCAAGGTACTAAGGCACGAGGCAGTCTGTTGTCAAGTCAATAGGTGAACAGATGGCAGTTAGTAAGATGAAATTTGAACCATGTAACCAGACAATTAACATTTGTGAATGTGCCACTTGAGCAGGAATAGTTCATAAGAAATTACAACTTTGACCAAACTCTGCATCAATATGAAACAAAACATGTATTTTTAAAATTTAAGGTGACAAAAGAGCGGGGAACAAATTTTGCTACAGGATTAGAACTACAAGGCCAGATGCATGGAAGTTTTAATTTTAGATTGTCCAGATGATTAACATTTCTTACTTGGCAATGTTTCAGATTTAAATGACGGTCTGAGAAGGATTACTTTATACCTTGACAAAAAAATGACTGGAAATGAGAAAAAAAATGTTAGTTATCAGGTTGTGTTCTGACTGTAAGCGAGAAAACTGCAATTGAAAAGCAGGATGGGGTAATATGTCAGAATTACAGTTGTATTCGATCAGAAGCCTTCTTCGTATCTTATGACCTACTTAGCTGCGAAGATTTATGTGTTTGTCTGCTGCTGCAGTTTCATCTTGCTGAAAAGGAAAACAGTGCACTGATTACCTATTTTCAGGTTTTCAATTCTCTGCCTGTTAGTTACCTAAGGGAATGGTCCTGTTCTATTCTCCCTAATCCAGATATATAATAAAAGTTAATTTTTATTATTAGATGAGTGTCTTTATTGTGTCATTAAAACTCTATTTTCCCCATTTATAAGTTTAAAATTTATGTCCACCCTCAGAAATAGTTATTAATAGTGGAGATTTTTCTGGTACTCTGTTCTGATAGACCAACTGGATGCTTAGAGGATTAAAAGATTGCAGTGTATTATAGATGATAAACAGGTGTATGCAATTTCTCCACCACTCCATCCATGAGTAGAGAGCTGTCATTTCAACATGCCCTTTATTATCTTGGGCTTGACTGTGGGATTCCAATGCCATCTGCCTCCAATGTTTGATTTTGTGAAAAACAACTGATTTTGGTGGGTTGACGCAACGTGTACCCGGCTTTTTAATTTAAGTTTTTCAGAGAATTTTCAGTAAGCATGTCTTCAAATTACTAAGTTTAAAGCCCTAGGAATTTCTCCCTTGAGCTATGTTAGCCCTCTCTCCCTCATCTCCTCCTCCCCCACTACCTCATCTCTTCTCTTCCCCCCCCCACACACACCCTCATCTCCCCTTCCTTGGATGAAAGAAAACAGTGGTATATGGGGTAAAGATGGGTTAGATGGATCTAGGTGAAAGAGCTGGCATGACACCGAAGGCTGAAGGGGCTGTACTGTTCTATGTTCTGTTTTTAGTTGCATGTTTGTACATTGGTGTTTGTCCATCTTTGGCTGTTTATGTATACTTTTTTCATAATACTGTTGTTTTTTTCTTTTTTACCTGCAAATGCAAAAAAATGAATCTCAAGTTAGTGTAGCTAACATATATGTATTTTCACAATTCATTTTCCTTGAACTTTGAACACTTGAGAATCCATGAATGAGTAAAATGTAGGCGCTGAAGAAGATTGATTAATGTTCATAGTTTAACCTGTTGTTTTCTGTTGACGAGGATTTGAATCTTATTTCGTTCATATCCATCATAATGCTCAGTGCATTCATTGGGTGTAGTGAAAACCTTCAATCTTTCTCTGAGATGCAAGGAAAATGCTGATACTGCCCCAGCCCCCCTGTTTGTCAGACTGCATTGACCCCCCAGTCCTTGGTGATGTCCAGCCTCACTCCAGCTCCAGTAGAAATGTGGAGAAGTTCATGGGTGGATGTGGCCACCCTACATTACAGCCTCATAGATCAGCATGGGGCTTTCTCCTTGTCTGGCAGCTGGGCTGGTTATAGAACTAGCATGTCTCCAGTGGATACCCTGGCTTAACTTTTATCAGACGACTTGTCATCTTTTTTTAATCAGTGAGGCAAAATAACAATCTTCTTATTAGAACAGTCATGAAAAGCCTCTTATGTAAGTGGGTTTTTCTGAGTATCTCTAAAATTATGGTAATCCATATTAAGACTGCATGGAGATTTTACTGAATGAAGTGTGCTTGAATGATTGTTTTTGGGAAATGATTTTGAACCATTTGAATTTGGTAGGTTGTGTTAGATGGACAAATGAATAAAAGCCTTTGCATTTTACCTAAAGATTGTTGAGAAGGTTGTAATCAGGCCATGGAATTTTGTCAATATATATACCTGTCAGCTTTGGGTATTTCCTGGAGGAAGGAGTTGATTAAATCCATGAAAAGGTTGCTACCTTGAGATTAAATCGTCTTGGCTCAGTCACTCCAGTTAATAACTGCATAAGTTTCAGTACCGCTTCAGGATGCAGGCCAGACATTGCATTTGGTAGCTTTGTTGCAACTTAGAACTAAACATTTTAACAAGAGCACTTACTGTTTCTCTAAAATACTTCCTTCATAATCAAGGAATCTGCTAGTGAAGAAATGTAACATCAGTTTGTGTGTTATCTAGGTTAAATAAAACCCGAGTTAAACCTGTGAGTTCATGAAAAGTGATGGCATAGAAGTCCTCCAGAAATAAAATTTTAATGTTTAAAAGAACCCTTTAAGGCATGTGGGGATTGTCATTGTACAGCTTTTAAAAACTTATTTGAAAAGAGTTATGATTGATAGTAGGACAGTTGATGCCTTCTGCTCATTGCAGTATCTAATAATTGTTTTTCCATTTCTGTTCATCTGTACAGGTAAATGTTGATCAACTCCATAAGTAATTAGAATTTATCTGTAATTCATGCATTGTCTATTTGACTATCAAGCTGCATTTGGGCCTTTTAGAAAAATAGCAAATGATGATCTATCATACATTGTATATGTATCATGATTTCCACAAAACCACAAACAATTGCATTCCTCTAATCCTACCTGCTACTTCAGCCACCATCCAACATGAATCTGATAAAATAAATGAGGAGAGTTCTAATCATGATTACCCTGTAATACATTCTGATGTCATGCAGTATAGTGAAGTGGCTGGCCTCACAAAGTTAAGTGCTTAATGTTACCACATAGTGCCATCTCAGGCTGTTTAGTAGGATCATTGCTCTTAAATGTCAATTACTCTGCATAAATGTATTAGATAATTTTTTTGAAAAAATATTATTTTCTGAAACTAACTATGAACTTCGAACATGAACACATTTCACAGGAAAGATTCATGCAAGATATTGATTTCTAATTGAATATAAAATTTGGCCATATTCGCTGCACATACAGTAAACGAACAGTCATCTGGACCAAGGCATCCAACAATTTGATGCCCAGTAAATGCAAGGTTCTCTGATTTCATTCATAACTCTATTGATTATACTTTATTTGTCCTTCCTATGGCTCTGAAGATATTTGTATCACCAAGGGAGGTGTATATGCTGCAAGTCTTGCAGCACTTAGCCTGCCCCAGAAGTACATTAAAATGAAGTAACTGTGATTGATGCCATGTAGGTTGAACCTTGTGATATCTACAGGCTTACCAGCTTTCACAATCCATGAATACTGCAAGGGATAATGGCTTGGAATTTAATGGACTGGTATGGTGAGCATGCTAGCCCTGAGCTTTGTTGTGTCATTGTACTATTGCTAATTGCTGGGGTCTTCATGTGGGGCATGGAACTCAGAAGTTACTGTCAGCCATGTTTTAGTATTTGCTAATCATCTCAGTGATCACAGTAATGCTGTAAAACTTGGATCAGCACCCATAGGTCTTATACTGGAAGCAGGTGCAAGAGCTAGACCTTGTATAGTCAGATGCAACAGACTTTCTGTGTCATCATAAGTGATGATTAATGCTGAATTATTTCTACACTGTAAGATTCATTTTACATGTGTGGACTCAATCTTGCAGAAGATATTTCCTATTCTCTAAATGCCAGTGTGATATTTCTGGTACCTCTAAGCAGTAATCAGTCTTTCATTAACAGAAAAGCTAGTACATTCTAATTGGAGTCTGAGGTACTCTTTCAGCATCTTCGTTGTTGCTGGTTACTTGCCTGTGAGTTCCAACCAAAATAGCCAGCTGCTATAGCTACCTAATCAAAGAGTATGTATATGGTATTTTGTTTTCCTATTTATAAATGTGATAGTTTCAACTTGATCTTCTACCAAGCTAAATGGAAGCTCCTGGGTGCTGTCAAGTCTTTTTTCAGTCACACATCCCACTCAAAACAGAATTGTCTGGATTAAAACTTCTGTCTTTGTTACTTCAACCAAAGTGGATCCTTTTACATTTCTCATGCAATTTCATCTGCTGTGTTTGTTCATTTTATCGACCTGTGTCCTTCAAGCTAATAACTTAGTTCACTATTTAGTACTTCATCCTGTTTGCATTATCTTCAGGTATTGGACTTGGGCTTCCCATACCCAGTTCTGGGCCATTATATTTATTATAAGAAGTAATAACAGTATGAATATTATTCCCAACAAATTGCGTGGGGAGGACCCATTTCATATTTCTTACAAGTAATCTTTGTTTCCTATTCCTCAAATCCTTTATTGAATTTGAAAATCTCTTTAATATTGTGCACCTGATAAATAATGCATGGTGCTTTGTCAGATCTGTTTTGCCCTTGTATACAATGTCACTTGTACCCTCTTTATCACCCCTTAATGTACTTCGGAGAGGAGGCAAGGGAGAAAGCTGACTAGTCAAGCACAATTTTTCTCTGGTTATTTCCAAGTGAGAATTATTTTTGTTGTGAATGTTCAAAGCGCTTTCTGTCCCTGGCAGTATGAGGCTTATCCGTCTGTCCCAGCTAAACATAATCACCTGTGCTCCCAACCTATTTTACATCATCCTTGAAATTTAGCGTACATTGTTTGAAATATGATTGGCAGTCATGACTAAAACTTGAAGTTGACCCAACACAAAAAAATGTGAAGTTATTAAAGGAAACAACACATGAAGCACACATGAAAGCTGTTGGTTTGACTGGTTTGATGGATTTGTGAAATAAGTTAAGATACAGCATCTGGCTCAGTGGCTGTCCCACACAGATGAGCTGGTGGGGATATTTGCTAACATTGTTTTTGTAACTTCCCCTGTTTTAACATGAAGCTCCCTTATGCATTAAGAAGACCACTATCATCCTGGTATCTCAGAAAAACAGGGTAACATGCACTAATGACAACCACACAGTGGCTCTGACATCCACCACATTGAAGTGCTTTGAGAGGCTGGTAGTGGCCTGCAGCACCTCCGGTTTCCCTGACAACCTCAACCCACATTACAATTTGCCTACTGTCAACACAGATCTATGACAGATACCATCTCCCTGGTCCTATACACTTTGGATAATAAATACACCTACATTAGACTTAGTGACTACAGCTCTGCCTCACTACTATAATTCTAAGCAATCTCATTTCCAAACTCCTAGACCTGTGACTCAACACCTCCATTTGCAGCTGGATCTTGGATTTCCTGGTCAACCGATCACAATCGGTAAGAATAGGCAGCAACACTTCTGCCATAATTATCCATTCAATGATACCGGTGCCTAAGAAGAACGTGGTGGCCTGCCTCAATGCTTATCATCCAGTAGCGTTTACATTCAGTGATGAAGTGCTTTGTGAAGTTGGTGATGAAACATATCAACTCCTGCCTGAGAAGCAACTTGGATCCGCTCCAATTTGCCTAACGGCCGGACAGGTCCACAGCAGATGTCATTTCATTGGCTTTTCTCTCAACCCTGGATCATCTGGAGAGCAAAGATGCTCTTTATCGATTACTGCTCGGCATTCAATACTATCATCCCCTCAAAGTGAATCAGTAAGCTTCAAGACCTTGGCCTCAGTACCTCCTTGTGCAGTTGGATCATTGGTTTCCTCATTTGCAGATCCCGTCAGTTCCAATTTGCAATAACATCTCCCACAATCTCCATCAGGACAAATGCACCACAAGGCTATGTGCTTAGCCCCCTGCTCTACTTGCTTTACACTTATGACTGTGTGGCTAAGCACAGCTCCAATGCCATGATGAAATTTGCTGCTGACACTGTTGTTGTTGGCCAAATCAAAGGTGGTTACAAATCAGCATATAGGAGGGAGATTAAAAACCTGTCTGACTGTTGCCACAACAACAACTTCTTACTCAGAGTCAGCAAGACCAAGGAGCTGGTTACTGACTTCAGGAAAAGGAAATCAGGGGTCCACGAGCCAGTTCACATCTGGGGATCAGCGGTGAATAGTGTCGCAACTTTAAATTCCTTAGTATTATCATTTCAGAGGATCTGTCATGGGCGCAGTATGCAAGTGCAATTATGAAGAAAGCACAGCAGTGCCTCTACTTCCTCAGAAGTTTGTGAATATTTGGCACTACATCTAAAATTCTAGCAAACTTCTATAGATCTGTGGTGGAGTGTACATTGACTGGCTGCATCACAGCCTGTGATAGAAATACCAATGCCCCTGAACAGAAAATCCTACAAAAAGTAGTGGATATGGCTCAGTCCATCACGGGATAAAGACCTTCCCACTATTGAGCACCTTCACATGGAGCACTGTTGCAGGAAAGCAGCACCAATCATCGAGGACTCCATCCACCCGGCCCATGCTCTCTTCTCACTGCTTTTACTAGGAAGAAGGTTCAGGAGCCTCAGGACCCACATCACCAGGTTCAGAAACAGTTATTCACCTCAACGAATAGGCCCTTGGAGATACTTCGACTCAACTTCACTTGCCCCATCACTGAACTGTTCCGGAAACCTATGGACTCGCTTTCAAGGACTCTTCATCTCTTGTTCTTGATGTGTATTGCTTATTTATTATTGTTATTATTATTGTTTTCTATTTTGTACTTGCAGTTTGTTATCTTTTGCACATTGGTTGCTTGTCCATCTTGTGGATTGTGGTCCTTCATTGAGTCTATTATGTTTCTTGGATTTGCTCAATATGCCGCAAGAGAAGGAATCTCAGGGTTGTATGTGGTGACATATGTGTACTTCAGTAATAAAATTATTTTGAACAATTATCCTCAACAGTTATCCCACAAGGCTGCATCTTCAACTTCCTGCTCTACTTTGTAAACGCTCACAGCTGCTCTAACACCATCTACAAGTTTACAGTAAACACCACTGCAGTACACTCCATCTCAAATAATGATGAGTCAGAGTACAGGAAGGAGGTCAGGAACTTAGTGACATGGTGTCGTGAGAAGGAGGCTAAAGAAATTTAGCATATGGCCT
This sequence comes from Mobula hypostoma, assembly GCF_963921235.1. NCBI lineage: Eukaryota > Metazoa > Chordata > Chondrichthyes > Myliobatiformes > Myliobatidae > Mobula > Mobula hypostoma. The sequence goes on along the minus strand of NC_086102.1, from coordinate 66,994,211 downwards.
TTGACCATCACCAATTCTTATTGGTGACGGTGGTGTCTGAAAGGAAGATGCTGTCCAAGTTGCATGCCATGCCATCTTGGTCAATGTCTCCCATCCACTACATGATGTACTGGTTGGGCACAGGAGTACATTCAGCCAGAGACTCATTCCACCAAGATGCAACACAGAGTGTCCTAGGAAGTCATTCCTGCCTGTGGCCATCAAATTTTACGACTCCTCCCTTGGAGGGGCATCCTGAGCCAATAGGCTGGTCCTGGACTTATTTCATAATTTACTGGCATAATTTACATATTACTATTTAACTATTTATGGTTCTATTACTATTTATTATTTATGGTGCAGCTGTAATGAAAACCAATTTCCCCCGGGATCAGTAAAGTATGACTATGACTATGATACACTGCAGAAAGTATCCTGTCTGGATGCATCACAGCTTGGTACTTCATACTGCCTCAGTATGGTGTTGTAATGAATTGATCTTTATGGACAATATAGAAAAGTTGTTCCACATGCGACAATAATAAAGCAATTTCCACAAAGTAATCTCTCAAAACTGTTTGACACATCTAAATTAGATGTGTATTGCTCTCAGTTTCTCCTTCTTTCCCGATAAGTGTTGCTGATTAACCAAAAAAAATTGATTACGTGAATACACTGGAAGGGACTACTCCCATGTGGGGGTATGTCCTGAAAAGCTGTATAAATTAATCTTCATGTGCTTTGTGACTGCAGAGGACAGGATAACTTAGAGAAAGGAGGACATTGTATTCTTGCGGAATTTTTCTCCCCACCTGGTTTCTGACCAGTTCATGATGAATACATTCAACAACCTTTGTTTGACACCTGCACTCCCACAATTCCCTGGTAGCAAATGGAATGTATTGGGGAAAGAAGGTTATCAGCAAAGGAAATTGGCTTATTTTGATGAAGAAATTGACGGGCTAAACAATTTGACATGTTTTACACCTCAAGTGGTAAGTGAATTTGCAGGTGAGCTTGCAGAGTCTTTGGAACACAAAATCAAAATTCTGGGTTTTAACTGTGCATTTCAGTGACTTGTGGGAATTGTAGGGATGTGTAATTTTTAATTAATATGAAGAGTTTTAATTACAGAGATGTCATTGAGTTATGAGGAACTGTGAATAGTAACAAAACCCCCAATTTAGTATGAACAATTGCAATTTTGGAAGTTGATTTATATCTTGACTAATAAAATGTTTTTCAGTGATTGGAAGTAACTTAAAAGGAACAAGTGGCATGTATTTGCTGAAAGTTTAAACTGTTTAAAATCTTTGCAAATACTATTTGAGAAGGCAATGAGGTATGGAGAGCTTTACCTGAGGTAAAAATAAACTGGAAGATATTTGCAGTTTCTCTTACTTTTGTCAGATTTGGTTTTCCACATTTTCTGCAGGTTTGTGAAAATCTATTAAAAATATTATGTTTTGTAACTTCAAAGAATTAAATTAATTTAAAGGAGTCTGGGAGTGAGTCATCATGAGTCTGGGAATACGGTTCTAACTTTGAGTTTTCTTTAAACAAGGCATACACTTATGTGGTAATGTGATTTTTATTTTATTGAGATGCAACACAGAGTAGAACCTTCTGGCTCTACAAGCCATGATGCCCAGCACCCCCGATTTGGGAGGAAACAATATGCAATTCACATAATTATACATGGCCCATGATGAATTATTTATAGGAGGAAGATTACTCAAATATTACTGAATTATCAAATGTGTAACTCTCCTCCCTGCTTAGTTATAACTCCAGCTCAATAGAGAATCCATCTCAGCTACCTACACAATGTACGATATAATGTAATTACTATGTACAGACATCCACAGCATAGTCAATTTTAAATTGTCTGATTCAGGCCTGAAGATTTAATTGCTGTGGAGGATTTCTTATACTTGTGGGATAATGTCTTTCCTGACGAGGGGATCACTTTGCTTAACAGGTGAGACTTGTGGCTGTGAAAGAATCTCAGGTTCTGTGGCCTCTTCTGTGGTGGTTATAAGAGCTGACTGGAGACTACAGAAGTAGTTCTGACAGAGGTAGCCACCTTTCTTCTAGTTTATCCATCTTGATTTTGGAATGGTCCCTATTATGTATTCATATAATACATCTTCTCCCTTTAAAGCAAACAAACACAATACGGTGTCTGCATAAACCTGCAAGAAACAATTATGCTTTCCAACAGAAATATTTACATTAATATCAATTGTAATGAGCTTTTCAACACAGATATTTACATAGAAACATGGAAAACCTACAGGCCCTTCGGCCCATGAAGTTGTGCCAAAGATGTCCCTACCTTAGAAATTACTAGGGTTACCCATAGCGCTCTACTTTTCTAAGCTCCATGTACCATTAACTTGCATTAACTTCAGAAGTAATGAGCAAATACAGTTTCCCCCATTCACTCATCGACTCTCCATCTGTCTCTGTGGTGGATTCATGATCCTATTTGGACTGCTATTTGTTTCCACAGATGTCTTACTTTCACTTGTTGCATTAATGCCGGTGTCCTTTTGAGAACTCTGATCTATGTGTCTATTTTGTCACATCCTTCTGCCAAGATTCTATCTGTTTGTTCTTGTTCTTGCTGTGTGACCATAATTCGCTCTGTGTGCCTCACAGTGGTTCCCTGGACTACATCCGTGTGATCAGTCTTTGGACAAGTTCCAACTGATTCTGTCTCAATTCACAGAGTTCCTTCTGTTGGCTGTGTATCATAGACAACAACTTCTGTGGGTTTGTGTTGTACTGTTGCTGTTGTTCTGACCTTTTGGGTCTGTGTGGTCTCCCCATCTTCCTTTTCATTTTTCCTCTTCAACTTCAGAGAGTATCATGGAGATATTTTGGATTTCCAGTCTTCAACTGGTAGTTAATGAGCAACAGATTTTGAACTAAAGCTCCCATGATGCGAAAGCAAGACTGGCGACTTCATCATGATCACTCTGTTCAGCATTGGCATCCTGACTGTCATGCTGGTGTAGTTGGTACAGATGTCAATGGAAAGTGGAATTCTTGTATTTCTCTTGTATAACTTCTCTGGAGCTCTCATAGACGCTGTTATGAGTTTCTCGAATTACCTCAGGTAAGCATCCAAGCCCCTCAAAGACATCTGTGCACTCTTTCTTGAGAGTTGCTTGGTCACCTTTTGGTCTGTGAAGCCACTATGAAAACTCTTTCCACCAGGCTGAGCTTTTCACCTGCACACAAACCTAATATTGGCTGTACTCTTGTATCTACAATCAGTAGCTGTGCCTTTAGGTGCTTTCCCTTGTGCTTGAAAGTCATTACAAAGCCCCCTTTTACTGGAAGATTCTCTCCAGTATAGTCTGTCACTTTTAATTTCACTGGGTAAATCTTGCTCATTACTTTGAGAGTCTTGTAATCAACCATAGACAACAGATTTACCTGGGCTCTGGTGTCAAGCTTGAATGGAATTACTGTCTCATTCACAGTCACTGGAACAATCCAGTCTATTTTTACCGGCACCATTACTCTGCAGAGAATCTACAAAAACTTCCTCCATTTTCTCAGCAACTGTGTGCACCTTTCTCCTGGTAGCTTTGCAGTACTTTGCGAAATGATTCCTCTTCCCACAGTTATTGCAGGACTTTCCATAAATAGGACACTTCCTTGGGATGTGCCTGCCTCTACATTTGCTGCAATTACTGTTTGATCCTACCTCTTTGCCATGCTGTTGCTTTGGGAAATGCCTTGGGCTTGTGTCCCTCTGTTTCCACTGCATGCACTGTTGTTTCTGCCGTCTGCAGCTCCTTAGCTTGTGCTCGTGTGGTCATATGCTTGTCTATTACTAGTTTTCGCATTGTAAGTCTCAAGGCTTGCCAGTCCTGTGTTGGTCTCATGATTATCAGATTTTTCAACAACAGCATTCTTGACTTTTTAGCTTTTTCTGTTCCCTGTGAAGACCATTTATTTTTGTTTGCCTGACATGCTGTTGGTATGTGTCCTACTTTGTTGCGTTTTCTCCAAGTTTTGCCTTTAAACCTTTGTTGGTCTGGTGTATGTGAGTCTCTGCCACAATGGTAACATAATTTTTTCAGCCAAGCTGGTTTCTGTGTAGACGTTGCAACTTTGTTCACACTCACTTTGCTGACTGCAACTCAATTGCATCTCTATCTGCGATTTCCATTGAAATGGCAATTTTAGCAGCTCTTTTACATGTGAGCTGTGCTTCAGTTAGGAGCTGTTTTTGAATGTTTTCTTGTAAGATTCCACAAATTAAATGATCTCTCAATATATCATTAAGCCCATGACAATGCTCAGACAATCTCTTCAATTTAGCAACGTGCATTGAAATGGACTCTCCTTTTTGATTCCACTTATGAAACCAAAGCATTCTGTAACCAACAATGGCTTCAGTTCTGAATGTTCCTGCGTTAATTTCACAATACCAGGAAGGCACATTTCTGTTGGTTTAGTTGGAGCAGTTAAACATTGAAGCAAACTGTTTGCCTTTAAACCCGAGGCACTGAGCAAAATTAGTACTCATTTCTCATTAGCTATTTCATTTGCTTCAAAATTATTGTTGAATTAGCTCAGTATACATGAGCCAGTTACCTGTTGTATAATCAATTGCACCAATCTTTCTGATATGGTCAGTCATTTCTGATTTTTTTTTTATGATTGTTATCAGCTGGTACACATTCTTCGTGAATACGTGAACTCTTCTGTTTTACTGACTTTTCCCTTCTGAAGAACATTTGTTGGGAACAACAGGAATTCTGCAGATGCTGGAAATTCAAGCAACATACATCAAAGTTGCTGGTGAACGCAGCAGGCCAAGCAGCATCTATAGGAAGAGGTGGGATGCGTTTTTATGCTCCATTCCCCTCTCTGCATTTTTTTTTTAAATTAGGAAGTCTTGCTGTGCTCTAACAGGTTGATAGCCATCTCAGGTTCACTTTAAAAACACTTTGTTGTCAATGTTAAGTTTTGTAACTTCAAAACTAATTCAAAGAGAGACATGGGAGACCAGGACTGTGGACCTAACTTTGAGTTTACTCTTAAGTATGGTGCGCATGTATTGTGATGAGTGATGACACATGCAATTCATGTATTTATACATATTGCCTGTAAAGAATTATTTAAATGAACAAGGTTACTCAAAAATTACCGTAATATTAAATATGCAACATTTAAATATTCAGGTAAACTCCCAATGAAGGCAGTGTCCTCTGATTTCCAAACAAAAAAGTTGTTAATTTGTAACTTGGCAGGCAGATTTAGTTGATCATCATTCCTGCAGCAGTTCAGCAAAGCTAAAAATACATTTTATCTTTCAACTTGAATTATAATGCGCATTAATTTGAAACTATAAATATCTTCAAAAAGGAGGATGATTATGCAAGACCCACCTATTGAATGATAAGTTACACAATTTCACTTTATATGTGGTGTTCATACATGGAAAATAATGTAGAAGATCAGTAAATATTTTAAATAGTAAAAGTCTAAAATATCAGTAACAAATTATCTGTTTTGAGCTCTCGATGTTGTGTCATCTCCATTTTAACTGATGCCTGTTATTTGGTCAAATCGTGGAAGAAACTATCAATAAATGCTGCCTGGCTTGCAGAGTTCCTTCAGCATTTTGTGTGTGTTGCTTGAATTTCCAGCACCTGCAGATTGTTAGTAAATGATGTCTCCTTATTTTACAGAATGGTGGATTATGTCTCTGACTCGAACTGCAGTTGAAATCCCCATTCATATCCTTGCAACATCCTGTTTCCAATCTCTTTGAATTTAATTTCAATGCCTGTGCCCATTCAGATTATCACGTCTATCCTTGCAGAGTTCCAATAGCAAAACCAACTTGAATGCAGAAAAAAATCCTCAAGGTCTAAAACTGCCAGGACTGTAACCAAAAGCTAAAGGAATTACTAGGGAGATAATTAAAAACTTAGCTGGGATGAAATTTGTTTATTGGACGAGAGGTTTAAAAAGACTCTCATTCACTGGCAAAATACAGTGAGAATGCAAAAACAATCCAGAGAAGATCGCTGCACCTCAAACTAAACTCTCCCAACAGATATTGCAGAAAGGGGGAGAAGTGAATTTGATCAAGAGGTGCGTGCTTGTACTACATTTAGTTTATAAATTTGGGCTGAGAGAAGAGCAGGCTTAAGTATACAGAGATCTTCTGAAACCCTTTAGTAATGAATATCCTAATAGGCAGTTATCTTCGTCCTGTAGCTTCCGACATGGGCACACTCTTTTGACTTGGGAACATTGTCTTGTCCTGCCAAAGAGGAGAGAGTATGTCATAAGTGTTGAGTAGTTGATTTGCTTTTGTGATTGAATAGTCAGCAGTGAGTGCAGTTTGGAAGATAAGGATGAGAGGTTTAGAGCAGTGCTAACTGCTCTGGAAGAGGTTAAGGCTCTGATGCCCATCACCTATGCATACTCCTCCCACTGGGTCCTCTTCCTTTCCTGCTTGTATCTGCTCGCCCTACCACTCCTGTATCCTTCCGTGCTTCATCTTACTTTTCTACCAGATTCTATCATCTTCAGTCCACCTGTTGCCTCTCAGTCTATTTCCACTCCTCCTTCCTTGAGCTGCCTATTGCCCCTCCTCAACAGGAGCTTTCCAGCTCTTGGTCCACCCCTTCTGTTCACTTCTTTCTGCTGCTTACCTGCACTCTTGTGTTTCAGTGAAGATGAAGGGTCTTGACCCAAAACATCAACTATTTCTTATCCATTGATGCTGCCTGACTTGCTGAGACTCTGCAGCATTTTGCTTGCTGTTCCAGATTGCAACATTTGCAGACTCTTCTGTCTCAATTGAGGACATGAATGGAAAAATCCGTGGTTGAGGTTGTTGTCTGGTAGTGGATGGTTAACTGAGCAATGTCTGAGGCCAATGTTGAATGCCTGAAGTTGCAAGTGAATCTGGGACAAGACTATTGGCATTGTTAAAAGTTGTCTGGTATCTGAAAGCACAACCCAACCCCCACATGACCTAGTAGCTATGGGAAAATTTCCTTTCCATTGTAGTAGTAGAATCCTCCCATGTAACTTGTTATGATTTTGCACATCTTATTCATTCCCTGAATGACTTTTGGCATTGGTTTCAGTCATACTGTGATTCTCCTCGAAGGAATCTGGGTTACTTATTAAGCATTGCATACAATGACTGGGAATTTGTATGCATGCAGCCAATCACAACACTACTAGCAAGGATTGCATGCAGAAATCATTATAAAATGAGTGTGTCATGCTGCCTGCATTGCAACCAGTAGACGTTGTTTCATCATGCTTTGAGATGCTATGTACATGATGTAGCCCCCCCCCCCCCACTGGATTTTGTGGGGGAAAAAATTACAGTTTTTCATTAAAGAGAGATTTCAAATATGGCAGATCTTGACTTGTATAAATGTGGAGCATTGATGCCAGAAATGGTCATCCCTTAATCTCCATTTTATCATTCTAGGCTGCTTCGAAAAATTGTCCAGCCTGCAACCGTGCCACATTTATTCAGCTGAATGACATTGAGCCTTTCCCCTTATACCAGTGGTTGTTATGATGGATGCTCAGTTTTTTGTGATTTTGTCATGAGGCTGTCCTCTTGATATGATAGATGCTCGGTTTTTCGTGATTTTATTCACTTGATCCTATACATCTTGATGAATGCATTGGATCTGTTCAGCCAGAAATGTTTTTCATTTTTGATGACCGGCTTTACTGCTTTGCTAGATGTGTGCAGGCCTGTGAAAAGTGGTACCTCTTTATTCGATGCCACGGTTATTCATTAATCATGTACTTGCTCTTCATTTGATGTGCCAAACTCTAGTTCTGTTCAGCATAACAAAGCCTCTAACTTTTCTGAAGAAGTTGCAACGTTTACTTGGTGTTATACAGTATTGGATTAAGATGTCTCAGAAAATATCTTCAATACAAATACCTAAAAGGTTGTTGGATGCAATGTTACAATGGTGTTTCAGATGCATGTTAATTCTGAATGTACTGCTTTATACTAACACACATCAAAGTTGCTGGTGAACGCAGCAGGCCAGGCAGTATCTCTAGGAAGAGGTACAGTCGACGTTTCAGGCCGAGACCCTTCGAAAGGACTAACTGAAGGAAGAGTTAGTAAGAGATTTGAAAGTGGGAGGGAGAGGGGGAGATCCAAAATGATAGGAGAAGACAAGAGGGGGAGGGATGGAGCCAAGAGCTGGATAGGTGATAGGCAAGAAGGATATGAGAGGATCATGGGACAGGAGGCCCAGGGAGAAGGAAAAGGGGGAGGGGGGGAACCCAGAGGATGGGCAAGGGGTATAGTCAGAGGGACAGAGGGAGAAAAAGGAGAGTGAGAGAAAGAATGTGTATAAAAATAAATAACAGATGGGGTACGAGGGGGAGGTGGGGCATTGGCAGAAGTTAGAGAAGTCTACGAGGGGGAAGTGCTCATCCTCTGGGTTACCCCTCCCACCTTGTCTTTCTCCCCGGACCTCCTGTCCCATGATCCTCTCATATCCCCTTTGCCAATCACCTGTCCAGCTCTTGGCTCCATCCCTCCCCCTCCTGTCTTCTCCTATCATTTTGGATCTCCCCCCTCCCCCTCCCACTTTCAAATCTCTTACTAACTCTTCCTTCAGTTAGTCCTGACGAAGGGTCTCGGCCTGAAACGTCGACTGTACCTCTTCCTAGAGATACTGCCTGGCCTGCTGCGTTCACCAGCAACTTTGATGTGTGTTGCTTGAATTTCCAGCATCTGCAGAATTCCTGTTGTTTGCTTTATACTAGATGTGTTTTGGTATGGGAAGAACAAAGATGATTCACTTCAAGATATTCCTGCACATTTATTGCAGTCATTTAGAAATTCTTGACTCTACAATAACTTGTCATGGTAATAGTAAATTAAGGTAATCTATTATACTAATAATTCATAATGATGTCTAATTTTATTCCTGATGCATTCAGTTCTGATACTGGTCTTAAAACAGCAAGAGAAAAGAAATATTGTGTATACAGTGCCTTGAAAAATTATTCAGCCCCCTCAACTGTTTTCACATTTACTGTTCATTTTCTAAATTTAAAATGTTTTGAAGTAGGATTTTTTGAATTGATCTACAAAACATTGTGAAATATGTCAAATCAAAATTGCAAAACCTGTCAACAATGTACTAAAAGTTAATAAAACCAAAATGCTGAGTCTGAAAAGGTATTCATCCCTTCTGTAATTACTGCACAAACTTTCCTCTGGTGCAAAATATTACCTTACCAACTTGATGTAGAAAATTGGAGGATCACCTGTTTTCAATGAATTCATAAGAATAAATACCCACTCTCGCTCTAAGGTCCAACAGTGTGGTAGATTTTCAATAGACCAAACCAAAATGAAGATAAAAGAGCATTCAAGAAGCACAAATTTGGGGAAGGGTATCAGACTATCTCAAAGGCACTGAACATACGTCAGAGCTCAGTGCAGTCCATCATGAAAAAGTGGAAAGATTATGAAACCACAGCCACACTCTCTAGGTCAGGCTGACCCTCTAAACTTTAGTCATGGGAGAAGAATGGCAGTTGTAAGAGAGGCTGCTGTGATGCCAACAGTCACTTTGAGTGAGCTGCAGTAGTTAGTGGAGATGAAGTTCCTGGCTCCATGATCTCCAAGGCCTTACACAAAAAGTGTATATATGGAAGAGCGGCAACGAAGAAGCTCTGTCTGAAAAAACAATAGCATATCCTTGCCAGTGAAGACTTCGCAAAGTGTCACTGAGAAGATGCTGTAAAGATATGGAAGGAGGTCTTGTGGTTGGATGAGGCTAAAGTGGAACTTTTTGGCACTAAGCAGTACCTGTGGCGTAAATCTAATCCTGTGAATCAGTCAGGTAACACCATCTCCACTGTAAAGCATGGTGGAGGTGGCTTCATGCTACTTGGATGCTTTTCAGCAGTATGGGCTGGAAATCTGGTCAGGATTGACGGCAAGATGAATGCTGCTATATAGAAATGATGCCCTCTGCCAGAAAGCTTAAACTGGGGAGGAAGACAAAACACTATTTTATTAGTGACTACATCAGGTAGTAACTTAAACCAGGTAAATCAAGAGTTAACGGTGTTATGCATATATAGGTATACATATATAAATCCCCCTCAAAGCAAGGGTGGTAAGTGATACAGTCTTACAATGGTATGTAAGACAGTTCAGTTCAATCCTCAGGTTAAATAATGCGAGATATTTGTAATCCAAAGGCGAATGTTGTGAGAAGGCAATCGATATTCCACAGATTCCATGACAGCAGTACAAAATAACAATAGCAGTAGGTTTTATCTCTGAAGTTGTTCCGCTCCATGCACGGAAATATCACCAACAGTGATCTTCAATGAATATCCTTTCAACACAAGTGGTACCACACCCGAATTCAGCTACGGAACATCCCAAAGTGGTGGCCACAGGATACTCAAACCAAATCCACGTGTGGATTATCACCAACAGTAGCTTATCACAAACGGGACCCTCTTCAAAGGAACCACCACCCAGGCAAGGGTAGACACACTGGTAGATTCAAACAGTTACCCCAAACACACAACATGATAGCCACTTATCCAGTTCCACAACATACGAAATAACTCTAACATTGATTTGCCACAGGGGTGCCGTCTTCCATTGAAATACCACCCACAGACAAAGGGTAAACACACACGTGGTATTCACAAAGGTTTTCCCCTCACCAGAGAACCCACTCCTGTGGATTAACTGTGTGACAATCACACTTCCGTATTCGAATGGAATTAAACTCACCCTTATGGGGCTACTTGGATAGAGTCCAAACAGTGATCTCTTTATCACTAGGTTTCTTCTGTTTCAAACCTTCCTCTCCCCTCCTCTTTCTCTGCCAACTTCTTCAAGTTGCAGCACTTGTGAGAGTCAATTATCAATACTCTGGATTGATCTCAACTCACCCCCTTTTGGGTTACTGAAAGTTTAAACCAGCGACCTCACTCACTGATGTCTTTTATTGATCAAAACCATCTTGATTCTAAGCATTTGTCTCTCTGTGTCTATCTGTAAGAGGATCATCTGACCTTGCTTATTCAAAACAAGCTGCGAGAAACCATAAACATTCATTGTCCATCAAACAACTCCACCTCTCTCACCATAGTAACCAAGCAATTTTGCAGTCAGCAGAAATCCAGCAGTGTCCCAAAAGTAAGTCTCAGTCTCTTGGCGTTTTAAAGTGACAGTCCACAGAAAACATGAACCCTAGGGGAATATAACAGAACAAAGTGTTGAGGACTGAATACTTTTTCAAGGCATGGTTGGGAAGAGATATTCTTTCTAAACTTTGTCATGCTCTTTTAAATGCATCTTCACAATTACGTCATCTGATGAGCATCCCCGTAACTAAAACTCGAATAGAAAATTTCCAATTGCAGTGGTTACTATATCTGCGATTGCAAATATGAATTGTTACATTGGAGCCCTTGTTTTCAATCACAGTTTTTTTTTAAAACACTTGTATCAAGATCATAACATTATTTGATACTGTGGGCAGATTTTTGACTTGAGCAAGTATACACCTTGTATTTGTATCATCTACAAATCACAGATTAAATGGCTTTCATTTTAATTCCATTGACATTTGAATCCCAATTATGAAGTTTCATTCATTTTGAGCACCAGTTGTTAAGTTTGACCGTGCTTTCCTCTGCTAGTAATGGTAATGCAAATATTAATGAAATCTATGTTCATTCAGGTATGTTTGACTTCTGGTTGTTTTTATTTGCCAGGGTTTAGAGCAGGGGTTCCCAACCTTTTTATGTCACGGACCATTACCATTAACCAAGGGGACCGTGGACCGCAGGTTGGGAGCCCCTGATCCAGAGATTTGCTTTCGTGCACTTTTCTGTTCCAAGTCCAACAACTCCTATAGCATTAACAGTCTTGTAGAGAACATTTGGTTGAGGGGGTGATGGTTGATAGTGTTGTGAAGGGAGGGAGGAAGAAGATGGATTGGGAGGTGAGTGTATCAATAAACAAAGGGGAGGGAGGGGGGAGAGATGTGGAGTTTTAAAAGAGGCATTGAATAAAAGATCTTTCCCTTGAAGTTTATCTTTGCAGTGCGCCTTCCACCAGATGGGCAATTAATGGTCTGTAATATTGTTACAGTGATTTTGCTTTTTTGTACGCTTAAGTCAATAATTCCAGCATTTTAAAAATTTTTAATAAATTGATTTGTTTTGACTCTTAATTGTGTGGCATACCTGAGAAAATAGCACTTTGCTTTTATGGGTTATTACCATGATCCAAGCAGATTAAGAATTCTTTTTGATGAGGTTTCCTAGCTCCATCTACCTTCTGTCAGAGCATAAAGTTTAAGCTATAATATTCTTCTGGAAAATTATTCTCTTTACATTAGGGATTAGTTTTGCTCACTTCTGTATCTTTATGTTTGAATGGTGACCACAAGCAGATGAAGCTTTGACATAATTTCAGATTTTAATGGCAATCATTAAAATCTCATAGAACATCTGTTACAATGCCAGTGGCTAGCAACAGTTGGTAGAATCATTTTTATAGAAAGGTCTTCCATAAAAGATGTTTGATATGCTCTTCTGAGCAAATCAAGCATCTCACTCCAATTTATACCCGGAACTTGCCCTCATAATATTTACTTGTCTCAGATAAAAATGTACATGAAATAATGATCTGTGTTGCAAAACAATGTCAGAAAAACTGTTGGAAGTGCGGACAACATATTCATCTTGTCATTAATGGAATAAAGCACAAATCTGCAAATTTGAATACAGTGTCTTGAAAAAGTATTCAGTTCCCACAATTATTTTTGCATTTTACTGTCTGTTTTCAAAATTTCAGATATATTGAAGTAGGATTTTTGAGCTAATCTACAAAATATTGTGCATTATGTCAAGTCAAAAGAAAATTCCCAAAGTCTGTCAACAATTTACTAAAAATTAAAAGCCTAAATTGTGAGGCTGAGAAGTATTTATCCGCTTTGTAATTACTACACTATCTTTCCTCAGGTGCGATACTGCGTATTAGCTTGATAACTCACCCAATTTGTTGATGGAGAACATTGGAAGATCACCTGAATAAATACCCCCTCTCCCTGTAAGGTCGGAAAGTATGATAGATTTTCAACAGACCAAACCAAAATAAAGGCAAAAGAGCATTCAAGGCAAGTCAGGGAAATGATAACAGAGAAACACAGATCTGGGAAAGGGTCCAAGACCATCTCTTAGGCACTGAGTGAGCATACCTTGGACCTCAGTGCAGTCCATCGTGAGAAAAAATATGATACCACAGCCCCACTGCCTGCCAGGCTGCCCCTCTAAACGTAATCACTAGAGAAGAATGGCACTTGTAAGAGAGGCTACTGTGTTGCCAACAGACACTCTAGTGAGCTGCAGATGTCAGTGATTGCAACCGGAGATAAAAGGTCATGGCTGCACAATCTCTAAGGCCTTGCACAAAAAGAGTATTAATGGAAGATTGGCAAGAAAGCCCTGGCTAAAAAGAAAAGCACATCCTTGCCCATAAACACCTTACGAAGTATCACTTAGAAGATACTGTAAAGATGTAGAAGGAGGTCTTTGGGTTGGATGAGACTAAAGTGGAACATTATAGCCTCAGCGTTAAACGTTAGACGTGGTGTAAATGTAATACTGTGCGTCAGCCAGGTAACACCATCCCTTCTGTAAAGTATGGTGGAACTAGCATCATGTGTGAGTCTGTGGACCCCAGGCTGAGAATCCCTGTGCTATGGGGATGCTTTTCAGCAGCAGGGACTGGAAATCTCATCAGGATTGATGGGGAGATGAATACAGAGAGATCCTGGATAAAAACCTGCTAGCCTCTGCAAGAAAGCTTAAACATGGGAAGAGGTCTGTCTTTCAGCAGGACAACAGCCCAAAGCAGATTTCCCGAGCAACCATGGCATGGCTTCAAATGAAGAAAAATGATGTCATTGAATGGCTCAGTCAGAGTGCTGACCTTAACCTAATCGAGCATCAAGATTACTGTCCATTACTACTCCCCAACTAACCTGGCACAGCTTGAGCAATTTTGTAAGGAGGAATGGGCGAATCTTGTTCCACCACTTTGTGCATAATTAAAAGACTTATCCAAAAAGACTGTAATAGCTGCTAGAGGTTGTTCAATTAAGTACTGATCAAAGGGGGGGAGGGTGAATATTTTGATTTGCTGACATTTTACTTTTTGAATCTTTACTTTTTCATGCTTTACAATATTCCCTGTTTTGGGGCTCAACTGTGAAAAAGAGAATATGTGATTCACAAATAAAATAATCTTGGTTCAGTTGATCAAAGTCCCTGGTTGTAAAACTCATTTAGGTGAACAAAGGGTTGGGAGCTCAATATTTTTACAAGGCATGGTTATTTAATCATTACGGCTACTTGATATATCTCTCGAATAGAATATAGAACAGTACTGCACAGTAAAGGGCCTTCAGCCCACGATGTTGTGCCAACCCTTTAACCTACTCGAAGATCAATCTAGCCTTTCCCTCCCATATAACCCCATTTTTACTTTCATTCATATGACTACTTAAAGGTTTCTTAAATGGCCCTCATGTATCTCCCTGTTCCACCACCTCTGGTGGTATTTTCCATTCACCTTCCATTCTATGTGAATAAAAAAAACACTACCTCTGACATCCACCCTCCCTATACTTTCCTCTAAGTATCTTAAAATTATGGCTTTCATATTTGCCATTTTTGCCCTTGGAAAATGTCTATTAATATCTCTTATCACCTCTTATCAAGTCACCTTTCTTCTTCCTTTTCTCCAAATAGCAAATCACAAGCTCGCTCAACCTATCCTCAGAAGAAATGTTCCCTAGTGTAGGCAGCACCTTGGTAAATCTCCTCTGTACCCTCTCTGAAGCTTCCACATCTTTCATATAATGTGATGTCCAGAACTGAGCACAATACTTCACATGTGGTCTGACCAGAGTTTTATAGAGCTGCAAAGTTATCTTATGGCTCTTGTATTCAGTTCCCCGACTGATGAAAACTAACACACCATATGCCACCATAACTACCTTACCAACTTGTGTGTAAAATTTTAATGACTCTATGGACCTGTGGATCTGTGGATGCCTCAATTTCTCCACACTGTTAGGAAATTCACTATTAACCCTACATTCTGCCTTCAGGTTTGACTGCCAAAGTGAATTGCTTCACACTTTTTCCAGATTGAACTCTATCTACAACTTCTCAGCCTTGCTCTGCATCCTGTCAATGTTCTGTTTTAAACTATGACAATCTTCTACACTGTCCATACCACAACCAAGCTTCATGTCATGTGCAGATTTACTAACCCATGCTTCTACTTCCTCATCTAGGTCATTTATAAAAATCACACGAAGCAGGGGTCACAAAACAGATCCTTGTGCTGTCATATTTGACCATTGACTGGAATGAATCTCTGTCCGGTGAACTTCAGAGCAGACCCCACAACCACGTAGAACTGGTTGTGTTAAACACTACATGTGGTTCATAGGGGACCAGTGGAAGAATGATGTTGCAGTTACATGGCCAGTCAAGGCTCATTTGAAAATGTTCCTTTGCATGTTGGAAAATATTGTAACATATTGAAATACATTCACCATTGTTATGTTGGAAATCTGGAAATTTTATGAAAAGCAATAACAAACTATGTAATAGCTGTATAATTGTATTTTAGGAGATGTTTGAATCACGTAGCTGAGATCAAAGGACAAAAATGGTTTTGTGGAATCGCAAGGCTTTTAGTATAATTTCTTATCAAAATTTGCCATGCGTGGCTGTGCAGTACACTCAGCCATTACTGCACAGGAGTGTCATTCTAGTTCACTTAATGCCCTTATGTGGGACTCGCATCCTTCTGATTCTTGAGTTGAGCGTGCTACCATTGACAAGTAAGAATGAAAGAAACTCTGCACCGTTACCGTTAGCTAACTAATAAATGACAAAATAATTATAGAGAATACTTTCCCTAACCACAAATTCACATCTTGGTACTTCCAATATTTGTTGGTGCATAATTCATGATTTGGAGTTAATCTGGTTAATGTTAAACGTAATGATGAAGCTACGTTATTATTTCAGTTTAAGTCAAAGAACCGTGTGAGAATTGAAATTAAACCATTCAGCTAGAAAGACGAGGGAGATATTTATGTTTGGTGATGTAGGCATCCTATTTGTGTTCTTTAACTACAGCAGTTTTTGGCAGAAGATTTTGTCAGTGTTTGATAAGAGCTGGATTGTTTGTGTTGAAATGGATGTATTTCTTACTATATTACAACGTCATGGCTAAAGGATGCATGTCTCTGGGAGCTGAACGTCCAAGGATACACGGTGTATCAGAAGGATAGGAAGGTAGGCAGAGGGGGAGGCGTGGCTTTATTGGTAAGAAATTATATTAAATCATTAGAAAGAGGTGATATAGGATCGGAAGGTGCAGAATCTTTATGGGTTGAGCTAAGGAATAGCAGGGGTAAAAGGACCCTGATGGCAGTTATTAATAGGCCTCCAAACAGCTGCAGGGATGTGGACTACAAATTACAACTGGAAATAGAAAAAGCTTGTCAGAAGGACAGTGTTATGATAATTGTGGGGGATTTTAACATGCAAGTAGATTGGAAAAATCAGGTCGGCACTGGATCTCAAGAGAGAGAATTTGTAGAATGTCTGCAAGATGGCTTTTTAGAACAGCTTGTTGTTGAGCCCACTAGGGGATTGGCTGTACTGGATTGGGTATTGTGTAATGAACCAGAGGTGATTGGAGAGATTGAGGTGAAGGAACCCTTAGGAGGCAGTGATCATAACATGATTGAGTTCACTGTGAAATTTGAAAAAGAGAAGCTGAAATCTGATGTGTCGGTGTTTCAGTGGAGTAAAGGAAATTACAGTGGCATGAGAGAGGAACTGGCCAAAGTTGACTGGAAAGAGACACTGGCGGGAAAGACGGCAGAGCAGCAGTGGCTGGAGTTTATGCAAGAAATGAGGAATGTGCAAGACTGGTATATTCCAAAAAAGAAGAAATTTTCGAGTGGAAAAAGGATGCAACTGTGGTTGACAAGAGAAGTCAAAGCCAAAGTTAAAGCTAAGGAGAGGGCATGCAAGGAAGCAAAAATTAGTGGGAAGACAGAAGATTGGGAAGTCTTTAAAACCTTACAAAAGGAAACCAAGAAGGTCATTAAGAGAGAAAAGATTAACTATGAAAGGAAACGAGCAAATAATATCGAAGAGGATACTAAAAGCTTTTTCAAGTATATAAAGAGTAAAAGACAGGTGAGAGTAGATATAGGACCGATAGAAAATGATGCTGGAGAAATTGTAATGGGAGATGAGGAGATGGCAAAGGAACTGAACAAGTATTTTGCATGGTTCCGGAGGACTGGAAGATTGCAAATGTCACTGCGCTATTTAAGAAGGGGGCAAGGAAGCAAAAAGGAAATTATAGACCGGTTAGCTTGACGTCGGTGGTTGGGAAGTTGCTGGAGTCGATTGTCAAGGATGAGGTTACAGAGTACCTGGAGGCATATGACAAGATAGGCAGAACTCAGCATGGATTCCTTAAAGGAAAATCCTGTCTGACAAACCTATTACAATTTTTTGAGGAAATTACCAGTAGGCTAGACAAGGGAGATGCAGTGGATGTTGTATACTTGGATTTTCAGAAGGCCTTTGACAAGGTGCCACACATGAGGCTGCTTAACAAGATAAGAGCCCATGGAATTACAGGAAAGTTACATACTTGGATAGAGCGTTAGCTGATTGGCAAGAAACAGAGAGTGGGAATGAAGGGATCCTATTCTGGTTGGCTGCCAGTTACCAGTGGTGTTCCGATCGGTGTTGGGGCCGCTTCTTTTTACATTGTACATCAACAATTTGGATTATGGAATAGATGGCTTTGTGGCTAAGTTTGCTGACGATACGAAGATAGGTGGAGGGGCTGGTAGTGCTGAGGAATGGAGAGTCTGCAGAGAGACTTGGATAGATTGGAAGAATGGGCAGAGAAGTGGCAAATGAAGTACAATGTTGGAAAGTGTATGGTTATGCACTTTGGCAGAAAAAATAAACGGGCAGACTATTATTTAAATGGGGAAAGAATTCAAAGTTCTGAGATGCAATGGGACTTGGGAGTCCTCATACAGGATTCCCTTAAAGTTAACCTCCAGGTTGAGTCGGTGGTGAAGAAGGCGAATACAATGTTGGCATTCATTTCTAGAGGAATAGAGTATAGGAGCGGGGATGTGATGTTGAGGCTCTATAAGGCGCTGGTGAGACCTCACTTGGAGTACTGTGGGCAGTTTTGGTCTCCTTATTTAAGAAAGGATGTGCTGACGTTGGAGAGGGTACAGAGAAGATTCACTAGAATGATTCCGGGAATGAGAGAGTTAACATATGAGGAACGTTTGTCCGCTCTTGGACTGTATTCCTTGGAGTTTAGAAGAATGAGGGGAGACCTCATAGAAACATTTCGAATGTTAAAAGGCATGGACAGAGTGGATGTGGCAAAGTTGTTTCCCATGATGGGGGAGTCTAGTACGAGAGGGCATGACTTCAGGATTGAAGGGTGCCCTTTCAGAACAGAAATGCGAAAAAAATTTTTTAGTCAGAGGGTGGTGAATGTATGGAATTTGTTGCCACGGGCAGCAGTGGAGGCCAAGTCATTGGGTGTCTTTAAGGCAGAGATTGATAGGTATCTGAGTAGCCAGGGCATCAAAGGTTATGGTGAGAAGGTGGGGCAGTGGGACTAAATAGGATAAAATGGATCAGCTCATGATAAAATGGCGGAGCAGACTCGATGGGCCGAATGGCCTACTTCTGCTCCTTTGTCTTATGGTCTTATGGTCATTGCTTGCCTACGATCCATTCAACTTTATATTGTTGCAGCTGTCTCTATCTAGACAGTTTTTCTTTGCTTAAATACCCTCTTTTTCATTTATGCTTTTCAAACTCTGCTCATGTACACATTCCTGAATTTGGTCACTCTTTCAGTGTTAGTTTTGCCTTCAACTATCAAGACTTGGAACCCAAATTCCCTTTCTTAAATGTCCCTGCTTCTCGACTTTGTTCTTTCCTTTACAATGTTCCCGAAAAGCAGATATTCAGTGTATTCCCTTAAATCTTTTCATTCAGAATTAGGTTTCTATCTTGTTTCATATGTTGTTTTGCAGCAGCATTACAGTGCAATACATGAAAATTTGCTAAATTACAGTAATATATAAAAATTAAATAGTGCAAAAGGAAGGCAAAATAGCAAGGTCTTGTTCATGGGTTAATCTGATGGCAGGGGGAAAGAAACCAACCCTAAAATTTGTTTGATCACATCACTGTGAGACACCTTGGGATATTAATTTACATTAATGTGCTCTGCTTTGTGTAGTGATTGGGTTTAACCTTGAACATCTTTGTACAGGAACGTTGTACTGTTAATCTAGGTAACTCAACACAGAATTTGAGAAGAAATGGCAGTATCCATACCTCTGAGCAATTATAATATTCCTGGCATGGCTTTTATCCAATTTATTTAGTCTCTTGTGAGGAAGACAGTTTGCAAAATTTCTCCCAAAATGCCTTCCAAATTCATTCTTCTGTTACAATGTATCTTGTCTTTTGCATATTGGTTGAATACCCAAGTTGGTGCGGTCTTTCATTAATTCTATTACATAGGATTTATTAAGTATGCCCGCAAGAAAATTAATCTTGGAGTTGTTTATAGTGACATATATGCACTTTGATAATTTACTTTGAACTTTGAAGTGATATAATTACAGAATAAACAATCCATTGAAATGTTTTCTGAAAGATGACGTCTTTTTGCAGGTCATTGCCAAATACTAACATTCTGCACTAACTCCATGGCAGTTAGAGGCCTGAGTTTAGGTAATGAGCCCTATTGATCAACTTAGATGAAGACTTAAAATAATCAATGGTGTTTACTGTTTTTCCCCTCGATTACACTAATTTTGCTTTCAGTGTCTGTTTCCTGGATAGAAGGAACATGTTGTGACTGACTAAGTCTGAACCACGGGGAAACTAACTGGGAAATACAAGTCTTCACACAGTAAGCCTTCAGGAGGATCCAAGATAATCTCACCATCCTGAAACAATGTTTTATATTTCTTCAATGCTAGGGTAACAATATATGATTGACTACAGTTTCAATTTCTATGATCACTTACTTTAACATTTGGAACTGAGTAAGGTAAATTTACAGAGTTACATATTTACAATGGTAGTACGTCCCAACTAGCAGAACCCTTGAGAATATTCAATGCTGGCATGTGTTCTAAAAACTCAGTACAAACTCCATAAACCCAAAATATGCCTCTTTTATTACAATGTAGATGGATGGCTCCATGTATATACAATTAGCTGGGAGATTAAGTGATAAAACAAACCTACACCCTGACCTGTGCATTAAATGGCAGGAATGTTTTTTAATAATGGGCTAATAGCAGAAATTTTCATAAACGCAAGAGATTCTGTAGATACTGGAAATCCAGAGTAACAGACACAAATTGTAGAAGGAACCCAGCAAGTCTGGCAGCTTCCATGGAAAGGAATAAACAGTCGATGTTTCAAGCTGAGCCCCTTCATCTGGACTGGAAAAGAAGTGGGAAGATGCCAGAGTACACTATCTTGTCCTCTGTAGTTTCAGTGGGACAGAATCAGAATGTGTCAGATCCAATGGTTGGTTTCACTAGCCACAAAATATAGAAACATAGAAACATAGAAAATAGGTGCAGGAGTAGGCCATTCGGCCCTTCGAGCCTGCACCGCCATTTGTTATGATCATGGCTGATCATCCAACTCAGAACCCCGCCCCAGCCTTCCCTCCGTACCCCCTGACCCCCGTAGCCACAAGGGCCATATCTAACTCCCTCCTAAATATAGCCAATGAACCGGCCTCAACTGTTTCCCGTGGCAGAGAATTCCACAGATTCACCACTCTCTGTGTGAAGAAGTTTTTCCTAATCGCGGTCCTAAAAGGCTTCCCCTCTATCCTCAAACTGTGGCCCCTCGTTTTGGACTTCCCCAACATCGGGAACAATCTTCCTGCATCTAGCCTGTCCAATCCCTTTAGGATCTTATACGTTTCAATCAGATCCCCCCTCAATCTTCTAAATTCCAACGAGTACAAGCCCAGTTCATCCAGTCTTTCTTCATATGAAAGTCCTGCCATCCCAGGAATCAATCTGGTGAACCTTCTTTGTACTCCCTCTATGGCAAGGATGTCTTTCCTCAGATTAGGGGACCAAAACTGCACACAATACTCCAGGTGTGGTCTCACCAAGGCCTTGTACAACTGCAGCAGTACCTCCCTGCTCCTGTACTCGAATCCTCTTGCTATAAATGCCAGCATACCATTCGCCTTTTTCACCGCCTGCTGTATCTGCATGCCCACTTTCAATGACTGGTGTATAATGACACCCAGGTCTCGTTGCACCTCCCCTTTTCCTAATCGGCCACCATTCAGATAATAATCTGTTTTCCTATTTTTGCCACCAAAGTGGATAACTTCACATTTATCCACATTAAATTGCATCTGCCATGAATTTGCCCACTCACCCAACCTATCCAAGTCACCCTGCATCCTCTTAGCATCCTCCTCACAGCTAACACTGCCACCCAGCTTTGTGTCATCCGCAAACTTGGAGATGCTGCATTTAATTCCCTCATCCAAGTCATTAATATATATTGTAAACAACTGGGGTCCCAGCACTGAGCCTTGCGGTACCCCATGTTCTATGTTCTATTTAGATAATAGTTTTCCTTCTGATTTGTTTGACAGAAATACATGATCTTACACTTCCCCACGTTAAACTCCATTCACCAAGTTTCCACTCAGACCATTCAGCCTGTCTAAATCTATCGCCCAAATATCCTCATTGCAACATCATTTCCAGCCTACTGTAGTGTCAGCAACATTCTCTGTATGGCCCCAAACAAAAGAAAATCTGCAGATGCTGGAAATTCGAGGAACCCACACAAAATGCTGGAGGATCTCAGCAGGCCAGGCAGCATCCACGGAAAGGGTGGAAGTTAAATTGTGTACAGGTTTTACTTGATGAAGACTGATTCCCATTTAATCAATAATTATGCTAATCATATTTTCATAGCCCCAGAATGATCCCTAACAGTGCCTTTAATAATGTGGAAAAATAATGGGTCCTTTTAGGTGCATAACCCAATGGGCCCAAAAATAGGCAGTGCTACCTTGTTTTTGAGACAACTAATCTCTGCTTGTCACAAAGCTGTAAATATAGATATTCATTGTGTGTGGCTATGACTAATATGCCTGCTGAGTTTAGATGAATTCTGAAAAGAGTAATTAAGTATCAAAAGTTGATTCATTTGAATTGAGGGAATATCTTGTTATAATTGGATGTTAAGGAGAGGCAGGGACTAAAAGGTTCATCTTGATCATATGTTGAAAGTGATATCAGGAGGAGCTGGTTATATACCTTCTCATTTTAGATTGGTTATGAAATGATAATGGAACCTTGGCACATGGGTTGAATTGTTGCCTCTCACCTCCAAAATACGTATAGACATGCTTTGTACAATTGAGAGAAAGTGGGTGGACCAGTTAATGACCAAAATGAATCTATCACTAGCCTTTGACATTCTGTTAGATCATCGTCACCTAATTCCCTATTATCAGCAGTCTGCTGTCACCAATGACCAGAAATTCACATAAATACTATGGCTACAGGAGAAAATCAGAGACACAATATCTTCTGGGAACTAGCTCCCTGCCTAAATTTTGCCTTTCTGCCAACTGCAAGACATAAATCAGGAGTGCAGTGGAACATCCTTCACTCGCCTAGATAGGTGCAGCTTTAACAAACCTCAAAGCTTGCCACCATCCATGACAAGGCAGCTCATTTGATTGGTGCCCCATTTACCGCCCTAAATATTCACCCCCACACCTGCAGAGTGAACCATTTACAAAACGTAGAGGTTAATTCACCCAGGCTATTCCAACAACACTTCCCAAACCTTTGATATCTCACCAGTAAGACAGAGAAGGGCAGCAGATGGGAAGCTGCATATATTTAAAAGAGGACAGTCGTTCCATTTGATTAGCTGTTTTAGGATGCTATGAGGTTAATCAAAGCTTAGTATACTGCACTTTTGTTCCCATTATAACTGTATTTGAAACAGTAATATTGGTTAAATAGAGTTGTTTTCCGATCTTGGCAATCCACTTGCAAACGTTTCATCACCATATGAGGAGGCGTCATCAGTGCACACCAATGATGTCTCCTCGTGTGGTGACAAAACGTTTGCAAATGGATTGCCGAGATCGGAGATAACTCAAGCCAACCACCCGAACTACACATTTTCCAAGTTATTTCCAACAATTAATATTCTTGGAGGATACTTCAATTGAGAAGTGTCTCGATATAAAAAAAGTTCGCATTAATTTTCTTTAAAACATGTTAATCTGAGACACAACACTTTAAATCTTTTTTAAACTGGTTTTAAATTCATTTTTGGTTTAATTCAACATTATTAGTTTCAGTATTTACTTTCAAAGCTGCTTTTATGCTCTGTTAATCCTAATCTGTTGAACAAGTGGGATTTCACTGTGTTTGATTTCATTTGGCAGCTAAGTGATGAGGAACTCGTGTTTGGTTTCTGTACTCTTGGAAAAGATTGTCCAGTGTTTCTTGAATGAACTAGGTTGATGATGTGAGACTTGCTGCAGTTATATATGAAATGAACATGGGGAGGACCCAGATATATGCGACACATTGGGAATTTTGAGCTGCTTATTTTACTGTATTTAGTAACAACATTCATTAAATTGATTTTACTCCTTTCGCTGCTCTAACTGACATTAATCCAATTGAAAATTAGGAAACATAGTTTAAAAATAGCACATAGAGAGATTTTAATTCAAGGTCGAGCTGCAATGTTTGAGTTTGTGATTTTCAAACCAGCATGTGCTCTATCAAAAATCAGTAAAAAATGATGGATGTCTTTATTTCATTCTGCTTTTAGTGTTGGAGAGAGTATACCTTTTCTAGTTTAATAAGATTTACAAACTCCTAAAGTTAATTAAACTCAGATGTTAAACATTTTCCCTTTAGTAAATCCAATCAGTGATACTTGGGTTATTCATCAGGAATCTTCTGGAAAACAAATGTCAAACAAATCAAGTTGAAACTCCTTTCATTTTACTTTCACTCATTTTTTTCTGAATTAAATCATCAAATGACAAGGTTCATGAGATTTGTAATGAGCCATCTTCCAGCTGGGTAGCTCTGATTCTACTGGTTTTCAAGTGAATGTAAGTCTGAAGTACAATCCCAGCTGTGTAAATCCTGAAGAGGTGGTCACATGCCAGTGATAATAAACCTGATTCTGATTCTGGTGCTGTCAGCAGGGACTGTGAGATCCAGATGGTAGTGCCTTGAATGACTTGTAGTTTTGACTGGTGAAGACTTTGTGACAGATAACACTATTGTGTGACATGAAAAGAAAATGTTGGGAAGACTCAGCAGGTCAGGCAACATCTGGGAAAAGGAGAACAGAGTTAACTTTTCCAGCGGCAGAACACTGTGTTACCTTGTGATTCCGGACAATGAGAAGTAATCTGATAATAAATGTATTTTGAAATTTGAATCTTCACAACTCACTTAGTACTTATTAGTAAATACCAGCTAGTGACGTTTTGTTTTAAAGAAACATTTATGCAAGCCTGTTCAGATGACAAGAATGATTTTTCATTAAAAACAACAAATTCCTGTATTTTTTTTAAATAAGTGGGCAAGAAAAGGAATAAGGTATGAATTGTGAAACTGGATGTGTTTCAAATATATGAAATAACATGTGGAAAGAACAGTTGTGTGTTTGTAGTTAATATGAATAACCTGAGGGTAGAACATGGGTGTGTTTATTCTGACTCCATAGGTTTTCTGTCGTCTTGTTTTTTCGAAGAACTACCCAGGTTCAATATTTTTCACTAAAACATTCCAGTTATCTGAACAGGCTTGCATAAATATTTGTGACTCTGTGATGCGTGCTGATCTGAATCAGGTAATATTTTTATCTAGCCTCTGATCTCTTGACATACTTGTAGGTTACCTAGTTGGAGGGAGAAAAGGGTATTGAATTCTTTTAATTTTCTTTCTCTTAATCTGCTTTCCTCCCTTCCACTTGTTTGCAACGTTCTGCTGTACACACTTTGATTTCTTGCCTCTTGCCGTTGTTGGAATGAGCCTAAATCCCTTCTCCCAGCATTTAGTGAGATATCTTTTGGAGCAGGCAGGAGTTGGTAAATAACTTGCTGGTTTTATTTCCCTTTCCCTTTCTCTAGGTGCTGTGTAACAGATCATCTAATTGGATATATCAGGAGAAATGAAAAGCTTTCTCAAGGTGTACCTGTGTTGCATATTGTCAGGAATGCTACAAATGGAATTACAGAAAATTTCACAAAAATTTTAAAGGAAGGCCCGCATTCCCAAATGCCAGCAAAGTACTTAGAAATTTGACTGTAAACTATCGAATGGGCAGCTGGAATGTTTCCAGGTGCTTAAAATTCTGAATTTTAAAAGTTTAATTCAAATGCAAACTTCAAGTGTGTTGGAGCATGATGCATTAATAATCCCTTAACAGCTGGCCCCTAGTGGGCCTAATTACCTTGTAATAGTTCTGTGAAGCACCAGATGCTCAAAAAAATAAAGCTTCCCTATTTTGCTATGGGTTTAAATTATGTTTTATCGGCCTCTTTGTTTCTGCCTCTAAAACACAAACTGCTGTCACTTCTAAATGTGACTGGAAGTATCTAGAAATTTGGAAAAGAATATCTTTGGAATAATAACCAGAGATTAAAGTCTGCTTAGTTAGGAGATTTTCTGTTAAAATGACCTCTGGTAAGATAATAGCTAAAATACCTTGCTTTTGTGGACAAGGGTTCTGTGAATTGTTGGTGCTTATTGGCGCCAAGGTTGAATTTCTGAGTGTTCAAGTTACAACATACTTTTCATTGTTAGACTTCAAATGGGAATTGCTACCTTGTTGGTGAAGAATGCACAAATTGCATGCATTTTCATCTGTCAACATCCAGTGAAACAGCTTACCTTGAGAATATAATTAAGACCAAGGGGTGTCACTGTGGTTAAGATTGTTTGCTAAGGACATGATTTTATCTGCAGGTGACACTGTCACCAACAGCAGTTTTTTTAATGTTTATTTGCTTGCTGTGTAACACTTTGATGGAAATTGTGAACGTTGGTGTATGTTTATTGTACATTTCAGCTTTTAGAAGTGTACTGAAACATTGAGCATTGGAAGACAAATAATCATTTTTGACTGTACCTCTTCCTAGAGATGCTGCCTGGCCTGCTGCATTCACCAGCAACTTTTATGTGTGTTTGAATTTTCAAGTAACTTTTGTAATTAAGTTGACAAAGTTTAACATTACTTTTCTTGTTATACGTAATAGAAGTTAACAAATAAATCTCACCTTGGAAAAACTGCAGTAGGAAAAGACTATCATTTTATTCTTTTATTTTCCTACCAATACTTGGCCTTGAATTTACCCCTTGAATAATACTTTATCTCAGATGTAATTCTGCTTTTGGGCATTCTTGTATCTGTTGTCTTAACTTGCTCAAGTATAAGCAATTTGGAAGTGTAAACAATTTGCAAAGGTGGATAATTGATTGTGATTGATATTCATATTAGCCTAGCACGTGCTGAACTAACGCCGAATACTTTGTACCCTGGGAAGGAGAAGTAGACATGCAAGAAATTTTGGAAAGTCTGCTTAGTGCTGTAAATCCTGCAAATGAACATTTGATTTGCAGCAAAATTTACAGAAGAAGGTTTGTTGAAGCCAATGGTGAGCTTCTTCCAAAACAGTTCCGAAGCTCTTGTTTGGAACCATTCACATCATGGCCTCTGGACTATGAGCAGCTCATGACTTCATGCAGTTGTTTGTTTCCCTCATCTGTATTTGCTTTAGAATTGTGGAGATCTACTGTCAAGTCCCCCTGCCATCTCCAAGTTCTAAGAAAAACTCCAGCTTCTCCAGTCTATCCGCAAAACTGATATCCAGCAATCTTGGAAATAATGTCTATATACCTATAAATAAGAGATTTTTTATGGTCCCAAGTAAGTACATTTCCTGAAAGTCCTGATAAGAATCTACTAGATGTAATTTTTAATTTGAAACCTTTTTATAATGGATCTATATCTAATATTTATAATATGCTGTTGGGAATGAGAAGTGTTCCTTTAGATAAAATTAAAAATCTTTGGGAACAAGATTTACAGACTTCAATTTCTGAGGAAACTTGGAATCAAATTTTTAAATTGGTTGACACTTTATCGTTATGTGCCCGCCACTCTCTCCTACAATTTAAAGTGGTCCATAGGGCCCATATGACCAAGGATAAGTTGTCTCGTTTTTATTTAGATATGATCATCGTGGCTATCCCTCAAGGTTGAGGATGATGGTCTTCATTCTGTTAATCTTTTTATGGGCTCTCAAGTGACTTATGAGTCCAATCTTGGCTTTGAAAGTTCTTCTGCATTCAGGACAGGTGGTTCCAGATGGCAGATCAGGCTTTGGTTGTTGCTGCCTCTCTTAACATTTTCTTCTCTTTTCTTCTAATTCTGCATATCTGTTGGCTTCTAAAGTTGCTGTTCCTTCTTGGATGATGGCTTGCCAGAGTTTCCTGCCCTTGGCATTGGTTTCCCAATTGTTGATGTCAATGTTACATTTCTTCATATTGGCTTTTAAGACATCTTTGAATCTCTTCTGTTGTCCACCTCTTTTACGTTTGCCTTCTTTAAACTGGGAATAGAAGATTTGTTTCGGCAGACGTTCGTCTTTCATCTGAACAACATGACTGCTCCATCTTAGTCGTACCTCCATATTGTGATAAATATAATAATGGAGAAGCTTCACTCATTCATATGTTTTGGACATGCCCGAGTCTTGGAAGGTATTGGAAATAAGTATTTCAAACTTTCTCTATACTTTTCAAAGCAAACTTTAAGCCTAATCATTTGACCGCTTTATTTGGTAATGTTGGAGGAAAGGATATTATTTTGGAGTCATCTGACTTGCACATTTGGCTTTTATTTCTCTTATGGCCAGAAGGACGCTCTTGCTTAAATGGAAAGATGCGGCCCCTCCTATTCACACTCAGTGGTTATGTGATGTGATGTCATTTTTGAAGTTAGAAAAGGTTCGATGTTCAATCTCTGAATCTAGCCATGACTCTCAAACATTGTGGGGACCTTTTTTGAATTATTTTCAAAACTCTTGATTTGCTGTTAAAGCACAGATGATGACTAATATTTTTTTTTCCCTTACTAATCAGCTTCGGTCTTGGTAGTGGGTTAGATTTTTTTATATAATAAAATTGCTGTTTTCAATGTTATGAATTAATTAATCTGTATGAATATAGGGTAAGGAGTCTTTATATGCAATTTAGTGTAATGTGTTGATACATTTTTTCTTGTATTCTGTATTCTTACATGTAAAATGAATAATAAAGATATTGGAAAATAAAAAAAAATAATGTCTATAAATCATCTCCACACCCTTTCCAAAGTCGGCTTATCTTCCTGAAGTATATCATCCAGAATTAGACATAGTATGCTGGTTGTGGCTGAACAATGACGGTTTACTCCAGTGATCTCTATTTGTCCTGTAAACGTTTTCTAAGCAACCTGCTTTCTGACCATCCAGAAACTATGAATATTGCTCCAGACTTTAAAAATATGTAACCACTTAAAGTTTAACACTCTGATTTATAATTGCCTTTCGTCATTCTCCCCCACCCCAAAATTGTAACTCTTCACTTACTCACCAGTAAAATTTAATCTCCTGCCTATCTGCCTAATGCAGCAGCCTGCCTGTTTCTCTGAAATCTGTTACTATCTTCCTCACAGTTATTTATGCCTCTGAGGTTTTATCATTTACGGTTTTGGAAGCTGTGTGATGTCCAAAAAGTACAAATATTAACAAACCAGTGATCCTGGGATTGTACCAACCCTTGGGATTTCCACTGTACACTTTACTCCGGGGTGAAAGCAAAGTTTTCATTCCAACACTGTGCTTCACATTACTTGAGCAATTTAATATCCATGGTCTGATGCCACTTTTATTTCCGAGTCTTGTTCACAATGATCAGTTTATCATGCAGTGCCCCAACAATTAGTTCATGGAAATTCATATATGACATCAAATACGATTCTCTTACTGATTCTCACTCTGGGCTCATCCTCAACCCTGTTGTCAGCTAGACATGGTTTTTCTTTTTTAAAGGTGGGAGGAGGTAGTTTAAATAGTTTCAGCATGAACTAGATGGGCCAAAGGGGCTTTTTCTGTGCTGTACTTTTCTGTTACTCTGTGATTCTAAATGCAGATTGTCTTTCTTTAAATAATTCACACATTCCCCCCCAAGTGACTGCTATTTTTCGAACTTGCCTAGAGGGACTCCACCCAAACTGTTGATAATTCTCCCCCACCCCCACTTTTCCCCTCCACCAACATATAGATGGAGTTGACCTGCTGAATTCCTGCAGCAGATTATTTTTGCACTGAATGTCAATTAGCTTGTGTGCTTG
The DNA here is from genome assembly GCF_963921235.1 of Mobula hypostoma. NCBI lineage: Eukaryota > Metazoa > Chordata > Chondrichthyes > Myliobatiformes > Myliobatidae > Mobula > Mobula hypostoma. Next base: position 66,964,595 of record NC_086102.1, on the reverse strand, counting down.
AATCTATGTTGAACAAGTAGAAGCAGGGGTCATGGAAAATAGTTCTTAATCTATCACCAGTGATATCAGTGATTGCAAAGAGTCGCCATATGCAGTTTAAGTCTGATGATCTGGCACTCTTAGGGTTTTGGTAGTATCGTACCAGCAGATTGTCTGGATGATAAGATGTTGCTCACAGCATAATACATTTGTCAGTGTACTCATTGAGTTTAAAAGAGAACAGTCTAGAACAACCTGTGGCTACAAACCTATCCAAATTCCTTATGCCCAGTGACTCTGTCTGAACCTACGCTTAACCCAGACATGAGTTTCAGGCACATACCCTGACGTCCAGACAGCACTCCTGACTGCGTACCTGACCTGTATTCCGGACTGCCAAGTTTTCCTGACCCTAATATTTACTTCCTGACCTTGGTCTACCCTTCGGACCAAATGAGCAATACTTTCGGAATTTCTAAACGGTTAGATATTAGATCAGTGGGATTGTATTGCATTTCTGCAAGGGAAATTGTGTATCAGAAATCTATTAGTATTTTTAGAAGTGGTGTCCAGTGGAATAGATGAGGGTAAGGTGCCAGGTTAGAGCATGGAGTATTGGGAACACCATATTGGTGTGGATTGAAGATTAGTTCATGGACACAGAAAATAAGAGTGAAGGTATATGGGTTATTTTATGATTCAGAAACTGTGACCAGGAAGTTATGAGGTCAGCTTCCTTATTGAGCCAGAAATATTCTGATCAAGGAATTTCGGCCAAATACACCCTCCCTTGTCTCTCGAGTTATTACCTTCTCAGTTTATCATTTGTCATCCATACTTTGACTCCTATGCATTGCTAGAATTTATTTGCAAATTGACTCTATCTTTAAATGGAAGAAAAATGATAAATAGAAATTTTCTACAGTTAGAAAATATTTGTGTGAATACAAAAGTTGAACTCTGGAATCAAGTTGTAATCTGTTATGAGAATGCAGTAATGGGTAATCCACAGGATAATGTTTCTACACATTTTGGTTTTGTTAACAATTTTTGAGAAATTAAAGAAAAGTAAAGCCAAGTTTTAAATATTGTATCACTCCTAACTCAGCAATTTAAGATGCAAGATTCATCTTTGTCCCGTGTACATTGAAACATTCAGTGAAATGCGTCATTTCCGTTAACAACCAACATACCCGAGGATGTGCTGGTGGTAACCTAATAGAAGAGGAGGATTCTATAAATGAAAGGTATTGCCTGCATCCAATTTGACTCGTGGGTTTTAAATGGATCTCCTCGTTTACTCTGTATGCATGTTTAGTTTCAGATGCTGATCCTTGAGTGAAAGCTGGAGGTTGAATGAAAGAAAATTCAACTGGCTTCATTTGAAGATTATACTTGCTTGTGTGATGCCTATTTCTACCTTTAAAAGAGAGATACTTATTTTTCCAAGATGGGCTACTTTTATGTCTTCATTAGAGCTGAGCATCTGTATTTCAATGTAAAATATTCACGAAGCTTGAAGTTCATTAATCATGTTCTGATATGCCTACCAGCACAAGAAAGAAACATTTCTGAACTCCAGACCCTTAACTAAATCTAGAGGAGCTCTAGGGAGTAAGAAATTGCATTGAGAATCATCTGAAGGTGGGCTTGGTATCAAAATAAGTCTCTTTTCTTGTTTTGGCTCCTATTGCTTGTGCAATAAATTGATAATGGAATGGGCAATTAAAAATATGTTGTTAAGTTAATGAAACACGGGGTTAGACCAGACATTTTGATGCAGTTGAGCTTCTGGTTGAAGTACTTATTGTAGATATCTGCAAGCCAAAAACATTCAGGGGTTACCTTGGCTCCCATAATAGAGATATTGACTTGTTACTTGGAGCTAGGGAACTCTGGGGCCTCAGACATCCTTAAGATTGTGGAGCTATAGCATTCATTCATTTGAATAATTGCAGGACACTGAAGACTGAGAAAAGACATCAGTACAGAAGTGATAAGCACATCTCAGTAGGTTACCTCTGAAAAGAACCTCTGCTTCTCAATGCATCTTTTATCCATTTCTTCTTCCTCTGTTAACTGAATATGGAATGTTGTTTTGAATAAACACTACTAGTTCATTTAAAAACAAAACAACTGCAGAATTAAAAGGAGTTCAGGTAACTGAACCCTGGCAAGTTTAAATAACTTTGGATTAAACACAGAGATTAGGGAATTAAAAATAATCCTTTGGGGGTAAATAATAGTACTGATATTTTAGGAATGTTCATTCCATTAATTGATTTAGTCCAGTAAAGAATAGCATGGCAGGATGCCTTAAACTTGTAGGAAACACGTTTCGAGCAATTTTGGACTCCTGGATGCTTCCCTTGTGCTGCACAACCACATTTGTAGGAGAAAACATTAGTTGGAGAAGCTCGAGGAGCAGCTGTTAGTCAGTATGGCACATCTGAGGTTGAGTGTTTTGTGGATGGCAGAGTTCAGGAGTTGGTTATGCTACTGCTCTAGAGTAAAGGTGGGGGGAAGGGGGAAGGTAGCTTAAAACAAAACCAGTAGGCAGGTTGTTCGGGAAACCCCCGAGGGGACTTGACTCTAGTCAGAACTAATCGCTCAACTCATGGAAGAGGGGTTTCCTGAAAGAGTGCAGCCAGAATCATGATCAAAACATCATAGATGACTCAGCTGTACAGGGCGGGAGGAGAGAAGTTAAGGAAGTGGAGTTTATAAGTAAAGGAATAGATAGGTGTCCACAGGTATGATCCCATTTCCCTACTTGTGCCAGGATTAGGGTATCACCAAGCATCTGCAGGAAATTCTGGAGGAGGATGGGGTCATGGTCCATATGTGAAGCAGGTATAAAAAGGAGTGATCCCTTTGCGGCAGTTTAATGGCTGAGATTAAGGAGCAGAATATCAAGGGGAGGACTCTCTGAACCACTGAATAAATTTATGGTAAGCACAAGAAGGAAGATGAGAAATGTGGAGTTTAGTGGCAGTCCTCAAAGAGGTGGGACCTGTACAAAGCATGTGGATTGCATTAAAACAGAGTTGGGATTAATGTCCTCAGATAAATGTTCATTAATAGCCTAACATGGAGGAGATTTTGCACAACAATGTCACACCAATCAGTACACCACAGCTACTGTTACAGTTCATTCAAGGTTTAACCACAATATACAGTAAAACTGATAATTTGGTACTTGCAGGACTTTGGTGCCAGCTATGCAGATTTTCTGTACTTTTGGGAATTACTTTTATTTATAACCCATGCTTCTAATTCACTTTTTGAAAGATTTTATGCGGCAGAATAATCTTGAGAAAATTATTGAGCTTTTAGAAGTGGACTAAGTAAGGCCTAATGAGTTTAAAGGAGTGCTAGAAATGAGCTCTGAGTTTGAAGGGAATATGGGAAGTGGATCCATGGTGGGTTTAAAGGTAGCATGGGACAGGCACCGAGTGAGCTTAAAGGAAGTGCTAGAAACAAAAGCTGTTGAATGAAAAGCATCAGATGAGCCAACCGCTGAACTATTGGCATTTCTGACTGATGGGAAAGCAGATTCTTCGTTTCACTGCAGTTACTCTTGGGGGAAACAGAGAGCTTCCTCAATTCCCTCCAGCTGTGGTTGAGTGAGGAGCAATGCCTTCAACTTGAAAAGCAGAAATTGCAGGTACAGCAAATATGAAATAAAAGCAGGAAATGTTGTAAATACTCAACAAGGAGGGCAGCAACTGTGGTGAAATGTCTGATCTGCTAAGAACTTGCAGGATTATTCACTTTTCATACTGCTTTCCATGTGGTTTTCCAAAATTCAATAGTGATGGAGTCAAGCATTACAGAGCCAAATGTGAGGTTATTTCTTGAAAAAACTTTGATTTACAGTGTGCCAGGAGTTTTTTTCATAACAGTAAATCAGCTTTATAAATTATGCATATTCAATAATATATCATGGTATGAATAAGATGATTTGAACATCTGCTCAAGGAATTTTGCAAGTGACTTGAGCTCACAATCTAGGTTGCACTGGTCACAATAAAGTTAGCTCTTTGAAACAAATTGGCAAAGTACACGCTGATGCTTCCAAGCGCATTATCAACTAATGTGTAAAAATTTTTTTGTGCATTTTAGGCTGTTGCTTGAAAGATTGCCAATGAGTGGAGGAGTCATTCTTGATCAGATCACTTAATGGCTTATTTATATATTTCCTTCATTGAAGGTTTAATGATTAGATAGCAGTCTGCAGTTAATTGCATGAAAGGCAATTATTCACCAGCACACAGACCAGATTGTAATGTAAACCTACTTAGGAAAGCAGATACCATTTCAATTAGAGCATAGATTTATTTTTATTGTAAAGAGCCACAACACAATTATTTTCAGTGCTATTGTAAAATCTATTTATAATTTATAAACCAGACAGAGGAAGAAATGACTAAATGTGGCCAAGTGGTATGAATGAAGACTGTGTAAACTGGTGTTGAATTGTCTTTGCATTTGGTCAGCCTGTATTTGCCAAAAGTCCAAAAAAAAGTATTTTTCTGATTAAATTTTAACTGGTATGATGTTGCAGGCATCATGTATGCAGGATGTTACCAAAGGGGAAAGTAATATTTTTTATTATAAGTCTTAGATGTACTGGAAAGTGTGCTGCACATCTCACAGTTGAATTGATCCACTGGAGATGAAATCATTTATCTTTTAGTTAAAATATTATCCATAAAGGGCTGAATGTGGCCAACATTTTATTCATTCCCCGCCCACCCCCAGTCCTTCATTGTCAGGGAAGCTTCCCACAAATGGTCTGAATGACTTTTCCTTTACGGCTGCTTAGCTGAGTGATGATTACTAAATTTCTTATGTTAATAGGAGGATCGATATTAAGTACCAGATACAAATTGTAAACATGCCACCATTTTAAACTGTCAAATTACATGTGTTTCTTTAAAGATCCTACTTTTATCCCAGCTAATGAGATTATATTGTAGCTATTTACCCCATTCTGTGACTTAGCCCACAGTTTTTAATCTACACGTGAATTTATTCTTATTCTAATTTTCCCATTTTAAAATATATCAATAAAATTTTTTATTACTGCTGATGAGATTATTTGGTGGCTATTTACCCCTTCCTGTGACTTAGTACACAATTCTTGTTCTGCACATTTATTTATTATAATAATTTTCCTATTTTAAAATAAGATAAAAATTTGAATTTACTTAATGCAGAACCTGCACGTCAAATTTTTCTTCACAGCCGTGTTATTCCAATTAACTTGCAAGCACAAGTATAGGCAGTAATTGTTTACAGCCTTTAAACAAGCATTTTCCTACCAATTTCTGTGCAGTGGCAGGAGGATCGTAAAGTGCATTTTCAGCGGCTGCACCCAGCATCAGCACGTCCTGGACCCAAGATCATGTCTTAGCATTTGGTCAAGAATAGCTCCTTGCACTGGGATACCAGTGTGTGTGTTCGGATTACCAGAGGGTATCTTGTAGTACAGGGCTTCCTAGTATCCCCTGATATTCATTTCATTGTGCCTCACTAAGAGGAACCCAGGGTCTTGTACTATGCAGCTCTTTGGTACAAACCTCAACAAATAGCTCTGCCTCTCTTCCAAAAATTAATGGCAAAGAGGAAATCCAAATGAGGATGAACACTGGTTACATTATCAGTATGCATATCATGAGAACGACATATGGTGTAGCCAGTACTAGGAGGATGCATAAAAATTCTGACAGAGAATGTCTTTCTCACTACCACCCAAACAGGGTCTTGGTGATTGATTGAAAGTTTCAGCAATGAGGCGTTGGACAGTCTTCTTGGGAACAGTACAAGAGTAACATAAATGTACAGTTAGCAAAGCTGCTGCATGACTTCAGGGATCCAGGTCCAATCCTGAGCCTCACTGGTATCCATGTGAAATTTGCTTGTTGCCTCTGTGGCTATTAGTTTCCTCCAGGAGCTCTTGTTTCTTCCTACATGCCAAAAACAGCCACCATACATTGCCGCTGGATGGGTGGTTAAATTTGGAGCTGAAGAAACTATAGGGAAATGAGGGTTATGTGGACTTGATGAGTTGGAACGGCTTGTTTCCATGCATTCTATGACCTGCTTTCATTATTTTCTTTCCCCTCAGTAAATTATATGCTTTCTCTTTCATTTTCTATAAAATGATCTGATGTTGAGGAAATACTGCACTCTTAAATTAGGAATCTGAAACACATCATGCATTACTAAATGACAATAAAAGAGGACTGCGTGTCCTTATAATCTAATCTAATCTAATCATGTGAGGAGTGTGTCCAAAAGAGGAGAATTCATATAAAAGTTGCTGGTGAATGCAGCAGGTCCTCTAGAGATGCTGCCTGGCCTGCTGCGTTCACCAGCAACTTTTATGTGTGTTGCTTGAAATTCCAGCATCTGCAGATTTTCTCGTGTTTGAGGAGAATTCATAATCTGTTTGTGAGGTACTGGGCTAGCTTCATCTATGAATTTAATTATCATTATTCAGGACATAACTGCTGGAAATAGTTTCCTGCACAGCAAGCTGAAGAAAACAGTTTGCCACAGAGTACATATATGTAGGAAATAATTGCTTTTGTACAGTTCACAAAGCTTCACACGTGTAACTACACTGACATATTGGCCTGGATTCTTTGTTCAGTTTCTGGATTGTACTTTAAATCTGCAATACCAACAGTTATGTTAGGTTTCCTTCTGAAATTGCCAGATGTTTAAGACAGGTAATTAGATACTTGAAAGCAAATGAGTAGGTAGTTAAATATGAGAAAGTCTGCATGTGCTGGAAACCCAAAGCAGCACACACAAAGTGCTAATGTAACTCAGCAGGTCAGGCAGCATCCATGGAAATGGATAGTCGATGACTTGGGCTGAGACCCTTCTTCAGGACTGAAAAGGAAGGGGGTAGATGCCAGAATAAAAGCTGGGAGAGGGTAAGGTGGAAAGCGATAGGTGAAACCAAGTGAGTAGGAAAGGTAAAGGGTTGTTGGAGATGTAATCTGATTAGGAGAGGATAGTGACCATCAGAGAAAGGAGAGGAGAAGGGACCCAGGGGAAGTGACAGGCAGGTGAGGAAAGGTAAAAGACCAGAATGGGGAATAGAAGAAGAGGGGAAGAGGACAGAAAAACAACATTTTACCGGACAGGAAGATAGTTATTGCAGGAATTTAGATTGAGAAGGTGACAATTGTTGGCATGGTTACCAAGGGGATTCCTCAGCCATGAGTTTAATTCACTCTTAAATGTGTGAAAAATAAATTCTGAAAAGTCTTCCTGGGTGTGCATCCCCAAGTGAAAGTCTTGAAGAATTCCCTGGGGAACTGGAATTAACATTCTGTTTTTTAAAAAATCTCAAGGGTCGATAGGAACAAAAGTATGTTTGCCCAAGTATTAAGGATAGAACTGGACTCTCTGACGGTGGTGTCTGAAAAGAGGATGCTGTCCAAGTTGCATGCCATCTTGGACAATGTCTCCCATCCACTACATAATGTACTGGGTGGGCACAGGAGTACATTCAGCCGGAGACTCATTCCACCGAGATGCAACACAGAGCGTCATAGGAAGTCATTCCTGCCTGTGGCCATCAAACTTTACAACTCCTCCCTTGGAGGGCCAGACACCCTGAGCCAATAGGCTGGTCCTGGACTTATTTCCTGGCATAATTTACATATTACTATTTAACTATTTATGGTTTTATTACTATTTATTATTTATGATGCAACTGTAACAAAAACCAATTTCCCCTGGGATCAATAAAGTATGACTATGTATTAGGAAGATTAATGGTAAAGGAGATAGCCAGATAAATGATCCTTTTGTTTTATTATCACATAATGGTAAGTTGAAGCTTATTTCTTAATAAAAGTGTAGTTATTAAAAGCCATTAATTAATTTATATGGAAGTTATTGCAAATTAGTAGTGTGGATTAGAGTGATAAATATTGGGCCAAAAATGGAATAACATTCCATTGAATTACTATTCGTGAAGCACAGTACAAACACTCATATTTCTCTTTCTCAACACTTGTGGAAGATTGTTATGGATTAGCTGTTTGAAGAAAGCATGGTGAGAGGAAAATTCAACATTTCTTCATGTTAGTGCAGCATCAGAGAGATTATGCGTGATGATGGATTCCACTGCATGTGAGTGCTTACTAGATTTTGCCATGTATCACCATAAGGATTGGTAATAATATTATCCATACAACTTGGCTTTGGTCAATCCTTTCATCCTGTCCTTTCATCTTTCCTTCCACAGAGTATAACCATCTATGTCCCGAGCCTCCACCTCACTCTTCTTCTCCCTTTCAACCTTTCCCTCCACCTCTGTTCCTTTCATCCACCTGCTTGTATTCAACCATTTCAAAGGATTGAAAACTCAGTTGACCCAGTGCCAGTAATGTGATACTGTATACTTTTTGACTTGTGACATAAAGGTGTTACGTACCCCGTAACTGGGTTGCCAAACCAGCAGAAATGGATCACTCAGTTGGAGTCTGAATTACTAGAACTAAGAAAGTTTTATTAAAGAAACAAGCAACACAGTACTCTAATCAAAAGGATAATGAATGCAACAGTTCAGCAATGATAAACATACATGTACACAGAATTCAGATAACAGGATCAATCAAGCTCTATCGTTGTCTAGGGGTAAATGACCAGTTTCAAAGTGACGCAAAGTTCAGTTCAATTTAGTTCAGTTCAGTTCGCAGTAATCGCTGCCGTGGGAGATGGACAGTGTGAGGGAAGGAGAGAGAGAGAAAAAACAAATGAATATTCAAGGCTTCCACACAGACCTTCGCAGTCAGTTTTCGGGCGAGTCCCTTGTGATGTCATCTGAGGTCACCGACCGTGACCCCTCCGTTTCCAGATACGATCGTTTCTCTGCGGTGAACCCAGCACCCAGGCAAGAGTGGACACACACCAGGTTCCTGCCGATCGTGCCTTTCCACCCTGTGCGTCTATGGCCCGGTACTTCCCACCGACTTGTGAGAGATGCACCGCTTCCAGGGTCTTGTTACCTCGGGTGTCGTGAGTGTCTTGCCTTAGCGAACCTGTCCCTTTTTATCCCCCTGCTGGGGTATCGCCTGTCCATCACTTCAAACAGTTCAGGGTTCAAAGGGGGAGCCGATCTTGACAGCTCTCCTTCCGTTAAACTCTCCCGTCCCTTCATTAACATCTCCAAATGCTGCTCCATTGTTTTCCTCATCTCTCTCTCTCCTGAAGACAGGTGGCAGAGCAACTGCTGATCCCACTGGTGCCAGCCCAGGCCTGCTACATCTTAATCTATGTGTATTCTTGTCACAAAGGCACCTTATTATGTTAATATATTTGTGGTAATATTACTTAGTGTTGTACGTGAGATGTAGGTACTGTGTAGGGCACTGGAGGAGTGTTGATTTGTTCAGTGGTTACATGCATATCGTTGAAATAACAATGAACTTGATGAAGGGTCTCGGCCCAAAACATCAATTGTTTATCCCTCTCTGTAGATGCTGACTGATCTGCTGCATTCCTTCAGCATTCTATGTGTGCTAGTCTGGATTTCCAGCTTCTGCAGAATCTCTCATGTTTGAAATTATCTCCCTTAATCGCAGGATTCTGCAGAGAGTGGTGCGGACAGCTCAGTGCATCTGCGATGTGAATTTCCCATGATTCAGGACATTTACAAAGACAGGTGTGAACAAAGGGCCTGTAGGATCATTGGGAACCCAAGTCACCCCAAGCACAATCTATTCCAGCTGTTACCATTTGGGAAATGGTACTGCAGTGACCAACAGGCTCCGGGACAGCTTCTTCCACCAGGCCATCAGACTGATTAACTCACATTGATTTGAGTGTATTTCTATGTTACACTGACTGTTCTATTTATTATAAATTATTATAAATTACTATGATTGCACATTTGGATGGAGAAGTAACGGAAAGATTTTTACTCATGTATGTGAAGGATGTAAGAAATAAAGTAAATTCAATTCAAAGTGTTCAGCAAAGGTATAGCTAGTAATAGCAAATGATTGTGTGTGCTGATAACACTGATTCAGTAATTTTTTTGAAGCTGCTGTGGACCTGAGAGAATTGCTGAGGGATATGAAATTAGCTGGTCAAAATGAGCTTCCATGTGACCAGAGACCATATGCCCTATCTTTCTGGTTTGAAAAAGCTTCTCAACTGATTTAACTACTTTCTCCTTGGTTTTCAACTCGTATGTTTTTAGTCTGATTTGTGAATTGAATACTGTCTGGAATTGCTCGCCTCGTTTATCCATTAAATCCACAATAATTTGATTTAATGTTTATTTTACTGTTAACTGTTATGTTTGCAACCTGAGAGAAGTTGGTAAACATTTGGTTCTGGACTGAGGTTAAGAGATTTTTGGCACTTTGAGAGTCTGCAGAATTGTTGTCCTATGTCTCTGAGCCCAAGGGAAATGCTGCAAAAAAAAACTACAAATGGCTGGACATTGGATAAAGAAGGAAATAGTATTGTTTCTCATTCCCTTTCCAGCAGAAACAGGTATATGCACTCCAACAGATTGCCAAGAAAAGGAAGTCTACACACCATACAATACTGTGGGCAACAGTGATTGTTGATGATTCTGTTTGATTTTTGCCTTTATATTTGAGGACATGTTTATTCACTTTTTATGCTCATAGCAGGTTGTGAGTAAGCATCTGAAAAGATTTGGTTACCATACCCACACTGCTTGATGTTCTGTTGAATTAATAGGGGGCTCGTGTATTGATGGAAGCAATGTTGATTTGCAGCATGTGGCAGATTAATATGGACGCCATTTTCCTGTGCAGCCCTTATCTCAATAATCTTGCTTCCAGTTGGACCATTTCTGCTCTCTGGCTTAGGGAAGTAAACTCCATGATTGCGGGAAGCTTAAGTTGAACACAAAGGATTATTATGTACAGGAGGGTATTGATTCCCTTATGCAAGGTTATGCTAAGTTCATATCTCTGAAAACCAAACTACCAGCTACTGGTAGACTTGGGTTTTAATTTTAATAAGCTTAAAATAGTGAAACATTTTGAATTGTTAACTTGACTTAATGATTGATTCTACTGTGCCCTCTCATGAGATAAACAAGGAGCTAGTCATCAAGCAATGTAGCTTATGTCAGTAAAAGGTTACAGCCAAATTAATTCTGTTTTTGGGTTAATTGGGCACTGCTTTCATGAAAAAGAGCTTGGCAGTTTCATTTTGATTGTTTGCAAATGGGTGATATTAATATTATTCAAGCATAACCTGATACACGTCATTATTCTGAAGAAAATCTGATGTGGCTTGTGTTTCCACAACAAAAAGGTTGCTTGTACACAATGTTGTATTCTCCAGCAGTTATTTTGACCCTAATTTTCTGTTTGTTTCCCATGAATAATTAAATATTCAGTGATCCCATACTTAGACGGCATCATCATTTAGCCCATCAGTGGGGTAGCCAGGCCCTTCAAAATCAGATTTATTTAATTAAATTATTTTTAACTTTTGTTTTTCATCATGGATGTAAATTCTTGTGTGTATTCTTTTTGGTATTAATGTGTGTATAATCGCTCCTGAACAGTGGGCAGTAACTTTCTCCATTGTGAACTGATTGGCCCAATCTAGGGAGATGTTGAATTCTCTGGGATTGGGATGTCCCTGAAGAGACCTCGCTTGGCATGCATTGGTGCAGCCCCAAAGTTAAATCCTGCACTCTGTTCGTGGATTCGTTTCACAATTATATCTCACCTAGGAATATGAGTAGCATAATTCAAATAGATATTGATTTGGGCAATGTATGATCTTGTGAGTTCAGCAGGCAGCATTATAGCATCCCTTCAATGAATCATCATTAATTCTGAGTAAAATGATTGATGGATAAGTGCATTTATGCTCAGTGCTGACTTTTCTGTGCTACCTTTCAATGGATCAGATTAATTAACAACAGTGGTGTTATTACAAATGTATGCCCAGAGTTTGCTGAAGTTAAACTCACATATTTAACAGGGTCAACAACAAATACTTTCTTTTGAACAGTTCCAAGAATGTAGCAAATACCTGGCATTTGTTTCACGATAATCCCACCCTCAGAGATTTGCTTGTAATATTTGTTTGAAACCTTGATCTTGTCCATAGTGAAACCTGAACGCTTGCAGCACTGAAATGAAAAATAAGTAGCTGGCAATTCTGTCTCCCTGGAAGTGATTGGCATATTGCTGACTAATCTTCCTCTTGATCCCCCCTTCCTAGCACAAGCACTGCTTTCTCCTGAGCTTCATTAAAAAAAACAATATTGCATTTGGTATTGGCGTTTTATATTTTTGCCACTTTGGAAGGCATTTTTCACATCCATCTGACAGGTGTGTTGGATGGGCAGGGCACCAAGGATGTTCCTCATTTTGGCTTCTGCAGAAATTCATCTGGACGAGGGTTAGATTTCATGTGAATGGACTTTCTATGATTTTGGTTACTTGCATCCCTTTTGAAGATTGGCATCTGATGGTAGCGGAGAGAGGTTAGAAAGATTGAGGACTGACAGTCAGGGAGGGGGGAATCAATACTGATTGGGAGAATCAGGAGACAGGTGTGTTATGCATAAATAAGGTGTGAGAAATCAAGATAGTTGGAGTGAAGTGGATTGGAGATTGATGTTATTGAAAGAAACTGCAGGATGAAGTGAGGCAGTAAGCTGTGCGATCTCCATTGTTTAGCGTGTACCGGTTATTATTTGAAATGAAAGTGCAACTATTAACAGAAGATAACTATGTGCAGTTAATAACACACCATACCGGAGAAGTATCAGAGAGATTTTGATTTTCGATCATATTACACAAGTGTTTTTATTTTGGATTTTATTGCATAGCACCACAAAATATGGTAATATCAACAATACAATGTCTTCTCGAGAGAAGAGGGGTTAATGAAATGGTGGGTGGTGAATGGTGAGGATTGTTAGTACATTCAGGAGAAAGGATGTTTTGCAACGAAGACAAGCAATTCATTTAACATCCAAATATTCTTTTCGGTGGTTGTGCTGAGTACACCATGTTGGCCCAGCAGTTCTCAGTGATTAACAGACCCTTTACCAGGACAACACCTTCCTGATTAGTGTGCCATTAGAAAGTTGCATAAGGAGTGATGTCACTAATAGCAGCTCTGGGGCATAAGAGAGACTTATGACAGGAAGGGTTCCAACTGAACAGCATTGAAATGTGGTTGTCATTATATTTCTCTCCAAGAAGATGTTAAGTTACCTGTCACTTTATTGCCTGTTACATTTGTCTAACTGTTGAATGGAAGAAAGAGATTTGAAGTGTAGAAAAATTAATTTCCTCCCACATCGAGATTGTTGATTAATGTCTCTAATCACTTATCAGTTGCTTTGCCATTGAGAAAATAATGTAAAAGAAATACACCAGAGCTCTTGCAGTTATTGTCACATAAACAGGATAGCTATAAAACTAAGCTGTAATCAGCTTCATGACTTAGAGCTGCAGTGTTTGCAATAGAGACCCACAAATTTTTCAAGAGAACGGCATGGTCATTTTCTGCAAGAGCTACCATCAATTTTTGCCTGAGGGTTGAGGAGGAGGAATTGCGGCAAAGCTGTTTATTTGGTGTTTTGGCTAAGATCATTTACTGCTCAGTGTGTTAAGAACTAGATATTTTCTTCACAAGGAAGTTGCCACTTGTGAAACAAGAACTGCATGGGGAAAATGTGTAAATGGGATATTCAAAGTATGATAATATCTGAGGGTTAATATGTATAGGGAACACCCAACTGCTTAATTATCAGCCACAGACTTTTAAGTTCCTGGACTGGAGCCAAATATGTGTTGACAACTGTATGACATTTTGAAATGGATAAAATTCATGGCGAGTGAAGCACGATCAGTGCAACTATTTATCTGCCCTTGGGTAAACCTTTAAAATTATTTTTGTAATATTTTAAACAACTTTAATGTGGGCATGTGAGCGTACATTGTGCCAGTTGTGCAGCGCCTCATGGAGACAAATGCAGGTAAAAATAGTGAGCCTAGGTTATGACTCCAAATTATTGTCAGGACTTCTAATCCTGAGGGGCCATATAGTTTGCAGGTGCAGGCCTTGGCAGATGCAAGTGCTTCAATTTTGTCTTGTTGCATTGAGATTCACTTTCTGTTGCGTGTGTCTGCGCATTGTCAACCTGGCCAACAACTCCTCGGTGCTGGTACCGCTACTGTGGTACTGAGAATTATGTTAAACTAGATGTAAAAGTGCCAACTTGAATCGTGGAGAAACATTTCTGGAAAACCACTTATGTTGCATTTTTGCTTTTAGTCTTTAACCTTTATTGAAAATTTTGTTTTTCTATCCAATTTTATATGAAGTGTGTGGAAAAACACCAAAGAATGTTGAGTATTCATACAAAATCTGAAAAAAACAATTTTCATGTTAAATAGGCTAGCTAATTTATTTTTAGATTATTCAGCTGAAAATAAGAAACAGTTTATGGCATCATTTTAAAATTTGTTCTTCATAGAATCATCAGTCCCTCTAATCAGCAATGTTTTAAACAAAGATGCCCATAAAATTGAAAGATTCTGATATTATGAAGAGGGTGTTCACTATTTTCTAATATAGCAAGCCGAAGTGCTTGGGCTGACAGCTTTGTAACTTGGCAGAACTCCAAGAAAGATTGGTTTAGAAACAGATCCAATCTCATCACTGTCAGCTTACCTTCTATTCCAGATGTTTCTTTTCAGAGATTGTGCATTATTACAAATGCTAGTAGTAGCTTCAGTTTTTTCATTTGCCTTTAAGTCTCCTTTACTTCATTCAACACTGTTTGCAGGTTGACTGGTTTATTATTATTATGATTATTGTCACAAGTATCAAGATACGGTGAAAAGCTTGTCTTGCATACTGTTCAAACCGATAAAATCATTACATTGTGCATTGAGGTAGAACTGTATGCAAAACTGACCTTTTTTTTTTAAAAAACTGCAGGACTGTTTCAGTTTTTAAGAACTTGGTTTAAAAAAACAGTCCAGATGGTACATTTAATAGGGAATGAGGCGAGGTTTGTAAAGCAGATTAAAATTTTAAATTAGGAAAGGGACATGCAATGTGGTAGGATATTGCTGACCTTTCCCTGCACTGAATTAACTCTTTACTTCACAAAATTGTTTGGACCAAAAACAATAAAATATTTGAGTTCTTTTGCGAGCACTGATTTTTTTCACTAGTTGGTTTTAAAAATGAAATAAAGGGATAGCTGAGAAAATAGAATTTGAGAAAAATAAGTTGTATGAAAATGAGGGCCAGGAAGTCTGGAAAGGGTGAAAAAGAATGTAGAAAAATAATGAACAATTGAAAATATACAAGCAGGCCTTTAGATGAAATCCCTTCAGAAGTTCCAGCACAAAAGGACAAAGCATGTTAATTGTTCTTGATCTGATTGTTGGGTGTGAATGGTATTACATTAAAAATTACCATATTTTAAAATAGTATGTCCAAACTTTTCATTGAGAATTACCTGTAAACATCCGGGTACTTCAAAAGAAGATATGCTATGGTCATATTTGCATTGACAACTGTTAAAAGAGGCAGCACTTTAAGCATCCCATAAATTATGGAAGGTTACAATTTCAAATATGTTTCTTTAATTTGCTGAATTTATTGATTGAACTGCATAATAGTATCGTAGGTTTTAACATATTGTAATATTTCCAAGAGGAGATGTATCTCAGTGTGTTTTCAACATGAAAGGTGTTCACTCATGTATAAATTTCACAACTGCAATGAACTTAAATGAATGCTAACTGGCTTGGGATTTGATTATAGTAATGGTTTTCTTTCATTTGGCACATTTGTTTTTCAGTCCTGCTATTAACCTTTGCCTATTCTCCAACCAAGCATTGCTTTTATCATTTCTGCATGCTTTCCATGTCTTTCCTCATTTTCTCCATGTCTTTTTAAATTGCTACCAATCAAATTCTTCCTCTTTAACTGCAATATCAAGGGAGGTCAGAGCTAGGTGGGAGGAGCGATGAGCGGCTGCTGAGTTGGCTTGACTGGAAGCTGGCTGTGTTTTGCTTGATGCGTGAATGTGGTTTGGAACCTGTTGAGGGAAAGAGAGTGGGGAAGGAACGGAAATTGCTGGGAGGGGGTTGTGTGGGTCCGGTAATGGCGGACAAGATAAGAGGCGGGGTTGAGGGAAAGAAAGTGGAGAAGGAGAGGAGTAGAGACTTGGGACCAGAGGTAGGCAGCTGGGGAGAGGTGGATTATTGTGAAGGGAGAAATAAAGGGAATGAGGAGGTAGTGAGGGGTCGGATGAATAAAAACCAAGACAAAGGGAATAAAAGAATAAGAAATGATAGTGGAGAAAGCTCTGAAAGTGAGGAAGATGAACAAGCTCAGAGAGGAGGTGTTGTCATAATTAGTTTTAATGAGAAGGCTCAGGAACATATGAAGAAAATTAACCCATTTGTGCTAACAACAACTGACAAATAAGATAGGGGAAATAGTATTTGCAAAAGTCCTTAATGATGGCAACTTATTGGTAAGATGTGTGAATGAGGAACAACTTGAGAAAGCACTCAAGCTAAAAGAGATAGGAAAATGCAAGGTGGAATACATTGGGAGGGTGGGAGCACAAAACAGTGGTTGTAAAGGAGTGATCACGGGGATACCAATGAGTATAAATATGGAGGAGATAAAGAGGAATATCAAAGGAGGGAAAGTAATGAATGTTCAAAGACTGAAAACAACAAAGGAGGGAGTGGAAAAGGAAAGTGAATCAGTATTGATTGAATTTGAAGAAGAAAGAGTGCCAAGGAAGGTGTTCCTGGGTTTCATGAGTTACCCAGTAAGGGTGTATGTGCCAAAACCACTGAGGTGCTATAATTGTCAAAGGTTTGGACACGTGGCTAAAAACTGTAAAAGGCAGAGGAGATGTGCTAGATGTGGGGGTGATCATGAATATGGAAAGTGCGGAACAGGAGTTCAACCAAAATGCTGCAATTGTGGAGGAGCTCATAATGTTGCATATAGTGGGTGTGAGGTTGTCAGACGGGAGACTAAAATTCAAGAAATAAGAGTGAAAAGAAAGATCACTTATGCAGAAGCTGTAAGAATGTCAAGAGAACAGAATAATGCTCCTAATGAGCAGGGAGCAATAGGGATATGAGAGATGCAACAAAGAACAAATGACAGGACTTATGTAGACAAAAAGGCTCTAGTAACATTCATTGCAGGAGTGATTAATAGTACGGCTGAGGTAAAGTCAAAAAGTGACAAAATTCAGCTGGTGGTAAAAGCAGCAGTAAACCATTTAGAGTTAGTAGGACTGACATGGGAGGAAGTGAGGGAGAACCTCAGTAATCAGTCAAGCCAGGAAGTGTCATGTGTTGGTTAATACTAATTATGGTGATTCTTTTACAATGGAATGCAAGGAGCTTACTGGCCAATAGCCAGGAATTCAAGCACTTTATTAAAGAAATGGTTGTAAAACCGGATGTAGTGTGTATTCAGGAAACTTGGTTGAAACCAACTTTAGACTTTGTGGTGTATGGGTATACAATGATAAAGAAAGATAGAAATCTAGGGGGAGGAGGGGGTTGTGCTATGTTAATCAAGCAAGGCATACCATATAGGGTACTGGAAAAAGGAGATGATTAGGAATACATAGTGGTGGAAGTGTGGGAGAGAGGGGAGGGAGTGGTTATAATTAACAACTACAATCCATGTAAAAGGTTGGATTTGGACAGCCTATTAAAGATACAAGGACAAAACAGACATAAAGTAGTGTGGTGTGCAGATTTCAATGCTCATAACACAATATGGGGGGATCAGATTACAGATCCAAATGGAAAGGTAATTGAAGATTTGATGGAAGAAAGGGATTTGGTGTGTATGAATGATGGTAGCGGCACAAGGATAGATATAACAACAGGAACTGAGTCAGTGTTAGATATTACGTTAGTGTCTAATACCTTGGCTGGCATTAGTAACTGGGGAGTTTGGACTGCTTCAACAGTAGGCAGTGATCACTACCCAGTTTTGTGTTCAGTGGATGAAAGAGTTGAAGTAAGACCAGGTGGCGGAACCCCAAAGTGGGTGTTTGGAAAAGCTGATTGGAGTAAGTTCCAGAAGTTGAGTGGAGAAGGGTTGACAAAGATTGATATTTCTGGAAATGTAGATGAATTAAACAGTCAGGTGACTTCAGCAATTATCATGGCAGCAGAAGGATCTATACCTAGGAGTAAAAATAGGATGAATAGAAAACTGGTACCATGGTGGACAGAGGAATGTTGTCAGGCTGTGAAAAACAGAAATAGAGCATTCAGGCTAGTTAAAAGAACCCATAATATGCAGCATTTGGTTCAATATAAGAAAGCACAGGCAGTGGTGAGAAGAACTATACGTCAAGCTAAAAGGGCAAGTTGGAGGAGTTTTTGCGACAAGGTAGGAAGAACAACACCTGTGGGAGAGATATGGGGAATGATTAAGAGGATGGGAGGAGATAGAAGGGAATGGGAATATCCAGTAATGATTGGAAGAACAACACCTGTGGGAGAGATATGGGGAATGATTAAGAGGATGGGAGGAGATAGAAGGGAATGGGAATATCCAGTAATGATATCTGAGGAGGAAACTGCAGTCTCCAGTAGGGATAAGGCTGAGGTCATGGCCAAGTCATTTGTACTGATACACAGTTCAGAAAATTTGTCTGAAGAAGGGAGAAGAAAAAGGGAAAGAATAATGAGCCAACACCCAGGTGTGTTAAGCAGGAGGGAAGGAACAGATGATATAATTGATGATCCATTTACATTAGCAGAAATGGTGAGAGCAGTAAAGAGGTTGAGACCAACCTCCCCAGGGAAAGATCTGATATGCTCTGTGATGCTAAAAAATCTAGGAGAAGGAGCGCTCCTGAAGTTACTGCATTTTTATAACAGAGTGTGGGAGGAGGGAAGATTACCAAGTGCATGGAAAGAAGCAGTAGTAATTCCAATAAGGAAGCCTGGCAAGGATCCGTCAAAACCCACTAGCTACAGACCAATTGCATTAACATCAAGTATATGTAAGATAATAGAAAGGATGATAACAGAAAGGTTATCATATGAGCTTGAGAAAAGGGGAATGCTGGCAAGTTATCAGAGTGGTTTTATAAAGGGAAGGAATTCCATGGACTCAGTGATTATGTTAGAGACTGAAATAAGGAAGGCCCAGGCAAATAGAGAGTCAGTAGTGGCAGTGTTCTTTGACATTGAAAAAGCATATGATATGATGTGGAAGGAAGAATTATTAATTAAACTGCACAAGATGGGGGTTGGTGGGAGAGTTTTTAATTGGATTAAAGATTTTTTGTTTGGTAGAAAAATTCAAGTTCGGATTGGATCAGAATTATCAAAACAGTACATAGTGGAAAATGGCACACCTCAAGGTAGTGTGATTAGCCCGTTACTTTTCATCATTATGATCAATGATGTCTTCACAAAGGTACCAGTGGATATAGGTAGGTCACTGTTTGCCGATGATGGGGCCTTGTGGAAAAGAGGCAGGAACATGGACCATATAATCAGGAAACTACAAGAATCAATTGATGAAGTGATGGAGTGGGGTTATGATTGGGGATGTAGATTTTCAGTAGACAAAACTCAAACTGTATTTTTTACCAGGAAAAGGGTTGAGGTAGGGAAGAAGTTAAGGATGTATGGGGTTGAATTAGAAAGGGTTGCATCATTTAAATTTCTGGGAGTTATATTTGATTCATGATTAACATGGGCAGACCATATCAGGAAAGTTGAGGAGAAATGTAAAAAGGTAATAAATGTGACGAGATGTTTGACTGGTAGGGAATGGGGAGCAAGTTGTTCAGCTTTGAAGAGAATGTATGTGGCTTTAGTAAGATCTGTATTGGATTATGGAAATATAGTATATGGATCAGCAGCTAGGTCTCTTATAAGGAAACTGGATGTGATTCAGGCTCAGGCCTTGAGAGTGTGCAGTGGGGCTTTTAAAATGTCACCAGTGTCAGCCCTACAGGTGGAAATGGGAATAATGCCTTTGGAACTAAGAAGGATGCAACTGATGGCAAACTACTGGGCTAACTTGCAGGGGCACAATGATTCTCACCCTACTAAAGGAGTGTTGCAGGAGTGCTGGGGAAATGGGAGGTTTCAGAGGGATACCTTTAGTCGGGTAGGGAATGATATCGCGAAAGAATGTGGAGTGTTTGATCTGAGGATAAGTCCTTCAGTAGTTTATCCGGTTGTAGCTCCATGGAACCTTGTATGGCCTGACATAGACTGGCATTTGTTAGAGGTAAAAAGGAAAGAAAGATATAAAACAGATTTGGTAAATGCATTTAACTGTCATGTGATGGAAAAGTATAGTGATTATACTCACATTTATACGAATGGTGCGAAGGAACCTGAAACAGGAGTGACAGGGTTTGGGGTGGTAATACCAGCAAAAGAAATTGGAATCAGCAATTAATAAGTTAGGGGTGCTTACAGTGGAGATGCTGGCAGTGTTGGTTGCGTTGCAATGGGTGCAGAAAGCCAGACAAGCCAAAGCATTGATATGTTCAGATTCATCCTCAGTTCTAGCAAGTTTAAGGTCTTTTCACACAAACAGTCGGCAAGATGTACTTTATGAAGTCCTTCAGTTAGTTACAAGAATTGCAAATCAGGGAGGTCAGGTAAAATTTCTATGGGGTCCAGCACATGTAGGGGTGAAGGAGAATGAGAGGGTGGATGAGTTGGCAAAGAGGGTGTTAAAGAAAGAAAATGTGGAAATGCACATTAGTATCAGTAAAACAGAGGTTAAGTGTGTAATCTGGGGAAAAAGTCAACCGAATGTGGCAAGAAAGATGGGACAGAGAGGGGAAAGGGAGGCATTTATATCAAATACAAAAGAGTGTTGCAGTTACTAGGGTAGGTAATGGAAACAGAAAGGAGGAAATTGTGTGGACTAGGTTAAGGCTGGGGCATTGTGCATTAAACAAAACATTGAAAATGATAGGGAAACACCAGACAGGATTGTGTGAGGAATGTCAGGAAGAGGAGTCAGTAGAACATGTAGTTTTGTGTTGCAGGAAGTATGGGATACAGAGAGAGATGATGAGAAATAAATTAAGGGAGTTGGGGATGCAGAAATTCACATTAAAAGGGTTGCTGGACATGGGTGAGAGAGCACGTCCGGGTATTTTTAGCGTTTTTAAGGGGTACAGGGGTTTTTTATAGAATATGACGAATAAACAGGAATAGGATACTAGGATGCTCAAAGATGGGAGGGTGAAGTGTGTGTGTGTGTGTGCGCGATTGGGTGAAGGGATTTAGAATGTATGTCTAGTGCACATTCTGGAGCAGAGGGTGGCGGTAATGCACCATTAAGCTGGATGCCAACCGTCGTAAAACAAGATACAGACAGACAGACAGAGGTCAGAGCTAGAATGCTGTATATCACCTTTTAAGTTGGCTGGTCTATTGAGGGTTCCAAGCATTTTTAAATTTTTGTATCAAAGTGAAATAAAGCATTAAATATGAATGGCACAAATTGGTCAGTGATGTAGCAAAAGGGAAACAACTAATGCACTCACATTCTCATAAATGTAAAGCAAGTAACTAAGTTACTTGTAGAAGGTTAAATTAAATTGATTACTCCAATCAGGACAATAACTGGCTTTTCTCCTGCTTAAAAATATTGTAATACATTTCTCTCCTTGGCAAGAGGAGTGATTGATTGTTGATCTTGGAAAAATAAAAGGCTTGTTATGAATGTAACAATCTTGATTTATTTTATGTAAACCTTTTGCAAGTTCCCATTAGTGCTTTCAGTGGACTCTACATCTCCAGATGGATTAGATCAAAATATTCAATTGTATATAAATCTACTAGATACTATACATGAATGAGTAAGATGCTGTTTAGTAGCAGAAAAGACATTGGAATTGTGTAAAATTTCAGTTTACTGATGGATCTTCAGATGTAAAGACTCTCTTGGTCAGCCCCCTCCCAACCTTTTTTGTCTCAACCTAATAGCGCAACCTTCTAATTCTCTAGCTGTTGCATATTTGGTCAGCTTACTCAGTCATTTATCAGTCCTGATCTCGATCTTGTGGTTCCAGTAATGATTTTATGATTTTGAACCAAGTCAAGTTCTGTTGCTGTTATTTATACCAGTCTAGTTTTACAACACTGACAGTATATGTGACATAAATTTATGAAGCAAAGCATCCAGTGCCTGCCCTGGTTTGGATAGTTCGGCCTCTGCTGCACCAAGAAGTAAGTATTTCTCACTTGTTAGGCTGAATCTGCATTGCAGAAACAAGAAAAACTGTGTCTCTCTATTTCAAAGCTGAAATAAACAGATGAAAAATTGAAGAAAAATGTGTTGAAGTGAAATGTGCATATTTTAAGTAATGCTTGATAAGGGATTGAAGTTTGAACGTGCCCATTGTGAGACTAGGACTAAGGGACTAGAATCTGTTCTGCCAATGACCTTGGGACTGATTGACAATGAATCAGCAGGATGATCCATTGAATGTAGGGGATGATTTAGTAGAAAGTGAGGACCAGGGAAGGAGGTTGAGAGTGGAGGATGGGAAATAACTGAGGTGCACTCAGAAGCTCTGTTGACAGTGGTAGAAGAGAACTGTGGCTCAGGAAGAAAGAAAACATTCCAGATGAACTTATGGGAAAAGTGGCATTATCAGAGCAAATATAAAAGAGACAGAGGAAGTGGACGAATGAAGTAAGATGTCCAGAGTAACTGTGAGCCGGTTGCTCTTGACACTCATATTCTCTCTTTAACTTGTAATTTCTTCACTTTGGGATCCCCCAGTCTGAATACTCATGCTCTGTGGTATTGATGTTCTTGTTGTACCTGAAGTAATTGGGATTCTTCGTGTTTTTGCTCTACCACATCAATGCTTTTCCTGCTTATTTTGTTTCATTTGACTTGAAACTCGTTCCTCATCATCTGTGCTCAGTATGTTGTACAGCAAAATGAGAGCCCTTTTATCCTTGTATTGAAATTAGTTCTGTTGATCCTGCTGATTTGACTGTCAGTGTGGCAGAAACTGGACCTGGATGAACCTGAAGACAAATATCTTATTACGACTTAGATGCTCTTGAACACCATACATCAATATCCTGCTTTTCTTTGGTTTACTCTGGGGTGGGGGGTGTGGGGAGTGGAATGACAGCTTCAATTATGCACCACTATATCAAAGTTGATCAGGTTTGTTGTGTACTTCTGGTACATTCTGTTCCTGTTTCTCATTTAATTTTCTTTCTTCTCTTGCTTTGAGGCTATTGAGTGAAGCACACATAGTGGAGCAATTTGGTCAGTGTGCCCTGGAACTTGAACTCCATGATGAGAATTTCTGTCACAGAGGATACCCGGTAAAAACTTAGTCTGAATGCAGGACTTGACTTCCATTCCAGAGGGTCCACAGTGGAGCAGTTTATTAATATTTTGTCGGTACTGTATCAGTTTTGTAACAGAAGAATTGGTAAAGCAACCATACTTAACATGGAAGCTGTTTCTCAGGAAAAGTTGAATGTTACTTTCCCAGTGGTATGTGGTCCACTCAGCATGGTACAGAAGAATATTTTGCATTCACTTTTGTTAACTTTTTAATGAATTTACATCGAAAGTTTACCAAGTAAGTTCAAGGATGTGTTTTGTACGCTCACTTAAATGATAGAACACCAATTTATTTGTAAAAGGCCACGCATTTCTCAGATAAAATGGCTGTTTAGTTTTTCTAGGTTATAGAATCATAGAAGGGACAGTAGATCATTACACTTAGGTAATTGTTAAGAGATAAATGACAGATGGGAAAATTTGTATGAAATTTGAGACCATGTTGGTGTATAGAGCTGATATGAGAAAAAGAAACATTCCCTTCATGGTGGAATTGACCTCGGTCTACGTTTGCACTCTCTGCAAAACAAAGACCTGGAATTGATGTGTTTCAAGTTAATTATTGGTGACCCCGCATTCCAGGCATTTGGGTTACAGAAATTTGTCCTTGGAGAAACCCAAAATTTCGGGTACAGAATAAAATTTGCCTTCATCAAATTTATGTGGGGGCTGGGTGAGTAAAAATATAAAGCAACATTTAAAAAAAAATTCCATTCTTCTTTCTTGACATGTGCAGATGGCACAGCTTCACATAATGGAAAATCGCGATATGGCTGGTATTCTGAGAACACAAGCCTCCCGTTATGTGGGGTGGGAGGGAGTTACCTGTACACATATGTGACTGAAATTACAGAATACTCTCTGCTGTTGGTGGCTGCATTAAGATGACATGAAAAATATGCGAGAAAGCTATTATCCTATTGTGATAAGTGTTCAATTTATGAAATGATTATCCTCCACAGTATTTTTTTGGCATAGCAACAGATTCTTACCAACCAGTTAACAGACTCTCTAAATAGCTGACTGTCTGGGTACTGCTGTGTGAATTTTCAATGTATAATAGCCTGCTATTTTTCTGTTCGCGTATGGAATTTAATTTGAGAATTGTATGCCATGTGAGAATCATAAATTAAGTGCCCTCAATCAAACATGAAGAAGGATGACCTGAAGGGTTTGCGACTTCCTAAACCATTCTGTCATGAAAAAGAGTTCAAGTTCAAGTGTCCAGTTCTGGTCACCTCACTATAGGAAGGATGTGGAAGCATTGGAAAGGGTACAGAGGAGATTTACCAGGATGCTGCCTGGTTTAGAGAGTATGCATTATGATCAGAAATTAAGGGAGCTAGGGCTTTACTCTTTGGAGAGAAGGAGGATGAGAGGAGACATGATAGAGGTGTACAAGATAATAAGAGGAATAGATAGAGTGGATAGCCAGCGCCTCTTCCCCAGGGCACCACTACTCAATACAAGAGGACATGGCTTTAAGGTAAGGGGTGGGAAGTTCAAGGGGGTTATTTGAGGAAGGTATTTTACTCAGAGAGTCGTTGGTGCGTGGAATGCACTGTCTGAGTCAGTGGTGGAGGCAGATACACCACTGAAATTTAAGAGACTACTGGACAGGTATACGGAGGAATTTAAGGTGTGGGGGGGGTTATATGGGAGGCAGGGTTTGAGGGTCGGCACAACATTATGGACCGAAGGGCCTGTACTATGCTGTACTGTTCTGTGTTCTATGTTCTAAGATTGGAATAGAAGACAAGGAGATTAAACTTTCTAGTTTTATTGAGATCACTTGTTAGATCATTTACAAATTTGTAAATGCTCACACCAATGCTTTCAAATCACTTAAGCTGCTGTCAGCTCACAGATCCCAAAGTAGCTGATAGTTGAATGTACTTTTCTCAAGTCAACTGGCTGGATTCTTGTCCCTGTCTAGTGTAGCCCTGAATGTTGGAGAGGCCTTTTCTTTCTTTATCACTCACTGTTGATACATGGCGTATTGCCTAACTGACTCTGCTATCTGGTATCTTGGGAATATAATGAACCTTATGTCTTCCATATTATGATATGAGCCTGGATTCTTAGCTTCCTTGAAGTTTTGTCTTTGATTAAATCCACACAGCTTTGAATTGTTAGTTGGTACTGTGCTTTACAATTTCTGAGGTACAGTACTTTTAAATGCAGCCCATGCTGTTCAGGCTTGTGCTTGTTAAATTTACAGAGCAGGACTTTCCTGTTCTTTTTTTTCTCAGTTATATTTTTTTTACATTTAACCAGTTCAGTTCAATTTTAATTGTCATTCAACAGGCATGAATATCTTTTAATACAGCCAAATGAAACAGCGTTACTCTGGGGCTGGGATGCAATACAGCACCAACAGTTATATGCAGTACAAGGAACATACAGCACATAGAAGTTAGCAAGTGCATATGTTTAGCAATAAAATGCAGTCACACAAAAAGATATAGTCCATGAAGGTTGCAGCAGTCTGCAGTTGAATACAATACAGCTGGATGAACGAACGCTGGGGGAAACACCAACTCCAGTGTCGGCACCACACCACACCATCTCTAGCACCCTGGTGGAGCGCCTAACTCCAAAGCCTCCCCCTGGGCCACTGCAAACAGGTAACACTGCAGCTTGAGGCCTAGTCCTTGCTACGACTGAGGCCACACAACTCCCCTACTGTCTTCCCTGGCCATTCGCCATTAAACCAATGAATTGGACTTGCAGCATTGCACACCACCCATGTCCAAGAGAGTCTTGCGATCACAAGAAAAGTGACTAAGGTGATCACTCGCTGTTAGACTGCATACCTCCTTCACACACCAATGCCTCTTAGTTGCAGGCAGCATCACAGTCCGCACCGTCTAGCTCCTTCAGTTTCTCTGCCAGTGGGCATCTTGCTGATGGGGTAGACCTACAGTACTTAATTTCTTAATGTCCAACAGAGTATTGCGATCGTAAGCAATATGTTTAAAGAAGACGATAACATCTTTGGTTGATGCTGGAGAAGCTACTGTGTCTGAGCACACTGCCATCTTGCCGGAACTAGTAGCAAGTACATGGGTATGTCAGTCAGTCAGTGGGTGCCGTCCCGAAACCGGGGCTGGCGGCTATGCATCTCCATCTTCTTCGATCTTGCGCTCCTTTTCTGGCCAGTACAACGTATATGTACAGTATTCTCTAAGTCTGACCTTCTGCTTTATCTGCACACCTATCAGTAGTATTTCTATTTTTGCCTCCGTGGGATAGGTGATGAACACTGTTTTAGCACTTAAGATGCGATGTATCCCTTAGCTTGAAAAAAAACTAAGATGCAATGAAAATGAATTTGCACTCTTAAATCTGTAATGTACTATATATGTCCCAGCAACTTTTTGCTTGGTGATCTTACCTATTTCAGTTGTAAATTTAACACTGATGACTCCAGGTATAATAGCAAAGAGTTTTGGGGATGACCCTTCTGCTGCTCATGGGAAATGATAGTGTGTTTGTGTTTCTGTACTGTGAAGAGATCATGTTTAATCTTTTCTATCAGTAAGTACTGACTCCTCAGTCCAGCTCCATGAATATGTTGTGGTAAAGTATTTATCCCTTTTGATGAAATGATATAGTATAATTTGATCAACACACATCAAAGTTGCTGGTGAACGCAGCAGGCCAGGCAGCATCTGTAGGAAGAGGTGCTTGAATTTCCAGCATCTGCAGAATTCCTGTTTTAGTATAATTTGATAGTGCTTTGTCTTTTTTGAGTTGGTCAGTCAACATCCACAATAAGTATTAGTCTCCCATTACTAGAGTTCTGCTATGAAGGTCCTTGGGATATCTCATGAGCCTTTCAGGCTGCTTGTTTAATGAGACAAATAGCAATCATGACAGTAAGTGTTCAAGTCCGTGGTTCTTCTAAAATCTGATCCAGAGCAACATCGTTCCTTTACCTTTGGGAAAGAATGCAATGTGATAACAAATGCAGTGGCATCCTAGGTGTTGGATTGTTACTATGATCTCTGGCAAACACTTTAAAATATTAGCAGATTAGAGCCTGACGAGACAGTCCTGTCTTAATTAGTACTAAATTAAATATCCAGTGCAAAGGTTCTTCAAGCATATCCAGTGTGTGAAATCTGAAGAATGCACTGAAGCAGCATAAAATTATGTCATTGTTGCAAAGTGATATTTGAACACCTGCATGAGGTTGTGTTATTTTGATGATTGGTGTGATTTTCACTGAAGCGGCTTCCTTTTCCTTGCAGATAATTTTTTGATTTTTTTGAAAAATGTCCTTGCTGTTTTCTTGCATTACTCTGATACTTATTTGTTTACAGTCTCATTTCTTTAAAAAGAAGTACATTGAAAAATATAAAGATTTGTAATAGTTAACGCTCTTTATCAAAAGGACAGAGTATGTAAAGCATAATCCTATATTGCTGACTTCACTTATTTCTGCTCAGCTTGTGCTTTATTTATACTCAATTTTAAATCAGTTTTATTTAATGCTTTATTTCTTTGTATGTTTTTAAAGTTTTCGGATGAATATAATCCTAGGGGAAAAAAGAGATGAACAGAATTAAGCAATTCTGAGTCAGCAGATGTCTCATTTGAAAACGGGTCTGTGATGGTGTCGGGTTGTTGCAGTTGGATGGCAGAGAAATTTATAGAGGAATTATATCTTAAGTTTTACGTAAAGTTCAAAACAATCTGTGGTCAGTTGTGTATATCAAATATGCGCAGTTCCCATGTGATGTTTTCTTTCTCAGCCTTGAAACATTGCAGTATCTAAATATTTCACTGTACATGCTTCTGAAAACTGACACCACTCCTGCTGGTAATTTGCCATCTGAAACTACTGGTAACGAGGAAGCATTTTGAAACTCCTGAGCTGATAAATTCTGCTTTGTTGTAGTATTTACTGACAGATAATGAGCCCTTTGTTCTTGATCCAAAAGTATTTTGCAAAGACATGTATTGGAGTATTTCTGATGCATCATGTAAATCTCTGAATTAATAAACCTTTATCAGAAACAGATGCAAGGAAAATCTCAGAGGAAAAGAACTCCTTTTGAATCTTTTGTCCCAAATCATTTTCTGTGTTGTTTCCGTTTTATTACATAATGATTTTTTTTCTTGCTTGGGATTTGGGACTTGCTAGCTTAAAGTTAGATAACTGGTCCAGGTCACCCACCACTTATGTTTCCCAGGAGAGCAGTACCATTCATATTTCATGAAACTATCATCTCTGATCTGTTAAGTCTTGAGGTATGCAGGATATTTTGTTCAGCATGCTGCCATCCTGTAATGGGAACGTTTATGACAATTGTTTTTAGTGATTCTGTTTAATAATTTCAAGATTCTCTACCACTTTGCACTTTATTAGTATCCTTTTTGATCACTCAGTTTTTTTTTCTGGTAGTTTCTTTCTCTGGTTACAGTTTCCCTGACTAACGTGAAATTTTTATCAGTCCTGGAAAAAAAAGATTTTTGTTTTCTATTTTGTGGACTCTGGTTAACTAAGGTTTTTCCAAACCCTGAAGAAGTGATTCACAGAATTTTACCAAGTTCTTGATTTATAATTTCACTTTTTAAAAATGCAAATGAGGTTAATTTCCCAAAATATACATTTGGTTGGAGTTTTTCAGTAAAGATATTAATAATTGTTACTTTTCATGAAACAGTTACTTAAAGCTCATAATTAATATGATCGTAAATGACTACAACTTTTGACATAAAGTTAAGCCAACTTAGTTTGTTGTGAGAATACATGATGTGAGATAAATTTCCCTGGAGTAATAAAAATTACATTTGGAAATTGTTATAGATATCAAACCTTGTTCATTGTAAATTCGTTTTTTAAGGTAGAAAGCCTGCTGATGATGTTGAGAGTCTGAGAGAGTATTAGGTTAAAGGGTAGCAAGATTTGTGCAAATGGATTTTATTGAGGGCAAGAAAAAAGATTCATACCCTGATAGGGAAGAAATAGATGCAAGAGGTGCAGCAGATGCTGGCAATCTAAAGCAATGCATAAAATGTGCTGGAGGAGCTCAACAGGTTGGACAGCATCTTTAGATGGGAGTAAACATTCCACATTTCAGGCCAGATACTTCACGAGTCCTGATGAAAGGTCTCAGCCCAAACCATCGCCAGTTTATTCACATCCATAGATGCTGCCTGACCGGCTGAGCTCCTCCAGTACGCCATGCATATTGCTCTAGGGAAAAAAACAAAGTATCTTTGAAATGACAATCAATAATACCGAAAGAGGCTAAGATGTTTGTGTATGTTCGTTAAAATGTCAAGGAAGGAGCAGATAATTACTGGGGCTAGTAGAGTGCTTACCTTGCATCAGAAATCACATTAGAACTGTAGAAAATCCTGACTGGAATACATCTGGAATTTTTGCTCTACCATCGTCTGAGCATGGATTTATTGACTCTGGAAAGAATGCAGCGTAAAATTAGCTGACCAATGCCAGAAATCCTATGATTCACAGTCTGGTTTCTGTTCAGGAAATTTATAAAGTTAAGGAGTGAATTGATGGAATATTCCAAGATATTAAGGGGTGCTGGGGGGGAAAAAACAACTCTTTCTGCTGTTGGGGAATCTGGAACTTCAGATGGAAACCCACACCTTTCAGGAGCAAATTTTTAAAAAATCTTTTCTTATTCATGGTTGAAAATGGATCAGTTATTGTTTTTGAGCTGGGAATAACACATTTGTATTCAGGAATTAGAACAATGTAAAATAGAATTAAGTTGCAAATCTGCTTTAACCCTATGAACAGCAGAACAGGCTTGAGGTTAGATTGGTGTGCTCTGTCCCTATTTTCCCATAGTGCCATTAGAGTTAATGTGTTGTGTCAGTGGGGTGGAAGGGAGAAACAAGTGATTAACATCTGTGGAGGCCTGTAAGCAGGAGTCATGGTGGTGGTGATAGGTGGGAGATGGCACTTGATCCAAGAGCAGATGGCAGTTTCATTCTTTGAGCTCCAGTGCCCAATAAGGTACCATAACAGAGTACAACCAAACCCTGCATTCCCTCTGCATTATTACTGGTGCTGAGGCATTAACGAAACAACTTTCACAGTTTTGGATCCCACCGGGTAACCCTTCCACTGTGCTCATGAGCTCTTACGATAAATTCATACTCAAATCGCTCCTCACCACCCCCCACCCCACCTCATCTTAGAGACAACGGTCAGTTGTGCTCTGTACCCTCCGATGTCTTTTATTCTTCCTTAAGATACTGGTGAATAAGACCATAAGACATAGAAGCAGAACTAGGCCATTTATCTCAGCGAGTCTGCTCCATCATTCCATCGTGGCTGATCCCGGATCCCGCTCAACTCCATACATCTGCCTTTTCATCATATCCTTTGATGCCCTGACAAACAGGAAACGACCAACTTCAACATACCCACGTATTTGGCTCCCATAGCAGTCTGTGGCAGAGCATTCCACTGATTTACTATTCTCTGGCTTTAAAAAAAATCCTCTTTACCACTGTTCTAAAAGGTCGCCCCTCAATTTTGAGGCTGTGCCCTCAAGTACTGGATACCCACACCATAGAAAACACCCTTTCCACATCCACCCTATCTAGTCCTTTCAACATTTGGTAGGTTTCAACGAGGTTCCCCCCCCCCACCCCTACACCCATATTCTTCTAAATTCTAGTGAGCACAAGCCCAAAGCTGCCAAACACTCTTCGTATATTGACTCTTTCATTCCCAGAATCATTGTTGTGAACCTCCTCTGGACACTCTCCAATGGCAGCACATTCGTTCTGAGATATGGGCCCCAAAACTGTGGACAATTCTGCAAATTTGGCTCGATTAGTGGCTTATAAAGGCTCAGCATTATCTCCTTGCTTTACATTCTATTCCCCTTGAAATAAATGCCAACTTTGCATTTACTTTTTTTTAAACAGCAAACTCAATCTGCAAATTAACCTTCTGGAAGTCTTGCACGAGGACTTCTAAGTCCCTCTGCCCCTCTGATGTTTGAACCTTTTCCCCATTTAGATAATCTGTACCTTTGTTCCTTTTATCAAAATGCATTATGCATTTCCTGACACTGTATTCCATCTGCCATTTTTTTTGCCCATTCTTCCAATTTGTCTAACTCCTGCTGCAATCACATTGCTTCCTCAGCAGTACCTATCACTCCACCTATCTTTGTATCATCTGCAAACTTTGCCACAAAGCCATCAATTTCATTATCCAAATCATTGACAAACAATGTGAAGAGTAGTTGTCCCAATACTGACCTCTGAGGAACACCTCTAGTCACTGACAGCCAACCAGAAAAGACCATTTTATTTCCACTCACTGCCTCATACCTGTTAACCATTCCTCTATCCATGCCAGTATCTTTTCTGTAACGCCATAGGATTGTATGTTCTTAAGCAACTAGGGTGTTGGCACTTTATCTAAATGCCTTCTGGAAACCCAAGTAAATGACGTCCACTGCTTTCCTTTGTCCACCCTGCTTGTTATTTCCTCAAAGAATTCTAACAAATTTGTCAGGCAAGGTTTTCCTTTACAGAAATCATGCTGACTTTGACTGACTTTATCATTAGTCTCTGAGTACCTCAAAATCTCATCCTTAATAACAGACTCCAACACTTTCCCAACCACAGAGGTTAGGCTAACTGGCCTATATTTTCCTTTCTTTTGCCTTGCTCCCTTTTTAAAGAGTGAAATGACATTTGCAATCTTCCAGTCCTCCGGAACTAGGCCAGAATCAAGTGATTCTTGAAAGATCATGACCAGTGCATCAGTTATCTCTTCAGCAACCCCTCTTAAAAACCTGGGATGCAGTCCATCTGCTCCAGGTTACTTGTCCATCTTAAGACCTTTGAATTTGCCTAGCACTTTTTCTTTGTAATAGCAATGGCACTTACTCCTGCTTCCTGACACTCATGGACCTCTGGCACACTGCTAGTGTCTTCCACAGTGAAGACAGATGCAAAGTACCCATTAAGTTCATTTGCCATTTCATTGTCCCCATTAGTACCTCACCAGCATCATTTTCCAGTGGTCCAATATCAACTCTCACCTCCGTTTTACTCTTCATAAAACTGAAAAAACTTTTGGTATCCTGCTTATATTATTAGCTAGTTTGCCATCATATTTCATCTTTTCCCTTATAGTTTTTTTTAGTTGCCTTTTGTTGGATTTTAAAAGCTTCCCAATCATCTAACTTCCCACTCACTTTTGCTATCTTATATGCTCCTTCCTTAGCTTTTATGCAGTCCTTAAATTCCAGATGATACACAGATTGGTGGAGGAGCAGATAGTGTTGAGGAAACGGGTAAGATGCAGAAGGACTTAGACAGATTAGGAGAATGGGCAAGAAAGTGGCAAATGAAATACCATGTTGGAAAATGCATGGTCATGCACTTTGGTAGTAGAAATAAATGTGCAGACCATTTTCTAAATGGAGAAAATGCAGGAATCTGAGATGCAGAGGGATTTGGGAGTCGTCGTGCAGAACACCCTGTAGGTTAACTTGCAGGTTGAGTTGGTGGTGAGGAAGGCAAACGCCATGTTCACATTCATTTCAAGAGATCTAGAATAGAAGGGCAAGGATGTGATGCTGAGGCTTTATAAGGCACTACTGAGGCCTCACCTTGAGTATTGTGAACAGTTTTTGGCCCTTCATCTTAGAAAAGATGTGCTGGTATTTGAGAGGGTCCAGAGGAGGTTCACAAGGATGATTCCAGGAAAGAAAGGGTTATCATAGGAGGAACATTTGATGTCTCTGGGTCTGTACTCACTGGAATTCAGAAGGATGAGGGGGATCTCACTGAAACCTTTCAAATGTTGAAAGGCCTAGATAGAGTAGATGTAGAAAGGATGTTTCCCTTGTCAGGAGAGTCCAGGACAAGAGGGCACAGCCTGAGGATGCGGGGGGGGGGGTGGGGGTGGGGGGCGCCCTTTCAAAACAGAGATGCGGATAAATTTCTTTAGCCAAAGGGTGATGAATTTGTGGAGTTTGTTGTCACACGCCGCTGTGGAGGCCAAGTCATTGGCGTATTTAAGGCAGAGATTGATGGGTTCTTGATTGGACCTGGCATCAAAGGTTACAGGGAGAAGGCCGGGAACTGGGGTTGAGGAGCAGATAGAAAACAAGGATCAGCTATGATTGAACGGCGTAGCAGACTCGATGGGCCAGATGGCCTAATTCTGCTCCGTTGTTGTATGGTCTTAACTTCCCTTGTCAGCCATGGTTGCCTAGTCCTGCCATTTGATAACTACTACTTCTGTAGGACATATCTATCCTGTGTCTTGTGAACTCTTTGCAGAATTTCAGTCATCTCTGCTGTGCCGTCATCCTCACCTATATACTCCTCCAATCCACCTGGGCATGCTCCTCTCTCATGCCTCTGTAATTCCCTTTATTCCATTGCGATATTGATACATATGACTTGTGGTTTTCTCTCTCAAATTGCAGTATGAGTTCATTCATATTTTGATCACTGCCTCCGAAGAGTTCCTTTACATTAAGCTTCCTAATAAGATCTGGGTTATTACACAACACCCAATCTGAGATAGCCTTTGCCTGAGTAGGCTCAAGCACAAGCTGCTTTAAAAAGGCTTCTCGTAGGCATTCAACAAATACCCTCTCTTGCGATCTGACACGAACTTGATTTTCCCAATCCCCTTGCATATTGAAATCCCCATTACAATTGTGTCATTACCCTTATTACATGTCTCTTCCAAATCCCTTTGCAATCTCAACCCCACAGCTTGGCCACTATTTGGTGACCTTTATATGATTCCCATAATGTTTTTGTGCAGTTATTAACTCCACCCACAAAGATTCAACACTCTCTAACCTCATGTCACCTCTGTCTGAAGATGTAATTGTATCTCTTACCTACAGAATCTAGGTTTTCATCCCTTTCATAGCAAACACTTTAGTTTGTGGCAGTTTTCAAACCTAATAAAAGAATGCCCCAATACTTGGGGTAAAGCCTAATTCCAAAGAAATAGTGGACTGAAGATAAGCACTGTGTTGATCCAACAAATTTAACATAAATATGAACTTTCTGATTCTGCAACCAACAAAGAGACATGTTTCTCATGAGATTGAATTAAAGGGGTGAAGAACATTTAAGAAAACTTTGTACTTTTATTTCTTGTTGTTATTGAGAATCTACATCAGTGCCAAGCTCCCGAAATGCCAACAAGTTTCTTGGAAAATGGCAGAACACAATGGCTGTGTCATTTGTAGATGCTATTGACTCTGAAGTGATCTTGGTATGGCAATCACATTAAGGATGTATCCTGTTTCTGCTTAAGTGAAGGATTTGAGTGACAGTTTGTTACCACACATGTCAGGGATTGAAGGGCTAATTTTTTTTTGATGGCTTTAAAACATGAATCAAGATTTTGGAAGTTATGGATCCTTGCCAAAGCATTACACACAATAGACCATCTCTTGACAAAATTAATGATTTCATTATGTGGTCTTAAGATTGACAAAATTAGAAAAGAAGTGGGAAAACTTGGTACTTACCTGGATAAACGTAGGAAGTGTCTTAGTATTGACAGTGGGATACCTGGTCTGGGAGCACTGACTACTGATTTATATTCTTTGAAATTTTAATCAATTTTAAAATTTAGAGGTACAGTGTGGAATAGGCTCTTCTGGCCCTTTGAACCACGCTAGTAGCAACCCCCATTTAATGCTAACGTAATCACAGGACTATTTGCAACGACCAATTAACCTACTAACTGGTATGTCTTTGGACTGTGGGAGGAAACCAGAAAACCTGGTTTCCACGGGGAGGACGTACGGCCTCCTTATAGAGGATGCCGAGGTTGGACTCTGAATTCGCACTCACCTCTGCACTACTTTGGTGCCCACTAATATTAATATGTATGAATCAAAAGATGAATAAGTGATCTGATCTCTAATGCCTTCTTCCTGTAATTTCCCCTTCACTTTCCCCTATGGATTTAGGGGTTGGGTTAAGCAGAAGGAAGCCTAACACACTTTTGCAGTTGAGATGTTGAGTAATCAGAACAATTACATCTCCGGAAAGAAAATTCCCATAGGTTGTTATTGAGTATGTTTGAATGAAAGACTTATAGCTTTCGTACGCCTCCAGATAACATTTGTTGATGGCCAATGTATGTCTTGCTATTTAATAATATTTGTTGCCAAGAACAACTTGAACACAGTTAAATTGGTTTGTAGATAAGTGAGTGGAAAATAGAAGGGTTGGGTTGGTTACTCAGTCACTGATATGTTGTGACATTTAAAATGACAACTCTATTCTGTTTCACTTAAATTGTTAGATATGCTCATTTGTATCTTTGGGATTGAGTTATACGTAAGTAATATATTTATTCTCAGGTCTGAGGTGCTTTCCTTGCAGTTATTCCACAATTCATAATTGAAGGTCTTTCTTATGGACAGATGATCCTTATCTTTTGCTGGGACTGGTGGTCGGTAAAGACGTAATTGCCATTGACACGTGATACTCAAGTAAATATCCAAAAATGAACACGATACAGAAGCCTTCATTTTATGCCACCTGTATAAAATCAAGTGGTGTGGAAATATTAAAAAGGAAAAATTTGGAAGTTTGGAATTTACTGAGTTATTTAAAAACATAAAAAGATTGTTCAAAATATTACTGCTTCTGTAGACTGCCACTGTCAATTTACAATTTAAAATATACCTGACAGTGTTAAAAATCAGTTCTGGATTCACTTGATTTTCAGTCTTGTACCTGAAGTAAAGACATGGGCTTATGCTTTGGACTTTTAGTAATGCTCTCCTTTCAGAAGTCAGTCTGATTGTTGCATTTTTAGTTCTTTGTTGGGCAGTAAACACTTTGGGTGAGGCTATAGTGAGGACTCTGCAGCTTATTCCATTAGGGAAACATGTAGAACTTGATGTGATGGCATTTGTGGATCTTGACCATCTTATTTGTTGCTGGAAGTATTCATCTTCATGTCCCACACACATGCAGTTATGGAGACAAATAGTGTGTGGTGGGGGGAGGGAGGAAGCACTTTGGCCTACCAACTCTGTGCTGACCAACAGCACTCAAATGGTTCCATTTATTATCAGCGAATGTACACAGTATACAACATGAAATACATGTCTTCACAGACATCCATGAAAAGCAGAAGAACCCCAAAAGAATGAGTGACAGAAAACCGTTCGAACCCCGGTCCCCTTCCCCCTCTCCCGCACAAGCAGCAGCAAGCTTCAATCTCCCCCTCCCTCCCCACCCGTTCCAGCAAAAAAGCGTCAGTGCCCACCACCTACCCAGCAACAGCATAGCACTCAGAGAGACCATGATCTGCAGTCAACAAAAAAACCTATCCTCTCTCTCTCTCTCTCTCTCTCTCTCTCTCTCTCTCTCTCTCTCTCTCTCGCTCTCGCTCTCTCGCTCTCTCGCTCTCTCTCATCACCAAGTTTTTCACGAATGGGGAGACTCATGGTGGCTGTTTTGGTGTTACCGAGTGCTGCACCACTGTTTTAGTTGGAGATTCCTGACAGGAGAATCGGCAGCAAACTCTCCAACACCCCCCCGCCCCCATCAAGAGAAAGAGAGAATGCGACCATTCGCCTACAGAGACTTCCATCCATACATCTGTCACAGTGAAATCCTGACAGTCCTTCTCCCACAATGCCTCAGTTTGGCAACACCGGCCTGGAATTGGTCGTCCACAGGGTCGCACCCTCGAGGTGCCATTTTCCAAGCCGCGCCTGGAGAACGTCGATAAATGGTCCACTGACGAGCTGCAAGAATGGGAACTCATTGCCATTTCAAAAACAAAAGAACGTGCAGTTTGAGTGCCAATTGCAGATCAGGATCTCAATAGAACCACAACCACCTAGAAAATAAAGACATTAAAGAGAGAAATTTTAAACTGTTTTTGCAGATGAGCTCGAAGTGGTAGCTACTTGGCGCCATCTTAACTCTGCCCACACCGATTCAATTTTATTTTCTCCATATCCCAGATTCTCCCCTTCATCGGCAGCCAAGGAACTGTTTTGAGTGGCCAGTTAACCTACTATCTTGCAGGTGTGGGATGTGTGGGAAGAGTGCAGTACTCTGAGGACGACTGTGCACAGGGTCATGGGGGAAAATATGCACCCTTGCCATAGGCAGCATCAGAAGAGAGGATCGAAACCGTGTTGCTGCAGCTGTTACCGAGCAGCATTACCTGCTGATCTTGAAAATGTTTACTTTATTTTTAAAAATCTGTACGTATGAGGCTGAGAATCTTGGGGCACTGAAGACATAGAGCCATACAGCACAGAAGTAGGTCCTTTGGCCCAACCAGTCCGTGCTGACCAAGATTCCCATCTAAGTTAGGCCTATTTGCCCAGATTTGGTCCATATCTCTCTAAAGCTTTCCCATTTATATGCCTGTCCAAGTACTGTTCAAATGTGTGACTGCAGAAGAATCAATGAATGCCTATAAAATGTCGCTGACATTGGGATGTATTGTGCTTAGACAGAAGCATTGCAGTTTACTTTGGCTGTGCATTTGATTTATGGTACAATTCTGTGCATCTCTGCAGTCAATTAGACTGGAAATCTGAGCTGAAGAGTCTTTGTGGCTTCTTTGTGGCATTCCATGCTCTTGGGGTTTTAAGAAATACAGCAAATCTAGGCAGGCCCATATTGGAATTCATGCATATGAGATAACAACATGACGGGTAAAACATTACTTAAAGAAACAGGAGAAAGGCTACTATGAGGATGAAAGCAAGCTATTGTTTGGTTGAAGTAAAAGTATCCTGCTCAAAAATTCATTATCCTGTATTACAATGGAATATATATTCTCATCGTCAGGGTATTGTAGTCTGTCTCCACAATTTATTCCCTCATTGGATCTGAATTGTGATGACAGAACATAACGCACCAACAAGAGAAAATCTGCAGATGTTGGAAATCCAAGCAACGCACACAAAATGCTGGAGGAACTCAGCAGGCCAGGCAGCATCTAGTGTACAGTCGATGTTTTGGGGCTGAGTCCCTTTGGCAGGACTGGGGTAAAAAAAGGATGAGGAGTGGTGTTAAAAGGTGGGGGGAGGGGGAGAGAAACACAAGGTGATAGGTGAAACTGGGAGCGGGTGAGGGGTGAAGTAAAGAGCTAGGAAGTTGTTGGTGAAAGAAATGCAAGGCTGGAGAAGCGGAGATCTGATAGGGGCGGACAGAAGGCCATGGAAGAAAGAAAAGTGGGGAGGAGCACCAGAGAGAGGCGATGGACAGACAAAAGGAAAGGTGAGGGAGGGAAAAGGACTGAGGGAATGGTGAAGCGGGGTGGGAGGGGGCCATTACACTCCAACTTATTTTTGTCATATGCATAGTGATAGTGAACATGAATTAATTTTGAGGCATACCTGCCTTACATTTTGAAGCAATTCTAGTGATAGAACAAAATTGTACATGGAATAAAGTAATTTAACGTGTATGAAACTTTAAGCCCGTGAGTCACTGGTTGTAACAAAATTCAAAACCATGAGCTTATTAGTGCTTGATCTCCCATGTTAAGTTTTATCATGTCTTTGGAACTTGAAAGTTCTGGGGTTGGTGGGCTACTGGATCACAAATGTTGACAAATATGCAGATTATTTCATTCATTAGAACATTTCCAAATTCTTTAAGTATTTGATAATCCCAGCAACATTACCAGAAACATCCATTTTGGCAGGAATTTTGCAGTCACAGATCCTGAATCAGTTATTTTCCAATGAAGTGCACAAGATGAACCACACAAAGCCATTTGAATGACAATCATTTTAAATTTGCATTAGGAATGAGTTTCAAAATGCATATCTCCTTTTGTCTTCAGGATGACCCAAGTGTAGCAATTGGCTGAAATAGCTTCAATTCCTAGCTTTTCTTTGGTAATGAAAACAAATGCAGATTACTGGTACAGTCAGCCCTCCTTATCCGCGAGGGATTAGTTCCGGGACCCCTCGCGGATACCAAAAAACGAGGATGAGCAAGTCCCTTATTCAACCTGTCTGAATGTGGTGGACCTTAGGACCCAGCGAGACCCCAGACCTTATTTAACCTGTTTCAGTGCAGTGGACATTAGCACCCGGCAGTGGAGCTCTGAATCTGCAGTGTTTCTGTTGACGAAAATAATCACGATCACGATTTAAAATAAAGTGGAAATAATAAAGCGATCGGAAAAAGTTGAAACGCCATCGGTCATTGGAAAAGTGTTAGGCTACAGTCGGTCAACAATCGGAACAATTTTAAAGGATAAAGTGAGAAAAGCCCTGCCCCGATTAAAGCTACAATTATTACTAAACAACACAGTGGTTTAATTATTGGGTTTTGGGGTTTTGGGTTTTTGATCCTTCACATCAACCCGGCAGGGATGGAGAGCGCACTCAGGAGTGGTCTGTCACTGGATCGAACTGGGGAATTTCCGTTCCCGAGCCCAGCGCTGAAACATACGTTTCTAAAGTGTTTTATATGCATAGAAAGGTAAAATATATACTATATACTAAGACAAACGTTTGACTAACTGACGCTAATTAATACCGGATGTACCTGTTCCGACTTACTTAGTACGAGAACTTCCGTTTTTTTCTGATCCCGATCCACGATAACCTACGCGCATCCTCCCGTGTACTTTAATTCATCTCTAGATTACTTATAATACCTAATACAATATAAGTGCTATGTAAAATAGTTGTTATACTGCATTGTTTAGGGAATAATGACAAGAAAAAAAAGTCTGTACATGTTCGAACAACAAGTGCTGGAAGAGCACTTCCAGGTTTTCTCGATTCGTGGTTGGTTGAATTCGTGCATGCGGAACTCGCGGATAAGGAGGGCCGACTGTATTGCTTTGTTCCTGACTTCAAATGATTTGATATTTCCTCAACAAACAAGTTGGGGCCCACAGCCAATTTTCAGCTGACGAAACTGACAACATTATTCCAGGAAGTTGATGAACTAACTCCCAATTTATTTTGGGATGTCTTTTGTAACAGCCGAAGGTGCAGGTAAACGTTTTAATATCCAGTTATTTTTGGTCACAGGAGGAGGAAAATAAAACAACTGTGGACTTTGCAATACACCACAAAATACAGGAGGAACTCAGCAGGTCAGGCAGCATCTATGAGTTTTAATAAACAATCCATGTTTCAGGCTGACATCAGGCTTCAGGACGGGACCAGTATAAAAACGTAGGGGGAGAGGAAGGAGGATAGCCTGAAAGTGATGGGTGAAGCCAGGTGGGTAGGAAAGGTAAAGCTCAAGAAGAAGGAATCTAATCGGAGAGGAGAGTGGGCCACAGGAAAAAGGGAAGGAGGAGGGGGCCCGGGGAGGTGATAGGCAGGTGAGAAGAGGTAAGAGGCCCTGTGTGGGGAATAGAAGTAGAGGGGAGGGGGAGGGAAATTTTTTTGCCAGAAGGAGAAATTGATATTCATGCCATCAGGTTGGAAGCTACCTAGACGAAATATGAGGTGTTGTTCCTCCACATTGAGGCTGGCCTCATTTTTGTACACGAGGAGCCGATGGACTGACATGTCGGAAATGGAATTCAAATGTTTGGCAACTGGGAATTTCCGCTTCTCGCAGATGGAGCAGAGGTGCTCAACAAAGCAGCACACCAATTTGTGATGGGTCTTACCAATGTAGAAGAAGCCAGTTGGGAGCACTATATGTAATAGATGACCCCAGCAGATTCACTGGTGAGGTGTTGCCTCAACTGGAAGGATTGTTTAGGGCCCTTAATTGAGGAGAAGGAGGAGGTGAGTGGGCAGGTGTACCATTTTGGCTGCTTGCAGCAGTAAGTGCCGGAGGGTGATTAGTGGGGAGGGACAAATGAACAAGGGAATCGCAGAGGGAATGATCTCTGGGGAAAGTGGAAAAAGGTGGAGGGAGAGAAATAAAGATATGTTTGGTGGTAGAAAATATCTGTTTGCCTTTTTACTGTGAGGTCACTTCAAACTTTGGCTGCTAACACACTGTGGAAACAATGTTGATAAAATTTACAGGTGACATGACATTGATAAGCCTTATTTCCCACAATGATGAGACAGCCCACAGAGGAGAAGTCAACACCCTGACACAGTGGTGCCAAGAAAACAACCTCTCCCTCAATGTCAAAAAAAAAACAAGGGAGTTGATTGTGGATTACAGGAGGAACGGAGACAGGCTAGCCCCTATTTACATCAATGGGACTGTAGTCGAGAGGCTGAGTAGTTTCATGTTCCTTGCTAGGTATCAGAACTGTACTTTCCTCAACCACAGGGCACTGCAGAGAGTGGTGTGGACAGCCCAGTGCATCTGTAGATGTGAACTTCCCTCTATTCAGGACGCTTAAAGCAGCAAGTGCATAAAAGGGGCCTGGAGGATCATCAGGGACTCCAGCCACCCCAACTACAACCTGTTTCAACTGCTTCCATCTGGCAAAAGTACCGCAGCATTAAGGCCTGGACCAACAGGATCTGGGACAGCTTCTTTCACTAGGCCATCGGATTTATCAATACACATTGATCTGATGGCATATCTGACTGTACATTGTAACTGATTGCACACACATGTATACAAAACAACTATGTATACAATCTTTGTGTTTGGGCAATATCCTCCACGTTTCCCTT
Organism: Mobula hypostoma; assembly: GCF_963921235.1. NCBI lineage: Eukaryota > Metazoa > Chordata > Chondrichthyes > Myliobatiformes > Myliobatidae > Mobula > Mobula hypostoma. The sequence continues at coordinate 66,922,584 of NC_086102.1, read as the reverse complement.
CCTTATTGCTTGTACATGGTGACAAAGAAGCAACATGAAGATTTTTACTCCCTCATGTTGTGAGATAGATGTAAGAAATAAAATTCTAATTCTAATGTGAAGTATCCTGAGACTCACATTTTCAACTGATTTACACTTGAAGAGAAGTGTTGATATGCTGTGATATGTCCCTGTCAGCAGATTAATGGGACTACTTGAAGATAATGAGAAGGGAACATCAAAAACATGACAACAGAAACAGATGCATAGTACTCACCCATGCCCCCGGCTACATTATGGTGCAAGTGCTATACCTGCCCACTCACCTCTATTCAGCGTTCTAAACAGTCATTCCAGGTGAGAAAACACTTCATCTGTGAATCTGATAGAGTCATCTATTGTGTCTGGTGCTCCCCATGCGGCCTCCTCTGATTTGGTGAGACCTGTTGTAAACTGGGAGACAGCTTTGTCCAGCACCTCCGCTCCATCTGCCAGAAGCGGAAATTCATGGTGGGCCAACATTTTAATTCCGACTCCCTTTCCCATTCCAACATGTTGGTCCACGACCGCCTCTTGTGCCAAGATGAGGCCACCTTCAGGGTGGAGGAACAATACCTTATTCTGTCTGGACAGCCTCCAACCTGATGTCCTGAATATTGATTCCTCCTCCTGGTGCAAAAATATCCTACCCTCCCCTTTTCTATTCTCCACTCTAGCCCCTTGCCTCTTCTCACTTGCCTATCACCTCCCCCGGGTCCCTTCCTCCTTCCCATTCTCCTATGGTCAACTCTCCTCTCCTATCAGATTCTTTCTTATCCAGCCCTTTATCTTTCAACCTGACCTGGCTTCACGTATCACCTTTTAGCTACCCTTCTTCCCCTCCTCCCACTTTTATATTCTGGTGTCTTCTCCCTTCCTTTTCAGTCCTGAAGAACGGTCTAAGCCGGAAGTATCGACTGTTTATTCATTTCCATAGATGCCTGACCTGCTGAGTTTCTCCAGCATTTTGTGTGTTGATTTGGATTTCCAGCATCTGCAGACTTTCTTCTGTTTATGATATTCCACCACTTTTTTCATAATTTTTTTGCTCAATGTGCACAATTTGACAGCTGTTTTGAAACATGCTAAGGCTCATTATAATGTATAAAGCCAGGCCTGAACATTCTAATGATCAGTGTTTTCATTTCAACCAAGAATGTTGCCTCAGTGAAAGAGAATTTTTATTAAGTAATGCTCTTACTGCTTCCCTGGTGCTTCAATCACATTCAAAATTCTGAAGCTGTTTTGTCAAAACAGATATAAGGCAGATAATTTGCGTTCAGTACCGTTCACGAACAGTAAATTATTCAAGACACAGGCACCTGCAAGATTGCAATTGGTCATCCTTAATGGCAAGTGATGACTGTGAATTTTTGGAAAAGAATGATCTGGATGAGGTGCCCTGACAGTCTAGGAATACAATTTGAATTTTAAGTGTTGAGGTAACATCATTTCAGATTTGCTGTGGTTGTTGTCAAGTACACAGTTGATGGATGATGTGCGTTATTGGCTGGAAGCATTTGGGAAGAGGGCATGGAACAAATACAGTAAAGGAACGAGCCATGCAATAAAAAAAATCAACACATTATTTGTTTGATAGAAATGGATGCATGATAGTATTGGAACTTCACAGTTGTCCCTTTTTATGCTGTTTATTTTTGTAATTCAAAGTAATTTTGTGACATGGTACTGCTGCCGCAAAACATGTCATATGTCAGTGATAGTAAACCTGATTCTAATTCAGAAGCTGAAATTTATAGTGCTATAATAATGCCAATTTGATTCTGCCTTTCGCTCATTGCAATTTCGATACAGTCTCAGACTGCAGGCTGATGGGTGGTATCAAAGCTTCAAAATGGGGAAATATGTGCTCCAAATCCATTGTGTGATGAATGACAGATGACTATTATATTACCCATGTGTTTTTGCCTGTGTGTGTGTGTGTGTGTGTGTGTGTGTGTGTGTGCGCGTGCGCCAGTCAGCCCTGATTATGACATTGCTTTTAGTCTGAAGCCAGAGCAAGTTGAATAAAGCATAGTTTATCACACATTTTGGTTTATGGACAGTTTTTCATGTTAAATGCTTTTCTCATAACTTTCCACAATTGTGTTTTCCTTTTCCTCTGGGAACTGTATTCATATACTAATCATGGATTTCCTTCAGCCTTACTGTATATTGGTCCTCAAGGAGAGCAGCTAAAGAAGAATGGGGATTTATTTTTTACATCCTTTTAGATTATTTAGATGTTTACTTTTGTTTAAGTGTTGTAAACCCTTTGACACCAGGTGATTTTATTGTGAGCAATTTTGGGCCCATTGTCTAAGAAAAGATGAGCTGGCATTGGAGAGGTTCACCAGAATGATTTTGGGAATGGAAGGGTTAACACATAAGGAGCATTTTGATGATCTGGGCCTGTATTCGCTGAAGTTTAGAAGAATGGGGTTGGGGGTGGGGGTGGAGGTGGAATCTCATAGAAGCCGATCGAATATTGGAAATTTTGAACAGTGAATGTGTAGAGGATGTTTCTTTTTGTGGGTGAGCCTAGGACCAGAGGGTATAGTCTCCTAATAAAGGGGCATCTATTTAGAAGAGATGAAAAGTAATTTCTTCAACCAGAGGATGATGAATCTGTTGAATTCATCACTACAGATGGCTGTGGATCCAAGTCACTGAGTATATTTAAAATAGAGGTTGATAGTTTTTCAGTTAGTCAGAGCATCAAAGGTTACAAGGTGAAGGCAGGAGGGATAATAAATCTGTCATGATGGAGCAGACAATGGGCGAATCGTGAACTTCTGCTCCTATGTCTTATGGTCTTATAGAAATTCTGGAGAATTGTGACTGGCTGATTTGAAAAGGTTCTAACATGCACAGTGAAGCAACAACAAGGGTAAAACTGCACAGACGTTGCTAGAACTTGTATTACTGAAATACAATCTCCTCTCAGCTGCTTTACATTTTGAAGATTGGACAAAAGTTCACAAGATCATGACAAGTTTCCATTGTCAATTGCAGGTAGTTCAGAATCAAGGAACTTTCAGCTGTGATCACAAAATACTGGAACCATTCTGCAAAGCTTTTATGCGGTTTCTAAGTTTTCTGCAATTTTGAACAGTATAATTGGATGGTGAGCAGCACTGTTGCAAATTAATGAAGGGATTCTTGGCCTATTGATTGGTCTTGGACCTTTGCTGTGCAAGCTGAGAACTGGAATCAAGTTCTTCAGAGGGTTTCAACCATGCCATTGGCACTATCTCAAGCAGAAAGTATATCATTTACAGTTTCATGTTAGTCAATTTTTTCTGTCTGATCTCAGCTTTGTAAGGAGGTCTATTTTAATGAAAGGCATTTAGTAGTTGAATGAATAAAACCATTTTGGGTGATGAGCATTTTGCATTTTCTTTGCCAGCTGGTAATGTAAGACAGCAATTTGTATCCACGAGCAGATCACAAAATATTCAGGCTAGTAGTGTTTATAGGCAGCATATCTGCTTCTGTCAGATCTGCTGGAGTTTTGGGCAATGTGGATCAAAATGTGTAAGTACAGTGTCTGATGTCACCATTTCTTTCACCTTTTGGAAAACCTCCTCACACTACTTTGTCCATTGCCATTTCTTCCCAATCTGTAGTTAAGAGTTCAAGGGGTGGAGCACAGTAGCCAGGTTTGGTAGAAACCTGTTACAGTAGTTAACAAATTCTAAAAAGGAGCACAACTATAATGCATCCTTTGGCCTTGGAACATCTACCACTGTTTGAAATTTCTCAGCACACTTTAGTAATTCTTGTGCAAAAATGGTGTGAATACAGTAAGTGATGCTTGGTTTAAAGAATTCGTACTTGTTGCATCGTCCTCTGAGCCCATGATCTCCTAATCTTTTTAACACACTTCAGAGATATTCTTTGTCATTCTCACTGGTGACAATAATGTCATCCAGGTAACACTGAATACCTGGGCAGCCTTGCAACATCTGGTCCATAGCTTTCTGCCAGAGTGCAGGTGCAGATGCTGCTCCAAAATTGACGATAAAGCCTTTTGTAAGTGCTTATGGAGAAAAACATTTGACCTGTTCCTCCAACTCCATCTGTAGGCAGGCATCAGCTAAGTCCAACTGGGTAAAGTGTATTCCTCCAGAAAGGTTTTTAAATATATCCTCTATTGTGGGCAGAAGCTATTGATCTATTTTCAGTACTGGGTTGATAGTGACCTTAAAATCACCACAGGATCCTGACAGACACATCCTTCTTGGCTACTGGGACCACACTGGTGTTGCCCATGGGCTCCATTCAGCCTTGGAAAGAGTTCCTTTTGCCTCCATGCAACCGAGCTCACTGGTGACATTATCATCAATGGTGTAAGGAACTGGATGGTCTTTGCAAAACTTGGGTGTGTCATTGTCATTGAACACAATTTTACCCTTGATATGTTTGAGTTTTCCGTTGCCATGCCTGAACACTGCTGTGGCATCATCCAGTACTTCTCTTAATTTGCTTTCAGTTGACTCTATTGCAGGGAATGTGGCATGCAAATGGTGGATGGATCTCCAGTCACAGCTCCACAATGCTGGCCCTCCTGTTTTTACCACATAAAAGGCTAATGTAGCTTCTTAGTTGTTGGATTTCTCTGTTATGAATGTCATACCACAGAAATTACTTTTTCTCCAGTGTACACTAATTTCTTAGTTGGATATCTGCAGATTTCAGTTTGGTATCTTTTAAATGCCATTCAAGCTCATTTTGTAGAATGATTGAAACAGACAAGCCAATACCCAATTCCATTTTAATTAATTTGCTGTTCTCTTTCGGTATAAGCCATATTGCTTGTCTCTGGTTGCGGATTGGTGCTCTTTGAAAATGCAACTTGACATTTTTGTCTTTACTTCTTCCCTGTGCAGTCTATTTATTTTTGTCTGCCTGGCATGGTTTTTGCTAATGTCCTACTTTGTTGCATTTTCTGCAGGTTTTGCTTTTAAACCTGCATTGGTTTGGTGTATGTGAGCCTGTGCTGCAGCAGTAACACAGTTTGTTCAGCCAGGCTGGTTTCTGTTTAGACGTTGCAATTTTGTTCATGCTCACATTTCGTTTCTGACTACAACTCACTTGCGTCTTTGTCTGCTGTTTCTATTGATACAGGGATTTCAACTGCTCTTTTAACTGTTAGTTGTGTTTCAGTTAGGTCTCGTTTTTTGAATACTTGTAAGATTCCACAAACTAAGCAATCTCTCGGTGCATAATTCAGCCTGTCACTGAATTGACAATCCTTGGACAATCTCTTCCATTCAGCCACATAAGATACAATGGATTCCTCTTCCTTTTTGTTTCTGCTAATGAAACCTAAATTATTCTGTAATCAACAATTTTGGTTCCAAATGTTCCTACATTATGTTCATGATATTAGCAAAGCTCATTTTGGCTGATTTGGTTGGAGCAGTTAAACATCTAAGTAAACTGTTTGCTTTTCCATCAATTGCAATTCAGCAAATTTGGCACCTGTTTCTCATTGGCTATTTCACTTGTTTCAAAGTACTGCTTAATTCATTCCAAACCTAGTTTCCATTATCTATTGTGTAATCGAATGTGTTTATTTTTCCAATGTAACCCATCATTTCTACTTGATTTTTTAATTTGTGATTATTATCACCTAGTACTCACTGTTACGAACCTGTGAATCTTGTCCATTTTCTGCCTTTTTGTTAACTTGAAGGTCTCCCTGCGCTTCAACAAATCGGTAGATGTCTTGGGTTCATTTTAAAACTTACTCTTTGCCACTGTTATGTTTTGTAACACCAAAACATAAACCTGATTGAACAAAAAGTACTGAGCTGGGGATAACTCGTTTATGTTTAGTTTTTACTTTAGCGAGCCTTGCACTTACGATGTGGTGGCGTAATGATGTATGCCATGCATGTACTTTTACATATAACCCAAAATGAATTATGTAAACAGCATATTACTCAAATTTAATTGAAATATTAAATACACAACAGTATCTTCATGTACTTGTTTAAACTACTCTCTTTCCCATCTTTCTGTTATATTCAAAGATATATGAGAACTATTTTTTTAAATTCATTCGTTTTTGAATTTTTAAAATGTTTTTGAAATAGAGTGCAAAAGCAATGGCATGAACGAAAACTCCACAAAACCCTGTGGCATTGCAGCTCGCGTATCCTATGCAGCCTTGAGCAAAACAGTTCAAAATGGGTATCAGTACCTGTTTAACTATGTTGCTTCTTATGGCTTTGACATCTCTAGTCTTGCCATAAAAATGATACAGGCCTCATTTGGTAAGACCAGAGAAGCTGCTGGTGTTCTCCCTAACGTGAAGAAGATTAAATAGAAATATCAATAGTTCTGCTTTTGAGAGTTTTGATGTAAGTAGAGAGAAACTACTGTCACTGTTGAGATTTAGAGGACCAAAATTCATGACAAAATCGTTAGCTTGAAAAGGTCAGTAAGAGATTTTTTTAAACTCGGCAAGTTGTTGTGAAATGGAGGTACTGACGGGGAGATACAACAGAGTTTTGTAATTTGCGTAAGGAGATGATAAATTTCCAAATTATTAGGAAGAGGGTAGTGGAGAGGAATATGGCCAACATAAGCAGGATTTCTGAAAAGGTCTTCAGTGCATTATAATTTGATATGCACAGAATGAAGGTGGTGAATTAATGCTTCCAACTACTATCACGTTTACTTTTTTATTTGGACTCCCAATCTCTTTTTTGTGTTTTTTTGAAAAGCATAACATTCATTTTGCTATCCTTTTCTAGTTAGAATGATAAATGCAGATGGCAATTTCTCACTGCTGTGTGGTATATTATAACCACTGAGCTGCAAAGACTGCATAAGTATATGACAGTACAAGCAACCAATCAGTAATGTCCAAAGGACATGGTAGATTTAGATAACTTGTTTTTGAATAGTGCTGCATTTAGTCTGGCAGTGCAAGAAAATTATATGGCTAAGTGGGAGGTCATAACAGCACAGATTAAACATGGTTTATTGAGAGTAAAGACTTGATGGATCAAATTGCATTGTCTCATTTTTAAGCTTTATTAAACTGCTGGAATTGAAGTCGAGTTTGGATTCTGCATTTTTTCATTAACGTTTAGACTTTTCATGAAATGATGCTTGAGAGAGCTTGAGTATTTCCTAAAATACTATTAATTCTGTCTGCATGAAATAACTTGGGTCATTTAATCAACAGAGCACTAAGTGATTTTATTATGAATGAGCTAGATAACAGGCATTTAAAAAGCTACAAGTGGAGGTATTGAGTGGCATGATCAAACACTCCTAGGATGTCTGCTCAGGGCTGGAGAAAAATCACTGATGCAATTCATCTATTTGGCTTTATAATGTAAGATTTTAAATTGCTGTCCCAAAGTTTTTTAGACTGTTTCTTCCAGGAGATGAAATATATTTGGCAGTCATCATTTGAATAGGCAAGTAACCTGTCCTAAAACAAATTCCATTATGAAAATGGACAAAGTGTTAGTAAAATTAAGACAAGATATCACTATGTTTGTAATTTTTAGCATTAAATTTGAGATACGTGATTGGACTATTATGAAGTTATTCTCAATATAATCTGTAAATTATTCATCTTAATTTGGTAATTGTCTGTGAAGGAAGCTCGAAAATACTGATCCAAGTACAATGAAATTACTCAGTTTATGTATAGAGGAGATCTTAATTGTTCTGGAGTCTCCAGGATTTGTAGATTGGTCTCCTGGACTTCTGTCAACACACAAGGAAATAAGGAAATTTGATTGAAGTGAGTAAAAAATCATATGATGAAATCTTCTGAATACAATGAACATAACTGGAAGCAGTTTATTGTCTGTTGACATCACAACATAACACTAATGGTTAATTGGTTCACTGAGGGTATTGTAATGAGAATGATAAGCATCCGTTTTCCAAATTTGCCGCACATTGTTCAGCACTGTCGGAAGGATATTTGTTACTAATGCTGTCATATGCTGTCAACTTTATAATGCCTAGTAAAAACTTCCCAAATGAAATGCACTCCGTAGGTAGAAGGGGGCAGCATATTTATAACTTAAAGATCTCGTGTTCTGCATTCTGTTGTTTTACTTTTGCATGTAGTAGGAAACTTCTATTAGGGTGTTTATTCAACAATGCCAGAAATAATAAAGTTTCAGCCATAAACAGGGCATTAATTGACTGCTCATGAATTAACTGGTAGCTAATTGCAAGGAAAAATAGCTCCATTTTATTGCATTTTAGTCTTTCAGGGATCTATATCTTTGTTACATTGAATGGAGCATTTACAGTTGTGCAGATTTACTAGCAAGCTTATAGTGCCTGAGGGCATCATTATTGCTTGAATTGCAGAATTTTTTCTTAAATATTGCCCATATTAATGCATACCTGGCACTTAACATTTTGTTTACTATCAGTACTGGCTGAGAGTTGCAGTGAAGGGCATGTGGGTAAAATATTGCAGATGAGTTTTAATTGTCTGTGAGTATAATGTGATCAAAATCATTAGGCCTGTGTCCCCAACAATGTTACTGTTGGCCTAAACAAAGAACCTTCGGCAGTGATGGATGACAGCCTGGACCTTGTTACCTTCCAAAGGGTGTTCACTGGGGTGAACAGCATTCAGTGGTGCTCCTTGTAAGGCAATTAACTGCTTCATTTGACAGCCTAATAGATTGTAGTTTATCAAAGGCAAAAATGGGCCTGATAACTGAAAGATCTATTAAAAATGAGCTGCAAAAAAAAGTGAGAACATAAGGCAACAAGTGATTGTTGGAGTGGGCAGGGAATAGGGATGATAATTAGGGAAGAGATGAAGAAAAATCCCTGAATGAGCAGTTGAGTGTCCTGAATAGAGATTAGCCAGGCAACCAAATTAATTTAAAGGTAATTTTTTTCCATGAGATGTTTCTGCAAATATCTTTTTGTAGGGAGAAAAGAGATAGGTGCGGCAGGAATGATATTTCTGCTGCTCCAAGCATTTCCTTAGGTTTTAGACCAAAACACTGTAAGATATAAGAGCAGAATTAGGCCATTTGGCCCATTGAGTCTGCTCTCCCATTTCATCGTGGTTGATCCATTTTCCCTCTCAGCCCCAATCTTGTGCCTTCTACCCTTATCCCTTCATTCTCTGACTAATCAAGAATCTCTCAATCTGTGCCTTCCATATACCTAATGACTTGGCCTCCATAGCTGCCTGTTTCGGCAACATCCCACAGATTCCCCACTCTCTGGCCAAAGAAATTCCTCCTCATTTTGGTTCTATCGAGGGCCTTAGGTTTCCATGAGGTCACCCCTCAGTCTTGTGAACTCCAGTGAGTATAGACCCAGAGCCATCAAACATTCCTCATATGACAAGCCTCCTTTGAACCCTCTCCAATGTCAGAACATCCTTTGGTTAATTGTGTATGTAAATAATGCATTTCACTATCTGTTTCCATGTACATATGGTAAATAAAAGAATCTGAATGTTGTCATGCAAAAGCAGCTCATGAATATTTTCAGGACCTTTGACATTAGCTGCATTGTTTGTAAGTGGTCAGTGAATCGTATGCTTGGATTAGAGGGCGGGTGCAATAATGAAAGGTTGGACAAAGTTAGGTTGTTTTCTCTGGAGTGGTGGAGACTGAGGGGGAGATCTGACAGAGGTTTAGTCGATTACGAGGGACATTGATAAGAGTAGATACAAAATCGTTTTCCAAAGTTTGAAATGTCTAATAATAAAGAGCATGCATTTAAGGTGAGGGGGGTAATTTCAAAGGACATGTGAGTGGCAAGTTCTTTTTACACAGACTGGTGGGTTCCTGGAATATACTGCATGGGGTAGTGGTAGAGGCAGAAACATTATGGATTTTTAAGAGATGTTTAAATAGGCACATGAATGTGAGGAAAATGGCGGTTACAGAAAAGATTAGTTTGCCATTTGATTTTGGGCTGAAGGGCCTGTTTTTGTACTGTACTATGTTCTGTGTTCATGGTGATACATTTTATACTGTCGAATTCAGAGGACAATGTTGACAAGTGCCAGGTTAAAAGTAAAAGCATCTCGGTTCACATTTCATTACTCATTGAGTGAAGTTGAGAAGTACCTGGCTTTCAAGTTTTTCCAGTGTTGAACAATTATTTTTAAGATTTAATAATCAGTGGCAGGGGTATTTTTTTAAGGTCTGCATTCTTTGCTCTGTGGTGGAAGGATGAGTTCTGCGGGGCAGTGTCTAATTTAGTTCAACTCGCAGACTTTGAATTGAACTGCAAGATGCAGATTTACTTTGGAAATTTGCAGCTGTGATCTCTGAATAATTTATTTCAAACTGTTCACCTGATGTCTGTTGCTCCTAAATAGCTTTCCAAAATTCAAAGGCAATGTACAATGTAAGCTTTTACAGTCAGCTCAGGTACTTCTGCATAATAACTTGATTACGCATGTGATCTTCCTGCTTTGCCTTAGACCCTGCTCTTAAAATTTCTTGAATGGGTTAAGAAAATTTAAAAACGATAAAATGTGAATGCTTTTACATAATGAACTATATTGAATCTTTAATATCTGGAATTTAACTTCAGCATTACTCCCTTAGGCGATCTTTGTCCATTCAGTTTCTGGATTGACTGAACCTGTTCATGTTCTGTTACTGGACCCAATACGATGTCCACAAAGGGCAATAGGCACAAAATGATAAATGCATTGTGGTGTGCAGATCCAGCTGCTGGACATTAACAAGTGAATTCCAATCTTGCTGACACCTGCAGAAACTAAATAGCAGTTGTTGCAGAGCTGTTGACATTTCTCAACAGGTTGAATCTTATGATTCTGCTGAGCATTGTGAATCTTTATCTTTTATTGAGATATTCATACATTTGTTGTAAATTTTATGATCAAATCCTAATTTGAAACATGACGGTTTGGAATTTAGGAAAATAAACTGGACGATGTCTTTCTGGTGATCTTTTGTGAACTACAGAATGGCAAGAACACCTTGAGCATTTCAGAATGAGTCAAGATATTGCTGTCGGTGCATTCACATAAAACAATAACAAAAAGGAAATTAGTGTTGGAGAGTTGATTCCCTAGATTCACAGCTGTGCGAGCTTTTTCTCACTTAGTAGAACTGAACTAGATGTGGCTGCCGATCATTAAACAGCACGGGAGAAATTTCAATTCAGTTCTCAGTAGGAAAAAATATGTGAACCATTTTAAGCGCGTACTGGAATATGAACTGGAAAGGAACAAAATGCAGTGCCGAGATGCATTCCTTTCCATTTGCTGAGAAAAAGTAAACAGTGCGCACTTTAAATTTGTATGCTGTCAGTCTGCCAATTCTTTGTTAGTTAATGATAGGACAAAAGCATAAAAGTAAAGAAGTAACTGTGAGAGTGCTGGAGCGTGTTCACTTTACCGAGGAGTATACTGTCCCCACTGTGTCAGCTGTTGAGATGGAGTATGTTGCCATTTAGTGTGGTCAGCCCAACAATTTGCATCACCATTAGATTCTAAACTTAGCAGAGTTATGGAGGGTACTCAGCATTCAGAGAGTGAGGTTCTGCAATGCAAAGGGGGAAGAATCTGAGCTCCTATCATTGATCTTTTTTTCTCTCTCTGGAGGATGTTGGATTCATTTTGCATGAAGGGAGACAGTTTTATTTATCTGCTGTGTACATACATCTACTGATGCTTCTGGACACATCTTCAGTGATGTTCCTGGAATCATCGGGTGATTCGGGTCTTTCAACATCATACAACCTCCTCCAGGTGACCCAGCCGGGGCTGATCAGACCCCAGCTTGTGTCCAGATGGCTAGCTACTTATGATTCCATGGCTCCCCTCTTTTGAGCCACAGCCATCTTGAGGCCCTCTCTGCTGCACCGGTGGTACTGCGGATGGCTCTCCTCTTCGTCTCTCCCTCGATGCCCAAATTGCTGAAGGCTCTAACTAAGGAACGAGCTGCAAATCTCCACAGCCAACTTCCACTGGGAGACACCTTGCTGTCCATCCAGCCTGCTAACAGTTGCTGACCAGTCCTGCGTACTTGGAGAGCTTCCTTTCAAAGGCCTCTTCCAAGCTATCTTCCCATGGGACTGCCAGCTCCAGCAGCACCACTGGCTTAGTAGACTCAAACACTAGGACAATGTCTGGTCGCAGGGTGGTGACTGCGATATAGTTGGGGAACTTCAGCTGCCATTGGAGGTCCACCAACAGCTGCCAGTCCCTTGTAGAGGTCAGGATGCCTGCAGATGTTCTTCTGGTGGGTATTGGCTGCTCCCCAGCTCTGACAAAGGTAATGATCTGCTTGGAGGGTCGGGACCGCTTTGCCCACTCAACTCCTGCGCTGGTGGCTTCAGCAATGGTCTTCAGGACCTGATCATGCCTCCACCTGTACCGTCCATGCACAATCTTAGGTAGTCTCAAACCACTTTGCTGCAGGTCATGTCCTGAATCTGGCAGCCAGGTTGTACACAGCAAGCTACCACAAACATAAATAAGATAATGACAAGATAACATATTTGTGATAGTTCCAGAAGGATATGATGATGTTGCTTGAACAATACCATGCATCCTTTTTCTTCTCCCTTGCATTCCAGTCCTGAACAAGTGCCTTCGTCCAAAATGTTGACTGTTTATTCATTTCCATAGATGCTGCCTGACCTGCTGAGTTCCTCCAGCATTTTGTCTATGTTACCAGGCAGCTTTTGCTTCCATTTTAGAGGACAAGCAGAACTTTGGTTTCATGTCTCAGGCTATTGCACCGTCTTGTGTTGTCTTTGTGTCTTGGTAGTGGATCATGGACCCAAAAGTTCTAACTTGAAAATTATGCTACAAGGTATGTAGAGATTAAGCACAGACATTTGTTGCCATTTCAGTGTTGTAATGTAAAGATTGTGTCTTGTGATGGAAAACTGCAATTGAGTTAATTTGGACTGGATTGATGATAGCTTTTTGTTGTGGGACTTGGAAAGTATTTCAGCTCCTAAACTTTTCTATGTGCTACCATGCCTTTAATAGTGCGAACAAATTTTATTATTGATTTCAAGCCTGAACATGAATACAATATAAAATGAAATGTTAAATTTTTGTTTTTTAGTAATATCCTAACCCAGGTTTAAAGTTTAAGTTCCAGTGCCTATAAAAAGTATTCACCCCCCCCCACTGGAAATTTTCATGATTGATTGTTTTGCAACTTCGAATCACGGTGGATTTAATTTGGCTTTTTTTGACATTGATCAACAGAAAAAGACTGGTGTCAAACTGAAAACAATCTTTACAAAGTGATCTAAATTAATTACAAATAAAAAAAACACAAAATAATTGATTGCAAGTCAGTATTTTGTAGATACACCTTTGGCAGCAATTACATCTTTGAGTCTGTGTGGATAGATCTCTATCAGTTTTACACATCTGGACGCTGCAATAATTCCTCATTCTTCTTTACAAAACTGCTCAAGTTCTGACAGATTGCATGGGGATCCTGAGTGAACAGCCCTTTTCAAATTCAGCCACAAATTCTCAATTGGATTGTGGTCTGGACCTTGACTTGGCCACTCCAGAACATTAAATTTGCTGTTTTTAAGCTATTCCTACATAGTTTTGTCTTTATGCTTGGGGTCATTGTCTTGCTGTAAAACACATCTCCAAAGTCACAGTTCTCTTGCAGACTGTATTAGGTTTTCCTCTAGGATTTCCCTGTATTTTGCTGCATTCATTTTACACTCTACCGTCACAAGCCTGCCAGTATGATTCACAGTAGTGTTTCATAGGCTTCAAAGGTATATTTAATGTCAGAGAAATGTATACAATATACATCTTGAAATTTTTCTTCTTCGCAACCATCCACGAAAACAAAGGAGTGCCCCAAAGAATGAATGACAGTTAAATGTTAGAACCCCAAAGTCCCCCCCAACTCCCCCACCCACCCACAAGCAGCAAAGCAATGATCCCCCCTCCCCCACCAACAAAAAAAGCATCAGCAGACCCCACTGAACCCTCAAGCATGCAGCAAAGCATCAGTAAAGACACAGACTTGCAGTACCCCAAAGACAACCCATTCACCCGGTAATTCGACATACCACAGGCTCTCTCTCCCCCTAATAAGGGAAAAAGAGGTAATCCAGTTTCACAGCGAGAGGAGAGAAATAACAACTCGCTGATTTGCGATGTTAAAAGTCTGTTGCCTCACTTTTTCCAAGCTCTGTGCCCAAAGAACTCGGGTCTCAAAGAACACCAGCTCCCTGTGGAGGGACCGACCTCAAGTCTGTCTGCCCCCAAAGCCACGAAATCCCAGAACCCTGAAGGTGAGCTAGTCTTCTAGGCTGTGTCCTCGCTATATTGAATAGCAGCCAGTTACAAGACCCCCAGAGTGGGTTCCATTCCCGCAAAAAAACCGAAGTCAGCGTGCAACTCCAGGTCAGGGTCTTCAAAAGAACCCTGAAAGGGAAAAATGGAGATATTAAAGATAGAAATAGAGCTGCTTCCGAAGATGCAAGCAGAGGAGTTGCCGTTAGGTGCCATCATCCTCCTTAGATGATGTGTTTCTGATGTTATGTAGTGTTTAGTCTGATGGCCAAAAAGCTCTTTTGGTTTCATCAGACCATAGAACCTTCTTCCAGCTAACTTCTGAGTCTCACATGTGCCTTCTGGCTGAGGCTTCATGTGAGCTTTTTTCAACAGTGTCTTTCTCTTTGCCACTCTCTGATAAAGCTGTGACTGGTGATGCCCCTGGGCAGCAGTTGGTGTGTGCGCAATCTCTCCCATCTTAGCCACTGAACCTTGTAACTCCTCCAGAGTTGTCATAAGTCTCTTGGTGGCCTCCCTCACTAGCCCCCTTCCTGCACGGTCACTCAGTTTTTGATGATAGCCTGCTCTAGGCAGATTTACAGCTGTGCCATATCCTTGCCATTTCTTGATCATTGGCTTAACTGCACTCCAAGGGATATTCAGTGACTTGGAAATTTTCTTGTATCCAGCTCCTGACTTTTTTGCTTTTCAATAAACTTTTCATAGAGTTGCTTGGAGTGTTATTTTGTCTTCATGATGTTGTTTTTGCCAGAATACTGACTCACCAGCAGTTGGACTTTACGGATACAGGTGTATTTTTACTACAATGAATTCAAACACCTTGACTACACACAGCGATCTCCATTTAACTAATTATGTGACCTCTAAAGCCAATTGGCTGCACCCAGTGATGATTTGGTGTGTCATATTGAAGAAGGTGAATACTTGCACAATCTATTATTTTGTGTTTCATATTTGTAACTAATTTAGATCACTTTGTAGAGATCTGGTTTCACTCTGACACAAAAGTCTCTTTCTGTTGATCAGTGTCCAAAAAAAGCCAAATTAAATCCACTATGATTTAATGTTGTAAAACAATAAAACATGAAAACTTCGGGGGTGGGGGGTAAATACTTTATAAGTATTTCTGAGGGAAGAAACAGTGACTGTTACAGCATCAGTAAGGTATATAAGTACTTTTCTTTCAAATTTTATTTGTTATTGGCTTCCTGATTTAAAACTAGTGTGTTTAAACAAATAAAACCAGGGCCAAAGAGGATCATGTATAACTGAACAGGAAGGGAATCAAGTTTATGAAAACTTTGGGGTTCAGATACGCATACTTAAGTCTTCTCACTGGGTTGCTTCATTATCGAAGGAAAGGCCTCATTAAATGTTTCCTTGAAATCTACACCTGCAACTTGCATTTTACACCTGTTGTCAGTACAAATCTTAATTCCTAGAACAAATTCAGTCACTCTGAATCTTTGGTCTTGAGTCCTTAAATGACTTTACTAATTAGTATTTACTAATTTATCTCATGCTGTAGGTTTTGAAGGATTGGCTTCGGTTAAGCACATGTAAAAGCGAGTTCATCAATGAGCATGGTTGTCTGGAAAGTTTTCTGTTACTTGGACACACATGCCAGATACGCAGCCTTCCACTGCGAATGGACTTAGTAAAATTATCCCTTTGAATTTCAGTTCAATGAAGGCAAGAATAACTGGGTCGTAATTTCATTTCTGAAATGCTTTTGCCTTCATAGAGTAAAGAAAGTAAATTTTCTACCCTTTGATACAATTTGATTTTGGGAAAGTTGGTACGATTCTACAGGCAGCAAGAAATCAACAGCACTTGTTATTGGGGGAATAAAAAAAGCTTTCTGTAAAGACCTTGTGATCACAGCAGCAATTACCCTGATGTCTAATAGTCATAGAACAGTATACACAGGAACAAGCCTTTTGGCCCACAATGTTGTGCCAAACCACTTAATTTCGTAGTTAAATGGCTAACTAAACTGATCTCTGCTGTCTACACAATATCCATATCCCTTCATTTTCCTCGCATTCATGTTTCCTATCTAACCATCACTGAAAAGTTCCTCATGTACCTGCCTTTACCATCACCACAGGCAGAGCATTTTAGGAACCCACCACTCTCTGTGGAAAACAATTTGCCCCTTGCATCTCCTTTGAAATTACACCCGTTCATCTTTAATACATATCCTCTGGTATTAGACATATCAACCCTTGGAAAGAGATACTATCTGTCTACTCTTAACTGTGTCTCTCATAATCTTATAAACCTCTGTTAGATCTCCCCTCCGCCTCTACCACTCCAGAGAAAACAACCCAAGTTTGTCCAATCTCTCATAGCACGCACCCTCTAATCCAGGCAGCATCCTGGTAAGCAACACACATCAAAGTAGCTGGTGAACGCAGCAGGCCAGGCAGCATCTCTAGGAAGAGGTGCAGTCGACGTTTCAGGCCGAGACCCTTCGTCAGGACTAACTGAAGGAAGAGTCACTCCTGGCCTGCTGCGTTCACCAGCAACTTTGATGTGTGTTGCTTGAATTTCCAGCATCTGCAGAATTCCTGTTGTTAGCATCCTGGTAAACCTCTTTTTGCACCCCCTCCAATGCCTCAATAATCCTATCTATAATGGGTGACCAGAACTGTATACAATATTCTAGGATGTGGCCTAACTAGAATTTTATAAAACTGTGACATAATTTCCTGACTTTGAACTCAGTGTTTCAGCTAATAAAGTCAAGAATGCCATATACATTCTTTACCACCCTATCAACCTGTGTAGCCACTTTCAGGAAGCTATGAACTTGAACCTCAGGATCCCCTTGTTCATCAGTATAGCTAAGGGTCTTGCTCTTAACAGTGTACTGTCTTTTCACATTTGATCTACCAAGGTGCAACGCTTCACATTTATCCAGGTTAAACGCCATCTGTGCCATTCAACTGCCCATATCTACAACCAATTTATATTCTGTTGTATTCTTTGCCAGTCATCTATGCTATCCACAACACCGTTAATCTCCAAATCATTTGCAAACTCTACTTGTTTTTCACTTATGACTGTATGGCTAAGCACAACTCCAATGCCATATTCAAGTTTGCTGGTGACACAACTGTCATACAACGAATCAAATATGGTGACAAATCATCATATAGGAGGGATATTGGTAATCTGGCTGAGTGGTGCCACGACAACTTCTCACTCAATTTCAGCAAGACCAAGGATCTGATTATTGACTTTAGAAGAGGAAACCACAGGTCTATGAGTCATTCCCCATCAGAGGATCAGAGGAGGAGAGAGTCAGCAACTTCAAATTCCTTGGTGTTACTATTACAGAATACCTGTCCTGGGCATAGCGTGCAAATGCAATTATGAAACAGGCGTGGCAGTGCCTGTACTTCCTTAGGAATTTGTGAAGATTTGGCATGATTTCTAAAACTTTGACTAACTTCTATAAATGTGGTCTATATTGACTGGCTGCATCACAACCTGGTATTGAAACACTCATGCCCTTGAATGGAAAATCCTCCAAAAGTAGTAGATACGGCCCAGTCTTTCGTGAGTAAATTTCTCCCCACCATTGAGCATATCTACACGAAACATCATCACAGGAGAACAGCAGCTATTTTCAGGGACCCCCACAACTGAAGCCACGCTCTCTTCCCACTGCTGCCATCAAGAAGGTGGTACAGGAATCTCAGGACTCACATCACCAGGTTCAGGAACAGTTATTGTCCCTTAACCATCTGGCTCTTGAAACAAAGAGGATAACTTCACTTGCCCCATCATTGAAATGTTCCCACATCCTATGGAATCATCTCATGTTCTCAATTGCTTATTTATGTATTATTATTTATTTCTATTTTTATTTGAACAGTTTATCTTTTGCACACTGGTTGAACACCCAAGTTGGTGCGTGCTTCATTGATTCTATTGTGGTTATTATTCTATAGTGGATTTATTGAACATGCCAGCAAGAGAACGAATCTCACGGTTGATGATGGTGACATATGTGTACTTTGATAATTTACTTTGAACCCTGAAATATACCCATCTGTATTTTCATCCAGGTAATGTATATCCTTCACAACAACAGAACTCCTAGTACAGATCCCTGAAGAACATCACTAACCAGAGACCTGCAGCTGGAATATGTACCTTCCCCCACTGCCCTCTGTCTTCTGTGGTCAAGCCAGTTCTTAATCCAAATGGCCAATTCACCATAGGTCTCAGGCATCTTAATCCTTACTAAAATCCATGTAGGCAACATCCACTGCTCTACCCTCATCAATTATCCTTGTCACCTCATCAAAGAAAGCTCAGTCAAGTTGATAAGACATGATCTGCCCTGCACAAAGCCATGCAAGCGCTCACAACTTATGCTATGACTTTCCTAATACAATTATGATTTTATTCCCATTCTCACATGTCAGTATATGGCCTCCTCCACTGTTGCGATGAGGCCACACTCAGGTTGGAGGAGTATTCCGTCTGGGTAGCCTTCAACCTGATGGCATGAACATTGATTTCTCAAACTTCTGGTGTTGCCCCCGACCCCCATTCTTCACCATTTCCCATTCCCTTTTCTCTCTCTCACACCTTATATCCTTAACTGCCCATCACCTCTCCCTGGTGCTCCTCCGCCTTTTTTCCATGGCCTTCGGTTCTCTCCTATCAGATCCCCTCCCCCTTCTCCAGCCCTGTATTTCTTTCACCATTCAACTTCCCAGCCCTTTACTTCACCCCTTCCCACCTCCCGGTTTCACCTACCATCTTGTGGTTCTTCCCCTCCCCCCACCTTCTAATCCTGACTCCTTATCGTTATTTTCTCCAGTCCTGATGAAGGTCTCAGCCCGAAAAGTCAACAATACTCTCTTTCCATAGATGCCGCCTGACCTGCTGAGTTCCTGCAGCATTTTGATTTCCAGCATCTGCGAATTTTCTCTTGTTTATGATTTTATGAAGCTGGTTGAGCACACCCAGAAAGGGCAATGAATGTTCAACTAGCTTCCCAACCTTCAAATGCCACAGGAATATTGAAAATGAATATGAATAACTGGTTGCTATAAAAGCTAACAAATCAGAATTAAAATATTCTTATTTTTAAAACCTCTTGTGTTTTAAGTGTTTTGTTTCTGAAATGGATGACATTTGAATTTGAGATTGGTTAAGCTCATGCCAAATTCCAAGCTCAAAGACCCCAGGAAGTGCTGAGGTGTGCTCCAGAAATTGTGAAATGGCCTGTAAGTGGCTGAGAAGTAGCTTAGGTAAGTTTGCATATTTGCAACTCATACAGTTAGTGTCTCCTTATACTCTAGTCATCCTAACCAATCATGATGAATATACCCAGTGTTTAGGTTTTGGAACAGGGATTCTCAACTTTAGTTCATGATAAGAGTTGATGAGATTTTAAAAGGTTGGGAACCCCTGTATTGGGAAGCACAGCAACAATATCTACCACTAAACTAATACAAAAATGGAGAAAAGTAAGCAAATCAAAGCCAGTACCCTTAATGGGAAATGAGATAGAGGAGGTGGCGAAACTAAAGGGGAGGTGATGTATTTTGAGTTAAAGGACTCCATTGAGAGCCAGGCTGAGGAAAGAGGAGAAAGAAGGAAAGAGGAATATAGAAGGGAATCCCAAGATCTTTTTTTATTGAGATATAAATAATAGAAGGCTTGACTTCATAACTTCTTACCAGTCTTTCCAAGGAAGAGGATGATGCCAAAATTTAATTGTGAGGTGGACTCAAAAAAAAATGGACAAGGTGATGACTGAAAAGGAAGTGGTATCTGAAAGAATTACTATGCTGAGAGCATGCACGTTTTCAGGATCTGCATCAAATTCATTGATTGCTGAGATAGAGGGATGGAGCTTTCGGAAGTGCTAGCTCTAATCCAACAATCCTCCTTCAGTGTGGGAAGTGGTAGAAGACAATTCTAACTTCTGAATTTGAGTAAGAGTTTGTTGTTGTGGCAACAGTCAGTCATATTTTCAATCTATCCCCTATATGCTGATACATTTGTTTCAGCCCGCAACAGCGGTGTTGTCAGCCAATTTAAATACGGTATGGGATCTGTACATAGCCATACAATTATTAGTCTAAAGTGAGCAGAGCAAGGGGCTAAGCACAGCCCTATGGTGGACCTGTTCTAATGGCAATTGTGGTGGAGATGTTAGCAATTAATACCAATTGAAGGCTGAGGAAAACTGAAAAGCCAACTGCACAGAGAGATACCTAGGCCCATGATGAGTTTCAAGGGGATAATAGTGTTGAGTACAGAACAGTAGTCAATGAAGAGTACCCTGGCATATGCATCTTCAGAGTCCTGATGGTCCGGATCTGAATGAGGAGTCAAGGAAATGTTATCTGCTGTTGACTTGTTTTGATGGTAGACAAACTGAAGCTGATCCAGGTCACTCCACAGACAGGAATTGATATGCTACATGACCAACCTCTGAATGCTCTTCATAGAGGATGTAAGCCTTGCTACTGTTGTCTAGCAACTCTGAGATTCAAGAAGGGCTTCTGGAGGTCATATTTGGACCTCTAGTACTTACTTCCTCAGATCACCGTCCTAAATGTCCTGCAGCTGCTGCTCTGCTTTACCTGACCACCTCTTTGTTGTCCTTGCCTTTGGTGCCTTCCTCTTTAGTTGCTACCTATATGCAGGTAAGAAGAGGACAGACAGGTGGCCAAATTTCCAGAAATGCAGTTGAGCGATGGAATGATGTCCATTCTTGATGGTAGTGTAGTAGTGTTTGAGTGTATTGTATCCTCTGGTAGATTTGCAGAGATTTCTTCAAACTACTTTATTTGAATTCTCCAACAATTCTGTGAAAGGCTTTTCTTGTTTGTTAATTGTGGCACTCAATACATTGAATTTAGGTTGATATTTGCCATTGGTGGTATGTAAACTGCAGTCAAGATTACGGCAGTGAGCTCTAATTAAGTAAGCTGTGAGACAGGTAGGATCAGTTTTGCTCTATCATGTAAATGCATAATCTTATTGGTCATGTTGAGCAGAAGCCATACCTTGTACATGGTATGAGATCATGATCTGCTTGGCGATTACTCATTTTCAGAATACTTGATCAGAGCTAAGCAGGTTTAGTGGGTGGCTGCATCATTATCAGTTTGATCAGTGATGACTTCTCCCATTTGCTAATACTGTCAATTGATTCATTAGCATACAACTTAGCGTGCTGGTTGAAGGGTTCAACTGATCTAAGTAGCTGATAATAGACCTTGTATTGATTAATTTTGATAAATCTTTGCTTCAGCTCTTTTTTTGAGATGTGCTAGCCAAGGACTGGATCAAAGCACAACACCTGAGCAGCTGTGGTGTTGCCTTGAGTTTTGTGTTTATTGTAAAATCAATTGGTATTGATATTCTTGTACTTAATTTTTGTTTTGGCACAGAGGTGGAATTTTCATCCACAGTACTTAAAGCATCAAGCACCATTTTGGGAACAACAGCACTGAAGCAATTTGCTGGTATTTACAGTTGCACATTAATGCTGTTGAATGTAGTATCTAAATTTAGCTAGTCCTGGAATGGAAACACAATCATTTCATGCCAACAGTAGTTAAGAACTGCAGCTTAGATCAGATCTATCTTCTTTTCAAAGGTGAACGGGTAGTAAATTAATTTACAAAATAAGATCTTTGCTGCTGGAGTTCTTTTCTTGGTATGATAGTTAAGAGAACTTTGAGAGAATTGAGGGATTGGAAATAGTGATCATAAGTATAGAGCCATTAACTTGGATATGAATGACTGATGTTTATAATTTATTCTTGAAGAATAGATTGATTTAGTTAGTCTTGTTTGGAGAAATTCATTTACTGCTTCTCTTGACTGCACATCAGTTATTTATTATTCATTTATACTGTTTTATTTTTCTTCCAGAATTTAGAAAAATAGCCAGTATCAAATATAGGTTTCACTTTGAGTGACTTTTCTGATCTAGATTCCAAATAAAGGAAAAAATACTAAATTTTAAATAAACCACCTCATTTTGAATTTGTGACAAAATCAGTGGACGCTCGAGAATCTCAGAAGGAAAGGTTCCCACGTGATGGAGTCTAGCAGTGGAGTGAATTGGCAGATTCAGTCCTTGTAAGCTGACGTGAAGTTCAGGAGTTGTAGGGCTGCTGCATATCCAGGACTTGTCTTGGTTTGAATCATGGAATACCGGTCATTCTCTAGAACTGGCAGTCACGGTCAGCCTATGCAATTTAAGAAAGCACAGTGCGTACATAAAATTTTCAAGTTTTTTGATTGGACATATCTGAAAGGTAGAGATGCTTTTTTTTTGCTTTTCAAAAATGCAAAGTTGCATGGAGCAACTTGTAAAATTAAAGTTGATCAATGTAAATGAGATCCTTACACATGAGGGTTTTGCATAACAAGCACATCTCAGCCAGAGGCCTGAGATCTGCTTCATTGTGGGGCCTAATCCTCCTAGGGCTGCTGTGGAACTGTCAGAGGCCTGAAGGCAAATGGTAGCAAAACCGTAGCAGACAAAATGGTGAGGACCCATGCCAAACTGTCTCTATCATAAATTGACATTGGATGGGGGCACATATATACATATACAATTAAATAAATTGCTGAAAAGAGAGGGACAAAAAAATAAACAGTGATGTAGTGTTCATGGATTCATTCATCATTCAGAAATTTGATGGCAGAGGGGTAGAAGCAGTTTCTGAAACATTACATTTGTGTCTTTAGGCTCCTTCTTTCTACCACCTTGTTGGTAGCAGTGAGAAAAGGACATGTTCTGGGTGATGGGGATTCTTAATGATGGATGACGCTTTTTTGAGACATCGCCTTTTGAAGGTGTCCTTGATGCTGGAGAGGTTAGTTCCCATGATGGAGCAGGCTGAATTTACAACTTTCTGCAGTTTTTCCTGATCCTGTGCAGTGACTCCTCCATACCAGACAGTGATTCAAACAGAATACTCTCCACAGTACATCTGTGGAAATATGCGAGTGTCTTTGGTGACATACCAAGTTTCCTCAAACTCCTAATGAAATATAATTGCTGTCATACTTTCTTTGTAATTGCCTCAATATGTTGGGTCCTGGATAGATATTCCCTCGACTTTCCTGTCCTGAAGTTCACTATCAATTCTTCTGTCTTACTGATGTTGAGTGCAGAGTTGTTGTTGCGACACCACTCAATTATCTGATCTATCTCGCTCTTGTATGTCTCGTCACCATCTGAAGTTCTACCAACAATAGTCGTGTCATCGGCAAATTCATAGATTGTGTTTAAGATGTGCCTTGGCACACTGTCATGGGTCGAGGGAGAATGGAGCAGTGAACTAAGCAGACATGCTTGAGGTCCGCCAGGTGCAAGGAGGCAATGTTATATCAGATCCGCACTGACTGTAACCTCCTGGTGAGGAAGTCAAGGATCCAGTAGCGTCTTTACAGAAAGTTTGAGCCTCCAGTCCTCCTAGCCCTTCTCTTTTTGCTCTGTGTAATGCTCCTATTAGTCCCTTCTCATTCCTGTACATCTCCTTCTAAGGTTCATAGCCATGCGAATAAACTCTTCTTGGGCTTCCAGCTGGGTACAGGTATCAATTTTAACTGGCGTTTTGATGACAAAATGTCATTTCTCATTGGAACGTTGGTTAAAATTGATACTTTTACTGTAAGCCTGGGAAGAATTTATTTGTCATATATGCTGGGAAAGCAGGAGATCCTTTTTCATAGGCACACATTCGTTCCAGCCATATTACGGTACTCCACTTCATGTGTTCTGTGTCACCATTCATTCAACACAATTAAAAAATAAAGGGATAAGAATGTTTTATGCTAAGTATGTTCCTTGACCAAAAGTGTTCGCTCATCAGGCTGAGTTATGTTAATAATGAGCTGATTATATTCAATTTTCTTGGGCATTGCCAAAGCTTCTTCAATTGCAGAATTGTGCTTTTTCAAATCATGGTCAAAAGTGTAATGCGTGCATAAGTATAGAGAAATCTTATTTGGGAATATATTGTTGTCAACGAGAACCATGCAGCTATTAGCTATGGTTACCTGGTGCTTGGCTGTCAATTATTTTCCCTGCTCAATCATTCCTTTTTCTGAAACTAATTAAAAGTGAGAGAGCACAGGCACTTAAATGTGCACGAAGGGAAAGTGCCTGCAAAATCGCTTCTCAGTTGGTGTGCTTGCATCAGTCGGGAAGAGACCTTGTTAAACTCTATGCTCAGATGGTTCAAATGATATTCTTTGAATGCACGTGGCCATGTTTTGCCATCATTAGCATTTGTGTTGGGACAAATTGAATTATGACTTGTCATGTATAACCAGCAATGGTGAAGCAAATGACATGACACCTCCCAAATCAATAGAAGCGATCTTGCACTCCTTAATGCAGCATTGTTGGAGCACAGTATTTGAGGCTTTAGATTTTACATCTACTTAATTGTACTAAGGCTAACAGCAGTGAACTTGTTACATTCAGGGGCCTTTCCTTGGAGTTTAATTAAAGCTGAAGTTCACTGTGTGATTTAACGTGGTATCCCGACCTGACAGGGGAAATCAAGCAGCATTTTCTTGGTTTATCTTATATAATGAGAAGGAGAAGCTAAAGTAAGTCGTATCAGCATTACATTGGAGTAAAGGGAATTAGAGAGGCATGAGAGAGGAGCTGGCCAAGGTTGATTGGAAGGGGATTCTAGCAGGAATGATGGCAGAGCAGCAATTGTTGGAGTTTCTGGGGGCAATTCGGAAGCGCAGCATAAATGCATCACAAAGTAGAAGTATTCTAAAGGGAGGATGAGGTAACTGTAGCTGACAAGAGAAGTCAAAAACAGCATAAAAGCAAAAGGAGGAGCATGTAATATTGCAAAAAATAGTGGGCAGTAGATGATTGGGAAGCATTTAAAAACCAACAGAAGACAACTAAAGAAAAAATAAGCAGAGTAAAGATTAAATATGAAGGCAAGCTGGCCAATAATATAAAAGATAATACCAAAAGTATTTGCAGATAAATTAAGAGTAAAAGAGAGGTGAGAGTGTATATCAAATTGCTTGAAAGGTAGAGGTGTAGACAAAGAAATTACAGATGAACTTAATAAGTATTTTGTGCCAGTCTTCACCGTGGAAAGCACTAGCTGTATGCCAGTAGATCAAGAGTGTTGGGGGCAGGGGGGTGGTGGCAGAAATGAGTGTATTTGCTATTACTAAGGAGAAGGTGCTTGGGAAGCGGGAAGCTGGAAGGTCTGGAGGTAGATAAGTCACAAGGTAGATAGACCACATCCCAGGGTTTTGAAAGAGGTAGCTGAAGAGATTGTGGAGGCATTGGTAGTTATCTTCATGAAGGCACCACGGTAGTGTAGCAGTTACCACAACACTATTACAGCTCGGGGTGTTCTGGAGTTAAATTCTGGCACTATTCTGTAAGGAGTTTGTATGTTCTCCCCATGGAATGCATGAGTTTCCCTCGGGTGCTCTGTTTCCTCCCAAAGTCTAAAAAAAAGTACCCATTAGTAGATTAATTGGTCATTTAAATTGTCCTGTGATAAGGTTATTGTGGGCCAGTTAGCCTGACTTCAGTGGTTTGAAAAATGTTGGAGTCCAATATTAAGGATGAGGTTTCAGGGAACTTGGAAGCACATGATAAAATAGGAAAGTCAGCATTGTTTCCTTAAGAGTAAATCTTGATGGTTGTAATTATTTGAGGAAATTACAGGCAGAATAGTCAAATGAGAGTTGATGGGTGTTCTTTACTTGGATTTTCAGATGACTTTGAGGTTTTTTAACAGGATAAAAGCCCATGGTATTACAAAAAAAAAACTAGCACAGATAGAAGATTGACAGACTGGCAGGTGTCAAAGAGTGGCAATAAAGGGAACTTTTTCTGGTTGGCTGCCAGTGACTAATGGTGTTTTGCAGGGGTCAGTGTTGAGATTGCCTCTTTTCATATTATATGTCAATGATTTCAGTGATGGAATTAATGGTTTTGGTGCCGTGTTTGCAAAGGATATGAAGAATGGTGGAGAAGATGATGGTGTTAAGGATGCAGGGAGTCTGCAGAAGATTAGGAGAGAGTGCAAAGAAGTGGCAGGTGGAATATAGTGTAGGGAAGTGTATGGTCATGCACTTTGGTATAGGGCCTAAACTATTTTCTAAGCAGAGAAAAATTTCAAAAATCAGAGATGTATAGGGATTTTGGTGTCCTTGTGCAGGATTCCTTAAAGGTTAACTAGTTGGTTGAATTGATGGTGAGAAAGGCAAATGCATGTTAGCATTCATTGGAATTTAAGAGCAAGGATGTAGTGTTGAGTCTTTATAAGACATTGTTCAGACTGCATTTGGAGTATTGTGAAGTTTTGAGCCCCTTATCTAAGAAACGATGTGCTGGCATTGGAGAGGGTCCAGAGGAGGATCACAAGGATGATTCTGGTAATGAAAGGGTTAATGTATAATGCTTGATGACTCTGGGCCTGTACTCACTGGAGTTCAGAAGAATTGTTGGGGGGGTTGGAATCTCATAGAAACCTATAAAATATTGAAAGGCAAAGACAGAGGGATGTAGAGAGGGTGTTTCCTACAATGGGGGTATCTTGGACCAGAGGGCACAGCCTCAGAATATAGGGACATTCATTTAGAATAGAAATGCAAAGGAATTTCTTGAGTCAGAGGGTAGTGAATCTGTAGAATCCATTGCCACAGACGCCTGTGGAAGGCAAATGATTGAATATATTTAAAGTGGAGGTTGATATGTTCTTGATTAATCAGGGGATCAAAGGTTACGGCAAGAAGGCAGGAGGATGGGGTTGGGAGTAATGATAAATCAGCCATGATGAAATGTCAGAGCAGTTCGATGGGCCAAATGGCCTAATTCTTCTCCCATCTATTATGGTATTAATGACTATTGCCCAGTGTCTCTGTGAAGTGTGAAGTGTTTTGAGAGAGTGGTTATGACACACATTAATCCAAGCCTCCCAGGCAGCTTCGACTCACATTGAAACATGTCTGGGGTGGATGTCATCTCGCTGACTCTGATACTCATCTGTGGAGCATCAGGACTGTAAAGATACTTATGTCAGACTAGAATTTAGTGATTACAACAGCACCTTCAATACCATAAATCCAATCAAACTCAACTCCAGATCCCCACACCTGGAACTCAGCACCTTCTTTTGCAACTGGATGCTTTACTTCTTGCCAGAGAATAATCCTATCAGTAAGAATAGGCAGCAACACCTCTGCCATGATTTTCCTCAAAACTTGTGCTCCATGAGGCAGTGCCCTCATCTTTCATACTCCCTATATATACTTATGACTGTGTGGCTAGACTCTGCTGTAACTCCATCCACAAATTTTCAGATGACCCCCCCCCCCCAATGGCAGATCCTAAATTACAATGAGTTGGAATATAGGATGGAGATTAGTGACTAGTGACATGGTGTCAGGATGCCAACTTTTCCCTCAGTGTCAGCAAAACAAAAGAGCTGGTGTTTGACTTTAGGAAAGGGAATGGTACGCATTTCTGTTTTCATCAATAGTGTTGAGGTTGGAAGTGTTAAGTGCTACAGGTTCCTTGGAGTGAACATCATCAATAGCCTACCCTGGTCAAATACTCCTCAGAACAGTTATTCGAAAGACTTACTTTTGAGGTTGGATCTCTCCTCTTTAAGTAATATGCAGGTGCTAGTTAAAAGTGGCTGGAAATATGTGGCAGGTCAGGTAATGGTTTATGGAGAGAGACAGGCACACTTGTTATTTTAGGTTCACCAACTTTCAGGTGAACTATTTTAAAAAAAACACATTTCAATGAAGCCACATTAAAGTCAGCATTTGTAAACCCAATTGTCTGTTTGATTCAATTTTCAGATTCATGCATTCATTTAAAATGATCCCTTATTTGTTGGCACCAAAACTACTGTACTTGCAGAAGTAATGGTTATCACTGTGTGAGGGAATTGATTGAGAGTAGGAGAGGAAATGAACCATTGTCTTGCTAATCATGATTCAAATTGGATTGATAATGTTTCTTCATTGTTACTGTACAAATGAAAATGTGCACAATTTTTTTGTCTGGATTGCCATTCACATTATATAGTGATTGTGTAAGATATTGAAGGTATTGTGCAAGAGCAACGCTCCTTTACTGTATTAATTGTACTTCATTTTAACACAAGAACGGTGCCACTATTTACAAAAAAAAGTAATTTGCTTAAGTTCAATCTCTACATGACGACAATTTAGCATTTGTTGTTGAAAAAATTGTAACAACCTAATTCATTTTGATGTCCCTTTCCTCCTCTACAGTGTTTTAATTAAGCGTGCCAGTGAAATTGATTGCATGGTAGTTAATGCAGCTGAAATGAACTGCACAGCAATTATGGTACTGCAGAAACAAGAAATTAGTGCCACTGTAAAAGTAAATAAATTGCCCTTGCTCAAACCCAAGATCAATTGTATTAAGTTAAAGTGTCTCAGCGATGGTCCATGCTTCTGAGTGACTTCTGGTGAATTTATGAATGTTTAATAAGAAATTGTAATTGGCTGTTGTCTCTTCTATCTTGAAATTTTAGCTGACTTCATCTGAGTTTGAATTACATGTGAAATGTAACAGAAAAGTCCTTCCCAGCCTAGGAACAAATGACTTGTGTATGACCTGTTCCTATGAACAAGCCTTTGGGAGACCAGCAGAATGGATATCCTGGCTGCTGCTGGGTTGCTGGCATCTTCAGCTCCTTTGGTGCTCGGTTTGTGATTGTATTTCCAGCTGGCCAACTGTTTGGGTTACCAACACTTCACCAGAAAGGACCCTTGCTATCTCCTGGGGGAGGAACTGTAGATAACATCGGTACTGCTTTAAGAATTATAGCATGTGACCGGCTGTTCTGTTTGTTGTTGCCATGTTTCATGGAAGAAGCTTGTAAAGGTTTTCATGGTAAACATGCCACCACAAGAAGCAGTACAAGTTACTTTTTAACTAAAATACTTTGCTTAGTCCAGAATCTTGGGGGTTAAGGGAAGGAAATAGTGAAGTTGGGTGTCAGAATACTTTTCAATGCCACAATGAAATTTGGATTTGAGATAGAAATCCTGAAAACATTCAGCAACAAGAGAAAGAGAGTGAATAAATGTACTCTCAACCAAAGACCTTTCATCATATTCAGGAAAGTGATAAAACAAGGTATGGGTGAGTCCCCTGTATTTTTGTTGATCAAGTTATGGAAATTCACCCTGCCAGAATTCACAAATCACCAACTAAAAATTTGAGATGCAGAATAAATTTCACTTTTACAGAATTCATAGAAAAATGTAACATGCAAATTTATTTTTCTCAGCTAATGTTCTTGACACATTCACAGATGGTATTGCTTGGCATTGCAGAAAATTGTGATGGAATCTTTCTAGGAATGCAATCTCCCCCCAACCCTGTAATGCAAAGGCTGGGGTGTGTGGGTGGAGGGAAGGGGTAGATATTCTTTTGGAGGGAAGAGCTGCCACTCTGTTTCGACTGTCTGTGACACATATTGTAAACCTAAACCCGTACATTATAATTACGTTGCAACTTAACTAAAAGTGAAATGTGTGCATTCCTGATGCTTTACAGTTGGGAGGAGAGAAAATTCTTTGATACTTTGTCAAGGAAACTAATATTGTATCGTGAAATAATAGTGTTTGTTTAGAATTGAAGGACCTATTCATGAGATTCTTTTATCTATGCCCTATCTCTGAGCGTGATTGGTATGCCACTTGGATTGGTGAACAGAAATGGTAAGGTCATAGACTCATAGAAAAGTACAGCACAGAAACAGGCCCTTCGTCCCATTGAGTCCATGCTGAACCATTTAATCTGCCTACTCCCATCAACCTGTGCTGGGACCATAGCCTTTGCTGTTCATGTATCTACCCAAACTTCTCTTAAAAGTTGAAATTGAGCTCGCATGCATCACTTGCGCTGGCCCCTTGTTCCACACTCTTCTGATCCTCTGTGTGAAGACGTTTCCCCGCATGTTCCCCTTAAACTTTTCACCTTTCACCTGATCTGGAGTGATGTTGGCAGATCTCCAGTGAGAAAATAGTCAAAAGAATTAAGGAGATTGTCACAATAGGACTCGTGCAGTAGAACTTGGACAATAAAGTGGAGCTGATATGATTTGCATACACATCAGAAAAGGATGTGGGAACAAATGTTTGACAGGACATTCAGCAAATATCATGTCTCAGAAACGATGCTCAGAATATTAAATGTTATGATAATCGTAAGTTGATGTTCACTTGGATTTACAGAAGTCCTTTGACAAGGTGCCATACATTAGGCTGCTTAACAAGATGAGAGCCCATGGTATTACAGGAAAGATGCTAGCATGAAGAGAAGATTGGCTGTCTGGCAGGAGGCAAAGAGTGAGAATAAAGGGGGTCTTTTCTGGTTGGCTGCCGATGACTAATGGCGTTCCACAGGGTTTGGTGATGGGACCGCTTCTTTTTACATTATACGCTAATGATTTGGATGAGGGAATTGATGGCTTAATGGCCAAGGTTCCAGATGATACAAAGATAGGTGGAGGGACAGATAGAATTGAGGAAGCAGGGAGTTTGCAGAAGGATTTTGACAGATTTGGAAAATGGGGTAGGAAGTGGCAGATGGAACTATATGATCACGCACTTTCGTAGAAGGAATATTTTCTAAATAATAGTGTAGACTATTTTCTAAACAGAGAAAATTCAAAAATCAGAGATGCGGCGGGGGGAGGGGGGGGTAGTCCTTGTGCAGAATTCCCTCAAGGTTAACTTGCAGGTTCAGTAGGTGGTAAGGAAGACAAATGCAATATTAGCATACATTTTGAAAGAACTAGAATATAAAAGCAGGAATGTAATCCTGAGGCTTCATAATGCTGCACTTGGAGCATTGTGAGCAGTTTTGGTCCGCTAATCTGAGAAAGTATGTGCTTGATGGCTCTAGTCATGTACCTGTTGGAGCTTAGAAAAATGGTTAAGAATCTCATTGAAAACCTAGAGAATATTGAAATATCTTGATAGAGTGGATATAGAGAAGGCGTGGGGGAGTCGAGAATCAGAGGGCACAGCTTCAGAATAGAGGTACGTCCATTTATAACAAAGATGAGAAGTAATTTCTTTAGCCAGAAGTTAGTGAATCTCTGGCTTTCATTACCACAGTAAGCTGTGGAGGCCAAGACATTGAGTATTTTTAAAGTGGAGGTTGCATTGAATTGACTTTAATTCTTACATCTTTCACATAAATGAGGAGTAAAATCTTTACATTACTTCTCTATTCGAATGTGCAATGTGCAGATAATAGTAACTTGAAATAAACAGTATGTACAGTAAGATGTACAACAGAAGTCAATATAACTTAAAAAAACAATTCTAGCAATAGGTTCTTGATTAGTCAGGATATCAAAGATTATGGGAGAAGGCAAGAGAATGGTGTTGAGAGGGGCAATAAATCAGCCATGATGAAATGGTAGAGCAGATTTGATGGGCTGAATGTCTGATTATGCTCCTATATCTTATGGTCTTGTATACTTTGCACCCGGCCTCACATTTATTTGTTTGTTGACTTTACTAAAAAGGTAATTTTTGTTTGCTTCATTTTTTTATTAATACTTATCAATGATTTACAAGTTGTAGGTGATTTTAAATTAATTTCTTATTTTGTATTTATCAGTTTGATCAAATGGCAATTTAAACTGGATGTGTGGAGAAATTCCTTCCCTTGAAGAGTAGTGGATCTCTCGAGCTCTCCAGTGGGTGGTAAATGCCAGATAATTAGATATAGATACTGGGGTTCATTTAATTGGTACATATCAGGTCCAGTACATTTTGGCCCAATTAAGCAGTTGCCCAATTAGCTGAAATTTCATTTAAAAAGGTATTAAAAAAGGCAAACTATGGTTTATCTGAGTAACAAATTATGTATTTAAATGAAATGTAGAACAACTGAGAACACAATGAAAACTACCACAGTACTATAAAACTGTACTAGTTCCAAATAGTTATCAACTGTGGAATTCATCCACTGCTATGTTCTTTTGATTGACTGTATATGAACAAAATCAGACCAGGCACCTAATGTAGATAATGCCATTGATAATTGCATCCTCCAGATATTCATTTTCATTTTCACTCCCAGCCATTTCCGGCATCTCCAAGCCTGAATGCTTGAAACTGCTGAGAGCAGAACATTCTGAATTGTCTTGCAGCTTATTTCTCACTAACTATCAGTGACAAAAAAAAACACTGCATTTTGAACACAAACACTTGCGAGTGACGGTATTTAAAAACTGTTGGCTGCAGGCTGTATGTAGTGTCTAACGGCCACACAAGTGTACGAGACTAATGCTAGTTAGAAGCTTTCAGCAACAGTCTCCTGTCTCAATTAAGTGGCATATTCCGCCAAATAAACGAAGGGAATCCGAGCTATTTTCTCGTTTAGTTCTTGTTCTTTAAGGATTGTCCCAAATAAGTGGGTGCCAGATTAACCAATGGCTCAATTAACTAGAATCCACTGTATTTAAAGAAATGATAAGGATGTGGAGGAATTGGGGTTTGTGGGGAGCTGGCACTGACGTAGATTTGAGGAGAGATAGATGATCCATGATCACACTGAATGGCAGGCAAGGCTTCAGGGACCTGGTGATCTACCCCTGCTCCTATTTTCTTGTATTGTGTTTTTAAAATTTTTCATTATTTGGAAATAATGGGAGAAGCCTTCTGATGGCATGCTCGATCTCACAATATGCCCGTAGAAAGGATGGTACGAGCTACTGACCACAGGTTACTGAGATTTTGTGCATCTATGGAGAGGTGTGAAAGGGGCATCTGCTAGGTCAAGAGCATTCAAACCCATTGGTTCATTGCTGGAAGCTTTTAGAGGTTTGCCTTGTGTGGGGGAAAAAATGCTCCTTTGCACTGCAGTTCTTTCAGAAGATAAGCACTAGTCTCTCTCTCCCTAGCTGTTTCTTGGGGACTGAGTGAGTAAAGATGCTCTATGTGAATGCCTGGATTGGGAAAATTCAAGGAACAGTTTTGGCAATGATTATTCGGTTTGCAAGCTGTGTCATCATTGAGCAAGAAGTTGGTTGGATCCTGTTTATGCAGAATCAGTTGTCTCCAGCGTTATGTACATACTCTCTGGAGAAAACATTTCCTATTGACACCCGGTGCATGAGGTTAATACCTAATGCTCGTTGTTATCCCCCAGAAACAAATTTTTCCAGACGTGCGAAGAGCTATATATAAATTCATAATTATTTCATCTCATTTAATATCTTTTGTCATTAAGAGCACTCAGGCACATCCAGCCATTTATGTTGTAATGCTTTTCAGAACAGGCACTTCTAATTTAACAAGGTAGTTGTAACACTTTTCAAATATGATATGTTCCTAATTTATGATGCAGAAGTGAAGATTATTAAGAAAAGCAAAATTTCATCAATTTGTATGACATGTCTTTGTGTTCGTCTACAATATTTTCTCTAATTGAGCTTTTGCAGCCTGAACTCAAAATGGTGGGGAATGGGGTTTTTGGTGAAGATGGGGATACCGGTGGGTGAAGTTCAATGTAAGCTTGTTATCAAAGTACATACACGTCTCTATATAAAACCCTGAGATTCAGCCCTTTGTGGGCATTCGGAGTAAATACAAAGAAGAAATAATGATAACATAGCAAAAAATATCGAGAACAGGAGATGAGTCCTTGAAAGTGTGGGAACATAGCAGAAATTTGCTATGTTCCCACATGGGTTGTGAGAACAGTTCAGTGCTGGGATGAATGAAAATGAGTGGTTATCCCCACTGGTTTAAGAGCCTGATTGTTGAGGGGTGATAATTGTTCCTGAACCTGGTGGTGTTGGTCCAAAGGCTCTTGTAGCCCCTTCCCGATGGCAACGGTGATAAGAGAGCATAGCCTGGATGGTGGGGGTCCATGATGGTGAATGCTGCTCTCCTGTGACAGCACATCATGTACGTGTTTTCAGTGGTGGGGAGGCCTTTACCCATGATGGACGAGGCTGTAGTCCACCACGAATAAAGGCCTCCAATATTTTTGTAAGCTTTTCTGTTCAAGGGCATTGGTGTTTCTATACCAGACCATGGTGCAACCAGTCAATATACTCTCCAAAGTTGAAAGTTGAAAGTAAATTTTTATTATCAAAGTACATATATGTCACCATATACAACCCTGAGATTCATTGTCTGGTGGAGATACTCAACAAATCTATAGAAAAGTAACTATGTCATAATCAATGAACAGCTGTCAATCTTTCAACCAGAGTGCAGAAGACAGCAAACTCTGCAAATGCAAAAAGAAGAAACAATAATATACATAAATAGGCAATAAATATCAAGAGCATGTTATGAAGAGTCCTTGAAAGTGAGTCCATAGGTTGTGGGAACATTTCATTGATGGGGCAAGTGAAGTTGAGTGAAGTTATCCCTTTTTGTTCAAGAGCCTGATAGTTGAGGCATAATAACTGTTCCTAAACCTTGTGGAGCAAGTCGAAAGGCTCTTGTACCTTTTCCTTGATGACAGCAACAAGAAGACAGCCTGTCCTGGATGATAGGGCTAATGATGGATGCTGCTTTTCTGCGACCATGTTTCATGTAAATATGCTCAAAGGTAGGGAGGGCTTTACCCATGATGGACTGGGTCATATCCACTGCTTTTTGTAGGATTTTCTGTTCAAGGACATTGGTGTTTCGATACCAGGCTGTTATGCAGCCAGTCAGTCAATGTATTCTCCACTACACATCTATTGAAATATGTTAAAGTTTTAGAGGTCATGCTGAATGTCCACAAATTCCTAAGGAAGTAGAGGTGTTGCTGTACTTCATAATTGCACTTGCATGCTGGGCCCAGAAATAACACCTTGGAATTTAAAGTTGTTAACCCTCTCCACCTCTGATTCTGCAATGAGGGCTGGTTCATGGACCTCTGGTTTCCTTCTCATGAAGTCTATAATCAGTTCGTTGGTCTTGCTGACATGGTCTGAAAGGTTGTTGTTATGGCAATGATGATTCATTACAACCTTTGATTTGGCCAATGTTAATGTTGTCATCAGCAAATTTAAATATGTCATTCGAACTGCGCTCAGCCTCACAGTCATACGTATGAAGCAAGTAGAACAGTGGGGTTAGCACACAGCTCTTTGGTTCACCTGTACTGATGGTGATTGCAGATGCAAGTCAGACAATCAAGGGATCCAGTTACACAAGGAGGCCTAGGTGTTGGAGCTTATTGATTAGTTTTGAGGGAGGATGGTTTTGAATGCTGAGCTGTAGTCAATGAAGAACATCCTGATATATGCATCTTCACTGTCTAGAGGTTCCAGGGTTGAGTGAAGAGCCAATGAAATGCTGTCTGCTGTGGTCCTGTCGTGCTGGTAGGCAAATTGGAGCAGATCTAAGTCACCCTTCAGACAGGAGTTGATATGTTTCATCGCCAACGTCTCAAATCACTCGATTACAGTGAACTGGACGATAATCATTGAGGCAGATCTTCTTGGGCACTGGTATAATTGAAGGCTGCTTGAAGTAGTTGGATATCACACACTGCCGAAGCAAGAGGTTAAAGATCTCAGTGAACACACCGATCCAGTTGATCAGCCAGGTACCCAGTCTGGACCAGATTATTTCCATGGGTTCACCCTACTGGAGGATGCTCTCATGTCAGCCTCAGAGACTGAAATCACTGAGTCCTTGGGGGCTGTGGGAGTCACCATGTTTTGACAATCAAAGCAAGCATTAAAGGCATTGAACTCATCTGGAAGCAAAAATTTGATGTCACCTATGTCACAGGGTTTCACTTTGTAGAGGGTGATAGAATTCAAGATCTACCACAGCTGTCGAGCATCTTTCAGTGATTCAAGTTTGGTGTGGAATTGCCACTTTACACGTGAGATGGTAATGTAAAGTAAATGGGTGTTGGGGATCATTTTGATGGAGGGGATGCAAGTTGGAATCTAGCACTGGCTTGAGCTGGGGATATGTATTAATGGATTCGGCCTTCTGGGGAAATTTGGAACTCATCCAAGACTGAATGAGTGAGTGATCACTTCAGAATACCATCTGAAGTATCTTAGCTGGCTGCCCATTTGGAGACGATTGCTTCTGCCCTCTCAGTGTAATGACGGATGCAGTCTTGGTTTCATTGGTCATATCCTCAGAACAAGTAAAAGGAAGAAATGCAATTTTGCTTTTGAAATGTAAGGTGTCAGCAGTGCTGGGCTCTATCTTGCATCTTTTGGTGTGTTCAGCCAAACCAGCCTTGGCTAATAGATAAGAAAATGGATATCTAATGGATAGATGAAAGCCTGCGTGGCAAAGGAAAACATAATGACGAACTTTCTATGGAGCACTGAAGTCATGAATTAGATGCATGTGACTACCTATTACCCTTTCAGCAGAGCAGACAGAATTGTTTCATTATGTTTTTAAAATTATGACACATGATGTGATTGAGGAATGTAACATCAGAGGGAGTTGAAGGGATGGTTTTGATAGCTATCGTGGTTGTACAGACTGGTGCTCGTGGGAGGTAATCAGAAAACAGCTTGAGTTCTGCTCATCAGACTAGATAAGCAAAAGCTTATTTTCAATTTGCACAAATGGCTACCACTTGACAGCACAAACTGGAAGAAGGTGCGCACAGCCCCTCTTAGGTAAAAGTGAGGTATGTCTTTTGGTAAGATGGCAGCGTGCTTGGATGCAACAGCGACTATGGGGCCAACCAAAAGCAGTATTGCCTTTTTTAGAAGTATTTTTTATCATCGCAAGACTCTGATGGTCATTAAGAACTTAAAGTACCAGGGGTCTATCCCTTCAGCAAGTTGCTGGTTGGCAGAGAAACTGAAGGAGTTGGACTTGTTGCGGATCACGCTGCTGCCTGCATCGGGGAGGTGTCGGAGTGGGTGCATGAAGGAGGTTTGGTAGTCTTAACAGCGGGTGATCATCTTGGTCACTTGTGGTTGCAAGTCCAATTCACTGGCTTTTGGTGAACGGCAGGGGAAACTGTGTGGCCTTAGTTGTAGTGAGGACTAAGTCTCAAGCCGTGGTATCGCCTGTTTGTAGCCACCCAGGATAGTGGGGTTGGGGTCATGGCTGGAGGTAGTGTGGCATGTTGTCCAGGCTGGAGTTGGTGCTGCCCTCTAGTGTTCACTTAGCAGAAGACAAGATGTATTGTGTTCAGCTGTGGACTTTTGCAACATTCATGGACTCAGGGACTTGGACTATATTTTTTATTGTGTGACTTGTGTCTGACTGTTAGCACTGTAGTTTGCACCTTGGCCCCGAAGTAATGCTGTTTCTTTTGGCAGTATTCATGTATGGTTGAATGACAATTGAACTTGAAGCCTGTTTGTAATGAGATGCTGCTGGTGTACCTTTTATTTGTGTGCATGCCAAATTAATGCTGGAAAACCGAGTGTGGGGGAGGGGGATATTGAATCAACAGAACATGGTTACCTTATTTACTGAGAAATTGTTGGGGGATTTGGCCCCTTTGGGAGTCAAGTTCACCATGAATGATTGAGATGGGTGGGAAGGGAGAAACACTAGTGGTAGAGCTGTAGTGATGGATGCTTTCATTGTAAGGAGTGCAGGATCATGTTAGGGTCAAGGATGACATGGAACAACTAGAAAGCATCCTGAAGAGGGTGGGTTGTGATATGAATAGGTACCAATTACATAGTATGAGTTTCAACAAGATGAATTTTCTAATTCTAATGCAAGGAGATAAAAGATAATTGGAAAAAGTGGGACTTCCAAAGTTGTCATCTTCTGGTGCCACATGCCTGTGAGAATTGGAAAATGGGAATAGATCAGAAGTGGTATAAAGGAAGAGATTTGTATTCCTGGTAGTGGATCCTGAAATTTGGGCTGGAGACTATATTGCACCCAGAGGCAGGCTGAAGACTGGGATTAGCATCCTGTTGCACATGTCTACCACGTGTATTGGGAAACATTTAAACTTGCTTGGCATGGAATTCTGACAGGATGACCAAGGAGGGAGAAATTGCTTCAATTCAGAAATGAAAGGAAAAAGAGTAGAATGAAAAAGCAGAAATTAGGAAGGTAAAAGGCAAGGGTCAAATAGGGTTAAAATGTGAAATAAATGGGGAAAATATTACAAATGGTAAAAAAAAATGTGTAAAAATGCTAAGCAACAGACACAAAATTCTAGTGGAACTCAACAAGTCAAACAACATCTGTGGAGGGAAACAAACGTGACCCTTCACTGGGACGGGAAAGGAAGGGGGCAGAAGCCAGAATAAGTAGGTGAGGGGAGGGAAAAGAGTACAAACTGGGCAGGTGAAGGGTGAATTAATTGCCCAAGTTTAATTGAATCAAATTGATCTCTTTTCGAAGAGGTGACCGAGAGGGTTGGTGAAGGCAGAATGGTGTCCATTCATTTATGTGCATTTTAGCAAGGTCCCTGATAAGGTCTTGTGATTCATTGCAAGCTAGTCCTAATAGTGTGCTGCTGGAGTTGCCCAGAGGTCCCCTGTTTGAACTTAAACTAGGGAAGGATTTATAGAGTAAAGTTCAAGTTTAACCGTCGTTCAACCATGAACATGTACAGTGTACAGCTAAATAAAGCAGTGTTCCTCCAGGCTCAAGGTGTAAAACCATACTTAAGATTCAAACACAGCACAGATAGAGTACTTACAATAGCACATATGATCACAGAATTATATTAGCACAGGTCCCTGAGTGGCCTGGTCTAAAGATTGATGGTACATGGGATGTTGGCCTGAAGCCACATTTCTGCAGGAACAAGAATGCGGCAATTCCTCATATCATGCTGTGTCAATCATAGATGAAGTCAAATCAGCTTGTCTCGCGCTGTGACGAAGTCTTCCAGGGAGCAAACACTGGAGAGCAGCACCCACGGGAGAGCTAGCCCACAATCCAGCATAGATTCCAGCATGGTGCCTCTGTTCTCTCCCACACCACCTCTGGTGCCTTCTCCCAGGGGTAT
Source organism: Mobula hypostoma (assembly GCF_963921235.1). Lineage (NCBI taxonomy): Eukaryota > Metazoa > Chordata > Chondrichthyes > Myliobatiformes > Myliobatidae > Mobula > Mobula hypostoma. The sequence goes on along the minus strand of NC_086102.1, from coordinate 66,883,279 downwards.
GTTGTAGAGCAGAGAGACCTGTGGATGCAGTACGTAGTTCCCTGAATAGGGCAACACAGTTAGGCAAGGTGGTGAATGATGCATTTTGGATGAGATATTGAGTACAACAGTTGGGATGTTAATGCTACATCTGGATAGGGTGTTTGTGATATTACGTCTCGGATATTGTGTGCAGTTTTGTTTGCCATACTATAGGGAAGGATGTACAGTTGTCCCTCGGTATCCGCGGGGGATTGGTTCCAGGACCCCCTGCGGGTACCAAAATCCGTGGATGCTCATGTCCCTTATATAAAATGGCGTAGTATTTGCATATAACCTACACACATCTTCCCGTATACTTTAAATCATCTCTAGATTACTTATAATACCTAATACAATGTAAATGCTATGTAAAATAGTTGTTATACTGTATTGTTTAGGGAATAATGACAAGAAAAAAAATAGTTTGTACATGTTCAGTACAGACACACCATTGTAGCTCCTCTGGGAACACTGATGCTGCCTCGGCATTGGCCAATGCCGATTCTCCCGTGATCTTTAAGTTCCTGACGCTGTAGCGCTTTACATAGCTAGCCAGCCATCCCTTAATAGCCTTAAACTCCTTCCTCTCGCTCACAACACAAGTAGTGAACGAACGAGACGCGAGGCGAACAATGCTCAAATGACGAGTGCTGGACAGTGACTGAGGATCTGTCAAGTGGCGGGAGGCTACAGCAGGTTATGCCTACACATCACTTCATTCACGTGGATTCAGTGTAGGGCTTGGCGCGTGGCAAATTCAAGTTTTGCTTTTTGAAACTTCCTGGAATTTTTTTTTCAAATATTTTCAATCCGCGGTTGGTTGAATCCGCGCATGCGGAACCCATGAGTACGGAGGACGGACTGTATTTAAGCTAGAGTGATTGCAGAAAAGATTTACAAGGATATTGCTATGAGTAGAGGGCTTGAATTATAAAGAGAGTCTGTACCGCTGGGACTATTTCGCTTGAAATGAAGGAAGCTGCAAGGTGACCTTGGAGAGGTTATTAAATCATGAAAGGTGTAGATAAAGTGGGTTTTCATAGTCAGTTTCTTAGGGTACGGTAGTCTAAACTGAGGGGGCATAAGTTTAAGGTGAGAAAGGAAAACAATTAAAGGGGACCTGAGGGGCAACTTTTTCATACACAGGGTGGTGGGTAGAGGAAGTGGAAGAGAGAAATAAAATTAAAATATTTAAAAATACTTTTGGAGATGCTCATGGATAGGTTAGATTAAAAGAGATGTGAGGCAAATACAGGCAACGGGGCTGGTTCGGGAAGGCACCTTGGTCAGCAGAGATGGTTTGGGTTAAAGGGCCTGTTTCTATGCTGTATGGTTCTTTGTCACAGAGAATGTGCCAATTGCACACAGGCAGCACACAGACTTGTTGTTAGGAATGAACCTGCCTCTGCTAGTGCGTAACCTGTAATGGTCCACAGCAGGATCAGCCTGGTTATCTACTTGTTGTTGAGCTGGATGGTGGGACTTTGTTTCTGCCTATCAAGTCTTGCTGTGCATTATTGGTTGATCTATGTGATGAGTTAGTCTTGAGGAAATATTCTCTTTTACTGGGCAAGTGTATTTTCAAGATGGTTTATCTCAGAAGCAAGATCACACCAAATAATTGACATATTTATTGATGTGTTGAAATAAAACAAATACTGATTTCAACTGGGAGAACTGGTTTTAAGTTTGTAACCCATCAGCTTTATAATATATAACTTTCTATTATATCAAATCACTGCATTTCATGTATAATGTGCAGAAAGTATGTGTTCAATTAATGCTGATTTCGTTAAACTGTAGACGACCTAGCAGTTTCAACCCTTTTAACATTATTGGTAGAGAGAAGGTACTTTTAAAGTAAGAATAACCCAGAAGCCCCTTTGTAAAGTGGTGGTTTCCCGCTTTGTATATCTAGTTCCTGCCCTTGTAATTGTTGTGTCTTGTACCATGTTCACGTGCATATATTTTTATTTTCCGGAGAAGGTTCTAGAACATAGAACATAGAACAGTACAGCACAGTACAGGCCCTTCGGCCCACAATGTTGCGCCGACCCTCAAACCCTGCCTCCCATATAAGACCCCACCTTAAATTCCTCCATATACCTGTCTAGTAGTCTCTTAAACTTCACTAGTGTATTTGCCTCCACCATTGACTCAGGCAGTGCATTCCATGCACCAACCACTCTCTGAGTAAAAAAACCTTCCTCTAATATCCCCTTGAACTTCCCACCCCTTACCTTAAAGCCATGTCCTCTTGTATTGAGCAGTAGTGCCCTGGGGAAGAGGTGTTGGCTATCCACTCAATCTATTCCTCTTATTATCTTGTACACCTCTATCATGTCTCCTCTCATTCTCCTTCTCTCCAAAGAGTAAAGCCCTAGCTCCCTTAATCTCTGATCATAATGCATACTCTCTAAACCAGGCAGCATCCTGGTAAATCTCCTCTGTACCCTTTCCAATGCTTCCACATCCTTCCTATAGTGATGATGCATTTAATCCTGGTCTGTGTAATGCTTGTCTCTGGTTTCTCTGTCTGGTGCTATTCTTGTGTTCTTTGATGGTATTGGATGTAGTAAGGGAATATATTTACTTCATAAATAAGGATGAAATACTTGAAGTACATTGGCCAGTCAATAAAAGAGGCATATAATAGGAGAAGGTAGCACACTTACCATATCTTGCCTTTATTTAGTTAGAGATACAGCGTGGAATAGATCCTTCTGGCCTAACGAACCGCACTGCTCTGCAACGCATCTATTTAACCCTAGCCTAACACAGGACAATTTACAATGCCCAGTTAATCTACTAACCAGTACTTCCTTGGACTGTCGGAGGAAAGCTGAGCACCCGGAAGAAACCTACGCAGTTCACGGGGCAAACGTACAAACTTCTCACGGACGGTGCCAGAATTGAAATCGGAACTCCGGAATGCCCTGAGCTGTAATAGCATTGCACTAACTGCAATACTATGGTGGCACCCTCAAAGACAAACAGTGACCTGTAAAACTACAACTGGCCCTTTCTGAAGTTTTAGAATTGAAGCATGTGTTGTTTCTTTGCTCCCTGCTTGTTGCTTTGCTGGCAAGTCAGAGGCTGTGCATGTAGCTTGCCCTTGAATAAATTTTTTTCACTGTTCCATGATAAATTGTTTACAGTGTTGTTTAACTGCAACACCTTGAGATTGATCAGTGTCCAGATTCCATACCAAGTCAGTGGTGCACAACAAGGCCACCTTTTTACCCAAGAACCAAGGGCTGTAAGTTCCAAAAGTGCATGAGGTTTAAGGTGTCATGCATTACATAACAAGACCTCCATCATTATCAAGTGAAAGGCTATCCCTGCATAAACACTACAAACACAGAGAACCAGCAATGAAGCAGTGCATCTTGTCCCTGGGGCTGGAGGAGTGGGGGAAGAGTGTTTCCAGGGGAGGGAGAGGGAGGATAACAAGAGTGATGTTTGTTAGGAGTAGAAAACTGGTGCTTTAGTCAAGGAAGAAGGTCTGATTTTTGGGAACTTACTTGCTTGTCAAACACCAAGAGCATGGGTAGGAGCTGGGTTGAGGCAAAGACAAGAGTTGGGCTGGCTGTGAGGTGGGGTATTTGGAACGGGAGCTGTTGTGCTGTGCTGTACTCCCTCTGTATTAGTAACCCAGGCATTTCTGGACATCACTATGCATGTCTAGCATCTCACTGTTGGCGCATCATACACATAAAGGACATTTTTAGAATATGGCAGACTCAGTGTATCTTGAAGTATGCCCCAGTTTCCCTTGATAATTTTCCTTTATTGCATAAATGTTCTTTCACTTGACAGAATTTAATGGAAATGATTTTTTTTACATTAAATGTTAAAATGGAAGATTCAAAACCATTTAACTTAGGAATGCTTTTTAATTCCAAATTTGCAGATGAAAGAGAAGATGTTCAAAAGAAAACATTCACAAAATGGATAAATGCGCAGTTTGTCAAGGTAAGAGAATACCATAGTGATCTGTGGATTTGAAATGATGTGTGGTGTGCTGAAGTTTTGTTATTTAATCTGCTTGAAAGTATTGAACTCTTTGGAGTTGAACATGTATTGTTTGAGAATGTTTTTTTCCATTACATCAGGGAATCTGATTCATCTCGTGCAACATACAAGCTTAGCACAGCAGGATGTGTTTTGTGGATAAAAACTTTTTGTGATATTTTATTCATTAACTTGTATGCAAGGATTTAGTTGCATTGTTTTTAATCCTATGACCTAGTAATTTACAATAGATTAGCAGTTAATTTTTAAAAATGTTTAAGATTACTGTCTCTGGAAAATATATCTGACCCTTGATGTAAGTATAAATTGTTTCTGCCATTGCTAGAAGTACCTTTCTTTCAGGTTTTGAAACATTTGATTTTTTCACATAATTTTTTATCCTTGCTGAAGCTCACGATATTTATGGTAGGAAATGGAAAATGTTAGTTCACTTCATTTTCTGAACTTTTGACATGAAGTACTTGCAAGCACTGCAAGCAAAATGAGGTATAGAGTAAAGCACTTCAAATTTGGGATTCATGGCACTGTTTGTTGCACGGAAGAGGTTGTACCCCAATGGTTACAAGCATGGTACAACATATAAATGACGTGGCTGCTAAATGATCAACAGTTTTGAGAGTGTCGATATGAGCTTAGATCTTTGAAACCTATTTGAGGTTGGACTAATACATTTTTACGAAAGCAAATGATTTCTTCTGTGAAGCAAGGCTGAATTTAATGTTAAATATCATGAAAATATGGTGCTGTTTTAAGCACTAGATTGTTTTAAGGGACATTTAAGTAACCTCGATACAGAGGTCAGTGATGAAGCAGTGGTCCTTGCAGTTGCTGCTGATATTGAAGGAAACTTTCCATGAAGATCTAGAGATGCGTGTTCAGGATTTCATTTTAAATTGCAAAGTGTTAACAGCTAATTAGAATGAAGCATTTTTCATAGACGTCAAATCAGGAAGCATTAATTATCTTTCCTTTGATGGAATATTTTCATTATTTTACTTAGTATGAATTAAAACTGTCAGTGTACCATGAGATTAAGCTATAAAATGTAAAATTTAGTTATGCATTTAAACATATAAGTAAGTTTATTCTGAGGACGTGGACACTCACCAAGACTATGCGAAAGTCTCTCGATGGTTGCTATACACGAATGCTCTGGATGGCTCTTGATGTGAGTTGGCAACAGCACATGACGAACGTCGAGCTCTATAACGACCTACCGATGCTCACCACTAAAATCGAGGTGAGAAGACTGCAACTAGTGGGGCACTGTCTATGCCGCCCCGAGCTACCTGCCAGCCTAGTCATCATATGGGAGCCCAAGAAAGGGAGGATGAACCCTGGGCCCCCTCCCAAGACTATGGTCAACACGCTCTTAGAAGACAGCGGCGCGGCTAATGTAGATGAACTGAACACACTGATGAGGGAGAGGGAGAAGTGGAGAGTCAGTCATCGTGCCCGATGTGGGCCTCCTAGGCCTGAGTCGACGTAGTAGTAGTAGTTATTCTGAGGAAGTACTATTCCTGGTACACAGTTATTTTTTGTTGTGGCAGAGAAGTTGATGAATGGGAACTGTGGATTTTATGTGTAGTTTTAAAATGGAACAGTAACTCCTACCTTGGTGGATTTTTAACTCTGATTCATTCACATCTAGTTTTTAGTTCTTGAAACAGAAATTCAGTGATTACTTTGGACAAGTGTGCAGAGGTGCAAACATTGGAGGAGAAGAAAATAATCATCAATGGCAATTTCTGCAGTTCTGTATTTAACTGCAAATTTGTGCACATAAAACGTTTTGTTCTATTTCCTCCATTTAGTGATGAACATTGAACCTTCATTTATCATTGTTGCAGCATTTACACATTCATTTGTCAGATGCGGTGTACTTGTCCAGCTCAGACATTTGGACTGATGCCTATCTTCACCAAAATCATTGATTTATAAATCAGTAGTTGTATTACATTGTCCAAATTTGACCACCCCATCCCCCACTCGGTATTTGAGGAAAGAAGAGAATTAATGTTTCTGATTGAAGCCCTCTGATGAGAGAAATTGAATGAAAGCTGTGAAATGATGATTGTAGGCAACACAAATGTAGAAGCACCCAGCCAGATTGTTCTGTGCCAATAGAGAGAGAACAAAACTGAGCTAATATCACAGAAGGGTGACTTGGAGTAGAAATTTCCATTTCTGATACAGTAGAGAAAACAATTGAGATGAAGTGGTTGCCTGGTGGAACTGAGGTGCTGTTTCCCAAGCTTAGTTGAGCCTTATGGCAAAATAGAGGTTCAAAGCTGATTTTGATGGGAGATTGAGTTGTTGTCTAAAAAGGATGGGCCTTTGGGATGCATTCAGTTTAGTTCCCTTCATTTCTGTGTCCACATCTTGTGTGGAAGGAAGCAAAAGAAGGTATAGATTATTGGCCCAGAAGATACTTGAAAAAGTGATTGTGGCTTTTTTAGGTTTATGCCGAACATAAATGAAGACAAAGATGATACAGAGGTTAAAAAACATGGGCCAAATGTCAGTAAATCTACCGACACTAAACAATAGTTGAAGTATTTTTTCAGTCAAAAATGAACAAAATGTGGTAAAATGCTTTCCCTGCAGGCCTAAACAGCATTTGTTCAAAGCTTGTTTACATTTCTTAAAAAAATGATTACAGGTTTCCCCCGCCATCCGAAGGTAGAGCGTTCCTATGAAACGGTTCGTAAGCCGGAATGTCGTAAAGTGAAGAAGCAATTACCATTTATTTATATGGGAAAATCTTGTGAGCATTCGCAGACCCAATAATAACCTACCAAATCATGCCAAATAACACATAAAACCTAAAATAACAGTAACATATAATAAAAGCAGGAATGATATGATAAACACACAGCCTATATAAAGTAGAAATACTTTTCCACAATCGTTACTGAACTGTTCTCCGTAGCGAAAATCTCACGCGAGCGCCGTCGGCAGAAAATCTCACGCAAGCACTGTCAGCAAAAACACTCTGTCCAGTAACCTTTAAGTGGTGAAGCTGCCAAATCATACCAAATAACGCGTAAAAATACACAGCCTATATAAAGTAGAAATAATATATGTACAGTGTAGTATCACTTACTGGAATTGGGAAGACAGCGCCATGCATACGGCTGATGGTGTGTCAGACTGAGTTGTCGCAGGTTGGGTGGTACAGTGGCCCCCACCCTCCAGGCCGCCGACCGATACATTGCCGTGAAGCATGCAGGGGTCCAGCGGTAGCCAGAAGGCACACAGCACATCTTTAAGAAAAAAGCCGAAATAAACAAGCTAATTAATTAGGTGCTGCCCGACATGTAATTTTCGGCCCAGATCAGTGCCGATTTCCGATTGCGTCGTCTCTGATCTGGGCCGACAATTACGTATCGGCAGCACCTAATTAATTAGCATGTTTATTTTGGCTTTTTTCTTAAAGATGTGCTGTGTACCTCCCGGCTACCTTTACATTCTCCGCGAATCGGTATCTGTCTGTGGCCTGGGGGTTGGGGTGGTGGGACACTGGGGTGTCATCTCGTTGTTTGTTTCCATTAGAGCAGGCAGTTCATCTCCTGCTATCTCTGCCCGCCTCGATGTCGAAGGTCGAGGTTCGTCGTCTGCTGTGGCTGATGTGGAAGGCTTGCTTGACTGCTGAGCCTCGCGCATTTTTCTATCACACAGTTCTTTGTAAGGACTCAAACCATCCTGCAAATATCCCCTAAACTGACGTACCCTTTCAAAATTAAAGTTGTATTTTATCATTACTCATTCGGTTTCGATTGTTATCCTTTTTTCTTCCAATTGCATCAGCTCTTCATCTGTCAGTTCTTGGTCATGGGATGCCAAAACCTCTTCAACATCATGTTCGTCAGCTTCCACAAGCCAAACTCACGTTGTCCTTACTTCGTTCACCACGATCAAAACGCTTAATTATGTCTAGGTTTACACTAAGTGTAACACCCTTATGAGCTCTTTTAGGCTTTTCCAATACCATAGAACTCACCTTGCAAACGGTTGCTCACAGGCACGTGTTAAAGCAATGCCGGCGAGAATGCTGTTCCGAATCCGGGGGAGAGCGGCTGCTCGGGGTGCCTTTTATCGCGCGCTGATTTTTTTTTCATAACAGTGAAAACACCTGAAAGCAAAAACAGGGTACTAATGTAGGTCTTTCGTAACAGTGAGGTTTCGTAAAGTGAACGTTCGAAAAGCGGGGGACACCTGTAATGTATTGGCTTAGTACAAATAGCCTGAAAAAGATTGGATACAAATTTGGGGATTTAAATAGGAATAATCTTGGTAGTTATCAGAGAGGTAAAATATCAGAAGTTATCAGAGAGATTTGTAAATCACAAGTAAGAGTATAGTCTAAAGAAAACACAGGTAGCTTAGAGATCCAAGTCACAGAAACTATGAGGTGCCTTCCTTTTTTTGGCAATCTGCCATGATTCCAATCTTCACCATTGTTATAGATGTAAAAATACTCCATTTGACACAACTTCAGCTGGTCGTTGCCGGCATACCTGTCCCACGTAGCAAAGTTCTTCCAGGAGAACGCCTTTGACCACAGGGCCATCAGGCAGTGGTCGGCGCGTAGTATCCTGCAGGCACTGCAGGAGAAGGACGTGATGGACACAGTGGGGTGGTTCCCTGAGCAGACTGTCCAGTTCATCTGGCAAAATGCCTCATCGCCAGATCTCACCAACAGGCACCAAGACCTCGCCTGGCTGGCGGTGAGAGGGGCCCTCCCAGTCAGAGCCCTCCTGTACGCCCGGAACGTCGTCTCCGCACCCCACTGCCCACGGGAGAACTGCATTGAGGAGGAGTCTGTGACCCACCTCTTTGCACATTGCCAGTTCGCAAAGAGGGTGTGGAGGAGGATGGACGGGCTAGTGTCACGTTTTATCCCCAGCAGCTGCGTAACAGACGACTCTTTGATCTACGGGCTGTTCCCGGGGACGCACACGGAGACCAACATCCGGTGCTGCTGGCAGATCATCAACTCGGTGAAAGACGCTTTTTGGTCGGCCCGAAACTTGATAATCTACCAGCACATGGAGATGTCCGTGGGAGAATGCTGCCGACTGGCACATTCTCGGCTGCCGGAGTACGTGCTGAGGAATGCACTGAAACTCGGTGCAGCCACCGCAAGGGCCCGGTGGGGAAGGACCACAGTATAGGTTTTTCCACCCGTGGGAGTGGGAGTGGGAGGGGTCACTGGGCGGGAAGCATACCCCTCAACAATGATATGGTAAGCTGAACTACTGGAGTGCCATGTGGGTGGCTATAAATACGGATATGTACTGACTATAATGGAAATGTATGTAAAGGATGAAAAGTTATTGAATGGTTTATTGTATATATTTATTTTTGAGTAAAGTATATTTTGAAATAAACAAAAACTTCAACAGAATGCTTAAAAATGGCCTGAATTCTAGTTAAAATACAGAATTTATTCATTGGTCTTGCTGTTTGAATAGAAGATCATTTTTGCAATGCTGTTGTTCACTTAAGTGATTTTAAACATTCCTAGCCCTGCATACGAATTGTCTTGGGTTTGAGATGGGTGATTAATCTGTCTATGTATGAGCCTTATGGGACTATGCAGCCTTTCTCCAAATTATTCATATCCAGAGTAGATCCACTTGCAAAGTCAGATTTCTAATCCTGTTATTTGGCAAGCTGATGAGTGGGAGCCATTTAAAAACAACAAGTCTCATTGGGAGTGAATTTTACTTGAGCCAATAAAAGAAAGCAAGATGTAAGCGGAGCGGCAATTGTGTGAGTGGACATCGTTAAGGTGGTCAGGCTTTGGCTAATGAGATTTGGGTGAGAAGAAATGAAGGCTTTGGGTAAGTTTTGAGTAAGTTTTTATCTTTCTTTGTCTATTAGTACAAGGCTAGTGTGGTGAGAATGGGTCCAGGGTCAGTGGTTTGTTCTTGGTGTGAAAATTAGGAAGTTTGGGAGACCTCCAGTCTCCTTGATAACTATATCTGCACAAGGTGCATCCAGGTGCAGCTTCTTACAAACTGTGTTGGAGAATTGGAGCTGTGGTTGGATGATCTTTGGCACTTGAAGGAGAATGAGGAGGTGATAGATAAAGAGCAACAGAGAGGTAGTCACCCCTAAGTTGCAGGAAGCAGTTAGCTGGGTGACAGTCAAAAGAGGGAAGGGAAATGAGCAGTTACTGTGGCCATTTCCCTCAATAACAAGTATACTGCTTTGGATACTATTGAGGGGATAACGTACCATGGGAAAGCCATAGCGACTTGGTCTCTGGTACCGAGTCTAGCTCTGTAGCTCAGAAAGGAAGTGGGGAGAAGAGGAGTGCAATAATGATAGAGGAATCCATAATTAAAGGAACTGACAGGAGATTCTATGGATGTGAAAGAGACACCTGGATAATATGTTGCCTCCCAAGAGCCAGGGTCAGGGACATCTTAGATCAGGTCCACAGCATTTTAAAGTGCGAGGGTGAGCAGCCAGAAGTGTGGTACATATTTGTATCAATGAGATTGGTAGGAAAAGAGAAGGGGTCCTGAAGAGAGAATATGGGGAATTGGGTAGAATGCTGAAAAGCAGAATCTGAAGAGTAGCAATCTCTTCATGTCATGTCGCATGCCAGTGAGGGCAAGAATAGGATGATTTGGCAGATAAATGCATGGCTGAGGAATTGATGTAGGGGGCAGGGTTTCAGATTTTTCAATTGCTGGGATCACTTCTGGGGAAGGTATGACCTGTACAAAAAAGAATGTTTTAGATCTGATCATGAGAGGGGCCAATATCCTTGTGGGCGTGTTTGTTAGACATGTTGGGAAGGGTTTAAACTAATTTGGCAGGGGGATGGGGACCAGAGTGATAGGGCTGACTATGGTACACAAGTAGATGCAGTTTATGGTTTAGAAAGGGATAAAAATTTGACTTCCAGTAACATGGCAAAACTGAAAAGGGTGATGAATATAGGACTGAAAGCATCATATTTTAATGCATACAGTATACAGAGTCGGTAGATTATTTTATAGTGCCGTCAGACAGTGGCAGGTGTGATGTGTGGGTGTCATGGAGTCATGGTTGAAGGAAGATCATTGTTGGAAGCTTAACATCCAAGGACACACATTATATCCAACTGACAGGTAGGTAAGCAGAGGAGGTGCAGTGGCTCAGTTAGCTAATAAAATGAAATCAGATCATTAGAAAGAGTGACATCAGATCAGAAGATGTAGAATCCTTGTGGATGGAGGTAAGAAACTGCAAGAATAAAAAGACAATGATGGGAGTTCTCATAGGCCTCTGAACAGTAGCCAGGGTGTGGCATACAAATTGCAACAGGAGATAGAAAAGGCTTATAGAAATGGTATGTTAAAATAGTCATGGGGATTTCAATATGGAGGTAGATTGGGATAATCAGGATGTTGCTGGATCCCAGGAGAAACAATTTGTAGAATGTCTATGAGATGACTTTTTAGAACAGCTTGTGATTGAGTGCATTAGGGAAAAGGTAATTCTGGATTGGTTGTTGTGTGATGAACGAGATTTGGTTAGGAGCTTATGGCAAAGGAACTCTTGAGAGACAGTGATCATAATCTGGTAGAATTCACCCTACAGTTTGAGAGGGAGATGTATCAGTATCACATTGGAGTAAGGGGACCTACTTTGGCATGAGAGAAGAGCTGGCCAAAGTTGATTGGAAGGGGAGATGAGCAGGGATGATGGCAGAGCAGCAATGGCTGGAGTTTGTGGGAGCAAACCAGAAGGTGCACGGTAGATACGTCCCAAAGAAAAAATATTCTAAAGGGAGGATGAGGCAACTGTGGTAAAAAAAAGGGAAGTCAAGGGCAGCATAAAAGCAAAATAGAGGGTAAACTATGTAGCAAAAATTAGTGGATAGCTAAAGGATTGGGAAGCTCTTAAAAACCAACAGAAGGCAACATACACAACACGCTGGAGGAACTCAGCAGGTCGGGCAGCATCCGTGGAAAAGATCAGTCGAGGTTTTGAGCCGGAACCCTTCGTCAGTCCTGAGTTCCTCCAGCGTGTTGTGAGTGTTGCTTTGACCCCAGCATCTGCAGATTATTTTGTGTTTAAGAAGGCAACATATACAGTGCCTATAAAAAGTATTTACCCCTTGGAAGTTTTCATGTTTTATTATTGAATCACAACATTGAATCACAGTGGATTTAATTTGGCTTTTTTGATACTGATCAACAGAAAAAGTCTATTTCGTGTCAAAGTGAAAACAGAACTCTACAAAGTGATCTGAATTGATCACAAATATAAAACACGAAATCATTGATTGTGTAAGTATTCACCCCTTTTAAAATGACACACCAAATCATCACTGGTGCAGCCAGTTGGTTTTAGAAGTCTCTTAATTAGTTAAATGGAGATGTTTTTGGAGACCTGTGTGCAATCAAGGTGTTTCAGTTGATTGTAGTAAAAATGCGCCTGTATCTGCAAGGTCCAACTACTGGTGAGTCAGTATCCTGGCAAAAACTACGCCATGAAGACAATAGAACATTCCAAGCAACTGTGTGAAAAGGTTATTGAAAAGCACAAATCAGGAGATGGATGCAAAAAAATTTCCAGGTCACTGAATATCCATTGGAATACAATTAAGTCAAACATCAAGAAATGGAAAGAATACGGCACAGCTGTAAATCTGCCTAGTGCAGGCCGTCCTCAAAATCTGGGTGACTGTGCAGGAAGAGGACTTGTGAGGGAGGACGCCAAGAGACCTATAAAAACTCTGGGGAAGTTACAAACTTCAGTAGCTGAGGTGGGAGAGATTGCGCATACGACTGTTGCTTGAGTGCTTCACCAGTTGTAGCTTTATGGGAAAGTGGCAAAGGGAAAGCCACTGTTGGGGAAAAAAAAACTCACGTGAAATATCAACTAGAGTTTGCCAGAAGGCATGTGGGAGATTTTGAAGTCAGTTGGAAGAAGGTTCTATGGCCTGATGAAACCAAAATTAAGCTTTTTGGCCATTAGACTAAACGCCAAGTCAAACACTGCACATAATCAAAAACACACCATCCCTACAGTGAAGTAAGGTGGTGGCTGCATTGTGCTGTGGGGATGCTTCACTGCAGCAGGCCCTGGAAGGCTTGTGAAGGTAGAAGGTAAAATGAATGCAGCAAAATACTGTACAGGGAAATCCTGAAGGAAAACCTGCTGTAGTCTGCAAGAAAACTGCAACTTAAGAGAAGATTTGTCTTCCAGCACGACAATGACCCCAAGCATAAAGCCAAAGCTATACATGAATGGCTAAAAAACAACAAAGTTAATGTCCTGGAGTATCTAAGTTAGAGTCCCATCCTCAATCCAATTGAGAGTTTGTGGCTGGCCTTGAAAAGGGCTGTTCACTCATGATCCCCATGCAATCTGACAGAGCTTGAACAGTTTTATAAAGAAGAATGGGGAAAAATTCCAGTGTCCAGATGTGCTAAGCAGATAGAGTCTCAAGGCTGTAATTGCTGCCAAAGGTGTATCTACTAAATACTGACTTGAAGAGCTGAATACTTAGGCAATCAATTATTTTGTGTTTTATATTTGCTAATTAATCTAGATCACTTTGTTGAGATCTGTTTTCACGTTGACACGAAGTTTATTTTCTGATATACAAGTATCCCCTGGTTTTTGAAAGTTTGCTTTATGCCCCTTTGCTTTTACGAAAGACCTATACTAGTACCCGTTTTCACTAACTGAAGGAAATCCAAAGAGGATTTTCGCTTTTACGAAAAAAGGCGAAAATTGAAAATAGCGTTCAGCGTTTGTTTTGCAGCGAGCCGTTATAGAGGCAGCACGCACCCCGAGCAGCGAGAGTGGCGCCGCCAAGCTCCTTCCCCGGGAACTACACTCAGTATCTCAGCAGCAAGCCGCCATAGCTTTGAACTGTGTCTGTGAGCATCTGTGCTTTATCTCGATTTATTGTGTGCATCCGTTAGCAAGATGTGTCCTAAGGTATCAGAAAAGCCTAAGAGAGCTCGCAAGGGTGTTACACTTAGCGTAAAACTGGATGTAATTAAGCGTCTCGATCGTGGTGAACAAAATAAAGACATTGTGCATGCATTGAACTTTCCTGCATCCACCATTTGTACTGTTTACACACAGAGAGAAAGAATCTTGAATTGGTAGGTTATTTTTAAAAAAATTTCCCATATAAATTAATGGCGATTGCTTCTTCACCTTACACCATTTTGGTTTAGGAAAGGTTTCATAGGAACACTCAACTTTCGGATAGCGGGGGAAACCTGTATAAAGAATAAAAGGGAAGCGAGAGTAGATATCGAACTACTGGAATATTATTTCGGAGAGATAGCAATGGGGAACAAAGAAATGACAGATGAACTCTACAAGTATTTTGCGTTAGTCTTTACTGTGGAAGACACTAGTAGTGTGCCGGAAGTTCAAGAATGTCGGGAGGCAGAAGTGAATATAGTTGCAATTACAAAGGAAAAAGTGTTGGGGAAGCTGAAAGATCTGAAGGTAGATAAGTCACCTGGAGCTGATAGACTACACCCCAGGGTTCAAAAGAGGTGTCTGAAGAGATTGTGGAGGTATTACTAGTGATCTCTCAAGAATCACTGGACTCTGGAATAGTTCTGGAGGACTGGAAAATTGTAAATGTCACTCCACTATTTAAGAAGGGAGGGAAGCAAAAGACAGGAATTTATAGGTCATATAGCCTGAATTCAGTGGTTGGGAAGATGTTGGAATTGCTTGTTAAGGATGTGATTTCGGGGTATGTGGAGGTACATGATAAAAATAGGCCGAAGTCAACGTAGTTTTAAGGTTCCCCAAAGATTAACTTGCAGGTTGAGTCAGTGGTAAGGAAGGTTAATGCAATCTTAGCATTCATTTTGAGAAGACTGGAATGTGAAAGCAGTATTGTACCCATATTGTACTGTCTCAGTACTTTTATATTTGTGTGCTGTAGCACTTTTTATTCGCAGTTATTTTGTAAATAACACTATTCTTTGCATTTCTGGTTGGATGCTAGCTGCTTTTCATTGGCTTTGTATCTGTACTGGGCACAATGACAATAAAGTTGAATCTAATATTATCTAATGTACTACTAAGGCTTCATAATGCGTTGGTCAGGCAACACTTGAAGTATTGTGGGCAATTTTACACCCCTTATCTGAAAAGAATTTGCTGGCATTGGAGTGTGTCCAGAAGAGGTTCACAAGAATCATTCCAGGAATGACAGGGCTAACGTTTGAGGAGGTTTGATGGCTGTGGGCCTGTACTAGCTGGAGTTCAGAAGAATGGGGGGGGGCGGGGGAGGGAAGAAATCTCGTTGAAACCTATCAAATATTGAAATGCCCAGATAGAGTGGATGTGGAGGGGGTATTGCCTATTGTAGGGGTGTCGAGGACCAGAGGGCACAGCCTCAGAATAGGACACTCTTTTGAGCAGGGATGTGAAGGAATTTCTTTAGCCAGAGGATGGTGAACCTGTGGAATTCATTGCAACAGACAGCTGTGGGGGGGGCTAAGTCATTGGGTATATTTAAAGCAAAGGTTGTTAGATTCTTGATTAGGAAGGGTATCAAAAGTAACAGAGAGAAGGCAGGAGGTTGGTGTTGACAGGCATAATAAATGGGCCACAGTGGAATGGTGTAGCAGACCGATCGATCCAATGGCCTAATTCTTCTCCTGTGTCGTGTGGTCTTCTCCACATTCTCAGCATCTGGGGCAAGTGGTCAGAGCAGTATCTACTATCTAATGATGCTGGATTTCTAAGCATCAGTTTGCCTGCAGCCAAATGATTTACCTGGGTAATGGGTGTTGGTCTTTTTTTTAAATTAGGTTCTTTCTGATTTCTTGCTTTCTTCCTTTCTGGCTGCCTGTAAGCAGGCAAATTCTCAAGGTTGTATAATTTATACATACTTTTTAATAAATGTACTTTGAATCCTTTGAGTCATTGAGAACCGAACATTAAAGCTGTGCGTACATGCAGAAGCAAACAAACCCTGGTCCCTTGCCAATTGCACATTTACATTTGTGCACTTGTGTTTGGAGTGTCTTGCAGGGTTTGTTGAAATTTTTAGTGCGGCTGTGCCTTATTTGCTACTTGTTACCAATAAGTTCTTGAGTCAATTATAATGTCCCTTTACCATCTTGGCTGAGACCAGTTACAGTATATTAAACCAAGAATATCCCTGTTTGGTTAGACAAAGTACCCCACTATATTAGCAATTGAGTGATGTTAAAATATAAAGGAAATTATTCCACAATCTTTGCAATTAAAATTTTGTTGTCTTCTTTTGTACTTCACTGCTGAAATGCTTTGTCATTTAGTGCTGAACCCACCAATGCCATCTGTCAGGCTTAGCAACTTCCTCTATATTCTGTCAGAATCAGTTCTTGTTTACCTCATAAACAGAAGACCTGAAGCTCACATCATAGCTAACATAATGTTAAACTAATCTTCAGTCAACTTCATTATCAAGTTTTAGAGGAGATGATAATAGATCATTAATTATTTATGTGATCTCATGAATAAGATGTGTCATTTTTTTCGTTTCACCTATTGAATGCAACTGGTGGAGAGATCTTGTCAAACGTTCAGTGTCTATTCAGAGTGAGCTGATACTGCGTTGGTGTTATTCATTGTAATAAATTCAGACCTTTTATCATGAGGATTATCATCTCAATATCTATCTTATCTTTCTAATGCAAAGTGTGTGCCCCTATCAGAACAAAGTAAAAGCATCTCATTTGAACCTGATCAGAATAGTCTGTGTTTCACTTCATCACCTAACTTGATAAACACAAGTAGGAGTGTGTTTTTTTCCCCCTTGCCCTTGCTTTGCTTTTCAGTAAGGGTATGAGTGATTTTATTTTACCTTTACATCAGTTCTGTGCTAAGGAAGCATCACTTTGTTCCTATAATCTCCCAGAGATCTGTCAACCTATGCCTTGAATATTCTCAAACAACTAAGCCTCCAAAGCTGCCTTCGATAGTGAATTGCACAGATATGTTACCCTCTGACTGTGTGCCTTTGTTGGAGAGGGGGGTGAATTACTTCAACAATGCCCTGAAAGACTGATTTTGAGAGTATGACCCCTAGTCCGAGGCATTCCAGCCAGGGGAAGCATCCCCTCCCTGTGTGTTTCAGTGTTGGAATACTGTTGTTTGCTGATAGCTGTAGGCATAATAGAATATTGATGCAGAGCTTTCACTTGGGAAATTCAATGGTCTGGATAGAGTATGTTAGTTTAGATTGTATGTAGTCTGTGGAAGCACTGATTTTAACAGGCAGAATTATCTTTCTTAGTCTATGATTTCTTACATTTATTCTGTGCAGTGGTGTGACTGGAATTCTAAACTATCGGGCAATCTTGACAGTTACTTGGCATTTCACCCCAAGCTATTTTGCAAAAATCTATACATTTAGTGTTCCGCATTTATCACAAATTGACACCATTGGGTTGTTGGAGGTGTTGAGAAAAGGAGCTCCTTTCTTGAGAAAAGACATAAAAACAGGAACACCATTGATTTTGGGTGCACCTACTTATTCTCTGGCATGTGGCTTCAGAGTGGTTCCCAGAGTAGGGGTGGGGAGTGCTTTAGAGCTGCTTGTCTGCTCCTCTCTCATTTTAGTAGTAGGTATTATCTATTTTGGGAGAGTATGGTTTTTTTAAAAAAAGTGTTCTCATTCCATTAATAATCAAAAAGAAATGGTCGCCTAATGAAGAGAAATCTGGCACTCTTGGGTATACTTAGTCCATTTTAAAAGCTTCCAGGCATGTAAATGAAGGAATATACCAGCCCTCCTTTTGGTTATTGAATGACAGATGTGTTTAAGTGGAAGTATGGTAGCTACTGAAGCGTACATTGATCAGCTTCATTTGGAATGGAAGTGAGAGAGCAGAACTGACCGGTAACCTAATGGCTAAGTTAATCCAGGGAACACATAGCACTTCTACTTTTTTTTCTTGATATCCTAGATAACATACTTTTAATCAGGTGTAAGGAAATAAAGCACTGTTATTGGATTAATTATCAATATATTAACTTAATTATTATGGTTAGTTTTTTCCAGTCATTTTGGTTGATTTTTATGGAGTTAAACAAAGTTATGGACAAAATAATGTACAGAATTTTCCCAATATTCTGTACATGAATCATTTAAGGTCTTGCAGGTGCACTGTTTGAAATCATTGTTTAGCTTGGGTGATTAATACCTTTAATTTGGGAGGGATAGTGTCTCTGGAATGTTTCACATTTGTCCAAATTGGACCCAATTGTCTCTTGCCTTTGGACGGTTTCATTCCTGGCTGTGAATGGTGCTATAGATAATTATGTTTGTGCCTCTCACTGAAGTCTAGCATTATCATTGGCAATTAGAGCTTCAATTTTGTTTCCAGAGAGTGTTATCAAATTGATTTCTTGTTCATTACACTGTTGCTCATCGCTGGTTCATGTTTGTTAATTCATGTCTTCAGACATCATATAAAATATATAATCCTTGGTCGTCTGGAAAATAATAAGGTTCAAAAAAGGATCTTTTTTTTCAAAAGTCACAAAGCTGAATTTATTGCGGGAAGGATAAATTTGGTGATTGTGCAGACAACACCATGCTTGAAAGGCTGGATGCTCTGTTATATGTGGTCATATTTCCCATTAATTAGACACTGTGGATGGAGTTCAAACTACACAAATTATGTGATTTGTCAGCATCAAAAAATGAAGGCTGGTCCAATATTGATGTTCCTTCACTTGCTGCAACCAGCACAGTGAGTTTGTTTAAGCTCCTATGCAGCTGAGGACATCTGGAGGCAAGTTTTAAGCTGTTTACTGTGTTCATTATTTTAAAAATCTGAGAGAAAAATCAAAATCTTTGCTTTCTCCATAATACAGTATTGTGCAAACATCTAAGGCATATTTATATAGCCACATCATGACAGTAGAGGAGGCCATGTATGGACATATCTGAATGGGAATGGGAAGCAGAGTTGAAGTGGGTGGCTACCGGGAGATCCTGTCTGTTGTGGCGGACAGAGTGGAGGTGCTTGACGAAGCTGTCCGCCAATCTGCGTCGGGTTTCACCGATGTAGAGGAGGCCGCACTGGGAGCACCGGATACAATAGATGACCCCAACAGATTCGCAAGTGAAGTGTTGCCTCACCTGGAAGGACTGTTTGGATGATGAGGCTAAACTCAGGTTGGAGGAGCAACACCTCATATATCGTCTAGGTAGTCTCCAGCCCCTTGGTATGAACGTAGAATTCTCCAACTTCTGGTAATTCCCTCCCCCTCCCTTCCTCTATCCCTATTTTACATTACCTCCCTCATAGTTCTGCCTCCTTCTACTATTGTTCTCCTGCCAATCACCTCTCTGCTTCTCCTCCCCCACCCCTTTGTCTTAAAAATTACTTTTTTTTCAACTACCAGCATTCTTCAAACCCTCCCCAAAGTTCTTCCTTCAGTCCTGACGAAGGGTTTCAGCCCGAAACGTCGACTCATCTTTTCAACTGATGCTGACTGACCTTCTGAGTTCCTCCAGCGCCCTGTGAGTGTTCCTTTGACAACAGCATCTGCAGATTATTTTGTGTTGTAATTTTATGTATTGCACTATACTGCTGTTACAGAAAATCAAATTTCATGACATACGGGAGTGATGATAAACCTGATTCTGATATCGTGGACTGAGAGTGGGAAGGGGGGCAGGGAGAGGGGAATCCTGGTTGGGAAAAGGGGAAGGGAGAGGGGAAAGTGCCAGAGAGGCATTATGTAATGATCAATAAACCATTGTTTGGAATCAAATGGTCTTTCCTTGTGTCTCAGGGCTGAATATGTCCCAACAGCCCCTGGCACTCCTCTACCTACCTGTCCCACACACCTTCCATAGCGCTCCGCCCTTGCAAGATTCCCACCAGATTTACAAACTCCTCTCTGTTCCACATTGACAAATACAGTAGTGTGCAAAATTCTTCGGTGCCCAAACTACATACTGTATGTGTACCTAAGGCCTTTACACAGTGCTCTATAATGATTTAAACATTGGTCAGTGTCTTTAAAAATTAGTTCCAAAATGTGACATCTGCAGTACAAGTTGTGAATGCATCAGTTTCATGGTGGCCCTGCTAGAACTGCAGCCTCAGTTCCAGAGACCGAGATTTGATCCTGACCTCTGGTGCTGTCTGTGTGGAGTTTACGCGTTATCCCTGTGAATGCATGGTTTTCTCTGGGTGTTTCAGTTTCTTCCTACATTCAAAGAGTGTACAGATTGATAGGTTAATTAGCCATTGTAAATTACCATAGTTTTCAGATGAGTGGTGGAGTCTTGGAAGAATTAATGGGATTGTATGAAATGGGATTAGTGTGGGATATATGCAAATTGATGCTTGGTGGTCAGCACAAACTCTGTGGGCTAAAGGACTTGTTTCTATTTCGGTAGGCGTCTGAATCCATGTACTATGGATGCATTGAAGTGATGTCTTGTTGAGTTGTGGAGAGGACATCCTGAAAAGCTTCAGATGCTAGAAATCAGAAACAAAAAGAAAAAAGCATTGGAAAGATTTTGCTTGTCAAGCAGCATCTGTGAAAAGAGAAAGCGAGCCAGCGTTTCAAGACTGAGATCCTTCCTCAGTCGTTGGGCTTTGTTTTGATGGAAACTGACTGACTTTATATGCTGATGCTGTTTCACATTCCATGGCCACCGTCTGATCTGAAGCTGAGTTTTTTAAACAACAGACTTTTTGCTTGTTCAAAGTCTAGTTTAAGACCCACAGTTTAAAATTGAGTGTTTGGCATGTGGGAGAAGCTAGCTACAGTGCAGTAATTGACCTTTTCATCCTTCAACAACAAATGTTCTTTGGTGCAGATGTTTTCAAAGTCGCGCAGTTCAAGGAATTCTACATCTACACAGTGGGCTTTTACCCTTCGTTCAGGATGCTTGCCTGGTTGTTCATCAACATTCCTGACATTGAGAGGGCTTTGTTCTGGGTTGTGGAACCACTTAGCTGTTTAGCTGCTGCATTTGATGTTTGGCTTGCCCTGTGTAAGCAATGAATTATTTTGTACCTAATTATAATATCTACCTCATTGTTATTCCTGCTTAAATGCCATGTTGAATAGCTGAACTATCTGAATGAAATGTATCTTGAAATCGACTGGAATAACAAGCATGACATGGTGCCAACTTCTATGCCTATCCCCGAAAGCGCTCATTCTGTGTCACTTTGCATTAAATATTGCTACAAAAGCAAAGGTCAGGAATATATCTGAACAGTGAATTCAATATCTAGGGTCAAATGCTGAAAAGAAACAGCTCCCAGATCAGATCTTCATCATGTGAGGTTACCCCTAATTCGCTTTGTCATAAATCAACATAAAACGGGCAGTCATCTCCCAAGAAGTTTGGGGAACTTGTCAAATCATCTGTTAACATAGATAACATAGATGACATAGAAACATGGAGTGTGGCCTCCTTTGCTGAACAACATTAAGGAGAGAGTGCAAAACATGGTGTGTGATCAAGGGCCATGACAGAGGCTGGAGGCATGCGGCAGTCATGGTCGAAGGAGAGGAGAAGTTAATATCCTGCACTCATTATTTGGGGCTGGTCAGAAGATGTTAAAGGTAGTAGCAAGTGACTTGAGAGAAAGAAGAAAAGCTTTGTTGCAGGAGTTGGTGCATAAGATAGACCTTCATGGGCCAGTTCTGGGCAGGAGGGAGTTGTTCAAAATGGACATCAGCAAGGCTAGGATTCAGGACCCTGCACGGAATTGACTAATATAATTAGGCAGAGTTTAACTAACTTGGCTGAGGTTTATATATCCAACATGAAGAGAAGAATCATGTGCACAAAAGAGTGGACAGTTTGTTTGTTAATGAAAGTCAAAGTTCACTACATAGATAACTACAGCACAGAAACAGGCTTTCTGGTCCAACTATTCTGCTGGCTTGGCCTTCTGCCTTATCTTATGTAGCTGCACTTGAACCTAGCCTTCATAACTCTCTCATCTATGTACCTTTCCAAACTTCTCTTGAAATGTTCCAATTGAACTTGCATCGATGACTTCCACAGCAGCTCATTCCACACTCACACCACCCTTAAAGGGAAGAAGTTCCCCCTCAGGTTCCCCTTAAATACTCACCTTTCAAGATCTAGTCTCACCCAACCTGAGGGGAAAAAGCCTGCAAACATTCACCCTATCTACACCTCAGAATTTTGTATACCTCTATAACATTTCCCCTCATTCTCCTGTCATAACCCATTCAACCTTTCCCTATAACTCAGTCCCTCATGTCCTGGTATTATCACTGTAAATGTTCTCTGCACTCATTCATGCTCATTGATATCACACTGAGAGACAAGTAAGAGGAACATTGAGGGTAAACATCGGTAGATTGATTACAGGCAGGACTGAAGTTAGATTGCCGATGTGTCATCGCAAAATATGGTGAGCAAGACTGAGTTACTGGCACAGTGAGTTCTGTCTGAAGATAACTCAGCAGCAATAATTGAATCGCTCCAGAAAGAGCTTACCGGCCACTGAAGTTCCAGGATAGAAACTGTTCATAAAAGATAGAAAGGCAAATGGAGGTGGGGTGATAGTGCTGATTTAGGAAAATAATAAAATGCTAGTTGAGAGGAGAATGCTCTTGAGGAATCAGGGACAGAATCCATTTGCTTAGAATGTTATCACATTATTAGGGGTATTCAGTAGGCGACCAAATAAAGTAAGTGCAGAGAAATCTTGCCATTCAATCTGCAGAATTAGTGAACTGTAGTGTTTCCAGGGGATCTATGCTTAGGATGGTGATTTTTTTTGTAAATATATATACAGTATCAGTGGTTTGGATATGTGTGTGGAGGGTAGAGTTTCAAGCTATAGAATTAACGTAAAACTCCAAGGTGTAGAATGTGAGTAGGATTGTAATTAACTGCAAAGGACAGATAAAAACAGACCTCGGGCAGGTGAAATGTTGCAGAGAATTACTAAGCATTGTAGTTTTGAAAAAAAGGAGGCATTGGGAAAATGTAAGCTAAAGGGCACTGTTCTCAGAGGGACCTGCTATGTATAAACCTTTGCAAGTGGAAGGACTTGTTGACAGAATTGTTTGTAAAGCATACTTTAGTCTTCATAATTAGGATACATGGAATCCAAAAGCTGTGAGGTTGTGTTAACTTAAATGAAACAGGGATTAGGCCACAACTGAGATATTACAGTCAATTCACATCCACGCTTAAAGAAGAGATGTGAAAGTTCAAGAAAGGTCACAGAAAATAATTACTGGGATGGTCAAGGAAGAGGACTTGCAGCTATGATTTTTGACTGGAGCAGCTGGTGTTATTCTCCTTGGAAAAAGAAGTCTGAGTGAGGATTTGACAGAGGTTTACAAGGTCATAGTGAGTTACATAAGGTAAATTCAGAGAAGCAGTTCCCAAAAGCAGATTGTTCAGGGACCAGGAATTACAGATTTAAGGTGATGTATAAAATATTCAAGGCAAGTGTAAGGAAAAATGCTTGTGTTTAATTCAGGATGGTCAGAAACTAGCACTCCACGTTTGTAACAAAGCTAAGGTCTTCTGAAGCGATTTTGATAGGCAAATTGCAGAAAAACAATGTGGGAATAGGACTCCGGCAATTTCTTTATAAAGAATTATTGTGGACTTGATTGGCCAGCTGGCCTCCTTGGCTGGCATAATGATTTAGTAGCTGTGATAATAGGGAAACTGCTTAACAGCATATGGTAGAAGTTCACCCATGTTGTAGTAGTGTGATTTTTTTTAAACTTGTGGATCTGCATTTCATTGTGTTAGATGTTATTGTATTGCAACATTAATGTGCACTTTTGAGGTAAATCATTACATTATATCCATCTTTGGCAAGAGGACATCTTCCATTACAAAATGTATCATGCTGTTGAATAACTCATCATTCATAGGATCTGGATATGTCGACTAAAGCCAATGTTTATTGTCCATCCGTAATTGCCTTTGAGAAGGTGGTGATGAGCCACCTTGTATTGCCGTGATTCTTCCAGCATTAGAACATCCATGGTGCATGTGGAGTTTTGGGATTTAGACTGAGCAACAGTGAAGTGATGATAACTTTCCAGGTTTTAGTGTTGTGTGACTTGGGGAGAAATCATTAAGGTGATGGTGATCCCATGCACCTGCTGCCTTTGGTCCCTTTAATGGTAAAGTCCATATCCTTGGGAAGTAGTGTAGGAGTACCTCGGGTAAGTATCTGTGTTAGAGTGGATTTCTTTTTGGGTAGATGATTTGTTAACACTTAAATGACTTTGGCCACCGGACTTCAATTTTAACTGTTTGACAAAGGACTGTGGATTGAGTCCACCACAATGGGCTTCCTAAAAGGTGTAAATACCAGATGCTTCTGGTGCCTGATGCTGTAGTTTCGAAGACAGTATTATCTATATGTTATAAATATTAATTGTCTTCTATGTTAGCACGTAAAATGCCAAATAAATGTATTGTGGATTGAACTAAAGGCTGTGGATACCAACACAGACATGTTGGCATCAGAAGGAAAGGATGAAATCCGAAGGTGTGATGTTTGTATGTAACTTCAAAAGGAAGCATTGTCTATGCATTGTCTGTAACTTTTAAAAGTAGCGATTGCCTTTGTGTTTAGCATATAAATATTGAGCCCACATTTAGCTAGCAGACCTTTCTGCGGAAAGCGTCTGGAGATGCCTGCTGTGCTTTGTTGCGTCGAATAAAGAAGCTGCTTTGTATCTACCAGTGACTCTGTCTCTCCGGTAATTTTATCCACACTACAACAATCTGCACTAGATTTTGGAAATGGTACAGAAGAGCTTCACTGGTCCAGCATCTGAAATCCTTGGTTCAGCCCATGGCTCACTCATATAGCTCGAATGTGTGCAGGGATGCCCAATGTGCCAGTGGACGTGATCTAGTTCCAGAGTACTTATATATTTTCCACTTCCTTTAAACTCATTGGCTTCACTGGAAAATTCATTTCAGTATTGTATAATATGTCATAAAACAATGAAATACAACTGCATTTGGATTTTAATAGGAGAGGCATCCAGTAGTCCAGAAAATATGCTGTTCCAGCACTAACAAAGACCCAGGGATGCCAGATTCCCTCTTCTGCAGTCCTTTATCACCTCTACTGATCACCACCCAGCCTCTGTCAGTCTTTTCTCCTCAATCTATCACCACTTCTCACCAGAATCCACATATGACTTACCATCTTTTCTTCCACCCGATCTTCTCAACTCTTGCTATCTTCCTTCTGTCTTTTAGTCCAGATGAAGGCTCTGAAGCTGAAATATTGATTGTCCATTTCCCTCCACAGAAGCTGCCCCCCCCGCCCCCCCACCTCCAGCAGCTTGTTTTTTGCTTCAGATTCCTGCATTGTAAAGGTCATTTGTACCGATAAGTGGATGGGAATGTTCAGAGAGATGTCGTTTAATACAGGTAAATGGGACAAGCTTGGTTGGCATGGACAAGTTGGCCTGAGACACTTGCTTATGTAGTCTTTTGCTCTGTGACTATGTCTGCAGTTATTTTTTGTGTGCTGATGAAAGAAAAGTCTCTTTTTCAATAACTGGTGAATTGTCTTTTTAGTAGGTTGCTTTATTCTTGAGTTGAGTGGAATCTATTGACAGGACTGTACTGTCTGAGCATATGCCAAATACTCCAAGCTTCAGCTTTTTAGATAGTGATATAACATTGGGATGGTAGGAGTAGTCACTGCAGGTTACCTGGCCGCTGACCTATTGTTGTAATCATTGAATTTGAGACCAGTCTAGTTAAGTAGATTAAAGATTCAAGATGGCACTGAGCTGCAACCTCTGAAGTTGTGGCCCAGATTTAGTTGTTTGTTTATTCAGTTGTTTTCTGGGTTTATTGGGATGGTTTTGGGGATAAAGGGGGGAGTTGGGGTCAAGTAAGGCCAGGTGAGTGTCTAAGCCTCCGCTTTGTGTTCAATGGCCAATGACGTTGATATGGATCATCCATGAGAGGATGCCAGTTCGGCAGTCCAGCGTGGGTGACAGTTGATGCTCCCTGTAGGGTCGGTAAGTTGATGACGGGTTCTGGAGTTGGAGTTCCATGCGGAGAGGAAGAACAAGGTCTAATGTCGGCCCTGGGTTTGAGAATCGGTGAGAATGGAGTCTGAAGCCAAATGTTTGGTATCTCATCTGTGGTAAGTCTGGAGTTCAAGGTCTGCTGTTTGGTGATCAGCAGGTCCTTGGGTTGAATGGAAGGATTGTGGCCTGAGTGTTGAACTGGGACTCAAGACCCATTGGCTGGAGCCTCAAGTCCGTGAATCTCTATGATTCGACTGGGAAAGTCAAAGCCCAGTGTCTGCAAGCGTGAGTCTGAGCTTGTGTCCGCTGGAGGCTGAAGAAGATTGCCTGTCCTGGGGTTAGAGGACTGTGTATGTCAGTGGGTGGGAGGGAGGAATGGACTTGTTTTGCTGATGTTGCTTTGTTGTGTTCTAGCTTGTGGTGTTCTGCCTTGTTGTGTTCTGTGTTGTTCTGCTGAGCATTGTGGGCATCCTATGGTGCCCAAATGTCTGGCGACACTTGCGGGCTGACCCCAGCACGTCCTTGGTTGTGTTGGTTGTTAACTCAAATGATGCATTTCATTTTATGTTTCAATGTGCACCTGATAAATAAACTTGAATCTTGATGCAGAATTCAGTAATGGTGTTGCTATTGAATGTGAAGATAAGTAAGTGACTAGATACCAATTGTCAGAGATGACCATTGCCTTATTGCCTGTTGTGCACCATTATTTGTCATTCATGTAGCTCATGCAGGCATGGACTTCATTGTGTGAGGAGTTGTGAGCAGAATTGAATGTTGTGCAATCATCTCTGAATATTCCCACTTCTGACCTTTAGAGAGAAGGATGGTAATTGATATTACAGCTGCAGGTGGTTGCAACTAGGCTTTGCCCTGAAGATATCCTGAAGCATGCCCTGGATCAAGAATGATCAATCTTCCACAAAAAGAGAAAACTTTGAGCCATGATTATAGTCAGTGATGTACGTTTTTAACCTGACTGAATCAGTATCATGTCGTACCTTGTCTAAGCTGCCTTGATGGTCAGGGAATTGCTCTCCAGCTCTGGAATTCAACATTGGTTCACATTTAGACCAAGATTGTAAGGATCTCCAGACCCAAGCAAAACTAAAAATGGATAAAGAACCATGGTTTGATAGAACTGTTGATGGCATCTACCATAATTGAAAGTCGATTGACAGTGTGGTGATTTTTCCTACAGTTTATTTGCAAACAGAAAAGCAAATAAACTCAAAACTTTACCTTCTTGAGATGTTTTGTTTTTATTTTCATCACAATTTGAAGTATTCTGGATTGTATCC
This sequence comes from Mobula hypostoma, assembly GCF_963921235.1. Taxonomy (NCBI): domain Eukaryota; kingdom Metazoa; phylum Chordata; class Chondrichthyes; order Myliobatiformes; family Myliobatidae; genus Mobula; species Mobula hypostoma. The sequence continues at coordinate 66,855,881 of NC_086102.1, read as the reverse complement.
CTTCACTGCAATGAAATATTTGGTACCAAATAAATGATTTAAAAAAAATTTTGCAAGAATGTAAGTAGTAGTGTTGTCGTCGTTGCTAATAAATTAAAATAACTGGACCCAGAGCACATGCATACTCATGACTCAATCGCTCTTTATTTTACTTGAGCACAAGGAAAAGAATATGACCTCTGTCACTATATTGTTTTGAAGCCTAGATAGAAAACTGCTTTTTTTCTACACAGAATTCGCTGATCAGTTACAGATATTGACCATTTGGTAAATTGTATAAATTTGAATTCCTTACTTGTAAGATCAATCACCATTCACAATAGAGATGTTAAAAATCAACAAAACTACAAGTTGACGACCGATGAGACTTTGAAGCTAGTAAAGCAATTGTCCATTAGTTGGGTATATTTCACATCTTTCTGTTATTCTTCTGTTGTCTATCTCCAGCACCCCCTACCGTGTAAAGGGCAGCTGTATTCTTTGAGGTTGATTACACTCTACCACAGTTATTCTCACCTATCTCGTCTGCAGTCAGTAAGGTTGGCTCTGGCAGTCTCATTCTGAAGGTATCACTTGATTACAACTGCACCAGGCTATACTTGCCCGGATGTTGTCTGTAACCCTTGCCCGGATGTTGTCTGTAACCCTTGCCTTACCACAACTTACATTCTCCTTCCCTCTTTGTCCTGTAGAGGGACATAAATCTTACTGAATTTCAGTACGCAGGGTTCTGAAACTTCGTGGCAGCTTCACCAGGGACAGTTGGCTGTTAATAACAGGAATGCATGTGCAACACCCCTGGCTAATAATGGCACAAGTACCAGCTCTTTTACACAACAGAAAACCTACTGCTAATCAATTTTGAAGGGCTGCAATGCAGATTGCTAGTATTTCGGCAGTAATGTCATCGTTGGTCTGACATGTATCATGTAGCACTATCGTTAGCCAGTTTCTCCAGCAGCACTGAGGCCATGTTAATGCTTTCACAAGCCAGTCTGGCAGGTTCCCAAAACAGGTGCACGACAATCCAGAAACACTCGGTTTCTATCGCCCTTTGATGGCAGCCCCACATGGTAGGATGTAGAGAGAAGGTAGGTGGGTGGTACATCAATGGTACTACGTAGGCCAGATTACCTCTCCATGGCTTTGGTTCAGGCCAAAGATCCCATTTTAGAAGAGGTACCACTTGCAGCCCGTGATAGGGCTATTGGTGACATTCCCAGTAAGAATCACAAACTGGATTCAGAGGGTCACCAGTAGTATAGACATTGCACATACTGTTACCGAAGTCTAGACCTGTTCCTTGAAGGTTGCAGTAACATACTTCATCCCTATCTCCATGAAGCAGCTTCAGATTAGGGAGCTTATGCAATCATTGTAAGTACATTGATACTATCCCTCAAAACAGTTGCATTAGCAAAGGTCATTCCTGTGGGCAGTGGATTCCAGTGCTTCCAGTTTTAGTTCTGTTATCAAGGTAGAACACGGAATTAAACTTGCCATGACTCAGTGGTATGGGCTCCATTGACAAGACACCTGCCAAATATATAGGTAGTCTCTGGAGCGCACCCAACAACGTGACCAATTGGTATGTGATGCATATTCACAACTGAGGCAAAGATGTGTGTTAGGAGGATGAGTGTCATGAGGTACTTCTATATTTAGGTGGAAAACAGATATCTAGACTACCTAAAGCTTATAGTGCATAGTGATTACTTAAGGGGGCAAATAACAAAGATGGAGAATTCGGTCCATCAGTCCTTATCATCACTGCTCCCTGATCTGGTGGCACTGCTGGTTTAACGTGCAAGGCGTGTATCCACGTCGGCTTTCCTTGGACCTTTAATTGATATATGTGGTCAGCAACACTCGGAATAGGCCTTCTCAGTAGGGCTGTAAGCAGTTCTTTGTCGGTAGGTTCTCATCAGTACCCAAGCTCCCAGCTAGTGGCTGTGGCACTCAGCAGGCAGCACAATCTTCTGCGCTTCAAGTCCCTCTTGACGGAAACCTTTAAGAGCTTATGTTAGTGCTATATGATAATGCAACTTGCTTTCACTCATAATATGGATGTCCATCTGTTTAACTTAAAAGGATTGGGGTGACAGGTGAGCGCCTGAGATGTTCCAAAACTATCTCGTGGTGATAGGCCTGCTACGTTGTTTAGGGTGCAGTGCATTGTCGTGTGGCCAGTAGAAGCGTCTCTGGCCACTTTAGCTCGGTCTCATTGCACAATTAAGCTACCCTGCAGTTGAAGGCCCACTTCTGTCTTTCAGCTGCCCTATAAGATTAAAAGTGGTAAGCTCAGGTGAAGTGAAGACTGTTAGCACTTGAGAATTTCTTGGGGATCCCAAATATAGCAATCAATTCTCTCAGTAAAAAATTATCAACAGTTGTGACATAATTCTCTTCAGTTCGATAAGCTATTACCCTTGGAGATAACGAACAAAATAATAAGTGCACAATCACATCCCATACATTTAGGTAACTACAAAGTGCATATGGAGATGCACAAATAACTTTGTGGGGCATAGCCCAGCAGATACCAGCAGTGTGCTTCAGGATTACGTCTGGCAAATCATACAGTTGCTGCTGTTATGATCAAGAGTGATACACTGATACAATGAAGAATGATAATACAATGTTGATGATACAACCATTGTTGGCAGAATCTCAGATGGAAACGAGGGCATACAGGGGTGAGATATACCAGCTAGTTGATGGTGTCGCAGCAACATTGCACTCAATGTTAGTAAGACCAAAGAGCTGTTTGTGGACTTCAAAAAGGGCAGGATGAGGGAATACAATCCATCCTCATCGAGGGATCAGAAGTGGAGAGAGTGAGCAATTTCAAGTTCCTGGTGTCAAGATGTCTGAGGATCTTGACACCTGGTCCCAACATATCGATGCAGCTATAAAGAAGGCAAGATAGCGGCTAGATTTCATTCGGAGTTTGAGGAGATTTGATTTGTCACACTCAAACTTCTACAGATGTACTGTAGAGGGCATTCTGACAGGCTGCATCTTGGGTATTAGCCTCCATACTATCCAAAACATCTTCAAAGAGCAGCGCCTCAGAAAGGTGGCGTCCATCATGAAGGACCCCCATCACCCAGGACATGTCCTCTCCTCATTAATACTGTCAGCAAAGAGGTGCAGAAGCCTGAAGGCACACTCAGCAATTCAAGAACATTTTCTTCCCCTCTGCCATCCGGTTTTTAAATGGACATGGCACCCAAGAACACTACCGCGCTTTTATTATTTCTGTTTTTGCACTATTTTGAATTTAGCTATTTAATATCCATATATAGACTTCCCGTATTATCATGTATTGGATTGTACTGCTGCCACTAAGTTAACAAATTTCATGACATATGCCGGTGATATTAAAATTAATTCTGATATAACATGTCCACTAACATTTTCTTTCCAATATCATATTGGGAGGAAACCCCATAAAAGAAAAATTTACATGTGAGCTCAAATTTGGTAGCATTTTACAACGGACAGAATTAAAATTATTTAAGTTCTTAAGTGCAGTTTGGGATCAGAATATTTAAAGTAAATTGCGTAGTCTATGGTGCTGGTGGCAGTGCAGGTGGGAACTATTACCAAAGTTGCCTTGGCCCATGGGCATCTTCAAGCTCGGCGGCTAGGCTGTCCGAAAACAAAAGTGTGCCCCTCGCAGACATCCCCATGTTTATCCCTACCCTATCTACCATTCCATTTCCATGTTTGCTGGATCAATGAACTATAAAACCCATGCATTTAGAATAGTACTATCAAATCAAAAATTACCTGTCATAAATGGGTCACATGAGCCATATGTGTATCTAGCAGGTAATGTTAAAACCAAAATTTACAGTGCAATCTTAAACAGCATTTAATCTGTTAATGATTTTCCAAAATTTGGACACTGTCAATTTGATTAAATTTAAAACAAAGCTACAAGTTAAAATAACATTCAAATTCAAATTGTGTAAGACAGCTTTCACAATACTGTACTTTTAAAACAATGTGTAAATTTTGCCCAACAACATACATCAAAGTTGCTGGTGAACGCAGCAGGCCAAGCAGCATCTGTAGGAAGAGGTGCAGTCGACGTTTCAGGCCGAGACCCTTCGTCAGGACTAACTGAAGGAAGAGTGAGTAAGGGATTTGAAAGCTGGAGGGGGAGGGGGAGATGCAAAATGATAGGAGAAGACAGGAGGGGGAGGGATAGAGCCAAGAGCTGGACAGGTGATAGGCAAAAGGGGATACGAGAGGATCATGGGACAGGAGGTCCGGGAAGAAAGACGGGGGGGGGTGGGTGACCCAGAGGATGGGCAAGAGGTATATTCAGAGGGACAGAGGGAGAAAAAGGAGAGTGAGAGAAAGAATGTGTGCATAAAAATGAGTAACAGCTGGGGTACGAGGGGGAGGTGGGGCCTAGCGGAAGTTAGAGAAGTCAATGTTCATGCCATCAGGTTGGAGGCTACCCAGACGGAATATAAGGTGTTGTTCCTCCAACCTGAGTGTGGCTTCATCTTTACAGTAGAGGAGGCCGTGGATAGACATGTCAGAATGGGAATGGGATGTGGAATTAAAATGTGTGGCCACTGGGAGATCCTGCTTTCTCTGGCGGACAGAGCGTAGATGTTCAGCAAAGCGGTCTCCCAGTCTGCGTCGGGTCTCACCAATATATAAAAGGCCACATCGGGAGCACCGGATGCAGTATATCACCCCAGTCGACTCACAGGTGAAGTGATGCCTCCGCCACCTCCAACAGGATCCCACCAGTAAGCACATCTTTCCCTCCCCCCCTCTCTCTGCATTCCGCAGGGATCGCTCCATTCGTCCCCCCCATCCCTCCCCACTGATCTCCCTCCTGGCACTTATCCGTGTAAGCGGAACAAGTGCTACACATGCCCTTACACTTCCTCCCTTACCACCATTCAGGGCCCCAAACAGTCCTTCCAGGTGAGGCATCACTTCACCTGTGAGTCGACTGGGGTGATATACTGCGTCCGGTGCTCCCGATGTGGCCTTTTATATATTGGTGAGACCCGACGCAGACTGGGAGACCGCTTTGCTGAACATCTACGCTCTGTCCGCCAGAGAAAGCAGGATCTCCCAGTGGCCACACATTTTAATTCCACATCCCATTCCCATTCTGACATGTCTATCCACGGCCTCCTCTACTGTAAAGATGAAGCCACACTCAGGTTGGAGGAACAACACCTTATATTCCGTCTGGGTAGCCTCCAACCTGATGGCATGAACATTGATTTCTCTAACTTCCGCTAGGCCCCACCTCCCCCTCGTACCCCAGCTGTTACTCATTTTTATGCACACATTCTTTCTCTCACTCTCCTTTTTCTCCCTCTGTCCCTCTGAATATACCTCTTGCCCATCCTCTGGGTCACCCCCCCCCCCGTCTTTCTTCCCAGACCTCCTGTCCCATGATCCTCTCGTATCCCCTTTTGCCTATCACCTGTCCAGCTCTCGGCTCTATCCCTCCCCCTCCTGTCTTCTCCTATCATTTTGCATCTCCCCCTCCCCCTCCAGCTTTCAAATCCCTTACTCACTCTTCCTTCAGTTAGTCCTGACGAAGGGTCTCGGCCTGAAACGTCGACTGCACCTCTTCCTACAGATGCTGCTTGGCCTGCTGTGTTCACCAGCAACTTTGATGTATGTTGCTTGAATTTCCAGCATCTGCAGAATTCCTGTTGTATATTTTGCCCAGAGGCTATAGTGGAGCAGTCTGGGAAGTCTCACACAAGTATTGCCCTCATTCCTCTTAACAGTTTTGATCCTTTGTTGCAATTGCTTTTGTCTATATTGTAAAACACTCACAATTTTACTTAACTTTTCTTATCTCACAGAAGTAACAGTATGTGTTTTCCTTTAACCTAGATTGCAGTTTATTTACTGTAACATTTGATAAAATGGGTGTCCCCTCTAGCATTAATCTGGAATACTTTTGAAAACAGTTATACATATATTCTACATATTCATTAACATCATTGTCATTTGTGTGTGTCAGTTTACAGTGTGAGGGGAAACATCTTACAGCTCCTATTAGATCAGTTCAAGGTACATTTATATCAACTTTAAATGAAATTATCCCCTTTGCACCACTCCACCTTCCGTTTCACGTAGTGCTATTGGGAACAGCCACTTGTAGCAGGGCACCGGCTGACGCCGGCCTCACTAAGGACTCAAGAGGTAACATTTGGCATGGGCCTTGTTGAAACCATGCCTAAGGAAAGCAGGGATACAACATCCAGTTAATTCTCACACTCTAATGTTGATTGTTTCTTTACAAACACCGGGGTAGACACGATTATCCTCTGCCTATTCTTTCTGTGTCTTTTCTTTCCTTAATAATTGCTCACTTTCTTTGCCTTTTTTTGCAGGATTTATCTAACTGTTTTTGCATTTCACATCTGCATTGAACAAACACAAGTCACCTTCTAGATGTATCACATTTTGCTTTTTCTAACATGTCTGCAGTCATTCACTTTGTCCATATCACCCAGACAATATACCTTTCAACATACCTAACACTTTCTGGTCCATAATGTACAATGTGCATGCTACCAGAGTCCTTTAACGGTCCAGAACAGGGGACTTCGACGCTGCCATTCATGCACACAAAAACATATCAGTATTCCTTTTTTTTAAACTACGCACTTAGCGAATTTTTCTGTACTTAGTGTGGACACAACCCAGACCATGGCAACCTCGTGCGGAGCATGACCTAAATTATGGCATCTTCATGTGGGGCATGACCCAGACCTTGGCAACCTTTCCTAACTCTCCACCTTTCTTATGTCGGCAGCTGAGGTGTCTGAATTTCTTTGCCTACTCCACAGAGGAGGAAGTTTGCATTCCAGCAGCAAACTCAGTCCCTTGCCCATATGTAAGAATTTAGGACTGATTGGCTACCTGGGCTGAATTTATAATATAATGAAGCCAAGGGTTAGCCTTGGCGGAACATCCAAATAATTGCTGTCGCCACTAATAAAATAAAATAATTAAAATAACTGGACCCAGAGCACACGCATACTCAAGACTCAATCGCTCTTTATTTTACTTGTGCACAAGAAGAAGAACATGGCCCCTGGCACTACACTGTTCAGAAGCCTGGACAGAAACCTGTTTTTTTTAACAGGATTGTCTGATCAGTTACGGATATTGACTATTTGGTAAATTTTGTATATTTGAATTCCTTACTTGCAAGATCAATCGCCATTCACTAGATAGGTGTTAAAAGTCAATAGAAAGTAAAAGCTGGGAGGTGAAGACACTTTGAAGTTAATAAAGCAATTGTCCCTTTGTTGTTGGGTTTATTTCACGTCATTCACTCAATCCTATCTTGTCTCTTTCCAGCACCCCCTACTGTGTAAAGGGAAGCTACGTTCTTCTGGGTTGATTACACCCTGCCACAGTCATTCTTACCTATCTCACGTGCAGTAAACAAGGTTGGCTCTGGTGGTCTCACTTCGAAGGTCTCATTTGACTGCAGCTGCCTGAGGTTAAACTTGCCTAGCTGTTGTCTTTAACTCTTGTCCTACTGTAATTTCCCAGTATAAATATGATATGGCTATACTATGTCCGCCCTTTTAACTTGGCTTTGTCATTTGAAATAACTTGTATGTAATGAACTGAACTATTAGACGTATTCAAATTAGATGTAAAATGAAAAGGGAAAGCTGAGGAAAAATTTGAAGTGTTGTGTGCAATATTACAAATGTTGTCTTTCTCTATCTCTCTGGGATTCCTGTTGTGATTTCTTCCATTTACTTATCAATGTTCCAATGCCAAGCTTACAAAACTATCTCATTCGGGGATTGCTAATGATTAATAAAAAAAACTACTAGATTCTTAACTGGGAAGCGGCTTATAAAATTGTCTGATATGTCTCTGGAGCAGAGATGAGAAGTTTCAGATTTTGAATACTCTTGTTTGAACATTAATGTAAATAAATATAAGGTGAGAAGTGTATTGAGTACTGCTGTGATGTGTTTTGTGGATAAAACCTTATGGTTAGATATTGATATTATTAATTAAATGTTAATAGATATTTGGAGTTGCACTGGTCTATAGGAGTGGTGTGTCTGGTAGAAGAAGACTTGTAACTGATAGAGGTGTTTCTATGCAAACCAGTTGATCTCTTAGTTTCATCAATGAACCATATTTGCAGTGTACTACATTACCAATGTCCAACAGTACCTTGTGATCACAAACAAAAATGTCCAAGACAATCATTTGCACTGTTTTTGGACGGAGCATGGCTTCCACGCACTGCCTCTGATTACTTCTTCCCTTGCGGGGTAGGTCCCTGTAGTACAGAGGCATGATTAGTACAAGCACATGGTTCCCTGAAAGTGGCATCTCAGGTAGACAGACGGTGACAAAGAGAGCTTTGGTATGCTGGCCCTCTTTCATCAGTTTGGGCTGCGGTGCTGAATCTTTTTGAGAGCTTGTACCAAATTCACAATAAATTTCAAAAAAATTATCTCGTGTGCCATGGTATATTTGAGCATAGGTTATCATCAATTAATGACTTAATGATAATGATGATCCTTTTTCAATAAAAAAAAGTCCATAAGTCGTGTTTATTATTTAGGTGTATTCATTACTTTACTATTAATAAAAGTATAGCAGAGACTGATTGAAACAGATGAAGCATTTTAGAAAACCTGTTCAAAAATTATTCATATTAACCTTTTAAAAATAATTTTTAAAAACATTTTTAAATTATATTATTTTACCTCATGTAACATAAGAAATGTGAACACAAAGCTATATGTTTTCGCAAAATTATAAGCTTTGGTGCATGTTCATTTCAAGGAGAGGAAAATAAATACACTTTACTCTCAGTGAGACTTTTGTCGTTAGATGATGATAAATATTTTATCCACCTTGTGAAAGGTTGTTTTGAGAGCTATATGCATAGCACTGGTTTCATGATTAAGAGTACTGCTATAATTAGACGACGAAGTTCATCACTGGAAACTATGGCTCACATGAATATGTCATTGAAAATATTGTTGATATTGTCATTGCAGGACTCTTTAGACAGTTAAAAGTTTTGGGAAAGGAATTCCAGAGTTTCAGAACCTCACTGTATGGATTTTAATGCTTTGATCCAGTCACTGGACAATCTCTTTCAATATTTTCCAGTTCACCTCTTAGATGTTAACAAATTTTTGCCTCCAAATTGATTTGCTTTCAAAATCAATCAATTGCATTTCAGAGCTAGCCAAATCAATCGTAACAACATATCCAAATTCAGTTTGTCCAATGTTACATTGTCTGTATACTTAATGAACTTTGCAGTTTCTTCAAATGACAAGATATTCCCTCAGACCTTGTGGGAGGCTAATACAGAAATTGCAAAGCCCCAAGCAGAGGTATTTAAAATGTCATTAACCATGGGTGAGGTGCTCTAAGAGTACGCTGGGAAATTGTAGGCTGGTGAAACTGATGTCAGTAATGGGTAAGTTATATAGAAGGTATACCACGGGAGCAGATATATAATTATTTGGATGGATGGACTGATTAGGGATAGTCAGTAGGGCTTTGTGTGTTGTATCTCATGTCCAACCAATTTTATAGAGATTTTCAGGGAATTTGGTGAAGGAAAGGCAGTGGTTTTATCTACATGGACTTTAAAAAGGCCTCTAACAAAGCCTTGCCTGAGAGGTTGGTCAAGAAGGTGAAGTCAATTGGCATTCAAGATGAGCAAGTAAATTGAATTAAACACTGGCTTCGCAGGAGAAGCCAGAGTGGTAAGAGATGATCGCATCTTTGGCTGGAGGCCTGTGACTAGTAATGTGCCGTAGGGATCTGTGCTGGGTCTATTGTCAGTTATCATCTGTATCAGTGATCTGGATGATAATGTGGTAAACTGGATCAGTAAATTTGCAGATGCCACCGAGATTGGGGGTGTAGTGGTAAGCTTGCAGCAGGATCTGGACCAGCTGGGAAAATGGGCTGAAAAATAACAGGTGGAATTTAATACAGACAAGTGTGAGGTGTTGCATGTTGGGAGGACAAACCAAGGTAGAACTTAAATTGTAAGCGGTAGGGTACTGAGAGGTAGTAGAACAGGGGGATCAGGGAATATAGATCCATAATTCCTTGAAGATGGTGTCACAGGTAGATAGAGTTGGAAAGAGAGCTTTTGCCATTTTGACCATCATTAATCAATGTATTGAGTGCAGAAGATTGGATGTTACATTGAAGTTATGTAAGACCTAATTTGGAGTATTCTGTGCAATTCTGGTCACCTACCTACAGTGACATCAGCACCGGACTCCGGAGTGAAGGTTCCCGAGTTCGAATCCAGTCGGGCCGCTCCCGGGCATGCTTTCCTTCCGTGCCGGGTTGAGTGTTGAGCTCGCAACTCGGCCTGGTAAAAAAAACTGCGCTTTGAGAAGGACGTGGGGGACCACTCACAGAAACCTTCCTCCAAGACAACCACTTGAAAAAGTGGTCGCCGAGGGTCTGGCAGAGTATGGCACACAAAAAACAAAAAAAAACTACAGTAAAGATATAATTCATATTGAAAGAACGCAGAGAAAATTTATAAGGATGCTGCTGAGATTTGAGGACTTGAGTCATAGGGAAAGGTTGAATGGTTTTGGACTTCATTCTCTGGAGCATAGGAGAATGAAGGGAGATTTGATAGAGGTATACAAATTTATAAGGGGTTTAGATCAGGCAAATGCAAGCAGATTTTTTCCACTGAGGTTGGGTGAGACAATAACTGGCCATGGGCTGAGGGTGAAGGGTTAAATGTTTAAGGGGAACATGAGAGGGAACTTGTTCACTCAGATGCTGGTGAGAGTGTGGGAAGAGCAGCCAGCAGAAGTAGTGAGTGCAGGTTCAATTTCAACATTTAAGGATGTTTACATGGATAGGAAGGGTATGGAGGGCGATGGTCCAAGTGCAGTTTGATGGTACTAAGCGGCATAATAGTTCAGTGCAGACTAGCTCAGCCAAAGGGCCTGTTTTTGTGCTGTACTGTTCTATGATGCTATGACCTAAACTTAGAGAGTCTTGGAGAATATTGTTCAGTAGCTGAGCCAAAGATGCTTCAAAGTTGCATTGGAAGACAGACAAAGAATGTCTGCCTTGTCAGGAATGTCTAAATTTGCCATGGTTTTTTTAAGTTTGAGAAATATTTTGAAGTGCCATATCCAGCATCTTATTTAAATGCTTCCAACGTAAACAACAGGAATTCTGCAGATGCTGGAAATTCAAGCAACATACATCAAAGTTGCTGGTGAACGCAGCAGGCCAGGCAGCATCTATAGGAAGAGGCGCAGTCGACTGCGCCTCTTCCTATAGATGCTGCTTGGCCTGCTGCGTTCACCAGCAACTTTGATGTATGTTGCTTAAATGCTTCCAGTTTGATTTCGAGGGGTTTTGTATAATGAAACATAACATCCTGTTTTGCCAGATCTCTGTAATTTTGCATTCAAGTCATTTAATTGTAAAGAAAAATCTGCAGAGAAACATTAATTACAAATCCACTCAATGTCGTATAATTCTTGACAAGAAAATTTTTCATTTGTCAAAAACAGATGAATTTCATCCAAACACTCAACAAAGTTATTTAAGGACAGAACTTTTACTAAACCAATAAGCCAACAAATATTGTTCTACATTAGTTGTCTTTTTTTCAAAGCTTGCCTAGAAATAAAATTAATTACCTTGATTATAATTTTCATACTCCTTCAAGTTTTGTAAGGCCAGATTTTGCATCCAAAGCCTCATTGTGTACTATGCAGTGAAAACCTATTGGTGGATGTCCAACAGATTTTGCAAACAGATTATCAAAATCTGTTGCTTTATTAAAGATGATATTAAAGTAGGGCATTGAAGAATGTACTAGAACAAAGGGATCTAGGAATAATGGTGCACAGTTCCCTGAAGGTGGAATCTCATGTGGATAGGGTGGTGAAGAAAGCTTTTGGTATGCTGGCCTTTATTGATTATAGGAGTTGTGATGTAATGTTAAAATTGTACAAGGCATTGGTGAGGCCAAATTTGGAGTATTGTGTACAGTTTTGGCCACCAAATTATGGGAAAGATGTCAACAAAATGGAGTGAGTACAGAGAAGATTTACTAGAATGTTACCTGGGTTTCATCACCTAAGTTACAGAGAAAGGTTGAACAAGTTGGGTCTTTATTCTTTGGAACATAGAAGGTTGAGGGGGGCTTGATAGAGGTATTTAAAATTATGAGGGGTATAGATAGAGTTGATGTGGATAGGCTTTTTCCATTGAGAGTGGGGGAGATTCAAACAGGAGGACACGAGTGGAGAGTTAAAGGGCAAAAGTTTAGGGGTAACATGAGGGGGAACTTCTTTACTCAGAGAGTGGTGGCTGGGTGGAATGAGCTTCCAGCAGAAGTGGTTGAGGCAGGTTCGATGTTGTCGTTTAAAGTTAAATTGGACGGCTATATTGACAGGAAAGGAATGGAGGGTTATGGGCTGAGTGCAGGTTGGTGGGACTAGATGAGAGTAAGGGTTTGGCACGGACTACAAGGGCCGAGATGGCCTGTTTCCATGCTGTAGTTGTTATATGGTTATATGATCCTGTATTTTTTTTATTTTAAAGAATCAAGAGGCAGCACTGCTTGCTGCCTGTCAACAAAATGTTTGCATGAGCCTCCTTGGGCATATGTTCCACAGATTCACTATCCCAATTAGGATTTTGAGTATGGAAATTGGGCAAGTTGTGCACAGCATTGGTCAGGCTGCATTTTGTCACCTTGCAAAAGGAAAGATGCTATTCATCTTGAAAGAGTATGAAGACGGTTGACGGGGATGCCACTGGTACTCAAGGGTCTGAATTATGGAGAAGGATTTAGCAGCTGGGGCATTTTTCATCAGAGCATAGGAGAATAAGGGATGATCTGTAAGAGGTATATAAAATTATACAGAGCATGGATTGGGTGAATGCCAGGCTTTTTCCCAGTGCTGGGAATCAAGAATGGGAGGGCATAGGTTTAACGTGAGAGGAAAGAGATTTAGTAGGAATCTGTAGGTAATTTTTTCCCACACCCCCTGCTGATCCTATGATTTCATTCTTTTTTTTAAATTTTATTTTTATTTGGATAAGGAATTCACAATTATCATGTACTTTTTTCACACATATAACCTTTTCCATTTTTTTAAATGTATAAAACTACAATTATTTATACATTCTTAAGTACACATTGAGATGATATAAAAGGAAAATAAACATCTAAATAGATAATTATGTACTGTGGTAAATCTAACCTATTAGGCTAAGTAATGAAATTAGTTGTTAAGAAAAATGGTAATAATAGTTTCCATACAACCCTTCTGGACCATTTCCACTGGTCCAAAATGTTGCATACAAGCCTATATACCAACCATTGTAGGTGTTTATATCCCAATTTGTTCGTGCGTGTTCCTGCCCGCAGACATAATTATCCAATCCCTATGTACTTATTTACTTAATTTTTTCATTTTTTTTTATCCCTTTCCCAAATCTTTCCCTTTACTTGTGTTAATTCTCTATTTTCCAAAAAAAAACAACAAGCATTTAGACTAGGGGTGCTTACGTTAGCAATATTACTGTGTTGATGAGAAGAGCAATATAAATCATTAGGAGAGTCATCTAAAGTCTGCTCGCATTGGGGTTATATATTCAATCCATTTATTCCAGATTTGATAAAATGTTTCTTTTTGAGTTCTCAGGGAGTAAGTCAACTTTTCCATTTTAAATATTTCCAAGATAATTTCATACCAATCTTCTAATGTAGGTGGTATTGGATTTAGCCATTTTCTAGTGATTGACTTCTTACTTGCCGCTAAGAGGGCCTGCAGCAACTTTATATCTTCCTTCTGTTCAAGGAACAATACATGCCCCAAATAGAGCGTCTCAAAGTTCAGAGGTATCTGGGACCTAAGTACCTTAACTAATGTTCTATGAATACCTTCCCAAAATAGACTTAATTTAGGGCAATCCCAGAAAATATGAAAATGATTTGCCTCCTTGGAGCCGCACCTTCTCCAACACATCACATTTGTATCTTTATATTTTTCCTGATATGGGGTCTTGAAGTATCTTATAATGTTTTTCCAACAATGTTCTCTCCAAGTCAAAGAATTAGTCGAGGACCATTGAAAGCTGCAGATTTTCCCCCAAGCCTCCTCTGAAAGTACCAACCCCGCTTCTTTCTCCCACTTCTCTTTAATATACAGTGTATTTACATTTTTAGCATGGGAGAGTGCATTATATAGGCGAGAAACTGATTTACTAGGTATTGAACTGCAAGCCGAATTCAGAATCTTGAAAAATTCTAATTCTACTGTTGATAGGTCTGTATATCTACAACTCTGGTTAACATAGTTTCGTATTTGAAGGTACCTAAAAAAGTCATTATGTTCTAGGCCATGTTTGTCCTGCAGGATTTGGAAACTTTGTAATACTCTTTTATCTATAAATGAGAGGTAGGTTGTAAGACCTTTCTTTATCCATAGCTCAAATCTTTTATCTCCTCTGTTGGGAAGGAATTCGGTATCATATGCACACCATCTAAAGAGTTTTAGCATGTTATTAATTCCACATGAATTAACCACCTTCTGCCATACTTTTAATGTAAGATTTATCCAAGCATTATTAAATTTTTCCAACTGGGCCATCAATCCTTTGTCAGCTATTGAGGCCTGAAGAGGAAAACTGTCAACTAATCCAAATTCTATTTCCTTCCTTCTAGCCTTATATTCCCTATTACACCAATATAACAGAGGGGTTATCTGTGAGGCATAAAAATAGTTTTTCAGGCAAGGAAGAACCATACCTCCTCTTTCCTTCCCTAACTGTAAGGTGTTATATCGAATTCCAGGTTTCCTTCCTTGCCAAATGAAGCGGGAAATCCATTTGTCCCATTCCCTGAATTGATTATCATCCACCTCCACTGGTAAAGTACGGAAAAGATATAATAACCGAGGAAGAATATTCATTTTTATAGTATTTATCCTTGAATTTAAACTTAAAAAGGGGATAAGATTCCATCTATGCATATCTGCTTTTATCTCTGAGATTAATGGCCCATAATTTACCTGTGACAGTGTTGAAAGATCCTTCGGCAGGGTTATTCCTAAATATTTTAATGATTTAGCTTCCCACTTAAGATCGTATGTATCCTGCAATTTTTTGGATGGTGTATAATTTAGGGACATAACCTGCGTTTTCTTTACATTTATTTTATAACCTGATATTTTCCCAAAGTCATCCAACAGTGTAAACAATCCTATAAATGATTTTTCTGGTTCACTCAGATAGATCAAAACATCATCTGCGAATAACGCCACTTTCTGTTCAATCCCTGCCACCTTGATACCTTTTACGATTTCGCTCTGTCTTATTAGTTGGGCAAGTGGTTCAATATATAGCGCAAAAAGGAGAGGAGAAATTGGGCATCCCTGTCTAGTGCCTCTCTCTAAAATGAAGGAGTCAGAGAGGTCCCCATTTATCTTAATTCGGGCTGTTGGGCTGTCATATAGAGTCTGAATTACTTTAATAAACCTTTCTTGAAAGCCGAATCTTCCTAACACTCTGTATAGGAATGCCCAACTAACCGAATCAAAAGCTTTCTCAGCGTCCAATCCTACTACCATTGTCTCTGTCTCGTTCTTATTAACCTGTTCTAATATGTGCAGAGTTCTCCTTTATGTTGTCCTGTGTTTGTCTTTGTTGAATAAATCCAGTCTGGTCTAAATGGATTAGGCCAGGTAAAAGCTTTTCCAATCTGCGCGCTAATATAGATGTAAATAGTTTGTAATCTAAATTAAGAACACTAATTGGCCGATAATTGCCACATTCTAGTTTATCTTTACCCTCTTTAGGAATAACTGAAATAATCGCTTCTCTCCAGGAAGGTGGAGTTTCTCCTCTCTGCAAGATCCAATTAAAGGTGTTAAGTAGTAATGGGGCTAACTGTGTCTTCAGGGACTTGTACCACTCTGAGGTAAACCCATCAGAACCCGGGGACTTTCCAGCCTTTAACCTAGAGATGGCCACGTTCAGTTCTTTGACAGTTACTGGTTCTAATAAACTTTCATTTTGTAAATCTGTAAGTTTAGGTAGATCTAAAAAATTCAATACACTGTCTATATAGGGCTCATTGGGGGCCCGGGGTTGGGAGTACAGCTCTCGATAATACGTTTCAAAACTCTCTTGAATTTTCCCTATTGTACTCTCCACAAGCTTTGTCTTTGGATTCTTTATTTTATGAGTTGTATTGTCTGCTTGTTGTTTTCGTAATTTATATGCTAATAATCTAGCTGATTTACCTCCTACTTCATAATTCTTTTGTCTCAGGTAAAGAAAATTTCTTTGAGTTTCCAACGTATAAATATCATCAATTTCACTTTGCAATTTCCTAATTTCCTGTTTTCGATTTGAATTACTTTTGTTGATATCTCCAACTTGAAGTTGTTTTAATTTTCCTTGAAGGTCTGCTAATTTTTGTGCATTGATTTTTTTCATGTGAATAGTAATGGAAATAATTTTCCCTCTCAGTACAGCTTTCAATGTATCCCATAAAATCACTGGTGATGTTTCTCCCGTGTCATTAAGGTCTAGATATTCTCTGATTTCTCCCCTTAATCTCTCCATTACTTTTGGGTTATTAAGTATATGTGAGTTTAGCCTCCATAGTGTTTTCCTCATTTTCCTTTCCAGGATTAGAGACATAGAGACTGGGCTATGATCCGATAGATCAATTGTTACAATATTACAGTTTTTTATCCTGAGTCTATCTGTATTAAAGATAAAGAAATAGTCTATCCTTGAATAGGCTGAATGAGGGAAAGAGTAATATGTATAATCTTTACTCGTAGGGTGTAATTCCCTCCAGACATCTATAATTCCCAACTCCTCCATCAATGAATTCACTTTCCGAGTCAGAGGTTTATTCTGAGTAACTATTCTTGAAGAATCTAATATAGGATTTAATCTAATATTAAAATCCCCTCCACAAATTACTACCCCTCGAGAACTGACCATTAGGTCAAAAATGTGTCTATAAAATGACCATTCACTACCTGGAGGAGCATAAACATTCAGCAATGTTATTTCTGTACCTTCTATTCTTCCTGTGATTTTTACAAACCGTCCTTCTTTGTCTCTAGTCTCTGAAATATGTTCATAATTAAGAGTACTTGATATTAAAGTAGCTACCCCTCTTTTGTGACTCAATTTATATGATGAATAAAATACATGCTTAAAGCCCATTCTTTTTAATTTTCCATGTTCAGATTGACTCATATGTGTTTCCTGGAGGAAAGCTATTTGTGCCCGCTCTTTTTTCAATTTAGACATAATCTTATTTCTTTTAATTGGATTCAAAACCCCATTAACATTATAGGAAATTATTTTTACCAATTCAGTTTGCATTTTTCTCTAGTAGAAAAAAAGCACTCTCCTTTTCTAACCAAACAGTAAGCAATCCCTTCTCAACAGTAAACCAAGACATATAACCACACCCTAGACATTTCTGAACGCATAACATTTGAAAATTTTCCCCGACTTCCCACAGTGAGGCCTGAGCACCGACCCGCCTCAGTTCAGAGGGATAACCTCTATCTTCACCCTGTGTTAGAGGGCCCTCAGCAGTTTGAATAATCATAGAGAATTTTCTCCTATTTATGTCTCGACCATATTGCTATCATTCAAGTTATTCCGCCTAGTTTATTTTCAGTTACCAGTTTTCATTTTACTTTTAAGTCCGATTTACTCTTTTCAGTCATTTCTCTTAATTAATCTGTATTCTCTGTACATTTGCGTCTGAATATTTGCAGCTTTTCCTTGTAGTTTGACACTCTGGTTCGAGTGGAGCGTCCTCGCCCCACTAACTGCCACGACTTCTGCCGAATCCTCTCCAGTAGCGACTCCGGTTGGGTGATAACTTTAATAGGTAGTCCCCGGTCCGCCAGGTCCGACGTTGCCTCCTCCACCGTAGCGTAAGTTTTTGTCCCTTCGTCGTAAAAGACTCTCAGCCGAGCTGGATACAGGGTCTGGAATCTGATGTTGTTTTCCTTCAGGACTCTCCGTGTTTCCGTATATTCCTTCCGTCTGGCAAGAATCCCCGGTGCGTAGTCGTGGTCTAAACTGATTTTGCAGTTGTTCCACATGAAACTTTTCTTTTGTCATGCTCTTTTAAGCATCTCTTCCTTCGTTCTGTAACTGAGAAATCTGATCAGAATCGATCTGGGCTGGGCACCTGCCGGGGACTGTGGTGCCAACGCACGGTGAGCCCTTTCTATCTGTAGGTCTTTTGCGGCCGGCATATCAAGGTTCTCTCTAAGCAGCTTCTCTATGAAGGGAATCATCAATCCGGGTTTACCTTCGGTTCCTTCGGGAACTCCGTAGATCCTCACATTTTCTCTCTCGAGCAGCCGCCTTGATCTACTAGTTTCCACTGGAGTTGGTCTTGTAGCTTCAGCATTTCTGCTATCACTTCCTCGGCGTCTTGTAGTTTCTCTTCAATTCCAACAATCCTCGCTTCGGCTTCATCTATCCGCGAGTTAGTTTTTACTATTTCTCCTTTAATATCTTCCAGCTGTTTGCTGTTATCTTGTCGGAACTCGCGAATCTCTCCGAGAATCAAAGACAGAGTCACTGATTCCCCCTCATTATCTCCGTCCTGGCTTGCCGTGGGAGAGCTAGGCCCTTCGCCTTGCTGCATCTCTTTATGTTTATCAGCCTTCGAAGCGGACTTTTTATTCTTGTTCTTAGACATCATCCTTGCCCCTTTTATTAATATAGTTATGCAATATTAAGTATTTGTCTAAATTCGATTTTGGGGCAGTTTACCTTCTTTTTTGTCGAGAGACCTTTTCCTTACGCCGCCATTCCCTTGATGACCCGGAAGTCCTCCCCTATGATTTCATTCTCAAGGTTGACATGTGAGCAGCCTTCAGGAGGGTGAACCCACACAAGATATTGGCCCACGCGGGGTACCTGGCCAAGTACTAAAGACCTGTGCTGATCAACCAGCTGGAGTGTTCACTCAGATCTCTAACCTCTTGCTTTGGCAATCTGAAATACCCACCTGCTTCAAGCAGGTTTCAATTATACAGGGGCCCAAGAAGAGCGTAGTGACTGCTGCAACGACCAGCATCCAGTAGCACTTTCACCCACAGTGATGAAGTGCTTTGCGAGGTTGATAATGAAACATATCCACACCTACCTGAGAAGCAAATTAGATCCATTCCAGTTTGCCTACTGGTACAGTTGGTCCATGGCAGATGCCATCTTATTGGCTCTTCACTCAACCCTGGGACACCTGGACAGCAAAGGAAAATGCATACATCAGGATGTTCTTTAGCAACTACAGTTCAGCATTCAATACCATCACCTGCTCAAAACTAATCAATAAGCTCCAAGACTCTGGCCTCAATACCTCCATGTGCAATTCGATGCTCAATTTTCCTCACTTGCAGACCCGTCACTGTGGATTGGCAACAACATCTCCTCCATGATCTCTGTCAGTACAGGTCACCACAAGGCTGTTGCTTAGCACCCTGGTCTACTCACTTTACCCTTATGACTGTGTGGTTAAGCACAGCTCCAGTGCCATATTCAAATTTGCTGATGACTACACTGTCGCAGGCCGAATCAAAGCTGGTGATGGTATACGCCCAGTCCGTCATGGGTAAAGGTGCCCTGACCACTGAGCAACTCTACATGAAGCACTTTCATAGGAAAACAGCATCCATCATCACGGACCCCACCATCCTAGACATGCATAGGGTGCATCAACTCTACATGAAGCACTTCACAGGAAGACGGCATCCATCATCAGGGACCCCCACCATCCTAGACATGCATGCTTCTAGCTGCTGCCTTTAGGACAAAGGTACAGGAGCCTCAAAACTCCCACACCAGGTTCAGCAACAGTTACGACTACTCAACCATCAGACTCTTGAACCAAAAGGGATAACTTTAATCAACTTGACTTGCCCCATGATTGAAATGTACCTTAACATTTAAAAAGGAATTTGGATAGCTACGTGGATAGGAGAGGTTAGAGGCAGATGGGCAAAACATGGGCAAATGGGACTAGTTCAGGTGGGAATCTTGGTATGGAGTAGTTAGCCTGTTTCTGTGATGTATGACTCTATGAAGGGCAAGGAATCAGAAGAGAGGATAGTTTGATTTTATTGCTTGCGACAGGGCAGGACTGGAATGTTGATTGTCAGCGATTGGCAGGGTTGGCAGGCCAGTGAAAGGGGTTACGGAGAATGCATTCAAGTCAGCATGTTGATAGTTGAGGGAAGAGTGGGTGTTCAAGTGATAGTTCTAAGCTTTAAAAGGAATAAGGGTTTGATGAGGATCAGGAGCTGGGTAGAATTGGGGGTAAAAGCAGCTACAGTGGAACTGGGAGGGGTTTAGTTCCAGAGAGCAAAGTAAATATATTATTTCAAGGAGCCTTATCTGAAGGGGACTCGGACAGGTTTCTTCTAGGTAAAGGTGAGGTGGGCACCACTTTGCATGTTCTGGCTGCCTTGGGTGTCAGTGTATCAGGTACGTGGAGGACTTGATTGAACAAGAAAACAGTGGAGTTCTTTGGAAGCGGAATTTAATTGCAGATGAAAACCTGGCACTGCGTGATCCGACTTCTGGCGTCTCTGCCTACACTGAAACCTATTAGTTGCTGCAACCAGAACAGAATATCTTGCTTTGCTGGACATGGATGACATTGTAGGTGGCTATTGAGGTAAAAATGGCAGCAAGCTTATGTATTAACTGGACGCACATGGCGTGAAGGGAAGCGTGAAAGAACTTGTGTTGTGTCTCCCATAGTTGCATGGAAAAGTATGACAACATGGATTAATTTGTGAGGATGGAGAACATGTATCTAGTGATCGAATTTGCTACTGATTGTGGGACTTGCCTTGAATATGAGGCTGGTGGGGCAGATGAGGATGAAAACTTGACTAATAGATGCTTATGGGGAATTGTGAAGTCCCACAATTACGTAAGAGGTGGATTATAATTTCATTTGAGAGTGATTGCAAATGAGTGAAGTTTGGAGAAATCCTGGCATTTCTGTGAATGAATAATGTTGGTAATTTAAAACTGATAATGTGTTTAAAAAATCATTTTTTCAGTTGAAGGATGTGGTGGGTGGGGGGAGTTGCAGATAGCAACAGGGAGTGGAGGAGGTGGGAGTTGCTAGAAGGTGTGTGTAGATGATAGGCAATTAGAGTGGGTGGAGGAGGGGAAAGAGAAAATGTTATGGGTTGGGCTGAATGTGGGAAGAAATGAGTAAATCAACAGGAGAGAGTAAAGGGATAGAGGGGCTGCAGTTTGGCCCTCCCCACAGTCAGCCTCTGTCCCCACTAGGTTGTGTTCCACCCCTTCCCTTCACCCTTTTATATTGTCTTTCTCCCCTCTGTCTCTCAGCCCAGATGAACGACCTGAACTGGAAATGTCGACTGTCTATTTCTAGCCACAGATGCTGCCTGATCTGCTGAGTTCCTGAGGCATATTGCTTTTCTTTAGACTATGAAGGATTCCAATTACAAAACAACCTTGCTGAATGTTAGACCATTTCTCTTTGAGTGAACCAACAGCTGCTGGTAATTTTGCATCGCAATCAACACTCCCATTTGCTGACTAGTTATCTTCAATTGTCAAGGTGATGAGGGAAGACTTTCACTTGAGGAAGGAGCTGTGTATTTGAAGGTGTTGAATCAGTTGACATTTTTCAGAAAATTGGAAGTCTCTTAAATGCCAGTTAGTACTCCCAAGATGTCATTTACATTGCTAAAGCTTATATGTTAATGAAGTGCGGAATAGTTCAGCAACACATTAGATAAAATTTGAGTAGAATGTTTCATGAGATTTCTTGTGTTATCAAAACACAAAATGTTGTAAACACTTAGAAGGTCAGGCAGCATCTGTGATAAGAAAAATTGAGGTAATGCTTCAGGTCAGTGACACTTCAGAATTGGGAAAGAGTAAACTAGTTATTTTTCGTCCTTTGGGGAAGAAGTCTGGCCTACATGTGATTTGTTTGACTCTTAAAATCTCCCTTGTTGTAACACAATGAACTGCAGCCAACTCTCAATCGTCTTTTCACTAAATGCCGATCTTGGCGATGGAAAAATCTTTTTAAAAACATGATATACATTTGTCTGAACAGTCGATCACAAAACATTATTTAGCTTAAGTATGAATCACAATCTGACGACTAAGCTATGCTTAATCAAAAGACATCTCTTCAGGTAGTTCCCTTGTTGTGAATTGTTATGCAACGAGTATCGTTATGTGAGAATCAGCAACTTCTTTACACCAGGAAGAAATAAATCAGAATCTGGTTTATTATCACTGGCATGTGACGTGAAATTTGTTAACTTAGTAGCTGCAATTCACTGCAATACATAATCTAGCAGAGAAGAAAAAAAATAAAATAATAATAAATAAGTAAATCTATTATGTATATTGAACAGAGTTTAAAAAATGCAAAAACAGAAATACTGTATATTTTTTTTAAAATGTGAGGTAAGTGCCCAAAGATGGAATATCCATTTAGGAATTGGATGGCAGAAGGGAAGAAGCTGTTCCTGAATTGCTGAGTGTGTGCCTTTAGGCTTCTGTACCTCCAACCTGATGGTAACAGTGAAAAAGGGCATGCCCTGGGTGCTGGAGGTCCTTAATAATGGACGCTGCCTTACTGAGACACCGCTCCCTAAAGATGTCCTGGGTACTTTGCAGGCCAGTACCCAAGATGGAGCGGAGTAGATTTATAGCCCTTTGCAGCTTCTTTCGGTCCTGTGCAGTAGCCCCTTCATACCAGACAGTGATGCAGCCTGTCAGAATGCTCTCTTTGATACAATTATAGATGTTTTTGGAGTGTATTTGTTGACATGCCAAATCTCTTCAAACTCCTAAAAAAGCATAGCCACTGTCTTGCCTTCTTTATAACTACATCGATATGTTGGGACCAGATTAGACCCTCAGAGATCATGACCCCCAGGAACTTGAGGCTGCTCACTCTCTCTGCGGCTGATCCCTCTATGAGGATTGGTATGTGTTCCTTTGTCTTACCCTTCCTGAAGTCCACTCTTTCAGCTCTTTCATCTTACTGACGTTGAGTGCCAGGTTATTGCTGCAGCACCAATCCACTAGTTGGCATATCTCACTCCTGTAAGCCCTCTTGTCACCACCTGAGATTCAACCAACAATGATTGTATCGTCAGTAAATTTATAGATGATATTTGGGCTAAGCCTAGCCACACAGTCATGTGTATATAGAGAATAGAGCAGTGGGCTAAGCACACACCCCTGAGGTGCACCAGTGTTGATCATCAGTGAGGAGGATGTATTATCACCAATCTGCACAGATTGTGGTCTTCTAGTTAGGAAGTCAAGGATCCTATTGCAGAGGGAGGTACAGAGGCCCAGGTTCTGCAACTGCTCAATCAGGATTGTGGGAATGATGATATTAAATGCTGAGCTATAGTTGATGAACAGCATCCTGACGTAGGTGTTTGTGTTGTCCAGGTGGTTTCAATGACCAGTCAGTCATCTTTTTCTAGTTTTCACTGAGGGAAGATTGTTGACAAGGTGAGCAGGACATTTCAGCTTGAACCTGACATTAGATGTAGAGGTTATTGTGAAATACTGGAAAGGGTTGTGAGATTTGAATATTTTAAAAAACAGGACATCTGAAATCTGGAAAATAACTGCTGAGTGGTAGAGAAAACGATGAACTACAATTGTTGTTCAGTTTGATAGGACGGGATTCAACTTAAAGCACATTTCTCTTTCCTGAAGCCTTTCTCGGTGTCATGACAACAACTCTTCCCTCAACGATTTGCTGACATTGAATGAAAGGTTGTTGTCATGACACCACATTACAAGGCTCTCTGTCTCCTTCTTTCTCTCCAACCCATCGTTGTGTGAGATTTGGCCCATTATGGAGGTATCATCTGCAAACCTGTAGGTGGAGTAAGAGCAGAATCTGGCCATGCAGTCATAAGTGTAGAGGGAGTAGAGTTGGAGGCATTGCACAAACTCCCATTTACCTCGACAGTGCTGAAGTTCCAAGGGGTGAACATCACCGATAGCCTGACCTGGTTCAACCACATTCACACCGTGGACAAGAAAGCTGACCATCACCTCTACTTCCCCAGGAAGCTAAAGAAATTCAGCACGTCTCTGATGACCATCACCAATTTTTATAGGTGCATTATAGGAGGCATCCTTTCGTAATCTGTCATGGCTTGGTATGGCAACTGCTCTGTCCATAACCACAAGAAACTGCAGAGAGTTGAGAGTGCAGCTCAGGACATCATGGAAACTAGTCTCCCCTCCATGACTCTGTCTACACTTCTCGCTGACATGATATAGCAGTCAGCCCACACCATATATTGTATCTTCTCCCCCTCCTCCCCCCCCCGCCCCCAGTTGGACAGAAGATACAAAAGCCTAACAGTTCATGGTATCAGGCTCAAGAAGAGCTTCTATCCACTGCCATAAAGCTATTGAATGATTTCCTAGTCTGATAAAGTGGACTTTTGGGCTCAGTCTACCTCATTATGACCTTGCACCTTACTGTCTATGCACACCGAGTTTTCTCTGTAACTGTAATACTTTATTCTGCATTCTGTTACTGTTCTAACTCAGAGATAGTAATGGACAACAAAGGAATGGCAGACAAACAATAAGTAATTAATAAATATTTTGCGTCAGTCTTCACTGTGGAAGATACTAGCAGTATGTCAGAAATTTGAGAGTATTTGGGATAAGAAGTGAGTGTAATTGCTATTACTAAGGAGAAGGTCTTGGGAAGCTGAAAGGTCTGAAGGTAGATGAGTCACGTGGACCAGATGGATGGCACACCAGCATTCTGAAACAGGTAGCTGAGGAGATTGTGGAGGCATTGGTAATGAGCTTTCCACTGGGTTCTGGACGATTTGAAAATTGCAAATGTCACTCCATTCTAACAAAGGGAAGGAGGCAGAAGAAGAGAAATTATAGGCCAGTTGGCCTGACTTCAGTGGTTGGGAGGATGTTGGAGTCCATTATTAAGGATGAGTTTTTGGGGTATTGAAGCACATGATAAAATGTAAAATGAAGTCAACATTGTTTCCTTAAGGAGAAATCTTGTCTGACAAATCTGTTGGAATTCTTTGAGGAAATAACAGGCAGGTTAGACAAAGGAGAGTCAGTGAGGTTGTTTATTTTGACTTTCAGAAGGCCTTTGACAGGGTGCCACACATGAAGCTGCTTAACAAAAAACGAGCATGGATAAGATGATTGGCTGACTGGCGGGAAGCAAAGGGTGGAAATAAAGGAGGGCTTTTCTGGTTGGCTGCCTGTGATTAATGGGGTTCTGCAGGGGTCAGTATTGAGTTGGTTTCTTTCCACATTATCTGTCAACAATTTGGATGACAGAATTGATAGCTTTGTGGCCAAGATTGCAAATGTTACAAAGATGGGCGGAGAGGGTTGACAGTGTTGAGGAAGCAGAGGGTCTGCAGAAGGACTGAAGGCAGACTGGGAGAATGGGCAAAGAATCAGCAGATGAAGTATAGTATAGGGAATTGTATAGTTAGGCACTTTAGTAGAAAGGATAAAGACAAAAACTATTTTCTAAATGAGGAGAAAATCAGAGGTGCAAATAAATGGACTTGGGAATCCTTGTGCCCGATTCCCTGATGATTAACATGCAAGTTGAGTCAGTGGTAAGGAAGGCAAATGCAATATTAGCATTGATTTCAAGAGGACTAGACTATAAGAGCAAAGATAAAATGTTCAGACCGCACTTGGAGCATTGTGAGCGGATTTGGGCCCCTTATCTAAAAAAAGATGTGCTGGCACAGAAAGGGTCCAGAGAAGGTTAACGAGAATGATTCTGGGAATAAAAGGATTAACATATGAGGAGAGTTTGATGGTCTGGGCCTGTATTCACTGGAATGTCGAAAAATGAGGGGGATCTCCTTGAAACCTATTGAATATTGAAAAGCCTGGATAAGAGTGGATGTGAAAAGGATATTTGCTATAGTGAGTGAGTCTAGGACCAGAGGGCACAGCCTCAGATTAAAGGGGTATCCAGTTAGAAAAGAGATGAAGAGGAATTTCTTCAGCCAGAGGGTGGTGAACCTGTGGAAGTCATTGCTGTGGAGACTAAGTCATTGGGTATATTTAAAGTGGATGTTGATATGTTGATTATTCGTCAAAGGTTACAGGGAGAAGGCAGGGGAAGAGGGTTGATAGAAACTAAATCAGACTTGATAGAATAGCTGAGCAGACCTGAAGGGCGGAATGGCCAATTTCTGCTCCTATGTCTTATGGTCTACTACCAAAATACAGTATTGTAATGAATTAATCTATATGAACAGTATGCAAGACATTTTTCACTGTATCTTGGTACTCATGAAAATAATACAGTAATTTGCCAATTACTTTGCTGGTATACATTCTAAGGAAAGTCCTCTTGCAAATGGTTCAACCTACTTAACCTACTTAAATAAACTTGAGAAGTGATCCTACGGATGTGGATAAAATCAAGAGAGGCATAGGTAAGGTGAATGCACTCAGTTGTGTTCTCAGTTGGGGAATCAATAACTAGAGGGTATATATCTAATATGAGATGGGAAATACATCGTAGGAACTTGAGTGGCAACGTTTTTTTTACTCAAAAGGTGGCATCTATGTAGAATGATCTGCCAGAGGAAGTGGTTGATGGAGGAACAATGTAACCTATAAAAGATGGTACATTGGATAGGAAAGGTTTAGAAGGTTACAGGCCAGACATTGGCAACTGGGACTAACTTAGATACGAAACTTGGTCAACACGGACCAGCTGGTTGGAAGGACCTGTTTTCATGCAATATAACTCAATGACTCTTTTTGAGGGCATTTTATGTTGCTCTTGTCTACTTCTGCATCCTGCAAATAAAATTGTCGTTTTTTTCTCTCTTTTTCATTTACAGATGCAATAATGCTAATTAACAGCAGTGAAACTAACTATATTGATCTGAGCATGCAAAATTAGCATTGGGATAAAAGTTGAAAGCAGTAAGTTATTTATGAGAGAGTATTAGATACTTGAAAATACTGTACAGACAAAAAAACAAAAGTTCTTCAATTATTGATTTATAATTTAGCACCTGACAGGCTAGTGTCTCTTTCTGATGGGAAAGATCTGGTATGAAATCGTATCAGCAGGTTTTATTTGGAAGTTGTGACATGCAAACTGGACTACAGCATACCCTTGGATTCCGATGTACATATGACAGGGATGCCCTCAGATAATCACTGTTGGCTGGGTTATATTATCCTTGCAATAATGATACTGGTTGGTTTATTTCATTTAGAAAGTGGTTTAGTTTTAGGGTTCTTTCTCTCTCAGCAATGGGGGGGGGGGCTGTCCAAGTGTAGCCCTTGCTGCACATAAATAATGTGGTTGTTTTTGGTCAACTGGAATATATTTGAAGACACATTTACATAGACATGAGGAAAACAAGGCCTGCAAATAGTCTACTTTATGCTATTACACCTCTTACTGCATTTTGCAGACATGTTGGCTGATGATTGCAGGGCACCTACTTAATAATCTGATTATTTTTTCTATAGATGATTTGGGAAGTCTTCACAGGTGTTTCTGTTGATTGTTTTTTGATTGCCTTTGCATTTGCATCTTGACATACTTTCCACAGCTGTGCACAATTCAGCAGGGTAGCATCTTGTTTATTAGTGCACTGAACCCTAACCACATCTACCTCATTAATTATATACGCTTCTTGAGGTATATTTTCCATTCCAATTTTTAAATTATAAATTGCTTGCTAATTTTGCTATTTCTGCCACATCTTTCAATTACTAAATGTTCCAGCTACATTTTATAAACTTGAATAATTTAGGAAATATATAGCTAAGTGGAAGGAAATTGTGCCA
This sequence comes from Mobula hypostoma, assembly GCF_963921235.1. Lineage (NCBI taxonomy): Eukaryota > Metazoa > Chordata > Chondrichthyes > Myliobatiformes > Myliobatidae > Mobula > Mobula hypostoma. Next base: position 66,827,933 of record NC_086102.1, on the reverse strand, counting down.
TACTTGATAGCAAGCCTATGCAACAGCATGTGTAAATGCAAAGAATTATATGATGTTTCAAAATTTTGCTAGAATATGCATACATTTTAATATTGCTGTTACTTTCTGGTTGGATTTCTGTTCCTTCCTTTCATACTTGAAAGAATAGATGAAACTTAAATGCAAATTTAGGTTGACATTGTCAAACTGATGGAGTGTTGCACAATTGTGCATTTGGTATATTAGGATGAAATATTAATATTAGATCTTCAATTGAGTGCAAAAGTTGTCAAGAGACAATCTGAAGAACCAATGGTTGTTTTCCCAGATACCCAGGTCAGTATTCAGACAGAAATAAATTATTAGGTCATTATGATCTTGTTTTATGCAAATCAGTTGCAATGTTTTTCACACCACTTCCAAGTTTCAATTCACTGTAAAGTGGTTTGAAGTAACGTGGGCCCATGGAGAGGCAGAGTACAGTTACAGCTATTTAGTACCTTAATTTAAAAATCTTACAATTTCCACTATACAAAACTCTCAAACTTGGGCAGTTGTTGCTGTTATTGTGGTCCTGAAAGCAGTGAAGCATTTCTCACAGAACTTTCATGTTAATAGTTTTCCCCACTTCCTGTTGAACATAATTGGTACAGTTGGCATTTCAAATGATCATAGATTCTGTGGCTTTAAGTGCCGTGGTTAGGTAACTCTAGTTTCTGGTGATATTTTCCAGTTGGTGATTCTGCTTCACTGCAGTGTTCTGAATTAAAGTTCTTTGAGAATAAATTTGATAATTAATATTGTCGATAGTTTGGATGAAAGATCAGGATTGTGAAAAATCTACATGATACAATGAAATGTACTTTTTCATGAAAAAGACCCAATTAAAATTCCCCCACCTTCTGGCAGAATTATCCAAAAATGATTATTCCTCAAGTACATAAGTTCAGAATAGATTGTCAAGCTTTTGCTCAGTTTGTTTCCTGACTTGCATACAGGCAAATTTGGTGATCTGATGTGTAATCTATGTTGACCATACAAGTATTATCTAATGTTATTCAATGACTTTCTTCTTTATTCTGCACCCCTTTTCATTTCAATCAGTCAAAATTGAAATGGTGATTCTTCAGTGAGTTACATCAATTGAAATTAGCAAGATAGATTTTTTTTTAACCACAGTCATTGTTAATTTAGAAATTATCTTCTGTTTTATTGATATTTTCTTCTACTCTAAGCTTACCTGTGGGTACTACTACTTGTGGTTTGCTAATTTTCTGGATACCTTTATGTTGAAAGAGGAAGAAAATTAGGCTGCTAAACAAAATAAATACAGTGGATTCCAGTTAATTGATCCATAGGTTAATTGGGACATCTCTTAAAGAACAAAAGTAAATTGAGAAAGTAACTGGGATTCCCTTTGTTTATTTGGGACAATATGCCATTTACTTGGGGCAGGAGACTGTCGCTGAGCATTTTCTAACTAGCGCCAATCGTGTGGCCATTAGACACTACACTGTGATGGGATGGAGCAGTTTTAAAACTGTGTCAGTTGTGTGTCTGTTTATGTTCAAAAGGCAGTAATTTTGGTCACTGACAGTTGGAGAACTAAGGGCATGACAAGGCATAGAAGTAGTCACAGTCATCCACTGTAACCAAGGAAGACCACATTTGTGACATCAACTTGTCCCGCTGGAGCCAGAGTTCTGAACTGCCTCAGTGCAAAGGCTTTAAACACTCTGCAGATTTCATGTCACCCAGTAGTATTGGTTTTGTTCTGTATTTCATTTAAATACTTGTTACTCAGTTACTCTGTAAAATTTATTACTCAGTTAAACAGTAGTTGGTATTTTTAATATCTTTTTAACTATTTCCTTGAAACTGACTAACTGGGGGAGCAGCTTGATTTGGCCAAAATGTAATGGTCCATTGTGTTCCAGTTCCTCTGAATCCAGTTCAGAATCCTCTGTATTTTGACTTTGAGCTTGAGAGGTGGGAGAAGGTTCTGATGGTCTGAGCATGAGTGAGACATGGATGTGTTTAAATTCCTTACCTGAATCCCTCAGAAAAGATGCTCTGTGTGATTCCAGTGTTGGGTCTGGATTAATGGAAAAAAATTGGTAAACAACCAGAAGTTAGATGCTGTTACTATCCTGACTGCACATCCAAGAGTGGGGTTTCAAAAGGTGACCAAGATATTAAATCAGGTAAATTTAGATTAAAGATGGAAGGTGAACTGTGAAACAAAACCAAAATCTTCTGATGAATAGGAAAGAAATGCAGCAGGAACTTATGAAGGCTACTAATATCAGATGATTAAAGATCCAAGGCAATAAAGTAGAAGATAGAAAATTGTAATTAGTTATGAGGAACAGTTATCTTGCGGCCATATTATGCTGCTGCTGGTATATAGAATGTTTAGGTGTTATGTGGCACGTGAAGGTTGGGCCACAGAAAAATTCTACAAATAGGAAGTGAAGTTGCAAAGTTTCAAGCATCTTGGGAATTATTTGAATAGGAAGAATGGCTGATAGGTAATTCCTTGAGTGAATTCTCGAGTGATAATCCTGAAAAGTGAAATTAATGCTCTGACTTATTAGCAATTTCACTTTGACTTCAGAGGGAAAACTATTCAGGTAGTTGTTGCCAAAAAAAAAAATTGAAGGATGATCAATTTAGAGGTGGACAAAGAAATAGTGGTGAAATTATACTACAGTATAGGAAAATTTGAAAGAGATTGCAATGTATTATTCTTTTAGCCCATTTTATTTCTTTGCTTTCACTAATCCTTTTTACCTACTATTTCTCATATTTCTGTGCTCCTTTGCTGCAGTACCCTGAATTTGATTACTTTTTCAAGAAGGGTATGAGCTAGCATTTACTTTGTGGGTAGCAAACGTTTTCACTGGCTGATCCTAACAAGTTCAGACGGCTAAAATCTCCAGGCACATTTTCCCTGACGGTTTTTTTTTTATGTATCTGCAACCTGAAATCCAATAATTCAGTGGGATGCTCTGTAAAAGCAGAATCATTATTTCTTAAATAACATCATTGATGTCTTTAGAGTCTGCATTTACTTCAGTATGATGATGTTTGATTTACTGGTTGATAACTGAAATTTCTGTACAACAATCAAATAATTTATGTTACTGGGGCAGTTTTGAGGAGAGTTAATGTTTTATCTTTACTAATGTGAGCAGGGAGAGTTGAAAATCTTATATACATACCTATTTTATATTCTGGTTTGGTGTTTCTGAAGCCTCCAGGATTAGGAGAATATTGGTTATAAATTATAACATTGAAATTAGTAAATTAGCCATTTGTATGGTAAGTGTTGCTTTGCTGCTTTCATGGCTGTTTAGCAATATTAGTTGTTTTATCTCTTTGGAAGTAATAATGTATGTTTGTTATCAGTTAGCTATGCAGATATAAACTAGTGGTTTATTTGGTCAACATTTAATTATCTGCTTTAGATTATCTTAATAAAAATGGAAACCTCTCCTGCTGCCACACCACGTTGTTGCAATATATACTGTTTAACTGATGAAATTGAATGTGTTTGAATGCTTATCACCATTCTCTCACAGTGTCATTGAGAAATACAGCATGCATACAGGCCCTTCAGTCCAACAAGTCCATGCTGACCATGGTGCCTCCCAGCTAGTGTATCTGCTTCGACCTCTTCTTCTGGCAGCATGTTTCATATTCACACCACTCTCTATATGGAAAAAGAAGTTACTTTTCAAGCCTCTTAATTCTTTTCCCTCTCACCATAAATCAATGCCCCCTAGTTTTGGATTGCCTTTCCCTGAGGAAAAGACTGCTATCATCCACTTTATCTGTGTCCCTTCATGACTTTATAAACTTCTGGAAGGCTACCCCTCATTCTCCGAGGTGCCATGGAACAACAGCTGGCTGACCTGTCCCTATAACTCGGGCCCGCTAGACCTGGCAGCACCCTCAGAGCTTTTCTGCACTCTTTCCAGTTTAACCACATCTTTCCTAATACAGGGTGACCAAAACTGTATACAGTACTCCAAGTCTGGACTCACTAGTGACATATAGCAATGCAATATAATGTCCCAACTCCTATGGCAACACATACAAAATGCTGGAAGAACAAGGTCTCGGCTTGAGACTTCGACTGTTTACTCTTTTTAATGGATGTTCCCTAGCCTGTTGAGTTCTTCCAGCATTTTGTGTGTGTTGCTTTGGATTTCTAGCTTCTGCAGATTTTCTTGTGTTTGTCCCAACTCCTATATTGTGTCAACACACAAAAAATGTGGAGGAACTCAGCAGGTCAGGTAGCATCTATGGAAAACGGTAGAGTCGACGTTTCGGGACAAGACCCTATATTCAGTGCCCTGACCAATGAAGACCAGCATGATAAACAACCCCATCTAACTGAGGAGTTGCTTTGAACTATGCTCTTGTGCTGCTAGGTTCCTCTGTTCCATTACACTCCCAAGTGTCCTGCTATTTCATAGTACGAGTCTTACACTGGTTTGACTTTCCAAAGTGCATCACCTCATAGTGATCTGTATTTGTCATCCACAAATTCACTAAGCAAGTCTTGTGTAGTTGGACAAAATCATTTATATAAATAATGAGTATCAAGATTTGTAACAACAACTCCTCTTCCCAACCCCCACCCTCAACCACTCTACTTGTTACTAGGCTCCATTCTGAAAAACAGTCTACTACTACTACCCTCTGCTTCTTACCTCTGAGCCAATTTTGAATCCACCTAACGAGCTGTTGCTGGATTCCATGGCACCAGCCTACCATCTGGGGCCTTGTCAAAGACATGGCTACAAATAGAAAACATTCACTGTCCTAATCTCCTCTACCTTTTTGGTTAGCTCTTCCAAAGGTTCTAAAATAAGTTTGTCAAGCTTGACTTTCCATGCACAAAGTCATGCTGACTCCTCCTCATCAGAATTCTGTCTAGCCAAACCCTGGCAGACCCTGTCGCTTAGAATTCCCTCCTGTAACTTCCCCACTATTGAAGCCAGGCTGACCATCCTGTAGTTCCCTAGTTTGTCCTTGCTACCCTTCATGAACAACAGAACAACATTACCCACCTTCCAGTTTTTAGGAACTTCAACAGTGGTTAATGAAGAAGCAAGTATATCTACAAGTGTCCCTGCAATTTCTTCTCTAGCCTCACACAAAGTCAGAGAAAATACTCTGCCAGGTCCTGAGGATTTATCCACCTTAATGCATTTTAAGGCTGTAAACACCTTCCCAATAACACAAATGGCCTCGAGAGCATCTCCGCTAATTTTCCTCATCTGCTGAACAGCGATAATTTTCTCCTCAGTAAACACCAAGGAGAAACGAAGGGTCCTAATGAAGGGTCTCAGCCCGAAATGTCGACTGTGCTTCTTCCTATGGATGCTGTCTGGCCTGCTGCGTTCCACCAGCATTTTGTGTGTGCTACCAAGGAGAAACATTTGTTTAAAAATCCCACCCTCTCCTGTGGTTCAAGAACATAGGTGGCCCTACTGATCTCTATAAGGGAACCTACTCTTTCCCTAACCACCCTTTTATACAGCTATAGAACCTCCTGGGGGTTTTTCCTAACTTTCCATGCCAGATTCATCTTGTATATTTTCTTTGCCCTCCTGATCTCCCTCTTAAAGCATTTTTTAGCCAATATTTTCTTTTTTTTAGGCAATCCTTATTATTTTTTAACCAAATTTGTTAAATGTATATTTACTTTTTTGTGCTAATTTAGTTATGTAATTGTTCTTTCTGATCACTGCTGGAATACTTTGAGAGGGAGCTAGCTCGTCATAGTTTTCATTCCTGAAAAGCTTTGAAATACATGTTCACTCTGCAGGCAAAATTTCTGCCTGCTAACTTTTTCCCATGGCCTATTTTTAGCAACTAATGTTCCTCCTGCAGAATCTGGGTCAGTTCTGAGGGGGAAAAAAATGAACAATACAATCTGCTGCTCAAAACCAAATAATGTTTTTTTATGAGATTTTGTGCAGGATTCATTCAAGTGATGGATAACCAAAACTGCCCAATACCAGATTTCTATCCTGTCATTTGGTTACTGTGGTAACAGGTTTGCTATTGCATAAAGTCTGCAAACATTTGAAAGTGATAGGTAAGGAAAGAACAAACTGGTCTATGAAAATACACTAACACCTCCAAATGTCTTGAGTGTTGTGACTGTCCTTCGAATCAAGATCTCCAATATCCCTCCTCCCATCTGACCCTTCCTTGAGGTTAGGTAGAGACAATAATGGAAATTATACAGTTGGGAAAAACCTGGAAAATTCTTGCAACAACCATTTAGGTTATCATGTGACCAGAAGCATAGTATTATTAGTGCAAATGGGCTGTCCAGTATTTGCTGGTTCAGTTCTTTTCTCATAGCCCTGAATGTTATCCTCTCTTGAGGACCTACCTTGAAATTCAAAGTCCAAACTGCATTTATTATCGAAGTATGTATACCATACACAACCTTGAGACTCATCTTCTTGCAGGCAGTCCCGAAACGAAGAAACACAATAGAATCCACGAAAAACCCGATACAACGAAGACTGACAAACATCCAGTGTGGGACAAAAAACAAATCGTGCAGCCAATTAAAAGTGTAAACAAATAATACCCAGACAGGACATGAACTGCAGAGTCCCCAAAAGTGGGTGCACAGTCACAGAGCCAGTTCAGTGCTGAGGTAAGCGCAGCTGTTCGAGCAGCCCGATAGCTGCAGACTCAGTTCAGCCCTGAGACGAGTGAGAGTCCACTGGTTGCATGGCTACAACCTGGCAGCATGGTCCCGGGACTCCTGCACCATCTGTCCGATGGCAATAACGAGGAGAAGGGGAAACGAGTTAAACCCAGGCAGATGGGATAGGCTCAGTGGGGGAATCTTAGCTGACATGGAGGAGTGAGCTGAAACCTGTTCGTCCTCTGCCCTCAGCCTTGTGCCTTGATCTTTTAAATCTTAATTCCCCTTAGAGAGGCCTGACTCTGTTTCTACCAATCTTAGCACCAGAGAACTCTGGATTGTAACTACTCCCTGATTTAAATTTTTAAAAAATTGCCCAAATTTTTAAATCTTTTCCCACTGGCCGATAAGTTATTGCTAAGGGGAATATTTTTCTACAGTCAAGTCTGTCTAAATGATCTTGTATGTAATCAGGTATCTTACCTGTAAATGAAAATCTAAAAGATGCTGCAAGCCCAAAGTAAAAGTTTATAAAAATGTTTGGAATATTAAGCAAGCCAGGCATCATCTGTCAAAAAGGGAAGTAAAGTTCAAGGGAAGACAGAGACCCTTCTCCCAAAGTGTTCACTCTTCTTGCTTTTTTCTTCAGATGCTTTCTTTTTATTTCTAACATTTTTGGTATTAATGTGCTAAATGATATTGTTACAGGTTTGACATAAAATAATTGATTTTGCAGAACATGGAAAATTAATACAGAACTGCATCTTTAATTTTTTTCCTTTCAGACTAGAACATTTTATATAGAATTTCTCAGTAAGTACGTGGGGACAAAAAAATAGAAAGTTGCCTTGTTACGTTCTGAGAAAGTCATGGAAGAGTTTATAGCACTTATGCTGATCTGTAGAGACATAACAATGATATTTGTGAACCATAGGTGACGATGGATGAACATTGAAATATTCACACTTGAACATGGTGAAAATGGAATTGCTTTGAATGTGTTTCTGTGTTGTTTTGAGTTTTACCTATTTTATAGGTTCAGTTCCCTTCAGAATATATCACTTACAAGATGAGAGATGAGCAAAATGTTTAATTTTTTCCAGAAGTCTCTAATTATGTAAATTGCAAGCTTTTAAATCCAATTATCTATCTAATATCTGATGCTGCACTTGTTTTTATCAGCATACGTTCTGAGATTTGGTATTAAAGCCACTCAGGAAGAAGGCAATGTTCAGTGTAAGCTTCCTCAATCAGTAATGATGAAAGATGAAATAAAAGTTGTCTTTTATACTTTCTGAGAAAGGCATGATAGGCTTTGATGTAATTTGATGTCTGCATTGTTTACTAGGGTCTGGCTTATTCTCATTGAAAACAAAATTCAAAGGTTTCAAAGGTACATTAATGTCAGAGAAATGTAAACAATATGCATGCTGAAATGCTTTTTCTTCACAACAATCCACGAAAACAGAGTAGTGCCCCAAAAAATGAATGACAGTTAAATGTTAGAAACCCACAGCCCCCCCAGTTCCCCCCTCCTGCACATAAGCAGCAACAAAGCAACAATCCCCCTCTCCCACCAGCAAAAAAAAGCATTGACACCCACCACCGAGCACTGAAGTGTGCAGTAAAGCAACAGCAAAGACACAGACTTGCAGGACCCAAAGACTACCTGTTCACCCGATATTTGACATACCACAGGCTCTTGCTCTCCCTAATAAGGGAGAGAGATGTCTCTGTTTCATAGCGAGAGGGAAGACATAACAAACAACTGGCTGAGTTACAATGTTAGAAGTCCGTTGTGTCGCTTATTCTGAGCTCTGTGCCCAAAGATCTCGGGTCTCTGGGCACACAGCCAGAGATCTTCCGTCTCCCACGACACACCAATTTCCTGCCGGGACACCGACCTTTGGTCTGTCCATCTCCAGAGCCACAAGATCCTGGAACTCCAAAAGCGAGCTAACCTCTTAGGCCGCATCCTTGGCATATTGAATAACGGCCAATTGTGATAACCCCAAGAGTTAGTTCCATTCCTCCAAAGAACCGAAGTCAGCATGTAACTCCAGGTCAGGGTCTTCAAAAGGGGAAAAAATAGAGGTATTAAAGATGGAAATAGAGCTGTTTCCAAAGATCCAAGCAAAGGAGTCGCTGTTAGGTGCCATTGTCTTCTAAGCTCTTTCTCCTCCTGCAGATAATGTAAATTTGAAGCAAAAACAAGATCCTGGAAATACTCAGCAGTTTAGGCTGCAAATCATAAACACAAGAGATTCTGCAGATACCAGAAATCCAGGGAAACACATACAAAATGCTGGAGAAACTCAGCAGATCAGGCAGCATCTATGGAAAGAATAAGCAGTCGATGTCTTGGGCTGAGACTCTTCATTTGGTTTAGGCAGCATCTATGACTTGGTAAAGAGCTGATATTTCAGGTTGAGGACCCAATATATTCTCATACGCTGTATTGACAGCAATTCCACAACCCAATCAGTCTAGTTTCTAACTACATAGCAGCAAACTCAAGGAACGAAATGGGGAGTATTTTACTCTACTCCTGCAACAAATAATCTTTCTTAACTTTATCGAATGATTCAGTGTAGCTTGCTTAACCATTCTTGTATAATAAAATGCTATTGTTGAACAGTGTTTACGTAAGAGATGCATGCAATGATGCTGTATTTATAGGCAATAATTTCTCAGAGAATCAAAATAATTGATGCAATAAATTGCATTGTCAGTTCGATCCAGCATTAAGCCTCTGAGCAGTAATAGTTACAAAGTTTACTGCAGCTTCTTTTTCTGATGCTGACTTGCATACTGGGATGCGCTGGGACACATCATCACTGTTGTAACCTGGGTCTATCGGATGTTTTGAGTCTTTCAACATCAGACACTCTTGCCCAGGCAACCCAGCCAGGGTGATCAGGCCCCGCCTTGTGTCCTAGCAGTATTGGTTCACGGCTCTCATCTCTTGATCCTTTGCCATCTAGATTGCCCAGATGGCTCTTTTCTTTGCAGCCCCTGCAATTCCAAGGAGAGAACAGGTTCTGCAGAGCGAGCAGCCAGAAACCCACCTCTATAGGTTCACATCGTGTCCTCCACCCCTGTCCCTGGCACTACTCCACCAGCTCCTGGTAATTGGCTTTCTGACATTCAAACACCTCCTCAATCCCATCTTCCCAAGGCATTGTCAGTTCTACCTTGACCACCTGCTGATGTTGAGAAACTAACAATTTTTATTAGAAAAATTGAGAAATCTGATATTCTGTAGTAACAAATTTGATGATTGTTTAGGAGTAACGTGAATGAATTGTGTCTTTGAATGAAAATTTCTTCTCATGAATCATTGAATCAGGTTGATTGCCAGTAGATCAAAAGAAACTGACCAGTTTCAGCAATTGAGAACTTTCACGGAAGATATACATAGCTTGTCAAATGTCATGTGATCAGAGAGAATGCACTGTATTTTCCCCCACTGTTCTGTTGGTTTCAAATTCTCATTGTTCTCAAAGGTGGAGAAAAAGCTGGGCTGAGAAAATGCAATCAGCATCTATAACAACTTAAAAGATGAATCCGTATCTTGTTGAGTAACCTGAGAAGAGGTTTCTGCATAGCCAAGAGAAGTAGGGGCAGGAATTGAACTTTCTGCCTAAAATTGTTCACTGACAGAAGATGTAAATATTTTGCTGAAGGGTTTAGGCACTGAATGAGTTTACCTGCAGCCCACTGAGTTTAGCTGCCTTCGAAGCTTGCTTGCTTGCATGTTAAATTGGTGGACACATCTGGCCAAGATGATGTGTGGTTTGCTGCTAATCTGGTCAAGCTATTGGTGGATCAATGTAGGTTTAGAGTAAACGGGTGCTTAATAGTTGGCCAGGTCATAGTGGCCGATTTTCTCTATTGCTCTAAGTTCAGGCATTCTCTTAGGTGTGGTATTGCTGCTTGCTCATTTCTAGCCCAGTTGCCAATTGGCATCAGAGGATATCCATGGAGAATAACCCACTGTGTTTGTCTATGTACTTGAGAGGAGAAATCAGAAGTCAAAAAAAGCACTGCTGGGAATTTACATTGTTCAAATCACTGATCATCTGTGTAAAAAGGCATTAATATTTGGTGTAGGGAATACACGAGAGGACGGGATCAGTCAATATAGCATATGTACAATCTCAGCATCAACTCTAACGAGAGAGCTGACTTTTGGAGATTCCCAATTTGTGCCTTCATTAATTTCCGATTAATACAAAGGGAATCCATGTGCCTTTATTTAGTTTCCGCTCACATGCCGGAATGGTAGTTTATTTGGCAACTCTAATTGTCCTGAATGTGTTAGTGAATCTGGAGGAAGTTGATGGGAACATGGGGATGATAAAAGGAGATAAACATAAGCTTCGTGTGAATAGGTTTTTACGTTGCACCTCTCTCTGACGATTTATTCTCAGCTGGAAACAAGGCCTGCATCATAATTTCATTTGAAAATAGACTTCTTCCTGCTGTCCTGCAAAAAGCTAGAATGATTTATGCACCCTTTTTGGAAAAATGTGTCACAAAATTGAATGGACTTGATCTTTTGTGCAGCGTTAAGTCTCAAAAAAAATGAACAGATGTTTAATTATTGGGCACAGAATTACCAAACTGACTGTCGGTTCAATGAAATGATTTTTGATTTTCAATTTGTTCATTGTTTAGTCAACAACACAAGTTTAAATAAGTGCTCAAGTAATAAATGAATTATTTGCTGAGGGACTTGGGGAAAATTCTTGAGCCATATTGCAAGCAGTAGTTTAAACCTGCTTTCAAGAAATAAGTTGCTTTGTTGTAAAACTATAATACTTTACAAGCTTGGAATTTTGGTGTTGGTTTGGGAACTGTAATTTATCTTTGAAATGTGTCATGTTCAGAACAATATGACTGTGTAATAATTCATTGATTATGGAAGTTGCATCTAATTTACAAAATTCAGCAAAATCTTTAGATTTATGCTCCATAAATTGTAGATAAATTACTTCTGGAAATTTTGATAACATGATGTACAACTGTTTTCTTTTTCTCGAGTGCCATTCATGCACAATATATAGAATTCTAATAAGGCCAATGTGTCTTCATCTCACTGACTGATGTGAGTCAAGAGTTTAATTGCATTGCAGGAAGAAATATATAAATTTAAAATTGTTATTCATTCTCTCAGGATGTCCCAAGTTGCTCTAGAGCCGATTAAATTTAATATAGACGTTGCCCAAACTCGAGGGTTTGCAAACTTAATTAAGATGAATGGAACTCCAAAATCAATAATCTATTATTATCCAGTAGTAGATATGAGCTGAGACATTAACTGTGCTTGTATGTTTTAAATTGTTTCAGAGGATTGTAAATGGTCATTCAGTGGGGTTATTGTTTTTTCCTTGATGGTTGCACAGGACCACTCTGTGTATTGTTGATAGTAAACATTACAGCAGCTCTAAATATTAGTATAATTTATTCCTTTGGTTGTGTCCTCAGCCTGATTGTGCAAGTGAGCTCTTGCATTCCAAATTCCCTCTGAGCACAAGCAAACACAGGCTTGATTGTAGCAGATAGCGTATTTGGAAAGGTGCAAACTAATAACACTAGACAAAAAATATTTTTGAAAGTATTTCTTCCTCAGAAATTATTTTTGTTTATGTTAAGCCACTTGATGCTGAATACAAATATAATTTCAGACTACTTGTATTACGTAGGAATTTAGAAAAACAAGAAATTTACTTTTATTGAATGTGTTTAATTGCATAACGGCACCAACGCTTTGCAATAGTTAACTAAGCTAAAAATTCTTTGTTAATCATTATCATTAATACTCAAGTGCCTGAGGCTTCTAGCTTAAGTGTCCAACAATAATCAGCCAACATTGATGGATTCCAGATGCCTTGATATAATTTCACCATGACCACAATGTCCTGATGAAACCTTTCACCATGTTTGTCATGGGCAACACCGGGATTTGCAGGGAAGAAATCTAAATGGGAATGCAGAAAAACGAATCTTTAGGGGCATCTTGCACTTCATGGTTTTGCTTGCTTGATGCATGTTGTCAACCAGGTGCTTGTAGTTTGGTGCTCAGTTACTGCCAAGAAAAATTTCAGCAGCATCCTTGAATGCTTTCCATGTGATTTTCTCTGCTCCCACTAGAAGTTCTTCGAATTGCCTGTCTTTGATGACTTGTTTGATTTGCAGACCAACGAAAATATGTTCCTTAATCTTGGCATCCGTTATAGAAACATAGAAAACCTACAACACACAAAGGCCCTCCAGCCCACAAAGCTGTGCAGAACATGTCCTTACCAGAGAAATTACCTAGGGTTACCCATAGCCCTCTATTTTTCTAAGCTCCATATACCTGTCCAGGAGTCTCTTAAAAGACCCTGTCGTATCCACCACCACCACCACCGTCACTGGCAGCCCATTCCATGCACTCACCACTCTCTGCGTAAAATAACTTATCCCTGACATCTCCTCTGAACCTGCTTCCAAGCACCTTAAAACTGTGCCCACTCATGTTAGCCATTTCAGCCCAGGAAAAAAGCCTCCGACTATCCACACGATCAATGCCTTTCATGGTCTTATACACCTCTATCAAGTCATCTCTCATCCTTTGTCGCTCCAAGAAAATAAGGCTGAGTTCACAACCTATTCTCATAAGGCATGCTCCCCAATCCAGGCAACATTCTTGTAAATTCCCTCTGCACCCTTTCTATGGCTTCCACATCCTTTCTGTAGTGAGGTAACCAGAACTGAGCACAGTACTCCAAGTGTGGTCTGACCAGGGCCCTGTAAGGCTCCAACATTATCTTTTGGCTCCTAAACTCTATCCCATGATTGATGAAGGCTAATGCACCGTAAGCTTTCTTAACCACAGAGTCAACCTGTGCAGCAGCTTTGGGTGTCCTGTGTGTTCAGACCCCAAGAAACCTCTGATCCTCCACACTGCCAATAGTCTTACACCATTAATACTATATTCTATCATCATATTTGACCTACCAAAATGAATCACCTCACACCTACCTGGGTTGAACTCCATCTGCCACTTCTCACCCAGTTTTGCATCCTATCAATGTCCCGCTGTTACCTCTGACAGCCCTCCACACTATCCACAACACCTCCAACCTTTGTGTCATCAGCAAATTTACTAACCCACCCCTCCACTTCTTCATCCAGGTCATTTATAAAAATCACGAAGAGTTGGAGTCCCAGTACAGATCACGAATTATGAATTGAAATGACAATTATAGGTGATTTTTAAAAAAAATGGTGCATTATATGGAAATTTCATGGTGATTTTCATGATCAGCAACCCAATGTCCATAATGTACACCCAGAAGCAAAATCGTTATTTCCAGTGTAATAGAGTGTAAAAACTTGAATCAAAGTCCACAGACCTGACACGAGGAAAACAACTTTGGCATTGGTTTCTTTTTATACATAGTGAATCCACAGTGCTGCCTAGGTGTAAGACAAAATACTTAAATAATAATTTTGGACTAATGAAAAATGTAATGATAAGTTAAAACACATCCAAAAATAAGACATCAGAAAACTCATTGAAAGTTAAGTAACATAATATAATCTAGCATCCTATCCAACTGACAGTGCACTTAAGAATGTAGAATGAACTTTATCCAAGAATTAGTCCTGTACTGGATTCCGAGCTCATGTTATTATCTCTCTAGGTCTAGACAGACTTGATTTAAAGCAAGTGCCATGGTCTCCTACCATTAACCATGGGGTTCATAGACCTCAGGTTGGGAACCCCTGATTTAAAGAGTGCTTAAAGCCATAATTTGGAAATCATGTCAGTTTGATTTTACTTATAATTTTCAGAAACACAGAATTTTTTTCCTCCAAGATTTAATTCTGATATTTCATGATATGCAACCTCATATTCTCACATCTAAAAATTGTCCACATGAAGTTATGTCTGCTTTTCTGAAATGTGGTATATGGAATTTAAAATTAAATTTATCATATTTTATGGACAAGTTTTAAAAAATTAATTTGTGTGATACCCTTTCCAAATGCCTCTAGTTATTAGTGTCAAACAGAACTAGTGAAAAGTAATTTGACAGCAGAAACTTTCAGAAAACCATCAGTTTATTGGCAGGCTTTAATTTCTGTTGCATACAGAATGTGATGAGCCACGTGGTTGCTACAGCCATCATGACTAAGGATGCCTTGCAAGTGAAATGTTTTACACAGGGCAGGTCAGCATGGTCTGGCCCACTGACACTGTTTCTCCAGAGATGCTTTTTGACCTGCACTGTATTTTCAGCTTGAGGCAAAATTATACAAATGTTACTTCTCCATCTATCAAATGAAAAATCAAAATCGTACCATGTGCCTCTATTCCATGTTGGTTAGTGATGTACAGAAAGCAAAATGAAAGAGTAATATATAAAATTGTTACTTAATGAACTCAATGGGCATTTAATTTTCTTTTGCACCTTTTCTCTTTGTTCAGATGCTGATCTTCCCGCGTCCACATGAAATGACCTTGAAAGACTTATCTCTGGATAAGGAGTTTTATAAAATGGCAGCTAACATTTTCATACACTTTAAAAATATCTGACTAGCTGACTGAATGTAAAAGGATTGCGTGCATTGTGGATCACAATAGATTTTCAGATCCAACAGGCTGTGTACTTCAGCAAAAAATGTGCCGCTGTAGAACTCTATAGGTCATGAAACGACTGTGGAGCCAAAAGAATTGGTTGATATTTGGGGTTGATATCCTGCAATACCACTCAAGGAAATGAATGTAATGCTGGCTCCTTTATTTTCTTCTACCCAGAACAACAAACTACAGGAATTGAAGATTTCAGGCAGACCTACAACATGTGAGCTGTTAATTGAAAACAATTCTTTACACCTCACAAGGAAGATCTCAATTAAAGATTAATTTTAGCCTGTCAAGCTGTCAGAGATACCAGTTTTGAAGAACAATCTCTTCATGTACTGTATTTATACCTCCATCATAACCATGTCAATTGTCCTCAATGCCTTCCATAAAATACATTGTAAAGGCCTTTCTTTTATTTAATGTTGAGTTTGTGAGCAGTTCCAAGCTCTTGAAATGAATGAAAATATCATTGCTTTCAAAATAGCTTTTAACTTTTTTCACATTATTTGAACAACATATATGTCATAATAATCTGAGTGTCATGTGATTCACAGTCAAACTCGAAATGTCTAATTGTAATTTTCTTCCATTTGAATCTCCAGTTAAAACAATTTAATAATGAACACTATGCAATTGCTACAGCTATAGAAGTCTTTGCACTTATGGGTAGATTTCCATTCTTCTGTAGTAATGGAGTGAATTAGAAGAAAGGTGGAGAATTAGCAGACATAGTTAATGAAAAATAAGTCCAAGAGACCTCTCATGCAAGGTTGTTTTTCAACTAATCAATGAATAATATTTCAAATTTCAGAAGCTGTATTCAATATAGTTAAATTGCCTCCATAATTTTAACACAACAGCAGATGACATCATTTTGACTTTTACATTTATCTTCTTAGCTGAACAACAAAAACAATCATCTTAATATTCTTTTTGATCAATTGTTTTGGTCATAATATTTAGATAATTGATTAATTGCTTAGGGCATAGTCTTTTGATCAATAAAGCTAATGGACAAAGCTTTAGCATAGCAGTTCTTATTTGACTGTTTCTTGTTTTTGCCATGCAGATCAGCAACAGTACTTCAGGTAATTAAGTGGAGCCTTCTGGAGTAAACAGTTTTAACATGCAACTTGATGAGGCTACAGTGTTTAATTTCACTGAATTCAGGACTTTAAATTAATCCTAGAAATTAATAGCAGTAACAAGTCAGTATACAGTAATGCACCAAATTCAGTCCAATTCCCACTCTAGTTTTATTAACAAGAACCAGACTATCTGGAAAGCAAGGTCCAACAAGAAACATGACCTATAGAGCAAATGCTGGTAACCAGGAGTGTCAGGTGTTGTAAATGTTAAATCTAAGAGAAATGCAGGAAGTAGAACCGATCACTGTACACAGCTTTTTCCATCCTCACAAGATATCTTTCACTCCTTCAGGCAAGAGGGATTATGGAGAATGCTTCTCAATCTTAGCTGTCCCCAAAAAATAATACGATGCAAGCCACATTCTAACCCATGGATCACTCTTGGAACCAATCTCTATCCAAACTATGGTCAAACAGGGTGGAACATGCATCCACCATTCACAAACCTTTTTGCTGCATTACTACCCTGATTTAAATTCAAGTTGCTCATGGAATAAAGCTGATTTATAGGACAACTGGAAATTGCTTAATCAAAGTCATCAGCACTCCACCAATTTACTATGCAGAGAAGAAGCAATTGGAGTCTCAGCTCCAGACTATAGCTGATTCCTTCACTGAAGCATGCGAGAGAGTGGGGCTCACTCTAAACAGACAGAAGATGAGAAGTTTCCTCCCAACCCATCTCTGTCAAATAATGGCACTGTTCAAGAACTATAACGAAATCCTGGAAAATGTGCATTGCTCTTATCATCTCAGGAGCCACCTCCCAGCAAAGACAGACATCACACCTACCAATTCAGTAGCACAGCCAGTTACTGCCTCAGGAAGAAGATTTCCTGAAGATTGAAACCTCACCCTCTGTTCTGTTGGAAACCTGTCTTCATTTCTAGTTTCCAAACAACAGGAGAAACCTCACAACAGGCAAAATAGAACCAACAATGTCTCTACAAAACCCTTGTACTCGACTGCCAGAACAGTAAAGCAATGTTACTATCTTCACCCAAGCCAACCTTCCTAATATAGAGTCCTTTATCTTCCTCACCCTCCTTCAGGGAATAGATCATGTTGTTCACATACATGGTAACTACCTCCCAAATTTTTATTGTTTTCAAAGACTCATCTCTATAAGCAAAGAAGACAAAGGTCATTTCCATAATGTTCTTAAAGTTGCGTTAAAATATAAGTAATTACCTCACCAAGCCAGACAAATCCCTGGTCAATGACCTTTTAAACTGGAAAAGAAGTATTTGCAAAACCACTGAACACTTTTTGCATTTCCAGTCTGAGAATATTGGAGGCCATGTGGAAGGGTGAAAGACATCCAAAGGAACTTATCACCCATCCTGTGAAGCACCATCTACCCTGCCTGTGACAGTGTCTACAAGTGGATTTATTAGCCAACCCAGAAGCCACAGAATTGCAGTGAAATCAAATTAATCTCAACCTCAAAGAGTTGACAAAAAAAATGATGGTGATCTCTTTGATACGCCAACTTCTAATTTGGAAATGTATGGTTAATACCTTGGCGTGAGTGTAGAAGAAAAAATATATTGCATGACAAAAGTTCATTCTTGTTGGATCAGTTTTACTTTTTCAGATGACATAACCTTTCTTGATTCTACCGTCTGTGTGTCTGAAGGTGTCTTACATCCTCTTTCTCTATTTTGATGAAATAAATTCATCCCACAGATAAATATAAGTCTGGAGTATAAATGATTGGCACTTCAGTAACTGCTTTCAAACAGAAATTAAACCTGCTCAAAATGCAATCAAATATTACGATTACACTTTTCAAAGAGTCAAGGATCTTTTTGCCCCCCAAAATGTTTTATCTATAATCTTCTCTTGGCTCATATAATTAAAACTGAACTAACACAGTATGTTTAAGTTCTCTGCCACAGATCAGCAGAGAAGAAAAGTTGACTTTTTCATTGAAGATTTTTTGCACTTCACTGGATCAAAAATTTTGTTGATCATCCCCTTTAGCTGAAGGAGAGAATCAACAGCATGTTCACTGTGTACCTGTTTATTAGCCATAAATCTGCACTCACAGCTTCTGTACAAGAGTTGTCAATTGGGGCTGCAGCTCACATTTCCATAACTGCAATTTCCCTTTTGTCCTCTGCTATCTTGCTGCACTTTCGTGCACAACTAAGCACACCATCCTCCTCCATTGTGCCACCTCCAGCCTAGAAAAGTGGGGCAGAGTCTACTCAACCACCTCTAGGCGGATTTCATGATCAGAAAAATAATTTTCATATGTTTGGGGATTGAAAGTAAACGCTTTTTGCAGGCTGAAGTGAAGTGAAGGCATGCTTCCACTTCTGCTCTCCATTGTAAAGTGCACTGATATTCCGTTGCTAACACCTGACTTTGTTATTCCATATTTCCTTGTACAACAGATTGCAGTCTTTCAATCCATTGAATCTGTGCCATCCCATAAGGTACTCCCATCCCCCCCTGGCTTATTATTCCCATTACATTTTCGCAACATTCCCATCTGTTCTACATACTCTTGGGCGATTAAGCTTCAGGAGGTAGGAAGAAACCAGGGTAGCTGGAGGAAATCTACATGACCGCAATGAGAACATGTAATCTCCACACGGATGGGACTCAAGGTTGGGACTGAACTTGTGACTGCTCCTGTACCTCTGTACCAACTGACTGATACTTTATCCTTCATCTTTCTGTTTTCAGCTCAGCCCATCTCAAGTGCTGATTATCTGACCACAGCAGCAATCTGTTCCATTAACTATTTGATCCCATAACCCTGCAACCCTTGATGATTGTCAAGTATTTATTTCAGTTCATCTAAAACTTTCTTACCTTTGCAACCTGCTCTAACCTGAACTCTGTGCTCTTATGTCTTGCATTCCCTCCATCACCTCTGTGCTGTTGTACAGTGGCTGCCGCAGAGAGAGCTTTGTGGCTGTGGCCAGATTTGCATGTTCACGAATGGCAAAGGCCATCTCGACAGTTGTTACTGTCAGCAAACACTTTGCCCATGTCTGATGCAGCAACCAAGATAAATAATGTTTAAAAATATAATCTTTAACAATTTGTTGTACATTATTTTAAATACAGCAAAGTGCACCAAATAAAAGTGAAGTCCAAATTCTAGACTTCCAAATAAAGGAAGGTTTTAATTCAGTACTTATGATTGATCTCACATTCAGATGTTATACATCAAGAAGGTGACTGTGAGAGTTGTCTTGTAAGGCAACACCGTTTGACGTTTTGCTCATAGTACTCAAAATCTGAGCAGATGTCCAGTGAGGTCAACACCTGGATGTTGATTTGTGTACCCTTCAATTGCACCTTATGTTGGCCAAGCATGCAGTCCATTTTGCAATGGGATATTAAGTGTTATTGTATCACAAGACAAACTGCTGGAAGAACTCAACCCGTCACACAGCATCTGTAGAGGCAAAGCAGTAGTCATCATTTTGGGTTGAGTTTCTGCATCTGGACTGAAGCAGTAGAAATTAAGGGAAGGGGGCAAGAAGAGAGAGAATCACAGAATTCCTGAAGAAAAGGGAAAGGTTATTCAGTGTTGGTGTACCTTGAAGTGAGTCATGACATAGAGACAAAGAGACTGCAGAGAATGAAATCTGGAGCAAAATCAGACTGCTGGAGGAATACAGTGGAGCAGGCAGCATCTGTGGAGGTGAAGGGACAGCTGATAGTTTGGGTCTTGAAAAATGAGAGACATTGGCTGCTTGATTGTATCTTTGCCAGTCCTAAGATGCTGATACACATATCCAAAGCTTGTTCAAAGGTGTATCTCGAAAAGAATGACTTTAAACGAAGAAATGGGTACATAAATATATAAGTTAGGGAGGTAAGTCTATGGCTTTAGGCCTGAACAATTGATTTGACAAAGTGGCACAACTGAGATGCAGCATTCTTGACAGGCTGGAGATGTTCAGATAGACACAGAAGACAAACTGTATTGCATTAGTCTTTCCATTGTTTTTAGTACATTCCAAAGCAAATACTCAGGATCACACTTAAGTATTCTCACTTCTGTAATACAAGAAATTTGCATTTGTGGTCAGATTATATTTTAACAAACTGTGCTGCAATATTCAAACAGATTTGTTGTTTCATATCTCACTTGATTCACTTCAGGAAAGTATGTTTTATTGTTGCAAGCAAGAAACCTTACCAGGACACTCCAAATTCTTCACAAATTATCAGATTAACCAATTTCCCCCGGGATCAATAAAGTATGACTATGACTATAACTAGAATTCTGAAAGAGAGATTTAATGTGATTTTCTACAACTTTTGAATGATTTAAAATCCAAAGATGCTCAGAAAAATTAAGACCACAGCATTGACTTTTTGATGTAAATCTAATTGCTTTGCCAGTAGATTATTAAAACAACAATTATTACAGCCTACATTATGGCCTGAGCATGGTATTTAAATGCTATTAGTGAGAAACCTACTGGCTGTTGATGGAGTAGCAGCGTTTTATAGTTGCTCCTACTCTAATTAATTTACTGTTTCCAACTTGTTTTGAAAGCTTACTTTAAACACAATATTGTTTTACGATGAGTCGTGCCAAAGCTACTAAAAAAGAAGAGGACCCTCCTATAACTTTGGAACCTATTATGGAGACACTTTGGAAGCATAAAAATGAACTTTCAGAAGAGTTCCAGCAGAAATTCTGGCAACTCAGTGCTGAATTTAAACGAATGGATGTAAAATTGGATTCTATTCAAAAAACTTTAAGTGAACATGATAAACAGATAAAAGAGAATGAAGACACTTTGACAATGTTGGATGCAAAGATTGATGATCTGGAAAAGATCTGTAATAAACACTCAAAGGTTAATGAAAAATTAAGACAGAAGATTATTGACTTAGAAAATAGAAGCAGAAGAAATAATTTACGTATTCTGGGTTTTAAAGAGTTAATGGAAGGCAATTAGCCTTCGGAATTGTTTGCAAACCTTTTGGCTAACTTATTTCTGAATATTTTAAAATCTCCACCTAAAAAAGACTGAGCTCATAGATCGCCAGTACCAAGACATTGTTCTCCTCCAGGAGAACAACCCCGTTCAGGGACAATTAGTCTTCACAACTTTCAAACAAAAGAACTTTTAATTCTTGAATCTCGTCGGAAAGGTATGATTGATAATGAAGGCCAGAAGATCAGAATTGTGGAGGATTTTTCACCCGAGGTGTTGAATGAACGCTTCAAGTTTAAAAAGGTTATGTCGGAGTTGGATAATAAAGGTTTTAAACCCTCTCTTCGTTACCCTGCTCGTCTTAGAATCATTTTGAAAAATGGCTCTCAGAAATGGTTCTGTTCGACTCAAGAGGTGCAGGATTTTTTAATTTCCGAATCAGTATCAGAAGGTTAACTGCGCAATAATTCCCTACATAAATCTGTTGCGTCTGCCTGATGGATCCTTTTTTTAGAATCAGCAGTCTAACTGTTCATTACTTACTTTTATGAACAATTGTTTTTTTTACTTTTGGTATACCTTCGTATTTAATTTTTTTTCTATTTTTATTTCTTTGCTTAGAAAATTAAGGACTTAACATCAGTAAGTTTTCATTGAGTTAATACTTTCCAAGTTAATATGTTCTGAATTTTCTTAGTTCTTTTTAATATTTTATACTATATTTTTTCATGAGATTTTTAAAAGTAAGTATAATTTTGCTCTTTTTTGTGTCTTGTTGGAATGCAGTTAGCCTTGAAAATTTTTTGGAGCTCAGCCAGTAGATTGTTTTGGGAGGGTAATGTTGGTAGGTTTAGCTGTCGACTGCCCTTTGGTCGACTTTCTCTCTTTGGGTGGGGGGTGGGGTGTGGGTTTCTTCTTTTCTATCAGCTGTTTGGTTATCTTAGCTTCATTTGTTGCTCGGTTACTTTATCTTAAAGCTCATTGTTTGGATTTAATATACATTCCAGCAGTTTTTATTCTAACCTCTCTTTTAAACAATATTTAAAATGGACCATGCTATTAATTTACTTAGTTTTAATGTGAAAGGATTAAACCATCCTGTGAAATGTAATAAGATATTTAATTATATTAAGAAATTGAATGTCTCAATTTTTTTTTACAAGAAAAATATGTTCGTAAATGTGATAATTTCCGTCTTTTCATCCGTTGGAAGGATTTATCTTTCCATTCCTCCTTTCAGGCTAAGGCAAGAGGAGTTTCGATTCTTATAGACAATTCAGTTTCTTTCGTTCAATATAATGTAGTGTCTGTTACCAACGGGCATTTTGTTATAGTGTCAGGGAAATTAGATAATAAAATAATGGTTTTTGCTAATTTGTATGCCCGGAATATATATGATCTAGGTTCTTTTGAACACTTTTTTTTCACTTTTACCAGATTTAAGTGTGTATTCTCTGGTTTTAGGAGGAGACTTCAACTGTTGCTTAGACCCTGTTTTAGATCGCTCATCTTTTAAATGATTGACTTTTAATAGATCTGCCTGCTTTATCCATTCTTTTCTAATGAAATGTGATATTGTTGCTGTTTGGTGCTTTTTGCATCCAACGGATACAGAGTACTCATTTTCTTCTCATGTTCATCATACATATTCCAGGATTGATTATTTTTCTGTTGATAGCCAATTGATTCCATTGGTTCGATCCTGTGAATATAAAGAAATTGCTGTTTCAGATCATGCTCCTTTGTTTTTATCTTTAAATCTTCTGAGTATCTCCCAAATAAACAGATTCTGGCATTTTATTCCAACTCTGTTATCAGATAAGGATTAAAAAAAATTTTTGAAGGGACAAATTACTCTTTTTTTTGAAGAGAATACGCTGGAAGAGACTTATAGCCCTTATTTTATGGGATGCTTTTAAGGCTTATATAGAGGACAAATTATTTCTTTTACTGCAAGTGTTAAGAACAAAGCTAGTAAGGAGAGAATTGAATTAGCCAATCAGTTGAAACAATTAGACCAAAAATATGCTTTGGCTCCAGATCCTGCTTTATATAAAAGACGTGTTGAAATTAAAACTAAATACGATCTGCTTTTAACTTATCCAATTGAAACTCAACTTTTAAAAGATAAAAGTCAGTTTTATGTTCATGGAGATAAAATGGGTAAACTATTGGCTAACCAATTAAAGACCTTTATAGTTAAACACCAAATTAAAGAAATTTGTAAACCTATTGGTGATAAAACATCTGATCATTTAGAAATAAACGATACTTTTAGAGAATTCTATTCTAAACTTTGTAGTTCTGATCCTCCTAAATATAATACTGTGATGAATAATTTCTTAGATCGATTAAACATTCCTACACTTTCTGATGATACTCGAAAATTGCTGGAACAACCCATTTCTTTTGAGGAAATTGCCGAGGTTGTTCACTCTTTGCACTTGGGGAAGGCTGTGGGTCCTGATGGATTTTCTGAAGAGTTCTGTAAGTTTTTTTTTCTCTTTGCTTATACCTCACTTATATTCAGTCCTTCCAGACTCTTTTAAATTAGGTAGGTTGCCACAATCTTTTTGTGAAGCCTCTATTTCGCTTATTCTTAAAAAGAATAAGGATCCAACTGAATGTTCTTCATATAGACCAATTTCCTTACTTAAAGTTGATACTAAAATCTTATTTAAACTTTTGGATCATAGGATTGAAAATATTTTGCTATCTGTTATTTCTGATGATCAGACTGGATTTATCAAAAATCGATACTCCCACTTTAATATTCGTCGTTTATTGAATGTTATTTATTCTTCTTCTAAAGAGATATCGGAATGTGTGATATCCTTAGATGCTGAGAAAGTCTTTGATCGGGTTGAATGGAATTATTTATTTAAAACTTCAGAAAAATTTAACTTTGGGCCCGATTTTATTCAATGGATTAAATTACTTTATTTATCTCCCTCCTCTCAGGTTCTTACTAACTGTCAGAATTCTAAACCATTTAAACTTCAACGTGGAACTAGACAAGGTTGTCCTTTGAGTCCTGTGCTTTTTGATTTGGTCTTAGAACCTTTAGTTATTGCTTTCCTGGAATCTAATGATATCACCGGTATTTTAAGGAGGGGTATTGCTCACAAAGTGTCGCTTTATGCTGATGATCTTTTCTTCTACATTTCTAATGTGGAGTCTTCTTTACCTTCCGTACTTTCTTTACTCTCCTGCTTTAGTCAGTTTTCAGGATATAAACTTAACATTTTCCTTTGAATAATTTGGTATTAGTTAATACTAACCTTCCTTTTAAAATTGTAAGAAATCAATTTACTTATTTGGGCGTAACAATTACTAGGAATTATTAATTCCTTTTTAAAGAAAATTTTTTTACACTTCTGAATTATGTTAAGAAAGCACTATCAAATTGGTCACCCCTCTCTTTATCATTGATTGAAATGAATACTTTGCCTAAATTTTTATATTTATTTCAGGCCGTACCTGCATTTATTCCTAAATCCTTTTTTGATTCTCTGGATTCTATTATATCTTCTTATATATGGAAAAATAAAATTTCTCTATTAAATAAAGTTCATTTTCAAAAAGCTAAAAAGAATGGAGGTTTTGCCTTACCCAATTTTAGGTTTTATTACTGGGCAGTCAGTATATGGAATCTTACATTTTGGTTATATTATATTAATCGAGAGGACTGTCGGGTCTGGGTTTCTTTAGAAGCTAATTCTGTTAATAAATTTTCTATTATTTCTTTTCTCAGATCCTCAATTCCTTTATCTTTAAGTAATTTAACTGATAATTTTGTAGTTAAACATACTTTGAGAATTCGGGTACAGTTTAGAAAATATTTTGGTTTATTGAGTTTTTCACTTTCAAGTCCCATTTTTTCTA
This sequence comes from Mobula hypostoma, assembly GCF_963921235.1. Classification (NCBI taxonomy): domain Eukaryota; kingdom Metazoa; phylum Chordata; class Chondrichthyes; order Myliobatiformes; family Myliobatidae; genus Mobula; species Mobula hypostoma. The sequence continues at coordinate 66,802,676 of NC_086102.1, read as the reverse complement.
ACTTTTTTTAAACCTTCTATGACTGATGTAGTTTTTTAAGACTGGAATAGATTGGGTATTAAATGTTTTCAGTATTTGTTTGTTGGAGATAGTCTCTCATCATTTGAACAACTGTCAGCTAAGTATAGCCTTCCCAAAACCCACTTTTTTCCGATATTTACAAATTAGAGACTTTTTGCGTTCTCAAGTACATACATTTCCTAAAAGTCCAGATAAGGATTTACTTGATGCAATCTTTAATTTGAAACCCTTCCTTAATGGATCTATAGCTAATATTTATGGTATGTTGTTGGGAATGAGAAATATTCCTTTAGACAAAATTAAAAATCTCTGGGAACAAGATTTACAGATTCCAATTTCTGAGGATACTTGGAATGAAATTTTTAAATTGGTTAATACCTCATCGTTATGTGCCCATCATTCCCTTCCAAAATTTAAAGTGGTTCATAGGGCCCACATGATTGAAGATAAGCACTCTCGTTTTTATTCAGATATATCTCCCCATTGTGATAGATGTAACAATGGAGAAGCTTCACTAATTCATATGTTTTGGACTTGTCCGAGTCTTGAAAAACATTGGAAGCAAGTATTCCAAACTTTTTCGGTGCTTTTTAAAGTAAATTTTAAACCTAATCCTGTGACTGCCTTATATGGTATTGTTGGAGGAAATGATATTATTTTGGAGACACATGATTTGCATATTTTGGCCTTTATTTCTCTTATAGCCAGGAGGACATTGTTGCTTAAGTGGAAGGTTGCCACTCCACCTGCTCGTACTCATTGGTTAAATGATGTTATGTCATGCTTAAATTTAGAGAAGATTCGCTGTTCAATTTCTGAACCTAGACAAGATTTTCTAACATAGTGGGACCTTTTCTGAATTATTTTCAAAATCTTTGATTTGCTATTAAGCACAGATTTTGGCTAATATTATGTTTCATTATATGATAAAGGATTTTTTCCTTTCCTTTTTTAAAAAAAAACAAACAGCTGTTTTTTTTTGGTAGTGGGTTTAGATTTTTTTTGTATAATAAAATGATCTCTTTTCAATATTATGTTTAAATTTAATGTATATGGATATGGGGTAATGAGACAATATTTGTGATTCCAATATATTATAATTGATATTTATTGTATATACTACTGTACTCTGTATTCTTTTATGAAAGAAATCAATAAAAATATTGAAAATGCTATTAGTACCCATAGCTCTCTGACTTAATGTCCAAAACAGTGTTCTGGACTAATTTTTTCTTACTGGCTAACGTTTCTCATTCAGATACCAGTTTTCCAATATTCCTAGCTTCACTTGGCTACAGCCTCTGCTCCACTCCCCATGTTGACAGTGCAGATTTGGAAATGTCAAATTCAAGAGAAGAAAACACAAGACTGGATGCACTTTCATCCATTCCCTCTTTCAATGTTCTCTTGCTCAAGGCATGTACAACTCTCTTTAATGCTTGGTTACTGCGTTACTGAAACATTTGATAACTATTTCAAATTTAAAAACATTTCTGAATCAAAAATGATTTTAAAATCCTACTCAAAGCCACTTTCAATCCATACATTGGTATCAGTAAATTTTATTACTGAGTTTATTAGGTTTGGCATATATACTTCATAAATAGCATGTGATAACCATTGAGTTTCATTGAGTTATCCTGTTGTCAGGATGGCGCCGACTGATGGTGAGTCCAATTACTGTCAGTTTAAGGTTGCTGTATAGAAAAACAGCTGTGCAGTTTTCTGACTTTGTTCACAGGGTGGGTGTAAATCACAGCATTGGTGTTTTTTTAAAAACATAAACACGAGGAATTCTGCAGATGCTGGAAATTCAAGCAACACACATCAAAGTTGCTGGTGAACGCAGCAGGCCAGGCAGCATCTCTAGGAAGAGGTACAGTCGACGTTTCAGGCTGAGACCCTTCGTCAGGACTGATTGGTGTTTTTTGTTCATGTTGGTTTGTCCACTTAAAAATTGGTGATAAACTGTTATCTTGAACTAATGCTGTCTACGTGGTGAAGGCACAGGAAACTTTTTTGTGTGGCGTTCCAGGACTTATGTCCAGTGGTGATGAATGCAGTTGCATATATGTGTTCCTTTTTGTTGGTGGAAGCTGGAGGTTTGGGAGTTACTGTTGAAGTATTAGCAATTTATTGGCGTCAGAGAGCACACTACACCTGTGCAGAGAACACACTACACCCATGTTGGGGTATGGTCCTTCATCGAATGAATGTTCATAGTGTGCATGAAATCTCAATGGAGATATTTTCTGTCCTAAATTTAGTAATTTCTAGCCACTCTCTTATTGATTCCTTAACTTCTGGAAGCAGTTCATCTCTCGCTTCTGTTCTAGCACGAAGTAATTTACAAAACCCTGTTACCAGTCTTCATAAAAGATTGTATCCAAGGTGTATCTGCAGATAGATTACGATTGCCCTTCTACATTTGCTAGGACATCTCATCTTTAAAGAATGGTGTTGAAGGTGTAATAATGGAAGAATGGCTTCTTCTTCCTCCACAACTAGCCCTAAGCAGCCTTATATTAAAAAAAAATAGGGGGTAGTGAGCTATAGGAGAATAAAGGGAAATGAACTAGCTTCTGCAAAAGAAGGATGTGGACTTGATCTCTATGCTGTCTCCCTCAGCTCCTTGACTCATCTTCTGTGGTATTAAACATTAATTTCAATGCACCAATGTATGTTACTTCAATTTTGTAGCATCCCCTCAGAATATGCTGCATCCAATTTCAAGCAAGAGGAAATATTCTTGGAGCTTGGGGTATAATTAGATAATATTTATAATATCCAGTTAACCTTCCTAGACACACTGTCTTGTTCCTCATGTTTGCCAACACGATTTGCTCATGCAGGATAAGCATGGGTCAATAATTTAAGGCAGAACAGTGGCACAGCACAGCTGGACCTCACGGTTCCAATGACCTGGGGTCAATGCTGAACTCTGGTACTGTCTCTGTGAAGTTGGCATGTTCTTCCTATGATAATGTGCATCTGCCCCCATGTACTCTTGTTTTTCTCCTATCTACCCAAAGGTGCCTGCAGTAGGGTAATTATTTAACCTAAAATACACCAGGTGTTGATAGGTCATAGGAGTTTCAGGGTTAAATTGATGGACACAGGAGAGAGAACAGAAATGATTCTGGAAATTGGACTATAGAGATAACTCTGAGAACTGGCATAAACTTGAACTGTATGACATGTGACAGGAAAATACAAAAGATGGATGAGATGTTTTGTTTCTGAGAGTCATGAGTCTTTACAATCTGCTTTCTCAAAAGACAATGGAAGCAGATGCTTTGAATATTTTTAAGGCAACGGTACTTGGAGTAAAAGCTTGCCACATCTAGACAGGAATGTGTATGGTTTAAGGACTTGATCGTGTAAAATGGCGGAGCAGGCATGAGGATTGACTAGTCATTTCCTCCTGCCACTTTGTATATTGTCTGGATCCAATAATAATAGTCACGGGATTAATGAATGAATCGAACTTAGATTGAAAGTCAGTCTAGTTAGAAACTTGTTGGTATGCGTCATGTTTGGAGTAAGAGAAATCCATAACGATGTGGAAATGAGCAGCCTGTTCAGTGGAGTCAGAGTCATACAATGTAGAAACAGGCCCATTGGTTCCCAAAGTCCACATCAATCTTGAAATGCCTCGTTACATGAATCCTGCAATAATTCCATTGTCTGGATTGCTGCTCATTCTCTATGCCAGTAACAATCCAAGTCCCATACACCAATTTAATTTCTATATCTTTCTGTTAAATTTTTCAATCTTCAAGCATTTTGTTTGCTAACATGTCCATTATGTCTTATGCACATCCAAGTTACCTCTAAGCTAACCTCCATTAGGAGAGTTTCTCCTGCCCTTGTTCCTGATTTCAACAATGACTATTCCCCTATGTTTCTGATCTGCAATAATGGGAAATGGTCTGTTTCCATCTGTTCTGTTCTATCACATTGTTGTTTTCATTAACTCTCATCAGGTTTAATCTCTTTTTCTCTAATGGCGATAGCTGAAAATCTTCCAAGTCTTTATTCATGTTGTTATATCTTGCTGGCAGGCAGTATCCAAGGTGAATCTGAGCCTGGCAGGATAACAACATTAATGATGTAGGCCTAAAATGGTGCTTGTTACTTGACTGGTGGTGATTCACTAATTACACTGCAGCTTTGTTTTCCATATCTCTTGCCAAAAAAATGATCATTTGCCATTTTATTGCATCCATTTGACACAATCTGTTTTACTTCTTCAATCTCAACATCAAAGCACCTGTGTTCATCCAGCTCAATCACTTTTAAAATATTGGCACAAATTACAATTTCAATAAAATCTATTCTTACCACCTTTCATGTGCATGCATTTTTTTTGGTTCCTATTCTATAATTTTTCAATGTGCCTTTGGAACTCACTTTTGCCCTCCAAGTAATGTACTGTGCAACTTCCGATTTTTAAGTTTTCCATAAATTAGGACACCACTCTTACCAGTTTAACAACCATGTTATCATTGTGCATGTTGACCTGAAGCAGGAGGAGAGATTCATCTGACACATATCAAGTCAGTTTCGAAGATCAGCCCTTATCTCCAGCTCTCATTTCCTCCCATATCACCATCACAGGAAGTATTTAGGGGCTAATTTTAAACATTGCTCTAGCAAAAGAACACATGCCAATATTTTAAACAATAAACAAGGTCAAAAAAGGAGTTTTTTCAGCCTTTTACTTAATGAGTGAAAATTCCAGCCTGGTGATGGCTACACTCCAAACGTACACTTGAGGTGGAAATTGCTACCCAAAAAGAAGAGTTTTCTTTGGGCTGAACTAGGATTAAAGGACTAGCCAAGCTTTTGTTGGAACAGATGAAAAGCTTCCAAGATGCTTTTTCAACTGAAGGATGGTGGCTACCAGGCCAGTCAGAGTATTTAAGAAGGCTGTGCACAGACTATTTTGTTTTTCGAATTGAGGAAAGAACAGTTAAGAGGTAAGTTTATTTTCAAATACATTAAAATCTTCAAAATTCTTTGGAATTCTTATCTCATTGAGAAGTTAATTTGGGGATATATTTGACTTTTTTGTTTTAACAAGCAGAAGTATTGATGAATATGCTTTTTTAGTTTCAAAATGTAAAGGTCATCATGTGAGAACCTTAATCCAATATCCCAAGTCCACGTAGCTATTTGTTACAGAACTTCGATTGTCAATATTTCATTGATTTTCATTCAAAAATGTAGTATAATTTAACTGGCTGTTCAAATTATTCTGGCAATTTTGCTTGTATGATAGTGGAAGGATTAGCGATGGACAAATCAGAAGTTGCTTCCCCCAATTTTAATATTGAAATGAATTTCTCTTCTGCAGACTATTCAATAAAGATGGGATCATTTATCTGGAAAATACCAGAACTTAGTGAAATGAACTGGAGGTGATGAAAATAGAATGGAATACCTCATTTAGTCATCTGTAACAATTTACAGAACCTCATCAGTATCTTTACATTTGATGCAGTTTGTAAAGTTGTGATCAGAAAGTCTTCAGTCAAAGTGAATTATAAATCAATACATGAATCTCAATTTTTTTAATCACTATGAATGTCAATATTCAGAAATAGAATCAACATTTCCCAGTTTGATGGTTATACAGAAGCAGGTGGGATTGTGCATAAGGATGAGGAGATAAAGGAGGCTTCAGCAGGATAAGATAAACTGTGTTGGTGATTAAGAATATGGCAGCTGTAATTTAATAAGGTCGAAAGTGAAATTTACTCGTGTTGTACAAGACAGGTGCATTTTCAATGATGGGAGATGTTGATTTTCACGTACATAAGGAAGCAAAACATATTCAATATTTTGGTGCAGTAAGTGTAATGGCTGTTGTGGATTTGAGTACAGAAACAAAGATGTCTATCAAACATTATACAGGGTCTTGGTGAGACCACAGCTGGAGTATTATGTAAAATTTTAGTCTCCTTGCTTTTTAAAAATTGTCTAAAGAAAGAGTGCAGTGAAGATGCACTGAACTGGTTTTGGTGGTTGTACGTTTTACCAGATGAAGAGGGATTGCATTATATTCTCTGTATGTGGAAAGATTCTGAGGAGATCTCATGGAAACATTTTTTTCTTGCAGCATTCCATTGAATTTTTTCCCCTGTGAGTGAATAGGGGACAGGCCATTTAGGACTGAGATGAGGATAAGTTTAAACATGCAGAGTACTGTAAGCCTTAGAATCTCTACTACAGTGGTTTGTAGAGGCTGTCATTGAACTCATTCAAAACTGAAACTGATCGTTATCTGGACTTTGAAGGATAGAGCACGAAAATGACACTGAGGTACAAGATATGCCATGACCTTGATTGACAGAGGAGGCTTTTAGGATTAAATATCAACTCCTGCTCCAATTTCTTGAGTGTTTTAATTTGGTCAGGCTGCAACTTCCTTTTAACTTGCTCTCCCAGTCATTTCTCCAGTGTTGAACGTAGAGCTTTGATGTACTGTAATGTAGTGGTTAAATTACTGGGCTAGCAGCAGAGATCTGGACCAATGATTTTATAGACGTGCTCAGATCCCATCCTTGGAGCTGAAGGAACTCAATTCATATCAAAGTAAATTTTTTATCGAAGTACATATATGTCACTATATACAACCCTTTTCATTCATTTTCCTCTGGGCATACTCAATAAATCCATAAAAGAATAATAACCATAACAGAATCAATGAAAAACTGCATCAATGTGGGCATTTAACCAGTGCGCAAAAGACAGCAAGCAGTGCAAATACAAAAAGTATGAAAGAATAATAATTAAATAAACAATAAATATCGAGAACATGAGATAAAGAGCCTTTGAAATTGAGTCCATAGGTTGTGGGAACATATCTCAATTATGGGATAAGTGAAGTTGAGTGAAGTTAACCCCTCTGATTCAAGAGCTTGATGGTTGAGGGGTAATAATTGTTCCTGAACCTGGTGGTGTGAGTCCTGAGGCTCCTGTACCACCTTCCTGATGGCAGCAGCAAGAAGGGAGCATGTCCTGGGTAGTGGAGTCCCTGATAACCAAATAAATCTGTAATTAAAATGCTTGTCTCAGTAATAGCAAACATGAAACTACTGAATTGTCACAAAAACCCATCTGGTTCACGAGTATCCCTTCAAGAAGAAAAACTGTTGTCCTTCACCTCTTCAAAACTCCAGGCTCATCAATGTGGTTGTTTCTTAAAAGTTATTTCAGTTTGACTCTAGTTAGGGGATGGTTAATGAATGCATTGCCAATCATCTACATTACGTGATTGAATTTCATCAAATGAACAGTGAAGAAGCCCACTGTGAAATTTCAAAAATCAGGTTCTGCTTGAAATTCTGTAATTATTCCTTCCTACACCAAATTTGATTTTCTGAAGCCATAGAAAATCATTGAATCCTCCTCAAGTGCTAATAACATTGAAGTAACACAGACTGATAGAATAAGACGCTGACAAATTCTGAGTGGTTGATGGAGGCCAATAGTTTGCTGTGTTCAGGATGATGTCAAGCCTGTAGAATAGGTTTGGAGTGGCACTCATCAAGGCAAGTGGTGAGTTTTCCATCACCTCCCCCCCCCCATCATATTTCAGATTGTAGTTTTGGATTTGGGAAGTTGGACGGAAAGGTGCCTGCCAAGGAGTGACATGATGCTTAAGCTGCAGTCTTTGTCTATTCCAATTTATGACCAATAGTGACACCTCTAGTTATATAGATGCTGACGAATTTGATCTCATTAGTTCTCAATCTAGAGATATCTTCAATATCTATCCTATTTATTATTTATGATAACAGTACACGACATTTTCAGGGATCCTACTTCAGTTGTAGTTCAGTGTGGAGGAATATTGAGTTAATAATAATTCATCGGGAATTGGGAAGGGGTGGTATATACGAGCTCAGAGAGAGCCGCAGGCATCATCCCCTGCGAGAAAGTGTGATTGATTTTGAATCTGGAATAAACCTGACAGTTTATCAGACATTAGCTTTGATATCTGCTTTTCTGCATCCTTTTGAGTTGTGGACCATTCATAGCAGGCACCTTAAGGCATTAGAACTATAAATTGTAAAATCCTCCAAAACTGGTAAAATAAATCAACCAATACTGTATCCCCCGCACCAAGGCACTTACGATGCTTAATTCGCTTCATTGGATAGGACATGTTTGCATGATTGACATTAGACTCTTCAAATAGACATTTTCCTCTGTCACAGAAAGAGGTTGGCAGGTGGAAAGAAGGAAAATGGATTATATCTTCCTTTAAAACAGTGAGCAAAAGGGAAAATCCTCTGCACATTCACCCTGTCAAGACCTTTCAGGATCTTATATGATTCATTCAGGACCCATCTTCACTCTTCAAACTCTAATGTAGACAGTTGATCCTTTATTCATAAGATAACTTAACCATTCATGTTATTAATCTAAACTTTTTCCTGTGTGTTAATGTATTTCAATAAGAAGTCTGTAGATAGTGCTCTGAATGTTTTTTTTAAATCAGTATCCCATATAACAGAGTCATAACCTTCCTACTTCTATACTCAGTTCTGTAAGCACGAAATGTATCAGTTAGGAATTGGTAGGCATGTCATTGTGGGCATCCCTGAGTCGTGGCTGAAAGAAGATCAATAGTTCAATAGTTCCACTTAATATCAGAGAATGTATACAATATGAAACCTGAAATTCTTGTTCTTTATAGACATCCACAAAAACAGGAGTGTTCCAAAGAATAAGTGACAGTAAAAACGTTAGAACCCCAAAGCCTCACCTTACTCCCCCTCCCTGACTTAGCTCAGGGAAAAGCATCAGCACCGTTCACCCACCAAGCAAGCAATAGCAAAGCCCCAGAGGAAGACCATAATCTACAGTACAACAAAAAATCGTTCACCTGACAATTTGACATTCCACAGGCCATGGTACCTTTCTGATCACAGTTAGGAGATTACGTCCAAGGATACATATTTTACCAGAAAGGTAGGCAGTGGGAATGTGGTGGCTCTTTGGTAAAGTATGAAATCAAATCAATAGAGAGAAGGGACATAGGATCAGAAGATGTTGAATCCTTGTGGATTGGGTAAAGGGTAAAATGACCCTGATGGGAGTTGTATGCAGCTTTCCAAACAGTAGCCAGGATGTGGGGTATAAATTACAACAGGAGATGGAAAAGGCATGTAAAAAGCGCAATGTTATGGTGATCATGGGGGATTTCAATATTCAAATAGATAGGGTTGGTATAGATCCCAAGAGAAGGAATTTGTAGAATGCCTTAGAAATGTTTTTAAAGCAAATTTTGGTTGATCCCACTAGGAGAAAGGCAATTGTGGATTGGGTCTTGTGTACTGAACCGGATTTGATTAAGGAGCTCAAGGTAATGAAACCCTTAGGAGGCAGTGATCATAATATGATAGAATTCACCCTGCAGTTTGAGAGGGAGAAGCTAAAGTCAGATGTATCAGTATTACAGTGCAGTAAATGGAATTACACAAGCAAGAGAGAGGAGCTGGCTAAAGTGGATTAGAAAGAGATACTAGCAGGGATGACGACAGAACATCAATGGCTGAAGCTTATTGTGGCAGTTCGGAAGGTACAGGATAGATACATTTCAAAGAAGAAGTATTACTCTAAACGGAGGATGAGGCAACCATGGCTAACAAGGGATGTCAAAGACAGCATAAAAGCAAAAGAAAAGGCATAAACTATCACGAAAGTTAGTGGGAAGCTAGGGGATCAAGAAATATAAAAAAAACAATTGAAGGTAACTGAAAAAACAATAAGAAAAGAAAAGTTGAAGTGTGAAGATAAGCTAGCCAATAATATAAAAGAGGGTACCAAAAGTATTTTTTAGATATACAGTATAACGAGTGAAATAGAGGTGAGAGTGGGAATTGGGCTGCTGGAAAATGACACGAGAGATAGTAATGGGGGATAAAGAAATGATGGACAAACTCAGTATGTATTTTCCATCAGTCTTCACTGTGGAAGACACTAGCAATATGCCAGCAATTGGAGAGTGTCAGGGGGCAAAAGAGAGTGTAGTCACTGTTACTAAAGAGAATGTAAGCAGATTATCTGAAAGGTCTGAAGGTGTTTAAATCACCTGGACCAGATTAACGGCACCACAGGGTTCTGAAAGAGGTAGTTTAAGAAATTGTGGAGGCATTGGTGGTGATTTTACAAGAGTCAGTAGAATCTGAAATAGTTCGGAGGACTAGAAAATGTCATTCCACTGTTTAAGAAGGGAGGGAGTCAAAAGATAGGAAATTATAGGCCAGTTAGCTTGACTTCAGTGGTTGGTAAGTGGTTGGAATCCATTATTAAGGATGAGGTACTTGGAGACACGATAAAAGAGGCCAAGTTCACCCTTATACAGGTGTCCCCCGCTTTACGAAAGTTTGCTTTACGCCACTTTACTTTTACAAAAGACTTACATTAGTACCTGTTTTTACTAACGGAAAGAAATCTGAAGAGGATTTTTGCTTTTAAGAAAAAAGGCTCCCACTTTAAACTTGTGTTTACCCCGAGAAATACTACCATGACCGTGAAGCCTTGTGCGAGCAGGTGTGTGCACATGCATGTACATGCTGATTTTTTTTCTACAAATCGGTTTTGGCTAAATCTTCCTGATTCTGTTAAGTGAAACTACACTGTACATACATTATTTCTACTTTATATAGGCTGTGTATTTATCATTTCATTCCTGCTTTTACTGTATGTTAGTGTTATTTTAGGTTTTATGTGCTATTTGGTATGATTTGGTAGGTCATTTTTTGGGTCTGAGAACGCTCAAAATTTTTTCCATATGAATTAATGGTAATTGCTTCTTCACTTTATGCCATTTCGGCTTACAAACGGTTTCATAGGAATGCTGTACTTTCGGATAGCGGGGGAAACCTGTATAAGTAAAAAGATGTAAATCATGATAAGGCATTCCAGAATGAATATTATGATTTGTAATATTGCGTAACTGCATCTTCCTAGACTTAGTTGAATCGATTCAAAGAAATCTCATTCATCAGATTGATATATTTTAGCTGTTTCATTACAAATATGATCAGCCAATTCTGTTGTATCTTTTGACTCATCAGTTATGCAAGTACAACACTCCTTGTCTGTAACTGCACGTATTCCACCCTCCCCCCGCCGCCCCATAACTGCTGAGAGAAGATCTAATGCCATATGATTTTGATGAACTATCTATGCATGGCAACAATTTCAACGTGTGTGGTATATATTGACAAGTCCATCAGCTGGAGGCATTAGCAGCATCAGCAAATTCATGTAATGCTCGCAAGTATACATTGTGAATCATTTCAAATGGCACATTGTGAGTAAGGAAATGGGCAGTATTATAAGAACAACAAATAACATTATAATGAACTTCATAATGTCCCGTTGTTGCCAACTCTGTTTGATGTTTTCTGGCTGGTTAGTAATTTGCTCACTGTAGCCCAGCAGCGTGGGTCTGAGTCAGCGGTTATTAGCACATTAACCACAGTACTTGTTGCCCTCTTCAGATATCAATTTAGTTCACTTGCAGTGGCTGGTGTGTATCCACTTACTTTTGCCGTCTACTTTCACCAATGAGTTAGTATCTAACAGCATTGATGAGAACCGTCCCATTCAGCTCCCAGTGAAACCTTATGCAGTTTTTTTTATCGGAACTCACTCACCAGCAATCAGTGTGTGTCCTGCTTCTGTTGGATCACTCCAAGCAACAGAAACCTGTTAAGAACTAGACTGGACAGCTTGGGTTAATTTCACACAATGGCTCATTAAACTGTCTGCCATAATGTGTATATCAGCCTCTCTGAGATCAAGCGCTCCTGGCAGTGACATTAGACGCATTGTTACTCCTCCTTTTGGACTTAATAGCACACACAAAGTGCTGGAGGAACTCAGCAGGCCAGACAGCATCTGTGGGAAAAAAAGTACAGTGGACATTTCAGGTTGAGACCCTTTGGCAGGATTGGGGGGAAAAAAAAAGCTGAGGAGTAGATTTAAAAGGTGGAGGATGGGAGAGAGAAACACCCAGGCAATGGGTGAAACCTGGAGGGGAAGGGTTGAAGTAAGGAGCTGATAGGAGATGATCCAATCGAAAATGATAGGAGAAGACAGGAGGGGGAGGGATGGAGCCAAGAGCTGGACAGGTGATTGGCAAAAGGGATATGAGAGGATCATGGGAAAGGAGGCCTAGGAAGAAGGAAAAGGGGGAGGGGGGGAACCCAGAGGATGGGCAAGGGGGTATAGTGAGAGGGACGGAGGGAGAAAAAGGAGAGAGAGAGAGAGAGAAAGAATGTGTGTATGTAAATAAGTAACGGATGGGGTACGAGGGGGAGGTGGGGCATTAGTGGAAGTTAATGTTCATGCCATCAGGTTGGAGGCATCACCTGTCCAGCTCTTGGCTCCATCCCTCCCCCTCCTGTCTTCTCCTATCATTTTGGATCTTCCCCCTCCCCCTCCCACTTTCAAATCTCTTGCTAGCTCTTCCTTCAGTTAGTCCTGACGAAGGGTCTTGGCCCGAAACGTCGATTGTACCTCTTCCTAGAGATGCTGCCTGGCCTGCTGCGTTCACCAGCAACTTTGATGTGTGTTGTCCACTATTACCTGTGCATCTGAATATCTTTGACACTTGGTAAATGTAATGTTGTCCACTTGTAAGTGTAACATTGAACTAGGTGTGGCAGGAGCACTTAATTGTGGTAGTTTTTTTCACTTTTCCAGAATTTGTTTTCTGGCATGTCATGTATCTTTCAAACAATTATCAAGCTTTATGCCCTGAACTTTGGATTCCACCACCACCGGGAGAATCTGCTGATCACCTTTTCCACTCCAACTTGACCTACAGAGTGTATCTGCTGCACCAGATAAGAAAGTAACATAGTTGGTGCTACAAGTCTCCATGCTCCATCACTGTTTAATCTCCCAGCATTCTCTCTCCAGAACCACTGTTCCTGGTTAGAGCACTGAGCTTGTATCTCTTAAATACCTTGTATGTGCATCTATGATACAACTTTGTTTCCAGAACTTAAGTTGTCAGATTCACTGCATATTTTCTCGATGCTTCTTTTAATTCTTTGATCTTTTTAACTTTTATTTCTTTTGCCACTTGCTTTGCTACCTTTTTTGCAATTTTGTCTCTGAATGCATTTCCAGGCTTTCCATTACGGTCATTTTGGAGCTTCTGCATTTTAATATGGCAACTTCTGACAGTAGTTTTATGACATTCATGAGTTCTTGTACTAGTTTGGCATTCTTGATTGGGGTGTTCCTACAGGTGTAAGAAATCCCCTTTGTCTCTGTGCGTTCCAACTCCAAGAGCATATCAAGAATCAGTTGTAGATATTTAGTTGATCTTTCTTTTGCCAACTTAGGGGCCTGTTGCACAGACGTACCAGGAGCCATGTTTCCTGATGTTAGTACTTGATTTTCAGAAATAATGACCTATCAGCCATTTGATTTCCTCTCTCAGTCATTGAGGAGCCATCAGTGTACAAAATCATAACTGTATTTAATAGAGGCGTTTCCTTGTCATAATTTGCATCTTCATGGCAAGTTATTATTCTTACAATCATGGTCAGCACATTTATTCCCAATCAGTAAGCTAACATAAAGCCCTCTAGTTTTTGCTCTATCAAAGCAAGCAAGGGTTGCAGGGGAAGGTTAAGACTTTTTTTTTGACTGTGACAAATACGTCCTTTACATCCAACAGTGCTTCTTGAAGCCATGTCAAAGTAGAATCTACTGACTGTGGCACAGCAGGGAATTGAGCTTGCTGTTGAGCTTGTTTCTGCTGTTCACCTCGTCTTCTATACCAACAACTTCGAGTCCAGTGTCCTTTCTTACCATAAAAATGACGTGTTGCTTTAGGGAATTGGCCTCAGAAGTTCGGCTGAGACTGAGATGAATTCCAGTCTAGATTTTGGTGTTGGTTTATGAGTGATGGCTGTTGACTCACCTGCAGCAGCTGTGGCCAGTGACCCATGGTCAGTGGCTGTTGATCAACGGGTAACTGTACCTCCTGTGATGATCTTAGTTGGATTTCAGTATCTCATTCCATTGTTTGGTGGCTTGCAGTAGCTTGCTATATGGAACTCCAGCTTCACCACTTTTGCAATAACTGGTTCATAAAAATTAACATCAACATATGTAGAACCTTTTGAGTTATCTTCATTTATTCCCGGAACTGCTTTATAACTTAACTACACTGTTCTGTAATGTTCTCATATTCAAAAACTTCCTCAGAATTCTTCTGTTTCTGGTAAAAATGCTATTCCCTTTTCTCAGTGAATCCACCCCCACTGCATCTATTCCCAAAATAAGGCTTTTCTTTCTGGAACATCAGAAATGTCGTCTTTCTTCAAAGAATGGGGTTTCCCTTCCTCCATTGATGCTGCCCTCACCTGCATTTCCTCCATTTCCCAGATGTCAATTCCACATCCTAAAAGGGAAGTTTAAAGACCTGGGCTGTGCTTTGATAAATTAAGAACACATACAACCTGCACCCATTTAATGGCTTCCAAATTTGAGTTGCTATGTTGTCTTCTCAACAAATCTGATAGTTGAATCGTAGAGTTGACAACCATTTAGGAGATTATAAAATATATAAGATGGATGGAATACTAATACAAGGTGGTTGGAAGACCAGGCTTCAATACAGACTAATTGGAGATAAGCGGTTGATTGCAAGCAAAATATTTCTGAGCGACACATACAAAATGCTGGAGGTCAGTCAGTATCTATGAAAATGAAAAAAAAACAGTCAGTGTTTTGGGCCAAGCCCCTTCATTAGGACTGGAAAGGAAGGGGCAAGATGCCAGAATAAAAAAGGTGGAGAAGGGGAAAGAGGGCAAGCTGAAGCCAGGTAAGTGGGAAAGTTAAAGGACTGGAGAAGAAGGAATCTGATGATAAAAGAGAAGACCATGGGAGAAAGGGAAGGAGATAGGCTGGTGAGGAGAAGAGGTAAGAGGCCACAGTGGGGAATAGAAGAAGAGGGAAGTGAATGGAGGTAAGGGAGGAGTTGAATGGGCAGGTGTGGCAATTCTGTTGCTTGCAGGGATACGTGCCAGAAGGGAGGTTAGTGGGGAGGGACGAATAGATAGTGGAATCACTGGAGAAAGTGGAGGGTGAGGGAGGGGAAGTATAGATAATTTGG
The DNA here is from genome assembly GCF_963921235.1 of Mobula hypostoma. Classification (NCBI taxonomy): domain Eukaryota; kingdom Metazoa; phylum Chordata; class Chondrichthyes; order Myliobatiformes; family Myliobatidae; genus Mobula; species Mobula hypostoma. The sequence goes on along the minus strand of NC_086102.1, from coordinate 66,787,492 downwards.
TGGTGGAATCCCATTGAAGATGGTGGAAGTTGTGTTAGATGTGGAGGCTCATGGGGTGTGGTAGGTAAGCGGAACTCTATTCCTGTTACGATCATGGGAAGATACAAATAAATAAGCAGAAATGGCTGTCTGCATTGGAAAGATGGACACTTTCGATTGCACAACACAGAACTGGATGTTGTAAAACTGAACAAATTGAGCAGTATGTTGAAGCAAATCAATTATGTCTTTTGAGATAAGCAAGGACCTGGACACATTGCAATTTGCCTATTGCCACAGTAGATCAATGGCAGATGCAATCTCAGTGACTCTTCACATGGCCTTCGACCACCTGGATAACATAAACACCTATGTCAGGATGCTGTTCATTGACTAGAGCTCAGCATTTAATACCATCATTCCCACAATCCTGATTGAGAAGTTACAGAACCTAGGCCTCTGTACCTCCCTCTGCAATTGGATCCTCCACTTCCTAACCGGAAGACCACAGTCTGTGCAGATTGGTGAAAACATATCCTCCTCGCTGACCATCAACACTGGTACATCTTGGGTGTGTGTTTAGCCCACTGCTGTACTCTCTGTATGCATATGACTTTGTGGCTAGGCATAGCTCAATTACCATCTATAAATTTGCTGACGACACAACCATTATTGCTAGAATCTCAGATGGAGACAAGAGGGCATACAGGAGTGAGATATGCCAACTAGTGAAGTGGTGTCACAGCCACAACCTGGCACTCAACGTCAGTAAGATGAAAGAGCTGATTGTGGACTTCAGGAAGGGTAAGACGAAGGAACACATACCAATCCTCATAGAGGGATCAGAAGGGGAGAGAGTGAGCAGTTTCAAGTTCTTGGGTGTCAAGATCTCTGAGGACTTAACCTGGTCCCAACATATGGATGCAGTTATAAAGAAGGCAAGACAGCAACTATACTTCCATTAGGAGTGTGAAGAGATTTGGTTTGTCAACAAATACGCTCAAAAACTTCTATAGATGTTCTGTGGAGAGCATTCTGACAGGCTGCATCACTGTCTGGTATTGGGTGGGGTGGTGGTGGTGTTGCTACTGCACAGGACTGAAAGAAGCTGCAGAGGGTTGTAAGTTTAGTCGGCTCCATCTTGGATACTAGCCTACAAAGTACCCAGGACATCTTCAGGGAGCGGTGTGTCAGAAAGGCAGCGTCCATTATTAAGGATCCCCAGCACCCAAGGCATGTCCTTTTCTCACTGTTACCATCAGGTAGGAGGTACGGAAACCTCAAGGCACACACTCAGTGATTCAGGAACAGCTTCTTCCCCACTGCCATCCAATTCCTAAATGGACACTGAACCTATAAACACTATCTCACTCTTTTTAATATATATTATTTCTGTTTTTGCACTGTTTTTAATCTCATCAATATATGTATACTGTAATTTACTTATTATTGTTATTAGTTTATTTTTTTTCATCTTCTATATTATGTATTGCATTGAATTGCTGCTGATAACTTAACAAATTTCACGACACGTGCCGGTGATAATAAACCTGATTCTGATTCTGATCATCAAAAGTATGTGAATGACATACATCATTATGCTGTCAGGTTGTAAGTGTGTGCCTTGTTAAAAGTAAAAACAAAGTTCACGCCCATCTGACTGGCTCCTTTGTTTTTCTTTTGATTAGTTTTATGTTTTGGAGTTACAAAGTATAACACCCACAAACAAATCTTTCTTACCCCACTTCCAGTGCCTCTCTTCCAATTAAAGGAAGATGCATTTCTGGGAGACATTTCTTCCAGCTGCCTACTCAAGGTATTTTTGAAAATATACGCAATGCTTTTCACAGCTTTTATTTTATATTTTGAGGGGAATCAAGGCTCACTCATGCCCTTCAGCAAAGGCAATTGGCCGTTCCTTACCCAAATAACTCTAGATGCAGCACAAGCCCCATAGACCTGGAAGCTGCATCTGAAGTACCAAGCAAAGCAAACTATTATTGCAAAAGTCTGTGTGAAAACCCTATGGACTATTTGCTGAAGGAATACACATAAAGAAATTGATTTCTTAGTAGCATGTTACAAATGAAATGACATGACTTGCATTGATAATCTAAACTTCAAAGTTCTGTGTTTAAAAGCACATTGGACTCTTTTTTCCATGATTTAAGTGTAAATGAAACCAGAAAGACAAACTACAATTGCACCCAAGGTAACTGAATCGGCTGTAGGTCTGTCCTGTCCAGTTATGTCAAAATTCGGAGAACTGTTCCAGACAAATCAAATATCATCCTAACAAAGTCACACCTTTTGTGCAATATCCTGAATCCTCCGGGACAGATTGAGCTGTTGTGCCTACAATGATTATGCCCAATTTCATGAAATTTTCTATTTTGGCAGTCACTCAGGGTCATGGGCAGCTTGTCATTTAAGGATAATTTTTTTTTTCTGTGGATGAAGGGATCTGGTATTTGTATTAAACTCAGATTTCCAGATGAGGTACAACATCAAACGTTATTGCAGAAAATGAAAATCTAAGTTGTTGGCAGCAACAAATGGGCAGAGAAACATGGCTGTCTAACGAGACAGAGAAGGCATAACTAGGTAATGGTAGAAACAGACACATTATGATCCATAAACATATTTAAAAAAGTCTGTGTTGCTAGCATTTCTTAATAAATGGGTCTTTTTTCAAACGTCAAGATGTTAATGAGTGGTGTGCTTGTGGGATCACCACTGGGGCCTTAGTTTCTTTTAAACTTGTATAAACAGCTTGGATTAAGGTATACTTTGGCTGACGTCACTGGAGTGGATAGTAAACTAAGTTGTGAAGAGCACAGAAATTAAATGAACCTCAGAGATCTGGCTTTAGAATATCTTGTAGGAAGTGTCTATTTTGGCAAGAAGAGTAAAGCAGCAGCAGTGGTGAGAAGTTGCAGAGCTCTGAAATATAGATGGCTTTGCAAAGGCAATTGTGAAGGTACTGTATGTAATTACAAAGGCTTATAGCATTTTAGTGTTCAGACCATAAGATATAGGAGCAAAACTGGGCCATTCAGGCCTTCTGTGTTTGCACCCCCATTCTATCATGGTTCATTTTTTATCCCACTCACCCCATTCTTCTGCCTTCTTCCTGTAACCTTTGACACCCTACTAATTATGAACCTATCAACCTCTGCTTTATATATACACCCAAAGAGCTAAGTACCAGAGGTGAAGTGAGAGTGATAGCCCTCAACGTCAAGGCAGCATTTGACTGAGTATGGCATCAAGGTGCTCAAGCTAAAATAGAGTCAGTAGGAATTAGGGGGGAACCCTCCGCTGATTGGAATCATACCTGACACAAAGGAAGACGGTTGTGGTGTTTGGAGGTCGATCACCTCATCTTCAGGACATCACTGCAGGCATTCTTCAGGGAGCTGTCCTGGGACTAACCATCTTCAGCTGCTTCATCAATGACCTTCCTTCCGTCATAAGGATGTTCGCAGATGACTGCACAATGTCCTGCACCATTCGTGACTCCTCAGATAGTGAAGTAGTACATACCCACATCTAGGCTTGGGCTGAAAAATGGCAAATAACATTCAAGCACACGCAAGTGCCAGGCAATGCCCATCTCAAACAAGAGAGGCTCTAACCGTCGTCCCTTGACATTCAGTGGCATCACCATCACTGAATCTCCTACCATCAACATTCTGGGGCTTGCCGTTGACAGGAAACTGAACTGGTCTAACCATATAAACTGCGTGACTACCAGAGCAATGCAAAGGCTAGGAATCCTGCAGTATGTAACTTGCCTCTTTACTCCCCAAAACCTGTCCACCATCTCAAGGCTCGGGTCAGGAGTATAATGGAATACTTGCCACGTGCCTGGATGAGTGCAGCTCCATCAACACTCAAGAAGCTTGACATCGTCCAGTACAAGTTTTCCTCATGATACTTTGTCATTGTTTGATGATTCCATTAATTTGTTCAACTTGTCCTAATGACTTTGTGATGTGGACAATGAAAAGACCATTCAATGTTCAACAATCAACATAATTCCTGACAAACACTCCCAGTGAAATGTGTTCTTCAGTATTTTTCTGGAAGCTTCTAGGGCATTGCATTATTTGAATAGGGGCTATCTGTTTGGTTAACTCTTATCTCCGAAATTTGAATAGTATTTATTACTGTTAACAAGTTGGTATAAGAAGGCACAACTACATTGTCTTGGTCTCTTTCCCGTCTTCGTCTTCTCTCACTACTTGGCTCTGCTTTCACCATTCTTCTTTCCCAATCCCTTTTGTTCTTTTGGCGCTTAATAAATTATCATAAGCAACAAATTTTATGCCTCATTCTTGACTTCTGAGGAACCTCAGAGCGAAAACATTAGTTTCCAGTAATTTTGGCATAGTCACTAGATGGCTGAAAGGATATAAGGGACTTGGAAGAATCCTAGATGAAATGAAAACTTTTGATGCAAATATACTTAAAAAGGAGGTAACAGCTTCCTCCCATATTTTCCAATCATCTGAGAAATCATTAGTACTTGCTTCAATATACCACCTAGTGGAAGTTTAAGAGTGAAGGAAAATTATTATACATATTCTGTGGAAAAAAAATCAAACCAGTACAAAAACTAGTATCGTGCTCAAATTAAATTTGTACAAGCTGGTGGAGTACCTAAGAAATCTTTCAATTGCAACCTGTGTGCATAAAAGTAATTTAGATTGTAATACAGTGTGGAAAAAAATTGTCCTTTGCAAATCAAAAATATTGATTGTAATTCTAGAAGAAAATACTGATTGCCATCCTACAAAGTTCTGACTGCAACCCTACTAAGTTCTTGTTATGTTTTGTAACTCCAAAGCATAAAATTAATCAAAAGAAAAACACAGAGTTTAGGATTACAGGTCCTTAGCTCATTTTACTTTTAATGAGGTGCATGCCCCTATGACGTGGTGGCATAATGACATATGCCACAAAGAAAGCTTAAACAAACAACATAGTTACAATATTACTGAAATATCAAATTATATGTGTGTGTGTATATACATGTGTACGTACGTACGTACACACACACACACACCCACCCACCCACCCATAATATATAGTAGAACTATTATACAGACATCCACAGCATAGTAAATCCATTCAGGCCTAAAGATCTAATCACTTTGGAGGAATTCTTAGTCTTGTGAAATAATGTCTTTCCTGACGTGGGGGTGGGGGTCACTCTGCTTGGCAGGCAGGACCGTTAGCTGTGAAACAATCTCAATTTCAGGGGTCTCCTCTGTGATGGTTGTCAGAATTGACTCTGGAACTGCAGGAAGTGGTTCTGACAGGTCTGGATACCTTTCTTCTCTGACACTTGACTCTGCTCTCCTCAACAGATTGATGTGTCAACTCCAGATGACATCAGATGCAATCTCCACTGTGTAGGAGAGTGTTCCAGTTCTGTGCTTAATCTTTCCAAGGACACACTTATGATCACCTCTGTAGTTCCTCACCAGGACTGCTTGTCCAGGAGGGAAACATCAAATCTCCTCGTTTGATGAGCCCTCAATTTGTCTCAGCTGTGTCCCCGACATACTATTTCTGAGATTGGGTTTGAGGAGATCCAAGCACAAGTGCAAGGGATGAGCCAGGAACAGTACAGCTGCTGAGTTGTTGGTTGTGGAATACGCTGCACTGTGATATGCAAGGAAATCGGTGAGCATCTGATTCAGTGTCAGTGTAGTGTGTTCTGCTGATATTTCGCACAATGCATTCTTTAGACTCTGGACAATTCTTTCTGCCAAGCCATTTGTGGCTGGGTGGTACAGTGCAGATGTAATATGTCTTATTCCATTCATGTTTAGGAATGATTAATATTATTGTTCCGCAACAAACTGTGGTCCATTGTTACTGACTGTGTTCTGGAACACCAGTCCTTGTGAAGAGGCTTCTCAACACGTCAACAGTGTGCAAGGCTGTAGTCGAGGCTATTGGGAACACTTTTAGCCACTGTAGCTGAATCCACTACTACCAAGAAATTTCTGCCCATGAATGGTCTGGCAAAAATCCACTTGAATCCTTTGTTAAGGCAATGCAGGTAATTCCCACCAATGGAGGGGCTCTTCTTTTGGCATCTTCTGGATATCAAACTAATCAGAAGAAAAACAACAGAGCCTGACAGATGCGTCTAAACTTCGTTTTTACTTTTAGCAAGGTATGCACTTACGTTATGGCAGCATAATAAATTTCATTTATGGATTTTTACATATAACCCACAATGCATTATGTAAACAACAAGGAATGCTGAATCAAGCAATATATTTACATTATTACTCAAATAGTAAATACACAACAATGGAGATTTACATAGTTGGAATAGCCAGACTTTAGCAAAAAACAAGGAGGCTAACAATTGGAGTCTTACCCCTCCTGTTGTGTTTGAGGTTTTTAAACTTCTGTGAGTATTATTGAAAATTCTAGAAGAAACACTGCAAAAATGAGCATTGGTATCTTTGTCTACTGATGGTGTTGTTTGCCTTTGGAAAAGCAGGGCTCATTAATGGGGGAAAAGGACCTGTTTCCTGCTGTTGTTGAGGTCAGCCAGCCTCTGATCATCATTAGGTTCTACTGGAAGCTGAAGAGTGTAGCCATCCCTTCTTCTGCAATTAGAAAATTTTAAGATCTTGAAATAAAAATGGACTGTGGTTGCAGATCGCCTTTAAATAGTGGTGGTCAGAATTCCTGTGTCTCCATCAGATTTGCATGTATTCAAGAAATTTGATCTGAATATTAATTCAGGGTTGACGGAATGAATGGTTTGAGGTTCTTGCTCAGTTTGGTCCTTTGGTTTTAGAACCTTTCACTTCTGTATGTGTGGCAGGTACTTTCTGGGGAGATGAGATTTGCCATGGAAGATCATTATCATTTTGTGCATTGCTATGGGGATTGCTGCTGTTAACAAGACAGTGATAAAACTGGTGAGGTCAAGGGGAAAGAAGGTTTTGCTTTGAGGATGATTAGAACTTGGAGATTATGATCTTCATTAACAAATGCAGCTCAGTTCAACCAATAGCGAAAAAAAAATCAAAAGAACAAATGACCAAAATGCCATTGAGGAATTACAGGCAATACAGAAAACAAATTAACAAGTTAATAACATTGTGCATCAATTTTCTACAAAATATTGTTGAGGAATTCTTGAATGCAGGAGATGATTGCTTGTGATTCCCCTATGAAGAGTTGTATAACCTTCATCACTTAGCAAAACTTTTTTATTTCCATCTTTTACAGTTTCAAAATAACAAAAAAGGAAAAGGGCCCAAAGCAAAAGTTTGGTCACCCTACATGGTCAGTACTTAGTAACACTCCCTTTGGCAAGTATCACAGCTTATAAACGCTTTCTGTAGCCAGCTAAGTCTTTCAATTCTTGTTTGGGGGATTTCTGCCTATTCTTCCTTGCAAAGGGCTTCTAGTTCTGTGAGATTCTTGGGCCGTCTTGCATGCACTGCTCTTCTGAGGTCTATCCACAGATTTTCGATGATGTTTAGGTTGGCGGACTGTGAGGGCCATGGCAAAACCTTCAAGCTGCGCCTCTTGAGGTAGTCCATCGTGGATTTTGAGGTGTGTTTAGGATCATTATCCTGTTGTAGAAGCCATCCTCTTTTCATCTTCAGCTTTTTTTTTTACAGACGGTGTGATGTTGGCTTCCAGAATTTGCTGGTATTTAATTGAATTCATTCTTCCCTGTACCAGTGAAATGTTCCCCGTGCCACTGGCTGCAACACAAGCCCAAAGCATGATCGATCCACCCCCATGCTTAACAGTTGGAGAGGTGTTCTTTTCATGGAATCCTGCACCCTTTTTTCTCCAAACATACATTTGCTCATTGCGGCCAAAAAATTGTATTTTAACTTCATCAGTCCACAGGTCTTGTTTCCAAAATGCATCAGGCTTGTTTTGCTAACAACAGGAATTCTGCAGATGCTGGGAATTCAAACAACACACAACAAAGTTGCTGGTGAACGCAGCAGGCCTGGCAGCATCTCTAGGAAGAGGTACAGTTGACGTTTCAGGCCGAGATCCTTCGTCAGGACTAACTGAAGGAAGAGTTAGTAAGAGATTTGAAAGTTGGAGGGGGAGGGGGAGATCCAAAATGATAGGGGAAGACAGGAGGGGGAGGGATGGAGCCAAGAGCTGGACAGGTGATAGGCAAAGGGATACGAGAGGATCATGGGACAGGAGGTCCGGGAAGAAAGACAAGATGGGGGCGACCCAGAGGATGGGCAAGGGGTATAGTCAGAGGGACAGAGGGAGAAAAAGGAGAGTGAGAGAAAGAATGTGTGTATAAAAATAAGTAACAGATTGGGTACGAGGGGGAGGTGGGGCATTAGCGGAAGTTAGAGAAGTCGATGTTCATGCCATCAGATTGGAGGCTACCCAGACGGGATACAAGGTGTTGTTCCTCCAACCTGAGTGTGGCTTCATCTTTACAGTAGAGGAGGCCGTGGATAGACATGTCAGAATGGGAATGGGATGTGGAATTAAAATGTGTGGCCACGGGGAGATCCTGCTTTCTCTGGCGGACAGAGCGTAGGTGTTCAACAAAGCGGTCTCCCCGTCTGCGTCGGGTCTTGCCAATATATAAAAGGCCACATCGGGAGCACCGGACGCAGTATATCACCCCAGCCGACTCACAGGTGAAGTGTCGCTTCATCTGGAAGGACTGTTTGGGGCCCTGAATGGTATCTCACAGCTATCTGGACTATTCCTCTTCTCACCCTGTCTCTTGCAAAAACGCCATCCCCTTCTCGCAATTCCTTCGTCTCCGCCGCATCTGCTCTCAGGATGAGGCTTTTCATTCTAGGACGAGGGAAATGTCTTCCTTTTTTAAAGAAAGGGGCTTCCCTTCCTCCACTATCAACTCTGCTCTTAAACGCATCTCCCCCATTTCACGTACATCTGCTCTCACTCCATCCTCCCGCCACCCCACTAGGAATAGGGTTCCCCTGGTCCTCACCTACCACCCCACCAGCCTCCGGGTCCAACATATTATTCTCCGTAACTTCCGCCACCTCCAACGGGATCCCACCACTAAGCACATCTTTCCCTCCCTCCCCCCCGCTTTCTGCAGGGATCGCTCCCCACGCGACTCCCTTGTCCATTCGTCCCCCCCATCCCTCCCCACTGATCTCCCTGCTGGCACTTATCCTTGTAAGCGGAACAAGTGCTACACATGCCCTTACACTTCCTCCCTTACCACCATTCAGGGCCCCAAACAGTCCTTCCAGGTGAGGCGACACTTCACCTGTGAGTCGGCTGGGGCGATATACTGCGTCCGGTGCTCCCGATGTGGCCTTTTATATATTGGCGAGACCCGACGCAGACTGGGAGACCGCTTTGCTGAACACCTACGCTCTGTCCGCCAGAGAAAGCAGGATCTCCCAGTGGCCACACATTTTAATTCCACATCCCATTCCCATTCTGACATGTCTATCCACAGCCTCCTCTACTGTAAAGGTGAAGCCACACTCAGGTTGGAGGAACAACACCTTATATTCCGTCTGGGTAGCCTCCAACCTGATGGCATGAACATCGACTTCTCTAACTTCCGCTAATGCCCCACCTCCCCCTCGTACCCCATCTGTTATTTATTTTTATACACGCATTCTTTCTCTCACTCTCCTTTTTCTCCCTCTGTCCCTCTGACTATACCCCTTGCCCATCCTCTGGGTTCTCCCCCCCCCCCCCATCTTTCTTCCTGGACCTCCTGTTCCATGACCCTCTCGTATCCCTTTTGCCAATCACCTGTCCAGCTCTTGGCTCCATCCCTCCCCCTCCTGTCTTCTCCTATCATTTTGGATCTCCCCCTCCCCCTCCAACTTTCAAATCTCTTACTAACTCTTCCTTCAGTTATTCCTGACGAAGGGTCTCGGCCTGAAACGTCGACTGTACCTCTTCCTAGAGATGCTGCCTGGCCTGTTGCGTTCACCAGCAACTTTAATGTGTGAGGCTTGTTTCGCTGTTCCTTTGCAAACATCTCACGCTGAATTTTGTGTTGAGGATGCAGGAAAGTTTTTCTTCTGATGACTTCCATGAAGGTCATATTTGTGCAGGTGTCGCTGCACAGTAGAACAATGCACCACCACTCCAGAGTCTGCTAAATCTTCCCGAAGGTCTTTTGCAGTCAAATGGGGGTTTTGATTTGCCTTTCTAGCAATCCTATGAGCAGTTCCCTCAGAAAGTTTTCTTGGTCTTCCGGACCTCAACTTGACCTCCACTGTTCCTGTTGACTGCCATTTCTTAATTACATTACGAACTGAGGAAACGGCTACCTGAAAACGCTTTGCTATCTTCTTATAGCCTTCTCCTGCTTTGTGGACATCATTTATTTTAATTTTCAGAGTGCTAGGCAGCTGCTTAGAGGAGCCCATGCCTGCTGATTGTTGGGACAAGGTTTGAGAAGTCAGGGTATTGTTACGAGAATACACATAAAATTAAGATGTTTGCTGGCCTGGGCTAGCATCAGTGGCATCAGCAGTTGGTCTGCCACCTGCCCTCAGGGGAAGGAGAGATAAGGAACAATGGAGCAGCGTCTGGAGATGTGTAATGAAGGGATGTGGGAGGGAGAGCTGTCTGGAGCGGCTCCCCCCTTTGAACCCTGAACTGTTTGAAGTGATGGACAGGCGATACCCCAGCAGGGGGATAAAAAGGGACAGGTTCGCTAAGACAGACACACACGCCACCCGAGGTAACGAGACCCTGGAAGCGGTGCGCTTCTCACGAGTGGGTGAGAAGTACCAGACAACGACAAGGGTGGAAAGGTACGATCAGCGGGAACCCGGTGTGTGTCCGCCCTTGCCTGGGTGCCGGGTTCACTGCAGAGGATCGACCGCATCTGGAGGAGGGGTCACAGTCGGTGACCTCAGGTGACATCACCAAGGACCTGCCCAAAAGCTGTTTGTGAGCCATCTCGCTGGTCTGTGAGCCATCCCGCTGGTCTGTGAGTGAAGCAGTGTTCTGAATGATCAGTTGTTCCTATTCTGTCTCTCTTCCCCCACCTTGTCCATCGCCATGGCAACGATTACTGCGAACTGAACTACAAACTGGACTGAACTTTGAGTCATTTTGAAATTGGTCATTTACCCCTAGACAACGATAGAGCTTGATTGATGCTGTTATCTTAATTCTGTGCACATGTGTGGTTATCATTGTTGAATTGTTGCATTTATTATCCTTTCGATTACTGTGTTGCTTGTTTCTTTAATAAAACTTTCTTAGTTCTAGTACTCCAGACTCCAACTGAGTGATCCATTTCTGCTGGTTTGGCAACCCAGTTACGGGGTACGTAACAGTATTTATAAAGCTTTGGAATTTGCATCACCTGGCTTTCCTAACGATGACTGTGAACAAGTCACAGCCCGAACAAGCTAATTAATGTTTGAGACCTTGGTAAAAGTTAATCTGAGAGCTCAAATCTCTTGGGGTGTCCGAACTTTTGCATAGTGCTCCTTTCCTTTTTTCCCCCCACTCTAAAATTGTACAAAACAAAAATAATACACTAATCTTGCTTAAAATGTTGAAAAGAATGTTTCATCTTTATCTTTATGACTTTTAGAGGTCAGTTCATCTTCTACTCACTTAACTATTCACAGTAACAGAAATTTCGACCGGGGGTGCCCAAACTTCTGCATGCCACTGTATATTGTTTTAATCTTATGAAATTGGTTTTGGTCATAGAGTGATAATGATTTTGTAGAAGTAGTCATTTACAGCTATTTTTCAATTCCACTGTGAAAATGTAACTCCTAGAGGTTTTGTTGGTTCTTTTGCTGGTTTATAACTTGCTGTATTTTAATATTAGAGTTTTTGATATCTGGCATGGAGTTTACATTGCCAAGATTCTTCATGATTTTTGCTGACTTGAATTCCTTATGCTGTGTCTAACACCAGCAGATGGCTAAAAGGGGTAAGGAAACTGATGTTATTTGTTACCAATAGAAATTTCATAAGTATACTTAATGTTTTGTCTTTGTTCTTTTAAGATTACATTTCTTATTTATCTGTGGTTTGGTTAAGCCAGAGATAGGAGTGCAAAATACACACCCAAGAACAAGCTAAGAGACTCTTGTGCAGGCAATAGTATCAAATCTGACCACAAGTATGTACTGTGATAGTAAATAGAAAGAGAAAAATGCAAAACATATTTTGCTTTATGAAAAAAGGATATAAGTTTAAAGGAAGTTTGAAGTATTTCCACTTTTTCCAACCCAGACCAGGAATAACATCAAGATGAAAGTGTGAACTCAGATGGTAGAACAATCTTCCTTACATGGCTAGTGCCTGTGAAATTAGCCATTGTTCAAGCTTGACATTGCTTTAGACCCCAGAGACTGAGCAGGCGGGAATGACGTAAGTGGAGCTGCACAGATCAAGCAACCCAACCAACTGCCAGTCTATCAGGCCGAATATTGCATGAGGTTGTCTTAGAGCAAATGGACATGACACTGACACCTGGGAGCTTGGGTATCTAAAGTAAACTGAGGTGGCAATATGAGCACCAGGGCTGTGGGAATTAGGCACTCCAGGTGGCCCAAACTCTGATTTGCACCCTACTTGTTTGGTGTACGGTGTTTCTGTTTTTCCATCTCTTGCAGCCATGTGGGAAAATTGCTGACCTGGGTCAATATTGGACATGAAACCAAATCCCTTTTTATACCTGAAGTGTCTTGTACAATATGGAACCATGCCTCAAGTCAGAGTACTTGTCTTTTCTGACAGCCAGAATGTTATTAACTTTGTTGAAGTTGTTCTTGTTCTGCCAGGTGTCGGCATTTATGTTGCAAGAAACTCTGCCAACAACACAGGGACTTGTTATGTTGGATGGAGATTACCTCACTGAGCAGGTTCTCATTAGGAGAACAGTGAAGGAAGTGCAGTGTTTACCTGTGGTTGCTTTATTTGTGGAGGGGATAAAAACTTGGTTAGAAATTGAATTGGATCATTTCCTTCATCCTTCAGTGGTTCTCTTAAAGCAAAATAAAATGTATGCTTGACATTTCTGGGGATGCTCACTCACCAGCTGACATTTGCCTGCTATTTCTACTTTGATTTAGGCCAGTTTAATTCATCAAATACACAGTGATACAATCCAGGAGTCGATGATGATCTCTGCACCCACATAGTTTCTCCAAGGAACTAAATTAGCAGAGCTAAAGCTGCTGCCATCTTAAGATGCTTAGCAGAGGATTGGATTCTGTCACCTGCTTATCGTTTTTAGTCTCAGCCTGCAAACTTTTCCATGATGATGAGAGTGAGACTGAAAAATCCAAGGTTTAGATCTGCATGCTATAGAGATGTATATGTTACACCTTTGATTAAATGGTTTTGCAACAGCAATAAGCTAACGTCATCGCAAAATAAGCATTATAAGGAGTTCCAGGGCATTTCAAAGATAGCAATTACATAAACTATTAACTAAAAACTACAAAGAGGCACTGGGATTAGTGATTAAAATTATGTTAAAAAGGCAGGTTTCTGAAAATTAATCAAAAGGGAAAGGGCAATCAAGCAAGATAGAGCAATCAAGAGATGAAATTGTTGGTAGAATTTCAGGTGGTGACAAGAGGGCGTACAGGAGGAGCGAGATATACCAACTAGTGGAGTGGTGTCGCAACAAAACCCTTGCACTCAACATCAGTAAGATGAAAGAGCTGGTTATGGACTTTAGGAAGGGTAAGAACACATACCAATCCTCATAGAGGGATCAGGGGAGGAGAGGGTGAGCAGTTTCAAGGTCCTGGGAGTCAAGGTCAGAACCTAACCTGGTCCCTACATATCGATGCAGCTATAAAGAAGGTGTGACAGTGACTACACTTCACTAGGAGTGTGAGGAGATTTGGTTTGTCAACAAATACACTCAAATACTTCTATAGATGTACCGTGGAGAGTGTTCTGACAGGCTGCATCACTGTCTGGTATTGCGGGGGGGGGGGGCACGTTGCTACTGCACAGGACCAAAAAAGCTGCAGAGGGTTGTAAATCTAGTCAGCTCCATGTTGGGTACTAGCCTACAAAGTACCCAGGATGTCTTCAAGGAGCGATGTTTCAGAAAGGCAGCGTCCATTATTAAGGACGCCCAGCACCCAGGGCATGCCCTTTTCTCACTGTTACCATCAGGTAGGAGGTACAGAAACCTGAAGGCACTCACTCAGCGATTCAGGAACAGTTTCTTCCCCTCTGCCATCTGATTCTTAAATGGACATTGAACCTGTGAGCACTACCTCACTTTTTAAAATATAATTATTTCTGTTCTTGCATAATTTTTAATCTATTCAATATACATATACTGTAATTGATTTACTTATTTGTTCTCCTTCTATATTATGTATTGCATTGAACTGCTGCTGTTAAGTTAACAAATTTCATGACACATGCTGTGATATAAACCTGTTCCTGATTCTGAAATTTAAGAGCTTTTGATTCATTGTGGGAACCATTGAAATCATAGATTCTCAAAACCCAGAATTGGATTTAATGCTGTTACCGTTGTTTATTTCTTTTTTAAATGCCTCCCATTACATTACAAAAATGACTGCATAATTCAGTTCACCCAAAACCAAAATGTAAGCATTATGCAAACTGAGTTGTTATTGAGTCACAGGACATTGACCCTTTCAGAGCTCAGTGAAATTTTGACAACCCACACAATATCCCTGACCTTGTCCCAGATTGCTTCTTCATTTTTCTTTGTCATTGTCAATGGTGAAGTTCAATTAAGCTGCTGTGTGAGTCACAGATGCTGTCTTTGCTTTCCTTCCCCTATCTGAGATGTCTCTTTGATTAAGAAGCAGTTCAATTTTGTTTTAATTTGTAGTTTGCATTTTCCTTTTTCACTTGCTGCTCGGGGTTACAGTAAGGAAGTGGAAATGGCATAAAACTGTAAAACCTCATCTGTTCTCTGCATCCTTTTCAGGGACTTAGCTATGATTAACAGGATTGCACTCTCCCCGCCCCCCCCCCCCCATCTCTCAGCTGGCACCATCATCGTTTGTATTATCCACTTTCTCTTGGTCATTCCATTGTGACAATTTCAATCATCATTGTTTACTAACTTAGAGTTCTGTTTAAAGGTCAACAAATAAACATGAACTTTGATATGCTTTTCACAGATGTTGCCTGACTAGCTGAGCCTTTCCTGCAGATTCTGGTTTATTTCAGATTTACATCAGCTTTAGTATCTTTGATTGCAGAAACGGGACTTTGAGTATAGAAGAATGTAATCCTAATTAAAGTGTTGAAAAGATGAAGTGAGTTGATTGGTTGGATGTATACTGAGGCACTGGTACAGGTACTCCAAACAAGAAGACGTACCTACCCTGGTAAGACCAACCAGAGTGGGTCTTACACAGTGAATGTTTGGGCACTGAGGAGTGTGGTAGAACAAATAGATCTGGGAATGCAGGTCAGTACTTAGTTGAAAGTGGCGTCACAGGTAGATGAGGTTGTAAGGAAAGCTTTTGGCACATGGGCCTTCAAAAAGTATTGTGTGCAGGAGACTGGATGTTATGTTGAAATTGTATAAGACAATGGTGAGGCTTAATTTAGAGTACTGTGCGCAGTTTTGGTCACGTACCTACAGGAAAGATGAAAATAAGTTTGAAAGTGTATAGAAAAAGTTTACAAGGATGTTGCTGGGTCTGGAGGACCTGATTCATGAGGAAGGATTGAATAGGTTAGAACTTTATTCCCTAGAATGTCGTCGATTGAGGGGAGATTTGATAGAGGTATACAAAATTTGAGAGGTACAGATAGGGTAAATGCATGCAGGCTTTTCCACTGAGGTTGGATGGAACCACAAATGGAGGAGAGTTTCTTCACTCAGATGGTCATGAGAGTGTGGAAGGAGCTGCCAGTGCAAGTGGTGCATGTGAGCTTGATTTCAATATTTATAAGAAGTTTGGATAGGTACATGGATGAAAAGTGTAGGTAGGGCTATGGTCCCGGTGCAGGTCAATGGGAGTAGGCAGTTTAAATGGCTCAGCATGGACTAGATGGGCCAAAGGGCCTGTTTTTGGGCTGTACTTTTCTATGACTCTGTGATTCTATGTTATAAAGTTGAAACTAATTCTCAAGAAATTTGTAAACACTCTCCAAAAATGGTGTACAAATGTAGCTAAGCTAAAATCTCATTGGAATGACTTAACAATTTTTACAGGCTGCATAATTTGCCTGTTCCTTACATTGATAAATTTACACATGATTTTATTTTATAGATCAATCATACCCACTGAACCAACAATTAAATAACCAATTAGCACGGTGATTGGTTATATACAATCAAACAACCAATCAATGTGCTGATTGGTTATTCTGTAACACCAAAATGCCAGCTGGCTGAGACCTATTTTTACATTCATTTACCCTGCTTTGCATTTACTTCTGCATTTACGGTGCAGAAGTAATTATATACCTAACATTTTAACCAAATAACCTAGATAATTTGTTGCCCATCAAGTTTCTAAAAACTTTTGCAAAGAAACCTTTTGTTGATGTTTGAATCGAAGCATATAGGTATTTTGATGCAGTAGTGACTGGTGCAGGTTGCATATCTCATGTTGAATAGTTCTTCACTAAGTTATTTGAGTATTCTACAGTAAATCTCCAATAATCAGGCATCCTTGTGACTTTAGTGTCATATAAGTAGTTTTTCTAGACTTTTGCATGTTGCTCTATTAATATCTAATACAACTTTATATCTTTATATTACATATTGCTTCGTGATATAAAAATATTTTCATTGGATCCAATGAGTTTAACTGGAGTGTACAATGCTCTTCTCCTGCAAATCTGCCCACTTTATTGACCCTGGGTGTCCAACACCCAGCTGCAGCCCCGGCTGCTCACTCAAACCATAGGACACAGGCCCTGGCCACATTCCAAATCCTTGCTCTGGCCAGATACACGACTTTCACCCTGGACACCTTCCTGCTCCCAGCTCACATGCTGATTTCATTTGTTCCTCCTTCATAGTTGCCACGTAATCAAACTAGTTCCCTGTAACCCTTAGTTTTTATGCTGCTGCAGTGTTAGCATTGAATTATGACATACTATCTAAGATGTTGATTCTGTTTGGGGAAGAAAACAGATCTATACCAAACACGAGAAAATCTGCAGATGCTGGAAATTCAAGCAACACACACAAAATGCTGGTAGAACACAGCAGGCCAGGCAGCATCTATAGTAAGAGGTACAGTCGACGTTTCCGGCCGAGACCCTTCGTCAGGCCTTGTCAGATCTATACCATGTATTTTTTTCTTATCTAAGTTGGCCGTCACGGTATCAATAGACTCTTGTTATATTGGTGACAGAGTGATAGGAACAACACACAGAGTACGTTGAATAAATGGGACTAGTGTGAATGGGGACTTGAGGGTCAGCATGGGCTCAGAGGTTTTATTCCATGCCATGCGACTCCATGCCAGTCAGTTACTTGAATTATTGGTTCTCAAATGTTAATTTTAAATACTGGTTGTGACTCTCTTGTTCAGTGTCAAAGAGAGCACCATTACAACTGTTTGTTACTGACTCGAGGTGTGCCTTTTACCTGCTCAATATGTGAGCAATGTTTTGTAGTTGCACAATTATTTTTTTCCCTGCCACTTTATTGTTGACTGCTTTTCCTCAGTTTTAGCAATCTGTGAAACTAATTCTGCTTGGGGTCTGCAGAAGCTAATAAATGCAAGGGAGATTGACTCAGCGCAAAATAAAAATGTAAGCAGCAGCATTACACTGCAGAATTATAGCACAGCTCTTATTGAAAACAACAAACAAAGCAGCTGCAGAAAGTAGACTGATTGAAGCTTTCCTCAGTAATGACCTCAAGGAGGATCTTCTGTAGCTGACATGAATTTCTTCTGAATTATCTTTTGGCTTGATGACTTCAGACTACAGAACCTGAAAACAGGTGAGAACAGTTATTATTGCCAGGATCAGACTGAATGCAAATATAAATATGCCATAAGTTCCAAAGAGAGAGAGTGACCTGTACACAAATTAAATCTACATTTTATTTGTACTGGTTGTTTTGCTCTCAGAAACTTGGTCAGTTGTAATAATAGTGATTTTTGGTCTTCAGTGCAGCATCCTTCTAGGCCACAGTAGAGGGTTGGAAATAGGTTGCACATGCCATCTTCTTTAAGACACACATTGCAATATCGGCTGAAAGTTAAAGAAGTAATTGCATTGTGGCTTTTCATCATCTTTCTTTGTTTCTATGAGTTGCTAACAAGTTTCAAGATGTAGATAACAATAAGGGAAGAGAGGAATTGAATTTTACTGAGTAAATGACAGTGTTATGCTGAGGCAGTGTGGGTAGGAATTCCCAAAACAGCACTCACCAAGTATCTCAAAATGATTTCTTCTACTCTCAGCTAGTTGAGCTATGTGTCTTGCTTTCTCTTCTCCTCGTTCATTCAAATCCTGGACTTAAATTGGGAAGACCTGCTCTCCGAGGAGGAACGGAAGGTGCCACATTGTTGGTTCCTTCTCTGCATCATTTTGTTTTGACTCCTTAGATAGAAACAACACCTTCATTACATCAGTTGGAATTAAATTCCACTCAATGCGTCTTTACCTAATTAATCTAAATCTTCTTGCATTCTGTTCCATGTGCCGTCTTTTTCTGAGTCCCCAATGAAATTGACTTGTTTGCATTTACTTTCAATAGCTAATTCATTTTGTTATATTCAAGTAATAGACCACATGTATTGACCCACTGGGATTTCAATCACGGATTGCTTCCATCTCTTATCCAACAATGAATCTTCTGTTTCTTATTTTTAATCCAGTGCCAGGCTCTTTCCCTGTTGGATTCCTGTGTCTTCTAATTATATTGTTCATCTGTGACTTTTATGCTGTCATTGAATGCTGTTGCAAAGCGGCTTTCATATGTGCGTCTGAACAGCACTGAGATTAGGTTTGAGATGACCATAGATATAGGCAGTGTGAATTATTGCTTTTATTTTAAGAGTATGATTGAAATGAACTTTATTTTCATCAACAACCTAAAATGAGACGGAAACAAAAATTGCTGGACATACTCAGTGGATCATGCAATGGCTTTGGATACAAAATTAGGATCTCCTTTGAAAGAACGTCCTCTCACTTTAAACCTACACCATCATTTTTTTGATACCCTTAGCAGGGGAAGAAGGTTCTGACCATCTACCATATGTATGCCTCTTATTTTATTGACCTCCATCTTGTCATCTGTGAGCCTCCTGGAAAACGAATCGAGTCCATCCAGTCTGTCCCCATACGACACGAAGTCCTCCAAATCAGAAACATCCCAGTGAAGCCACTCTGTGCTCTCTTCAGTGCATGCCCCACATCCTTCAGTGTGGCAAACTAAATTCCACACAGCATTCCAATTGTAGTATCTATATTTTGTAAAGTTGCAACATAACACCTCAACTTTTATACTCTGTGCCCCGACATATGAAAACAAGCTTCTTCAGTATCCCAGTCCTTCACTTGAATATGAGGGTCCCTTTTGTTAATCAGTGTTTTGTTCACATTCTACTAACATTTACTTCATGTGTTCCACCTGTCTGATTTCTCAAAATGCTTCAGCTGCACTTTTCAAGATTAAATTCCGTCAGATCTGCCCAACTTTCCATTTGCTCAACAGTTCACCAGTCATCTGGCCCCTCATCTGCTGCAGCTTAGAGAATACTAGTTTACCCGAGATTCACAAACATGCAGATCATACCTCCTTCATTCACATCCATAATATTAATATATATTGCAAACAACAAGGGTTGGGGCTCTGATTCTGCGGTACACCACAGGTCACAGGTTTTCAGTCAGAAAAGCATGCTTCTATCATTACCTTTGTTGTCCTTTCACCAAAAGGCAATCTTGGTCGCAATTGACCAACTTGCCTTGGGTTAGGTATGCTTCAATTTTCTGGACCAGCCCATCAAGGAGGTCTTTTGTCTTTATGGACTCTAACAACGTGTACAGCCCCATGACTTAAATATTTTCAATCAACTTCTCAACAAGTTCAATTAATGCTATTGAGGCAAGATTCTCCTGCACAATGCCATGCTCACTATTGCTAAACAGCCTCTACATGAATCCTGTTCAAAATTTCAAAGTCCAAGTTAAGTTTATTGCCAGGTGCACAAGTACGTGTATGTTCAGGTGCATTAAGAAACAGCTTGCATCAGCATCACAGAAATATAGCACAAGAAGCACATTTGCAAGAAAAACATAAATCAGGAAAGAACACAATTAAAACAAAAATATTACTGCTACTGACAGAAGGCTCAGTTGTTAATAGTTACCTGATTATCCTTGCTGCCTTTGCTCAGTAAAGGAACAAAAGTTATCTATTAACCAGTTATCTGGCCCCTCATCTGTGGCTATTGAGGATGCATAAATTTCCATCAGGACTCCAGTTATCTCCTTTCTTGCTTCCCAGAGTGACCTGGAACAGTTCTCATCTCTGCTAGGGATTTATCAACCCTTATTTGTCCGATGAAATTTAACATATTCTCCTTAATATTATCTATGTACCCGTTCCTGAACTTGGTATTTTCCAAGTTTTTCTCCTGGGTGATTTTGTGCCACGTGGCTCCACACTTTTGAGTACGTTTTTGGTCCCTCACAGCATGCACTCCCTCCCCAACACTTACTGACATCCTGAGAGGTAAAGAAAAGGCTGAAGCATCAGCAAATGTGTTCAGCTGAGATTGTCGATCCATCTTGGGGAGGAGGATTGTTGAGGAGGAGAAGATGGCGGTGCAACACAGCGCGCGCAACCTCTCCAGTGATGATGTCTGTTATCTGTCAAGTAGGATGCTGTGCACAATTCTGATTTGATGGAGGCAGACGTGAGAGCACAGAGGAGCAACTGGTGAAACTTCTGAAATGCCTGTTTCGCTGCCGCTGCTACTGTGTGATCCGAAATCTTCAGAGGGGAAGGCCCCGAATCCTCGGCTTTGCTTTTTAAAAACGCAAACAACAGGAATTCTGCAGATGCTGGAAATTCAAGCAACACACATCAAAGTTGCCGGTGAACGCAGCAGGCCAGGCAGCATCTCTAGGAAGAGGTACAGTCGACGTTTCAGGCCGAGACCCTTCGTCAGGACTAACTGAAGGAAGAGTTAGTAAGACATTTGAAAGTGGGAGGGGGAGATCCAAAATGATAGGAGAAGACAGGAGGGGGAGAGATGGAGCCAAGAGCTGGACAAGTGATTGGCAAAGGGGATACGAGAGGATCAAGGGACAGGAGGTCCAGGGAGAAAGACGGGGGGGGGGGGGACCCCAGAGAATGGGCAAGGGGTATAATCAGAGGGACAGAGGGAGAAAAAGGAGAGTGAGAGAAAGAATGCATGTATAAAAATAAATAACAGATGGGGTACGAGGGGGAGGTGGGGCATTAGCGGAAGTTAGAGAAGTCAGTGTTCATGCCATCAGGTTGGAGGCTACCCAGACAGAATATAAGGTGTTGTTTCTCCAACCTGAGTGTGGCTTCGTCTTTACAGTAGAGGAGGCCGTGGATAGACATGTCAGAAAGGGAATGGGATGTGGAATTAAAATGTGTGGCCACTGGGAGATCCTGCTTTCTCTGACGGACAGAGCGTAGGTGTTCAGCAAAGCGGTCTCCCAGTCTGCGTCGGGTCTTGCCAATATATAAAAGGCCACATCGGGAGCACCGGACACAGTATATCACCCCAGTCGACTCACAGGTGAAGTGTCGCCTCACTTGGAAGGACTGTCTAGGGCCCTGAATGGTGGTAAGGGAGGAAGTGTAAGGGCATGTGTAGCACTTGTTCTGCTTACAAGGATAAGTGCCAGGAGGGAGATCGGTGGGGAGGGATGGGGGGGGGGGACGAATGGACAAGGGAGTCGCGTAGGGAGCGACCCCTGTGGAAAGCAAGCAGCGGCGGGGGAGGGAAAGATGTGCTTAGTGGTGGGATCCCGTTGGAGGTGGCGGAAGTTACGGAGAATAATATGTTGGACCCGGAGGCTGGTGGGGTGGTAGGTGAGGACCAGGGGAACCCTATTCCTAGTGGGGTGGCGGGAGGATGGAGTGACAGCAGATGTACGTGAAATGGGGGAGATGCGTTTGAGAGCAGAGTTGATAGTGGAGGAAGGGAAGTCCCTTTCTTTAAAAAAGGAGGACATCTCCCTCGTTCTGGAATGAAAAGCCTCATCCTGAGAGCAGATGCGGTGGAGACGGAGGAATTGCGAGAAGGGGATGGCATTTTTGCAAGAGACAGGGTTAGAAGAGGAATAGTCCAGATAGCTGTGAGAGTCAGTAGGCTTATAGTAGACATCAGTGGATAAGCAGTCTCCAGAGACAGAGACAGAAAGATCTAGAAAGGGGAGGCTGGTCTCAGAAATGGACCAGGTAAACTTGAGGGGAGGGTGAAAGTTGGAGACAAAGTTAATAAAGTCATCGAGCTCAGCATGCATGTAGGAAGCAGCGCCAATGCAGTCGTCGATGTAGCGAAGGAAAAGTGAGGGACAGATACCAGAATAGGCACGGAACATAGATTGGTCCACAAAGCCAACAAAAAGACAGGCATAGCTAGGACCCATACGGGTGCCCATAGCTACACCTTTAGTTTGGAGGAAGTGGGAGGAACCAAAGGAGAAATTACTAAGAGTAAGGACTAATTCCGCTAGACGGAGCAGAGTGGTGGTAGAGGGGAACTGATTGGGTCTGGAATCCAAAAAGAAGCGGAGAGCTTTGAGACCTTCCTGATGGAGGATGGAAGTATATAGGAGCTGGACATACATGGTGAAAATAAAGCGGTGGGGGCCAGGGAACTTAAAATCATCGAAAAGTTTAAGAGCGTGAGAAGTGTCATGAACATAGGTAGGAAGGGATTGAACAAGGGGGGATAAAACCGTGTCGAGGTATGCAGAAACGAGTTCGGTGGGACAGGAGCAAGCTGAGAACTACACCTTAACTATATAAGGAACTACACCTTATATTCCGTCTGGGTAGCCTCCAACCTGATGGCATGAACATCGACTTTTCTAACTTCCGCTAATGCCCCACCTCCCCCTCGTACCCCACCCGTTATTTATTTATATACACACATTCTTTCTCTCACTCACTCTCCTTTTTCTCCCTCTGTCCCTCTGACTATACTCCTTGCCCATCCTCTGGTTCCCCCCGCCTTGTCTTTCTCCCCGGACCTCCTGTCCTATGATCCTCTCATATCCCCTTTGTCAATCACCTGTCCAGCTCTTGGCCTCATACCTCCCCCTCCTGTCTTCTCCTATCATTTTGGATCTCCCTCTCCCCCTCCCACTTTCAAATGTCTTACTAACTCTTCCTTCAGTTAGTCC
The DNA here is from genome assembly GCF_963921235.1 of Mobula hypostoma. Classification (NCBI taxonomy): domain Eukaryota; kingdom Metazoa; phylum Chordata; class Chondrichthyes; order Myliobatiformes; family Myliobatidae; genus Mobula; species Mobula hypostoma. The sequence goes on along the minus strand of NC_086102.1, from coordinate 66,764,167 downwards.
TGACGAAGGGTCTCGGCCTGAAACGTCGACTGTACCTCTTCCTAGAGATACTGCCTGGCCCGCTGCGTTCACCAGCAACTTTGATATGTGTTCCTTGGCTTTGCTTATTGCTTGGCGGCCTGGGCGGGGTTGAAACACTCGGCAGAGATGGTGCTCAGTGTTGGAGGCTCGAAGTTTTCGGACGGACTCAGAGTCAGACTGTGGTTGCGTGCTTCCAGGATGCTGCATCAGCAAGTTTACAGCGCTGGAAGCTCATGGCAGGGAGAGTTTCTCCCTTCTACCGTCTGCGTGAGATGTTGGGGCTATCGGGACTTTGAGACTTCTTTTTTTTAACCATCCCCATCTTCTGCTCTTATCAAATTACGGTATTGTTTTGCACTGATGTAACTATATGCTATAATTATGTGTTTTTTGTCAGTTTTAGTCTTGGTCTGTCTTGTGTTTCTGTGATATCATACTGGAGGAACATTGTATCATTTTTTAATGCATACATTTCTAAATGACAATGAATGAGGACTGAGTGTCCTCATAATCTAATCTTCATTTCCATCTGATATCCTCACCATCAGAAGTTACTCACGAGCCACTTTGTTTCATTCCATGCAATATCAGGAAATATCTGAAAATACTGAATAAAGCAAATAGGCTGGGCCGCATCCCAACTGATGCTGTTCTAATACAGTACCATCAATGATATTTAACTCAAGAAGTGGAAAATTGGTCAGGTGTGTTCTGTTTGCAAAAGGTAGGACAAATCTTGCTAATGTCCTGCTAATCACTATATGATCAGTTTTTTCTTGATTTGGCAATCTTTGAGCCTGTGATCGACTCCATATCTTGCTGATTAAAGCGCCGTGGGAGATTGAAGTCATTGAGGAGGGTAGGTGGGTGTTCAGCACCATTTTACAACCTCTCATGTGTTACTGCTGGAGGAGGGTGTCTGCATGTGGTATGTCTCTCTCCATCTCGTCCACTGCTCCTGAAGGACGAACCCTGCATTGGGCTTAATGGTCTCTGTCTCTCTCTCCCCCTCTCCCCATCTCCCCCTTTTCTCCCCCCACCCCACGATGCTGTCGGAGAATGGTAACTGAGCTTAATCGATGTGGTTTGTGGCTTGGACTCTGTAGTTCACATTATGATGTGTTTCTGGTTGTTCCTTTTTTTTTTGCTATTTTGGGTAACTTTGAATCGGGGCAGCCCACAGATAACTGAGCTGAACTGAATATACGGGGACTCTCACTTTTGTGTTTATATTCTGTGTGTTTTTGCTGTTTTTTATTGTTATTTGTACCATGTTTTTTTTTGCATATGGGAGGAGTGGTTTGATGTGTTTCTTTGAACAGGTTCCATGGTTTTTCCCAGTTTCCTGGTTGTCTGTGAGGAAGATGAATCTCAGGGTTGTATACTGCATGCATACTTTGATCATAAATTCACTTGGATGGAGGACTTTGTGACCCGGATGAAGGATCTCGGCCACTAATGTTGACTGTTCCATAGATGCTGCCTGACCTGCTGAGTTCCTCCAGCATTTTGTGTCTGTTGCCTTGGATTTCTGGCATCTGCAGATTTTTTCATGTTTGAAATTCACTTGGAATCTTGAATCTTTGATTTTTCAAAGTGATGGAGAGAATATTTGACAGTGGTGTATGATAGCACTCACCAACAATCTGCTTATCAGTTCTCAGCTTGGGTTTAAGTGTGATGACTCATCACAGCCTTGGTTCAAAGAGCTGATTTCCTGAGATGAGGTGATTACCCTTTACATCGTCACATTTGACAGATTGTGACATTAAGGCTTCCTAATAAAGCTGGTCAATGAGAAATGGTGGAGTCAATCTTAAGGCAATAAATATCATCAGTACACTTTGCCTGCATCCATTCTGCTATTAATTCACTGTATTCGCATACATCTATGTTTCCTCCTTAAAAAGTGCACCCATTGAACATTTTAGAGACTGTTCCATAGGGTACAATCAACCAATGTCCAATAGTAGCAAGACACTAGATGGTGGTCCTTTTCTTTCGAGCCTTGGTTGTGGGTTCAACGCGTCTTTCAATATATACTCATGCACCTTGTACCTGTGTCTGCAGGCTACTGCCCCCCCCTGTCCCCCCCCCCCAAGCTCCTTGCACTAACCAATCCCTGATCCAGTAGTTTTATTTGCTTGATGACAACAGTTTGTTTTTGGCTTTTGTTACTTGTATGAAAAGCAGTAATTTTTAAATGACATGCACTGACTTTTTTGAAACTCCACAAAGAGCAAGTTAGATATTAATTTTCATTTGTAAAGATCTCATCAGTTTCTTTTAAAGGCCTTATTACCTGAAGTTTCAAATCTAAGCAGGTTTGCAAGGGATAGTGCTCACCTTTACAAGCCCCTGGTTTGCTACAATTTGAGTTGAATTCCTTATCAATGTCCTGTATAATGCCAGATTGTAGATGTGGTGTGAAATCACTTTTTCCTGTTTCTCAGTAGGGAGACTAACAGCAGAGAAAGGTTGTTCTTGTAGTTTGATGGGGAGTGTTTTCATTTGATAATAACACATAAAGCCATAACAGGCTGATAAGGATCAATAAGGCATCTAATTCTGCTTGGCCATCTTTTCAATCACACATCAGATCTCTCAGAAAAAGGACACTTGTAGTTTAAAAATAAATGGTTAGCAGAATCTCAATTGTAAAAGGGCATAGTGGGATCTGCTCTTAGGCAAACAAGCTTGAAGGAAGTTTATAATATAATAGGGGTCAGTCAAAGGAACAGCAGAGTAATAATATTATCAACAGAATCCAAATGTTGTAATCCCCAAGTCATCTTGGGAAAGGAATGCTGCATGTTTGGTAAGCTATAAGAAACATGTTGAAACAAGTCCAGCCATGATCTTTAACTCACTCACCAAAGTATTGGTGCAATTTGAAAGTCTTTGGACAAATAATACTGTCTGAAATTCAATGTACAGAAAATGTACCAGAGGAAGAATTCAACAGAAGGGAAGTTTCGTGAGAGTATAAAAATGTAGGAATGGTTCCAGCCAAAAGTAGAATGCCTTGGCCTGGATTGTCTTGCTCTGTCATCTGTGGAGCCTCTCAGAGTAAATGTAGATGATGCTCTATTAGTTCAACCTAAAGTAACATTTGTCTCCTAGTCCTCAATTTGAACATTAATAGATTACTTTCCAATTGAAGAGCAATTGGCTGTTTTGGAGTACTGCTGACAGCATTGATCAGGCTAATGGTCGGGAGGAGAAGATGGCGGCATGACAGAGCGCGCACAGCTCTCCGGTGAAATGATATCATATTTGTAAGTAGGATGTAGTGCACAATTCTGATTTGATGGAGACAGACGTGAGAAGCACAGAGGAACATCTGGAGAAACTTCTGAAATGCCCGGTTCGCTGCCGCTGCTACTGTGCGATCGAGAATCTCTGGAGAGTAGGCCCCAAAATCCCCGGCTTTGCCTGCTGCTGGCGACTGAGGCTGGGGTCGAAGCGTTCGGCAGAGATGGTGCTTGATACTCGGTGTCGGAGGGCTGGTTGGAGGCTCAAAGTTTTCGGACGACTCAGAGTCGGACTGTGGGCGGACATGGCAGGGAGAGTTTTCTTCCTTCTCCCGTCTGCATGAGATGTGGGACTTTCGAGAGACTTTGAACTTTTTTACTGTGCCCATGGCCTGTTCTTCATCAAGTTATGGTATTGATGCACTGTTGTAACTATATGTTATAATTATGTGGTTTTTGTTAGTTTTTCAGTCTTGGTCTGTCCTGTGTTTCTGTGATATCACACCGGAGGAATATTGTATCATTTCTTAATGCATGCATTACTAAATGACAATAAAAGAGGACTGTGTGTCCTCATAATCTAATCTAATCTAATAGAGCCCTCATTACGTAATTTGTCAAACAATTACCCCTTCTGTTATTTAATTTGACCTACCAAAATGATGCATTGAATTACCCATGTTGAATGAAACTTCTGATTAATGAGTTGGCAATGGCTTCAATAGAAAGTAAGTGGTCTTTTTTGCACCATTACTTTACAGTGCAGCTAGTGGTATTGTGGAAGAACCTGGCTGTTGTCTCGTGGTAAGCACTTTCTTTATATTGAAA